>NW_026652293.1:63837567-64437567 GCF_009828535.3 Hylobates moloch | reverse complement strand
ATACGGAGGCTACCCACTCCACATTACCTTCTTTTCAAGGGCTTGCTTCCCTTGCCTCCATAACTGTTGTGGGTATTGATGGCCAGGCTTCTAAACCTCTTAAAACTCCCCAACTCTGGTGCCAAGTTAGACAATACTTTTTTAAGCACTCCTTTTTAGTTATCCCCACCTGCCCAGTTCCCTTATTAGGCCAAGACACTTTAACTAAATTATCTGCTTCCCTGACTATTCCTGGACTACAGCCACATCTCATTGCCATCCTTCTTCCCAATCCAAAGCCTCCTTTGCGTCTTCCTTTTGTATCCCCCCACCTTAACCCAAAAGTATAGGATACCTCTACTCCCTCCTTGGGGACTGATCATGCACCCCTTACCATCTCATTAAAACCTAATCACCCTTATCCCACTCAATGCCAATATCCCATCCCACAGCACGCTTTAAAAGGATTAAAGCCTGTTATCACTCACTGTTATAGCATGGCCTTTTAAAGCCTATAAACTCTCCTTACAATTCCCCCATTTTACCTGTCCTAGAACCAGACAAGCCTTACAGGTTAGTTCAGGATCTGCGCCTTATCAACCAAATTGTTTTGCCTATCCACCCTGTGGTGCCAAACTCATATACTCTCCTATCCTCAATACCTCCCTCCACAATCCATTATTCTGTTCTGGATCTCAAACATGCTTTCTTTACTATCCCTTTGCACCCTTCATCCCAGCCTCTCTTTGCTTTCACTTAGACTGACCCTGACACCTATCAGGCTCAGCAAATTACCTGGGCTGTACTGCCACAAGCCTTCACAGACAGCCCCCATTACTTCAGTCAGGCCCAAATTTCATCCTCATCTGTTACCTATCTCGGCATAATTCTCATAAAAACACACGTGCTCTCCCTGCTGATCCTGTCCAACTAATCTCTCAAACCTCAATCCCTTCTATAAAACAACTCCTTTCCTTCCTAGGCATGGTTAGGGCAGTCAGAATTCTTACACAAGAGCTGGGACTGCACCCTGTAGCCTTTCTATCCAAACAACTTGACCTTACTGTTTTAGCCTAGCCCTCATGTCTGCGTGCAGCAGCTGCCGCTGCTTTAATACTTTTAGAAGCCCTGAAAATCACAAACTATGCTCAACTCACTCTCTACAGTTCTCATAACTTCCAAAATCTATTCTCTTCCTCATACCTGATGCATATACTTTCTGCTCCCTGGCTCCTTCAGCTATACTCACTCTTTGCTGAGTCTCCCACAATTACCATTGTTCCTGGCACGGACTTCAATCCGGCCTCCCACATTATTCTGGATACCACACCTGACCCTCATGACTGTATCTCTCTGATCCATCTAACATTCACCCCATTTTCCCATATTTCCTTCTTTCCTGTTCCTCACCCTGATCACATTTGGTTTATTGATGGCAGTTCCACCAGGCCTAATCGCCACTCACCAGCAAAGGCAGGCTATGCTATAGTATCTTCCACATCTATACTGAGGCTACCACTCTGCCCTGCTCCACTACCTCTCAGCAAACCGAACTAGCTGCCTTAACTCAAGCCCGCACTCTTGCAAAAGGATGACACGTCAATATTTATACTGACTCTAAATATGCCTTCCATGTCCTACACCACCATGCTGTTATATGGGCTGAAAGAGGTTTCCTCACTACGCAAGGGTCCTCCATCATTAATGCCTCTTTAATAAAAACTCTGCTCAAGGCCACTTTACTTCCAAAGGAAGCTGGGGTCATTCACTGCAAGGGGCATCAAAAGGCGTCAGATCCCATTGCTCTAAGCAACGCTTACGCTGATAAGGTGGCTAGACAAGCAGCTAGCTTTCCAACTTCTGTCCCTCACGGCCAGTTTTTCTCCTTCACATCGGTCACTCCCACCTACTCTCCCGCTGAAACTTCCACCTATCAATCTCTTCCCACACAAGGCAAATGGTTCTTTGACCAAGGAAAATATCTCCTTCCAGCCTCACAGGCCCATTCTATTCTATCGTCATTTCATAACCTCTTCCACGTAGGTTACAAGCTGCTACCCCGTCTCTTAGAACCTCTCATTTCTTTTCCATCCTGGAAATCTATCCTCAAGATAATCACTTCTCAGTATTCCATCTGCTATTCTACTGCCCCTCAAGGATTGTTCAGGCCTCCTCCCTTCCCTACACATCAAGCTCGGGGATTTGCCCCTGCCCAGGACTGGCAAATTGACTTTACTCACATGCCCCGAGTCAGAAAACTAAAATACCTCTTAGCCTGGGTAGACACTTTCACTGGATGGGTAGAGGCATTTCCTACAGGGTCTGAGAAGGCCACCGCGGTCATTTCTTCCCTTCCGTCAGACATAATTCCTCAGTTTGGCCTTCCCACCTCTATACAGTCCAATAGCAGACCGGCCTTTATTAGTCAAATCAGCCAAGCATTTTTTTCAGGCTCTTGGTATTCACTGAAACCTTTATATCCCTTATGGTCTTCAGTCTTCAGGAAAGGTAGAGCGGACTAATGGTCTTTTAAAAACAAACCTCACCAAGCTCAGCCACCAACTTAAAAAGGACTGGACAATACTTTTACCACTTTCCCTTCTCAGAATTCAGGCCTGTCCTCGGAATGCTACAGGGTACAGCCCATTTGAGCTCCTGTATGGGCAATCCTTTTTATTAGGCCCCAGTCTCATTCCAGACACCAGACCAACTTGGACTGTGCCCCAAAAAACTTGTCATCCCTACTATCTTCTGTCTAGTCATACTCCTATTCACCGTTCTCAACTACTCATACATGCCCTGCTCTTGTTTACACTGCCGGTTTACACTGTTATCTCCTGGTGATATCTCCTGGTGCTATCCCCAGACTGCCATTCTTAACTCTTAAAGTAAATAAATAATCTTTGCTGGCAGGACTATGCTGAATCTCCTTAGGCACTCTCTAATTAGATGTCCTGGGTCCTCCCAATTCTTAGACCTTTAATAACTGTTTTTCTCCTTCTCTTATTCCATTTAGTTTTTCAATTCATACAAAACCGTATCCAGGCCATCACCAATAATTCTAAATGACAACTGTTTCTTCTAACAACTGCACAATATCACTCCTTACCACAAAATCTTCCTTCAACTTAATCTCTCCCACTCTAGGTTCCCATGCTGCCCCTAATCCCACTCGAAGCAGCCCTGAGAAACATCACCCATTATCTCTCCATGCCATCCCCCAAAATTTTCGCCATCCCAACACTTTACCACTATTTCATTTTATTTTTCTTATTAATATAAGAAGACAGGAATGCCAGGCCTCTGGGCCCAAGCTAAGCCATCATATCCCCTGTGACCTGCATGTACACATCCAGATGGCCAGTTCCTGCCTTAACTGATGACATTCCACACAAAAGAAGTGAAAATGGCCTGTTCCTGCCTTAACTGATGACATTATCTTGTGAAATTCCTTCTCCTGGCTCATCCTGGCTCAAAAGCTCCCCTACTGAGCACCTTGTGACCCCCACTCCTGCCTGCCAGAGAACCCCCCTTTGACTGTAATTTTCCTTTACCTACCCAAATCCTATAAAATGGCCCCACCCCTATCTCCCTTCGCTGACTCTCTTTTCAGATTCAGCCCACCTGCACCCAGGTGAAATAAACAGCCTTGTCGCTCACACAAAGCCTGTTTGGTGGTCTCTTCAAATGGATGCGAGTGAAACACACAATGAAAAAAATTAGGCCAGGCATGGTGGCTCACTTTGTAATCCCAACACTCTCGGAAGCCAAGACAGGTGGATCACTTGAGCCCAGGAGTTCAAGACTACCCTAGGCAACATGGCATAATCCCGTCTCTACCAAGCCAGGCCATAGTGGCGAATGCCTGTACTTCCAGCTATTCAGAAGGCTGAGATGGGAGGATCACTTGAGCCCAGCAGGTGGAGGTTGCAGTGAGCCAAGATAATGCCACTGCACTCCAGCCTAGGTGACAGAGTAAGACCCTGTCTCAAAAAAAAACTTATAAAGGCACAAAAAAACAAGTTGAATGTATTAGTCAAAGATATGCAAAAACAAGGCATGAATTAAATACCACTCTATTATTGTTATTATACTAATAATCTTTTAAAAAATAACGCTTATTATTAGAAAGGATGGATTGGTAGTATCAATTAAATTGCTATAACCCTTTTGCAAATCAATCTGCATTATGTATGAAGCCATAAAAATGACTGCATTCTTTGGGTCATTAATCCCAATCTTGGCACTTTATCTTCAGAAACAAATTCATGAAATAATCATTAAACACCTCAGAATAAGGAGGTAGTCAAGTAAGTCACAGTATATTGATTCTTGGACTGTTACGTACATAACAAATAATAAACTGGAATACTATAGTGCAACCAGGGACACAGAAGTGTATAATGAAGAGTGTGGCTCTGAAGTGAGACAGATGAGTCTCATTCCAGTTCTTTACTTCCCATATACAGAAACTTGAGCCACTCTGTTAATTCACTGAGCCTCAGTTTCACACATCGGTAGATTGGGAATAATAAATTTGTCTCAAACTACAGTTATGAGGATTAATTGGTGCCATGCTTTCACTATTGTCCTATAAGGTTAAGGACAGACAGAGGATGTAAAATTGCATCCTCTTTCTCAGTACAAGTGTGTAAAAAGCTTTCCTGTGCTGCAAGCACAGAAGAGAATGCAAAAAATGCAACCAGGGGCTCTGTTATAGAAGTTGTATGATAAACATTTTTCATTCATTTCAAAAATTTTATTTTATGCTAAAGGTATTTTTTGAAATAAATTAAAATTTTATCCTAGAGTAACTCCAGAAGTTTCATCAGCTTTGACTTCAGAGAATTTCTCTGCAATCTTTAGGGGAGAATTACTTCACTTCCAAAGGCTGACAGATTTGCAGATTCCAGACCACTGGGGAATGTCAGTGTTTGGTGACCTTCTTAGGCAGACATGAAGTTGGTATCCAGCCACTACTGTTACTCAGTTTCTGAAAACAATGGAGTTGGGTGAAGGGTATACAGACACTTGCCAAATTCCAATGTATGTGTCTCACCCAACATAATTGGTACATATGAAGCAAAGTAGAATGCTGGATCCAGGTCAGAGTTAAAAAGAAGCCCAAAATTTCAGTCACCTTGTCCAAACCAGACAGACCTCCATTCATTAACAGACCATGCAATTATAATATAATTGCATTTGGTTCTTTCTTGGGGAAGGAAAATATCAGATTTGGGGAGACTTGAAGTGTAAAGCAGTCATAGTAAACATAGGAAAAGAGAGATATTCATAATGGGTTAATACACCAAAAATTAAACATCATTTTAGCAAATAAAATGTGGTTATAATTAAACCAAAAAGCAAAGTGTGTCATCAGTTGTTAAGGAGTTATTAAGACTCCAGAAAGTATAATGTCAAAAGAAAAATAAAACGACATTCTATGACTCTGCAGGCTTGTGGAATATAAGCATGCCTGCCTCATAAATTTTTGATGATGCCAAGTCAGTAAATCCTTAAGCAATTCCTGATGGTTTCTGTACTGGCCATAAATATTAAATTGCAGTGCATTCACTCAGGGTTGTCCACCCCTACAATGATCCAGCCCTCCCCAGTTACAGAAAAGCCTCAGTGGAAAGTGGATTAGACACAGTGGCCATCCCCAAGTCCAAAACATAACAGGACTAAGGGCCCAGGGCAGCAAACACTAGCTCCTCAAAGCAGTCAGGGCAGGAAAACATTCATCAGCATACTCTCTCTCTTTTATAAGAGCTCAGAGAATCTGAAAAATCAAATTAGCAACAAGTGATGATCTCTCCAGTAAATACCATCTCTCTTGGGTTGTTAACATATGGCAGCTTCAAAGAAAAAGTACAGAGCTGAAATGGCAGGAGTGTGTACAGGAAGCCATAACTCATGAAAATGCCAAGAAGGAAAACAAAATATTTCTCACCAAATTAATCACTGAAAAAACTGTGACCACATAAAAGATGTCATATTTAGCCAAGTAAAATTAAATTCCGCAAAACCTCACAAAATCAAATTTGGTTTATAAAGAATCAACCTTCATTCCTGAAAATCCTAAATTATATCATAGTTTAAATGTTGTTTTATTTATGCTGGGCGCAGTGGCTCATGCCTGTAATCCCAGCCCTTTAGGGGGCCGAGGCAGGTGGATCACGAGGTCAGGAGTTCAAGACCAGCCTGGCCAGGATGGTGAAATCCCATCTCTACTAAAAATACAAAAAATTAGCCAGGCATGGTGGCAGGCGCCTGTAGTCCCAGCTATTCGGGAGGCTGAGGCAGAGAACTGCCTGAACCTGGGAGGTGGAGGCTGCAGTGAGCCAAGATCGCGCCACTGCACTCTAGCCTTGGCAATAGACTGAGACTCTATCTCAAAAAAAAAAAAAAGTTGTTTTATTTAACTAAAGTTCAAAACTCACTCAAAAGAAGCCTAGAAAGATTGACATCACATGTTGCAAATTGAATTCCTTGTAATCAAAAGGATGACAAATTAGTAAATTCTTAAAAGTAAACAGGGCTTCTAACTACTTCTTTACCAGAAACTGAGTAATGTATCAATCTAATAACCAATGCATTTACTTATAGGAATACAAAGGAAAACATTGACATTTCAGCCTTTTAGAACAGGAAGCAGAACTAGCAACAGTTCTTTGAAAATATACAAAAAACTGGTTTGAAGTCAACAAATATGTATCCAATTAAATTGCTATAGTTCAACTTCTCTCTGATTTATGGTAGTATGCCAAGTTTCTCCTAGTCACCCTTCAAAAATAAAGAATTGAGGTTTTAATACAAAAGATACGAGTTTCATAGGGTGATAACCTATAGAACCTCCTACTAGTGAGTTAAATTATCCATCTGCTATAGCAACATGGCAGATAGTGGATCATCATCTCAGGCACAAAATATAGGGAGGGTGCTTGAAAACTTCAAAAATGAAAAAAAAAATACCCGTCTTTTCAGGATGTTCAACATCATCAATAGATGACTTTTTGCAGACTTTCGTTTTGTAATTATGAATCTATGAGTGTGGTATTTAGGTAGGGCGATGAGGTTGCGGGATGGATAGAGCCTGACATTAGGAATCAAGTTCATAAAGAACATAAAGCAACGTCAAAGGTAAAATGGCAGGTAAGAAGGATTCAGATGTTGGCCTTGCCCCCTGAAGGCTCTGTGGCAGGATCCTTCCTAAACCTCGGCTTCTTCATCTGTAAAACAGAGATTCCAGTAGAGCTGGTACCACAGCAGTCCAGAGGATGAGATGACTAAAGTGTGTCAAGTCTTAGCACAGTGCTTAGTTCTTAACTGCTTGAGAAACAAAAAGAAAGGGATAAGTCTTTGTTACTAAAAAGAGGGTGACTTCGTGCAAGGGATCATTCCTTTCCTTCAAAGAAAACATTAAATCCACAATAGCTGTAGCTCATCCGTGCATACAGAAATCTGTGCCCAAGAAATATACACAGTAAAGAGCAATGGAAGAAGAAATCTGCAAAGAACTTATATTTAAACCTCTAAGGATCTATATGAAAGATAATGTGAATAATAGAATTTGGCTTTATTAATTCCAGGTAAGTTCTAATGATCACGACAATATATTTTCAAATCATAGGGATGATATTAAAACATAAAGCATTAGGCTGAAGTTCTGCAGTTAACTGAGGGTGGTACCACTCCTACCTGGGGGCATTGAAAAATGGGGGTGGGAAGAAGAGTTGGATGCAGGCAATGACCAGGGATGTGAAATATTCTGCAATACACGGTAGGGTCCCCATGCAAAAAATAATCCCTTCACCCAAAACATAGCAAATAGGCTCTTCTTTAATATCATAAAGTTCCACTTACCATCACTCTTAGCTTAATCTTCAGGACATTATATGAGTGTGTGTGAGTACATGTGTCTACCAACATTATCAAAGCCCAGAGTCCATATGAAATGTTCAAAGAGACTCTAATAGGCACTGATTAGTAAGAATAATCTACAAAGCAAAAAATCTGGCCAATATTTAAGAGACACATGTACCCACCCTATTACATAGAGTTAAGTTTCTGCTCTAAACGAATTAGCATGTTAAAAAAAACTGCCTGTTGCAATTTGGTATGAAATATAATTGAAAACATCATTGTATTTCCACCCAGGGGGTAAGTGACTTACATATTTTAAGGGAGTATAGAAACAAGTAGAGAGACAAGTGAAAAAAGATGTAACAATAGTAGGGACTTCTAAAAATATATACGGATAAAAGTGGGAAAAGGAGATCAAAAGTAGCTGAGAGCAAGAAAATAAATGAACAAAGTATAAATTGAATTATGGAAATTCACATACAAGGGGCTAGAGTTAAAAGGGACCTCAGTAGCCACAGGGACTATCTAATTCATCTCTGGACCATGAGGGCCTGACACAGCACCTAACATATTGTAAGTACTCAATAAATGCTTGTGGGAAGGAGCGATGGCTGGATGGATGGCTGGATGGATGGATGGATGGATGGATGGATGGATGGATGGAAATGCAACTTCAGGATCTGGTTCTACAGTATTATATATGAAGCAATTGAGACTCAGATAAAATTCAGTGACTTGCTGAAGATTATTCATTCATTAAGCCTCACATTCTGATGTTATATATATCAGGTGCTGTGCAGATGATTAGGGAAGGGCAGGACTGAGATTAAACTGATGCCCCCTACATCCTAATCCAGGCTTTTTCCACTGTATGGGGATGCCTCCCAAAAGAATTATCACAGCGACTTAATAAAGGAGGGAGAAAGTTAGTTGCAAATTTCAAGCTTAGAAATTCACAGGCAAAAATGGCTGAAGGGAAGTAATCACACTAATAGTGATGCAAGGATGTAATTGGAAATGAAAAAATGGAGAGAAATTAAAAACACAAACATAGATTTAATCAGCATCCTGATAAAGTGATAAAGTAATCAATAAGGCAAATCAAAGATAAATGATTAGAGATTTAAAACCTCAGCCCATCAGAAAAACTTGAGGGAAAGGATTTTGAATTTTTTTTATTTCTTCCAAAAGATCCTATTTGACATATTTTTTTAATCTAAATGACTGAAGATTTCGAATTTGGAAAGGCAGACACATATCTATTTCCCATATAAACATCTACATTTCTTGCCACATAGCACTGCAACACTCATCTGGTTCCTAAGCAGACGGCTTGGCCCTCTGTTATCAAGAGCACTATCACCGTTCTGGCCTGGAGGGCTAAGTTGTCTTATACATAGTTCTTAGCCAAAGCTCAGAGGAAAGAAGTGACATTTGGTGAGTGTACAGGATATGTTCTCCAGCCACTTTTTAGGTACTAAGTTACATCTCAGAATAATGTCAGAAATTGGAAGATGCCGTATTTAAACTTCACTAGCCCAAGCCCTAATTCACCTCCATAGTTTAATACCTTAATGTTTCTTAAAATGTGAGGGATCTTAGAACGACCCCTTTTAAAATCTGCTGAAAAACTGGATCTTTCTGTGGGAAAAACTGTACATACCTACATATCTAAAATGTGTATGTGGTTTCAGTCTCTCCTGTCCACAGTCCCTCCTGCTTTGAAGGGATCCCCTAACATGTTTTTTCCTAGAGGTAGTTGGTCACAACCATTGGATAACATGCTTATCACCTGAGTGATAAAATATTCTGGACACCAAACCCCAATGACATGCAATTCACCTGTATAACGAACCTGCATATGTACCCCGAACCTAAGATAGAAAGTTTTAAAAAATAATAATACAAGTAAAAGAGCTTTCTGCATGTGTTACAAATCTGTTCAGGAGGACATTCCACTATGCTTTCAAGAGAATTGTCTTGAAGAATTTAGCATCACTCTGAATTCCCAAAAAACTCTGTGTTTTTCAAGGTGCTTTTGAGGAAGAAGGATGGTGCTTCAACTGTCTTTTTTGCTCTGACTTCTAGGAAGTTCATTATCACATCATATTCTCAATCAAATAATTAACACTTGACATTGGCATTTTCTTCTGTCTTCGTTTTTAAATTTTATTGTTGTTTGTTAATTTTATTGTTTTTTATCTGTTATATGTATTGTCCCGGTTCTCCATTTCCTCCCTCTCCCTGCCAATAAAAGGGACCCATAGATTTTATTCTTTTTTTCTACTTTTTCATGAATGTTTCTTCTACATATATCTGATATATGTGGAAAAAAAGAATTACTGCCTATATATGCAGAACTTGTAACTCACAGGATTTCTAAACTAAAAGACTTTTCTTAATAGGTGTGAAGTGAAATTCTGCAAGTAGCTGCATCCGGGAACTTCAGAGTTAAACCGATATCTCAGTATAATCTGTCACTGCTATAGTTTCTTTTCTTTGACCTCCAAACCTTATGTTGAAATTTGATCCCCAGTGTTGAAGGTGGAGCCTAATGGGAGGTGTCTGGGTCGTGGGGGCAGATCCCTCATGAATACCTTGGTCATCAATGAGTGAGTTCTCACTCTATTAGTTTCTGGGAGAGCTGGTTGTTAAAAAGAGTGTGCCATGTCCCTTCTCTCTCTCTTTTTGCTTCCTCTCTCACCAGTGAGCTGCCCACGCCAGCTCCCCTTCATCTTCTGCCATGAGTGGAAGCAGCCTGAGGCCCTCACCAGAAGCAGATGTTGGCACTATGCTTCTTAGACAGCCTGCAAAACTGTGAGCCAAAGAATTCCCTTTTCTTTATAAATGACCCAGCCTCAGGTATTCCTCTATAGCAACACAGATGGACTAAGACACTCATGCTTCCTTTCATCAGCTATTTCAAGCTCAAAAATTATGAGACTGTGCCAAGAATTAGGGCAGGATCTTGTCATTGTGAACTTACAACTTTTCTATCTAAAGCAAAAGGCCCTAACCCCAAACCATAATTGGAAAGGTGCCTCTACTCCAACCTCATTATAAACTTAAATATTTATAGTTACCCTTCAACTGCCCCTTCTCTGCCTCCCATTCCCCTCTTACTCACCGAAAGACAAATGAGTTTAGGCTGGGCACAGTTAGCCATCGTTCTCAGAAAAACAAAATCTTGCTGCTTGGTATTCTCACTTAGAATCCCTTCACTTAGCTTATGGATCCCCCTACACAGATTCCTGACAGCTCACTGGGCCAGGGAACCAGCCAGATTTTTGAGCTACATCTGAAGTATCTTTTCTACTCAGAAAGCTGGCATAAGGTGGGAAAATTCATTAACATGCTAATGATGTCCTATTTAAAATTCTAGTCCTGATTATTCTGTGATTAAATCTCTCCCCTTGACGTCGGTTTCCTTTATAGCTGAGTTACAGTGCAAAATCAACAATATTAATAAAGTACAATACAGATTACCAATTTATACACAAGGGATGGCGAAAAACTGTTGCATAAATCTGAGGGCTGCCCTTTTTTCTTGAAAAGCAGTTGTAGGCCGGGCGCGGTGGCTCACGCTTGTAATCCCAGCACTTTGGGAGGCCTAAGCGGGTGGATCACCTGAGGTCAGGAGTTTGAGACCAGCCTGGCCAACATGGTGAAACTCCGTCACTACTAAAAAAATACAAAAATTAGCGGGGCGTGGTGGTGGGCACCTATAATCCCAGCTACCTGGGAGGCTGAGGCAGGAGAATCGCTTGAACTCTAGCCTGGGTGACAAGAGCAAAACTCTGTCTCAAAAAAAAAAAAAAAAAAAAAAGCAGATGTAGCAAACTGTAAAAGTTGCTGATATTTTTCATTCCACCCTTCTTTAAATAAACACACACATTGGAATCCACAATAATTAAATGTTTATAGTTAATTTCCATAAATATTCAAGGCTTGAAAGATAGATTTAGCTTTTCCTTCTATTTCACTGCACTTAACATTGCTCAGAATTCAAATGTGTTATCCTGAAGTCTCAAGAACAGCTGACAGGAGTTAAAGCACACTTCTTTATCATCTCTTTATAGAGATTGTGTCTTGGCGACAAAAGCCAATGGATTCGGTGATGAGGTCTGTCTCCCTTTGCCCTTGAGTACCTTGGCATATTTCAGTTCCTTTTCTACCACCGTATTGTTCTATCTGCTGACACTCCAAACTGAATATCCAATTCAGACAACTTAAGCATCTTCCAAGAAAGACAAACTTATCACTACCCTCATTAATTTGGAAAATGAATAAAGAAGCAGAAGATTCAAGGTCTGGATCTGCAATCCAAAATGCAGGAAGAGAGGACTCATTCATGTGTCATTTTAACATCTGGCCCCAGTAAATGAACAAATATTGATGGTATAGTATATTTACTATTTTAAAAGACATCATGCTGGACACCAAAGCAGTACAGTGAAACCTAAGAACAATGTTCTGACCTCAGTGGACTCACAATCTAGCCAGAGACACAAGATACAATGATATTTTAAGTGATGCGTGCAGCAAATTCATCTCAGGTGCATCATTAGAGATACACTTCACATCATTAAGAGGTCTCTGTATGACAGACACTGCTAATTGTTCCCTAAGACTGCAAATCTCCCCTTTGGCCACGGAAACAGAATTCAGCACTTTAGTGCGGCACATTGCTGCCCAGGGTAAGGACAGCTCCCAGCCCCTCTTGCAAGTAGCTGTTACCATATAACAAGGTTAAGGTCACAGGGATGTGGCCGTAGCAGAGATGTGTGCAGATTTCTAAAAGGGTACTTAAAGGGGATAGATGAGCTCTCTTCCTTCTTTGTTTTTTTTCTGACTGGACTTGGACATGCACGTGGCTGGGTCAGCCAGGTTGGACTGAATGGCACGTGTTGTGGGGCAGAGAAGAACAAGATAGAAGAGTCTGGGTTCCTGAAAAGCAGGGTGGCTTGATCATCCGTGAGTTGCCTTTTTCCCCCCAACACTGCATTACACAACCATTGTTGGAAATCAAAATCTTTTTTAAGAATACTGCTGGAGGGGATGTGGAGAAATAGGAACACTTTTACACTGTTGGTGGGACTGTAAACTAGTTCAACCATTGTGGAAGTCAGTGTGGCAATTCCTCAGGGATCTAGAACTAGAAATACCATTTGACCCAGCCATCCCATTACTGGGTATATACCCAAAGGACTATAAATCATGCTGCTATAAAGACACATGCACACGTATGTTTATTGCGGCACTATTCACAATAGCAAAGAGTTGGAACCAACCCAAATGTCCAACAACGATAGACTGGATTAAGAAAATGTGGCACATATACATCATGGAATACTATGCAGCCATAAAAAATGATGAGTTCATGTCCTTTGTAGGGACATGGATGAAGCTGGAAACCATCATTCTCAGTAAACTATCGCAAGGACAAAAAACCAAACACCGCATGTTCTCACTCATAGGTGGGAACTGAACAATGAGAACTCATGGACACAGGAAGGGGAACATCACACTCCAGGGACTGTTGTGGGGTGGGGGGAGGGAGGAGGGACAGCATTAGGAGATATACCTAATGCTAAATGACGAGTTAATGGGTGCAGCAAAACAACATGGCACATGGATACATATGTAACAAACCTGCACATTGTGCACATGTACCCTGAAACTTAAAGTATAATAAAAAATAAAAATAAAAAAATAAAAAAAGTACAAGTCAAAAAAAAAAGAATACTACATATTGCTCATTTCCTAAATGGTTTCATTCTCTAAGGCTAAAAAGAGTCATGGTACATGCATGCATATGTGTATGTGCATAAGTACACTCTCCTTTGTACTTCCTCTACATTTAAACTTGAACACAGAGCTCCCTCTGAATTTTTAACCCTCAAAACACAAAAAAAGCTGAATATGGACTTTGGCCCAGTTTTATCACATTTTAATAAATAAAAGCTTCAATATATTCAGGAATTCGTTATTTATTTCTTTCCCACACTCTCAAACCTAGATTGTTAATTTGGTTCACCTAAAGCCAACTCACCTCAAATTGGTTAAAAAAAATTAAACCCGTGTAAATCAATGTATAGGGAAAGGGTGGCTGACCCAGCAAAATCCAAGTGTAAAGACATAAAGAGAGGCTTCGCAACAGTAATGAGCCATCTGCAATTTAGAATCATCCATGGTAACAATCTCTCATTCCATTTGTTTATGTTTTATTCATCATTGTGAAAATACTTAGTGAAGTGACAATGGTGAGATTCAAAACTACTGCATGGTTCTTTTTTTAAAAAGAGATATTAATGGCTTTCAAGGGCTCAACTATTGAAATGAAAATATTGCTGGACTAAATTTGCTCAAATATGTTCACTTCCTCTTTATTCTTGGATATAATATATTCTTCATTTTGTGACAAAAAATTATGTGGTGATAACATGAGAAATTCCATAGTTTCCATTGTTTATACATTTAAAAAATCAATAGCAGAACCCTACTTCAAATGTACAATCCTCATTCCTATCATGACAGAGTAAACCAGGCTGTGGTGTCTTGGGTGAGCATGTTGTCATTCCTTAGTACTACAGTTATTTAGCCTCAAACGTACTGTCTCTAGTTACATATATGGCAAAAACAAGTCTTGACCTTTAAGAATGAAAAGAAAAAAGATAAGTACTGAGTTGTTAAGCCAACTTAAGGGTATTCATTACAAAGAAGACAGAATAACTACTGAACATACTCTTTGATTCAAATATCTCTATGAAGAAACCTCTCTCTACACAAATTGATGGGCATTTTAAAAGAAAATTTATTCATCCCAAATCGATGCACTTAACTTCAGCTAGCTGATTTTATATTTCTCAAACTAGCTTATAAATACTACTCTTCATTTACTTCAATTTATGGAATATTTACAAAAGCCCTATTTCAAATCTGGTTCCTATCAGCCCCGTTTTTTTCTTATTTCTTCTTAAATAAGTGTACTTTGTAAAATACAGCCATTTATTCATACATATATTTCTTTCATTTGTTTTAGTAAATGACATGTATTTAAGAACCATTTTTTAAGAAGTAAGTTTTTACTATCTCAATTTGCACTGAACCAGCGTGTTCTGAGACCATCCCTCCGGGTGCAAATCTCAGAGTAAGCTCAGTTACTCTTAACAACTGGAAAACGAAACAACACAGGAACACTTGAACTCCTCTGACAAGCAGACATTTTGGCTAAGGCAGCATTCACATCTTCTACATCATCCTTCCTGGGGAAAGAAGCTCTCAGAAAAGTCCACACATAGAAGAGCCACTTCATGGTCTTCCCTCAATTTTCTCAGATCAGCCTGATTTAGTCTATGATTGTGCAGACTAGGAGACGGAGCCAAGGGACAAAAGGAAGATAACTGTCACACAAAGAAAATGCTCAAGACCTTGTCAAGGGAGAGATTGCTCTAAATAACAACAAGGCTATTAGCAAACACAGGGTGAGACAGGGAACAGAAAAAGAAAAGATGTCACATGTGAATATGAAAACAAAAGCTGACAAGTAATTCCATTCAGTTTGCCAAGGCGCCTGCCAAAAATGTCCCCAAGGAAAAGGGCCATGTGCTCCATGACGCTCTTCACAGTGACGTTCGCATAAAGCACAGAACATCCTGCCTGGCCACAAAACACAACAAATACCATCGATATCTGGCCGGGGAACAGTTGTGCACTACCTACCATAGGCAGTCTCCTGGTGCTCCACTTCTCTTCTCAGTCTGTCATAATCTTCTTTAAGACTTCCCAGCTTTTTGACATTCCTGGAACTCAACACCAGCAGCTTGCTGAGGAGTCCCTCCAGCCCTTCTCTCTCTGATGTTAATGATCTAATCTCCTCGGTGAGGTCTTTAGCTGTACAGAAATGGTTTCCTACAGCACATTGTGGGAGAGAAGGAGGGAAAACAAGCTTTACAGCATCCGCACACATGGAAGATCTAGCAGCAGCTAATGTACATTCACAGCATGGGCAAAGAAACTGCACTTTGAGATTATGTACAATTTCCTTAGCAGTCCTCTGGGGAAAGAACCTGGAAAAATATTGCTCTCCTTAAACTGGAAAAGTCATCGGTCTTTTTTATCACCTTATTCTTGTTATGTCCATTTTAGGAGTTCCATTGGTGAAGCCATCTCCGGTAAAGTATGATGACACAACAATGTCCCAGTGGAATCCAGAGAAACCACAATGTGTCACTCCATTCAAATAACATACAAATGTCAAAGAGATGACATATTATAGCAGTGTGGAAGGGGACTGGGCCATATAATCAGAGTTGACCTAAATTAAATTCCTCCCCTGTTTACTCAAATTGTGTGACCTGGAGCAAGAAAGTTAGCACATCTGGGGCAAATTTCTTATAAAATATAATTGCAATAACACCTGACTCATAGGTAGTTATAAGAATAAACAAGAAATTCTGTAAAGCACTGAGAAAAATATATGATAAATTAAATGTAGCAAGGTTGCAGGATACAAGGTCAATATACAAAAATCAATCTTATGTCTAAATAACAAAAAACTAGAAGATTTTTTTTTAAATACAATTTACAAGATATTTTGAAACTCATAATACTGAGGGATACCTTCTTTAAATATGCGCAAGAGCTCTACAGTGAAAACTATTTTTCAAAAACTGCTAAGACAAATTAAAGACAAATAATTTAAAAGATACACTGTATACATACACTGGAAGTTCAATATTGGTAAGATTTCAATTTTCCCCACATTGATTCATTGATTTAATACAATTCCAATCAAAATTGTATGAGGTTCTTTTGTGGAAATTTATGTGCTTATTCTAAAATGTCTAAGAGTGAGCTGGGCATGGTGGCTCACACCTGTAATCCCAGCACTTTGGGAGGCCGAGGTGGTGGGTCCCTTGAGGTCAGGTGTTCAAGACCAGCCTGGCCAACATGGCGAAACCCTATCTCTACTAAAAATATAAAACTTAGTCTGGCACAGTGGTAAGCACCTGTAATCCCAGCTACTCAAGAGGCTAAGGCAGGAGAATCACTTAAACCCAGAAGGCGCAGGTTGCAGTGAGCTGAGATCCTGCCACTGCACTCTAGCTTGAGCAACAGAGTGAGACTCCATCTCTAAATAAATAAATAAAATCTAGAAGAATGAGCCCATGAGTTTGAGGCTGTAGTGCACTATGACTGCACTTTTGAACAGGCACTGCACTCTTGTCTGGGCAAGATAGCAAGGCCCCACCTCAAAGAAGAAGAGGAAGAAAGAAGAAGGAGGAGGAGGAGGAGAAAGAGGGAGGGAGGGAAGGAAGGAGAAGAAGAAGAAGAATGAAAAAGAATAGGAAGAAAGAAGAAGGAGGAGGAGGAGGAGGACCAAAGCAATCCTTAAAAAGTGAGTCTTGGTTTCAAGACTAATGCTAAAGCCACTATAAATCAAGGTAATATGGCATTGCATATAGATAAACAGATTGATGGAATAGAATAAACAGTCCAGGAGTGGATTTACACATATACTGCCAACCAAAGTGCCAAAGCAAGTCAATAAGGAAAAGAAAGTATTTTCAATAAATGGTGCTGGAACAACTAGCTATCTACATGGAAAAAATATTAACCTTGATTCATACCTCAAACCATACAAAAATTTAATTAAAGGTGGATCACAGGCCTAAATGTAAAAGTTAAAACTATGAAGCTTCTACAAAAAAAATAAATGAATATTTTATTGACTTTGGAGTAGGCAAGAACTTCAGATAAGATACAGAAAACACTATTTTAAAAAGGATAAATGGGCTTTATCAAAATTTAAAACTTCTCCTCATCAAAAGACACAACTGAAAAATGAGAAGACAAGTCACAGACTTGGAGAAAATCATTGCATTATGTTTAACTGACAAGGACTTGAATACTACAACTTGACAATTAAAACACAAACGGTGCCATTGAAAAATGGGCAAATGACTTAACAGGCATTTTACAAAGTAAGACACACAAATGGCCAATAAGCATATGAAAAAGCATTTGACATCATTAATTATTAAGAAAAGAAAAATTGGCCAGGCGCGGTGGCTCACGCTTGTAATCCCAGCACTTTGGGAGGCCGAGGCAGGTGGATCACGAGGTCAGGAGATCGAGACCACGGTGAAACCCTGTCTCTACTAAAAATACAAAAAAATTAGCCGGGCGTGGTGGCAGGCGCCTGTAGTCCCAGCTACTTGGAGAGGCTGAGGCAGGAGAATGGCATGAACCCGGGAGGCAGAGCTTGCAGTGAGCCGAGATCGCGCCACTGCACTCCAGCCTGGGCGACAGAGCAAGACTCCATCTCAAAAAAATAAAAAAAAAAGAAAGAAAGAAAAATTAAAATCATAAAGATTCCAAAGCCCACTCAAATGTTTCAAATTAACTCAACTAAAAACGTCAACATTCACAAGGGTATGGAGCAACTGGAACTCTCACCCATGTAAAATGGTCCCTTCAAGAAAAGTTCTGCCAGTTTCTCATAAAGTTAAATGTATACCTACCTTTTAATCCAACAATTCTACTTCTAGGCATTTACACAAAAGAAATGAAAACATGTCATCAAAAATATTTGCACTCAAATAAATGTTCACAGTATCTTTATGCCTGAGAGCCAGCCCCATACTGGAAGCAGCCTAAATGTCCATGAGCAGGAAAATGCAAAAATAATACTATAGCTATGCAATGAAACACTACTCAGCAATAAAAAGAAACAAACTCTTCATACGTGCAGAAACATGTATGTGTCTTTTTTTTTTTTTTTTTTTTTTTTTGAGACAGAGTTTCGCTCTTGTTGCCCAGGCTGGAGTGCAGTGGTGCGATCTCAGCTCACTGCAACCTCTGCCTTCTGGTGTCAAACAATTCTCCTGCCTCAGCCTCCCAAGTAGCTGGGATTACAAGTGCTCACCACCACACCCAGCTAATTTTTGTATTTTTTAGTAGAGACGAGGTTTCATCATGTTGGCCAGGCTGGTCTCAAATTCCTGACCTGGTGATCCACCCGCCCTGGCCTCCCAAAGTGCTGGGATTACAGGCGTGAGCCACCATGCCCGGTCAACATGTACGTGTCTTTAGAAAAGATACAAAAGAGTAGTGCCACATGATTCCCTTAAGTTCTAGAACAGGCCAAATTAATCCATGGTAGAAAATATCAGAACAGAGGAGGAACGATGATGACTGGGACAATACAGGGTGTTGTTTCTTGAGTGATGAAAATGTTCTATCTCTTGGTAGGGCTGTTCGTAACACAGGTGTCAAAATTCAAGAACTGTAAACACTTAAGACCTGTGCATTCCAATGAATGTAAACCATACCTCAATCAAAAAGAGGAAAAATTAAGAAATTTTTAAGCATGAACATTGAACAATAAATTAATAAACATATAACATCAATGAGTGTCCCATAAATTAGTTAGTGTTAATTGGAAAACCCCACTGTGTTTTCTAAGAATTTATAGTAACCACAATCACAATAATAGCTACAAACTTTCTCACCTTTAAATGTCATCACAACTTTAGGAAACGGGTTATATCTTATATTATTATTATTATTATTATTTTACATTTTAACATCTCTGAAACAGGGATGTGTCCTATAATCACCATCAGCCAGGAAGTAGTCAGAATGTAGTGGTTATAACTGGATTGTTTTCCCTGGCCTGGCTGACCATCTGCAACCCCCTGGTGTTTCAATATACAAACTATTTTAGGACCATCTGCGTACTGGCTGTTGCCTGAAAATCTTGTGTTGATGTAGATTTGTAAGACTAGGAGGCCGGGCGCGGTGGCTCACGCTTGTAATCCCAGCACTTTGGGAGGCCAAGGCGGGCGGATCACGAGGTCAGGAGATCGAGACCACGGTGAAACCCCGTCTCTACTAAAAATACAAAAAATTAGCTGGGCGTGGTGGCGGGCACCTGTAGTCCCAGCTACTCGGAGAGGCTGAGGCAGGAGAATGGCGTGAACCCAGGAGGCAGAGCTTGCAGGGAGGCGGAGCTTGCAGTGAGCCAAGATTGAGCCACTGCACTCCAGCCTGGGTGACAGAGTGAGACTCCGTCTCAAAAAAAAAAAAAAAAAAAGACTGGGAAAGCACCAGCATTCAAAACTTGAAGAAAGGTGTTAGCAGTTTCACAGACAGACAATCCTACAGAAAAGAGTTTATTCTTGTGGGAGAAAAAGTTGCCTCCCAACAACTTCAATGGTTCAGAGGATGATGATGTGTGGGGAAACACGAACCTCGACAACGCTGAGTCCAAATGTGTTTCAGAAGACTCAGACTGAATAAGAAGATGCCAACGAAAACCTTAACCAGTTTATTTTCCTTTTTAATGGGTGATATGTGATTTTTCAAAAGCCTAAATACATCTAAAAGAGCTATATCAGTAAGTATAAGATAAAAATTCTAAACCATAGAAAGCACTGTTACTGCTTAATTGACAGCAATTTTTCCTTCTTTGTAATATATAAAATAATGGGTGCTTTTTATGTTCACTGAAATTCATATTGTTATCTCTTTTTACAGCCGGGAAAGGGGAAATCTGGAGAACTAAAATATCTTGCTGAAGATCACAGTGCAGTAAACCATAGGGCAAGTTTCCAACTCGAACATTACCCCAGAACACCTCCTTTTAAACATAAATTATGTTGCTAACTTCTTTATTGTTACTTAGTAGGCAGATTTCAAACTGATACAAATGTTGAAAATGATACAAAATGTTTTCCCACCTTAAAGGCATTCTGAAACCTAGCACATATCATCTGTCACTGAAGTCCATAGTTTCCAATGCCATGATTGGATAAAGACCCTATTGAGACTCATGTGTTTGTCTCTCACTGTTTAAAGCAACATGACAAACACAAAAGAGAACAAGTACTGCTCCTGCTCTCCAGGAAGTTACCATAAAATAAAGGGGATAAGGTGCCTTCCAAAGAAAAAGCAAATACTAGGAGAGGTCAGAGGAGAAGAGAGATTATTCCAGAAGGATAGACTGAGGCAGATTTCTGGAGGGAAGAATATAAGAGTCCCAAAAGAAGAAATAGGAACTGTGGTTAGAGAGCAATGGGCAGGGGGTAGGAGATGAGACTAAACTCACAGGAAGTTGCTTCAAAACAATAGTGCCCTAAATGCCAAGCTGATGTGTTGGACCCGTTTAGGAAAAACCTGCAAAGTCTACAGGAGAGCAGACTGCACTTCCATGAGCTTCAAGTTGTAAACAGTAACCTCAAATAAAACTTTTCCTGGATCAGTAATTTCCATCCTGAACAATGGCCAAGTCAAGGAAGCTGAGGATCGAGCCCCCTACCGCATGCCACAAAGAACCTCAAGGGACCCCACGCTCTGGGGAGCTCGCCGGAGGACCAGCACGGAGGTGTGACTGCGTTGGGGCAGGGTGGCCACATGTACAATGTTGTATCTTCCAATGTTCCTCCTTAGGCTGTGCTTATGAAGTCCCAACACGTTTTCTGGGCTGTGTTTTCAACCAAGAGAGTTAATAAAAAGTGGGATGGGCACCAACTATGCCTCCAGAGACACCAGGCAGAATATGCCACAGCGTGCCATGTCCTCCTGCAAACAGTCAGAAAGAAAAGATCTCTGAAAACAAATTGGAAGAGACTACATATACAGAGCGAGTGCCGGTATAAAAGTTTTGCTGCAAATACACCCTCTAATCCCTTGCAACCCATTGCAAGCTCTAGAGACCAGTGCCCTTGGTAAAACATAGGAGAGATCATTAATTAAAGCCTGGGCCCTTTCTTTGATCCTGAGGAATAAGGCTTGGGAAAATGCACAGTGATAAAAAGTGAACGTTTTAAAAGAGCAGAATGAGTGTGAATTCCCAAAGAGACCGTTCATATCAAAACCCAAGCCATGAGAAAATGCTACAATGCCCTTGATTAATATTTTATAGGCATTTTGACCTCAGATCTAATCCCATGAGGCTTAGACCAAGACCTTGCTTGATGCAGACCTCTCTGACTTCTGAAATTGGTCAGGAGCTCAGTGATGAAAATGTGGAAAGTCAATGCTGATACCTGAAGAAAGTCCCAGCAGAGATCTGTGAGCTGAATCTTCATAACTTTCACGGGCCCTTTCTAAATGCCACAGGAGGATGTGTGTGGAGAAGAATATGCCACCTATGGCATCCCAATATACCTGTGCCCGCCTGCTCTTCAACAAGGGAATGAAACCTGGGTATTCTCATAGGTTTTTAAAGCACTTATCAACATATTTTATTCTGCAAATAACACAATTTAAATCTCTAGGCATATGCTGAAGCTGACTTTACCCACTCTGTTTTAACATTACTTATCCTCAGCATCTCTGAATTCAAATATCAGCCAGGTGTGGTGGCTCATACCTGTAAGCCCAGCACCTTGCCAAGCCAAGATGGGAAGATTGCTTGAGGAGTTGGAGACCAGCCTGGGCCACATAGCAAGACCCCCATCTCTACAAAAAAATTTAAAAATTAGCCAGTCATGGTGGTATGCACCTTTAGTCCTAGCTACTTGGAAGGCTGAGGTAAGAAGATCACTTGAGCCCAGGAGCTTGAGGTGGCAGTGAGTCATGATTATACCACTGCACTCTAGCCTGGGCAACAGAGCAAGACCCCATCCCTTATAAAAAAAAAAAAAACCTGCCCTCTGTACTTCATAGTACCTGGGGCATTTTGAATAGTTCTTCCTTCACCTGAGGTCATTATATGAGAATCCAATTTAGAGATTACAATGCTCTCATTACATGGATTGTCTCATTTAATCTTCCCAACAATCCAGGAAGAGGAGTCTCTTAATGATTGTCCTTGATTTCCAGTTAAAAAATCTAGACCCAGAGGTAACCTTGTGAAGGTCACAAAGTTTCAGAGTTCTAAGATCCCATGTGAGATTGCTGAACTTGAACTTGTTTCTTCTGATCTCATGTCAATAAGTGACTTAGTCAATAGCTGGATAGAAATCACCACTAAAGTGAGAGAGTACATGGCGGAGGGGGGATGAATCCTGTGCCCACATGGGCCCTTTCACGTGCCCCATCCTCAGGCCTCTCACCTGGGGTACCCCCACACACATGGCACTTTCCTGAACTCATGGACATTTCAGTTTGTAACGATCCTCCTAAGATTATCTACTTTCACCTATCCACATTTGAACTATACTTCTTTAGTGGAAAAAAAGAAATAAAGCCAGTGCTGAGAATGATCAAACTCCAGAAATAGTAGAGTGCTGTATAATTTGTCTTGCGTGACACCAGATCTTTCAAGGAACTGCAAGCTCAAGTGCACAGTTAAGCAAGATCAAGATCTACCTTTGTCTTTCAGAGCCTTCCCCTGGCCAGGTCAGGGATATCCGCTGTGAGCCTGGGCTGGCTGAACCAAAGGGCAACGGAGGCAGCCAACGAGCCCCAGCCAACTTCTCCCCTCCCCAACCCCCTTCTCCCTGGAGGTCCCTTCAGCTAGAATTTGCCATTTTCTGTCAGGGTTGTGCATTTCTTCCAGTCACCATGACTTCCTGAGATAGCCAAAAGCATTTCCTGTGAGCAGAGCCCCATGGCTGGCTTTGCACATCAAACATTTCAGACAGCCATATATTTCATAGAATACAAGGGGAAGATAACACTGGACACACAGAACTTTCCAACAGATTGAGAAAATGTGGTGCCTGGTGACTGACTAAATATACAATCGGACAACAGCCAGGCCATAGCAAAAGATGGAACTCTGATCCACACGGTGCAGCAACTTTCCCAGAAAACAATACCCCTACCTACAAAAAGCAACCCCGGAAGCCGGCCTGCTCTAAGTCAGACCTGCTGGAAGCCAAATTGCTCTCTAGTAATTATCCAGGAAGCTAAATAACAACTTCTGTAACAATTGGCCCAAAATGTTCAGGACTGGATTAATAACCGATGGCTTCCCTAATTTTTGTCCCCGATTCCAACTTAGGACTCACCAGAGAAAGTCAAATATGCTCCCCTAACCAAGCACACAGGATGTTCGCTTCTAGTGAGCCGCCTCCAGCTTCCCCACTTCAATAAACTCCAATCAGGGCACACCTGAAGCCTTCGCCTTTTTCCACTATAAAGCTCTCCCACTCATCTGCCCACCTTTGAGTCTCTGCCAAATTGCAAATGATGGTGTCTGACTCCCTTGCTGTAGCAAGCTCTGCATAATAGCTTTTGCTTATTCTCATTGGGTAGGTCTTCATTTCTTTTCACACCGGATAGGCATCATCTTTGAAAACATCTTTATTGGGTCTCTTGTCTCCCTCCTGCAGCCACTGATCTAAATCATAGACTTTTTTAGAAAGAGGGAAAATAGTAAAGAAAGAAAGCGATTAAGCTGATGCTCCCAGCCACTGTCCATACCCTGAATTTTGTTTTTCTGCCATATGTCAAGTGGCCTCTCCTGGACTATGGTCACCATTTCTCCTGCTTCCCTGCAGCTGTGGACACAGGAGTGCTGTGTAGGTCTGACCTTGAGCACCCACCCACCCCAGTACAGAGCCAGCCCCTGCTGTTCTGAATCAGTGCAGTGACCACTTAGAACACAGTGCCCATGCCTCTGTGATCGGAACTGCTCTTTCCAGTTCCATACAATGTTAAGAACCCACTTAAGAATGTTTTAATCATTCAATAGTTTTTCTTGGTATATAATAAAAAAGTGATTTAAATACAATCTATTTTATTTTAGATTATATCATTGGGGTTATTTTACAAAGTTACCTTTAAATACTATTGTAAATAAAATTAATAACAAGCAAAATTCTTACTTTTCCTTATTTGACAACTGACATGGTCAATTTAATTTCCTTTAAATTAATTATGCAAGAAAAGGATATTTCCTCAAGAAAATTTAAAATTATATATATTTATTGGGTGGGTGCCAAATATTCATTCATTCAGAAGAGGAAAATTTAAATCCTTGTTTCTAAATTTAAGGAAAAAACGACTTTCATTACTTGATGTGTGAAATTCACCCATTTTGTGTTTATCTAGGAAATCTAGTTTATTGTTTAAATGTTCTTATTTTCCCCAAAATCATCAGTTAGGAGAGAAGATTTCAAGCTGCCATTCAAATACAACTGTGTGCAATGAATACATTTTGGGTATAGATAGTTTTTATTCTCTATAAATGAAATGCCAAATTGGATAGAACCATCCTTTTTTTTAAAAAAAAAAAAAAAAAGGCTTTTGGAGTATCAGAGACATCATCTTATGTTATTTTAAAATAAATAATTATTTGAGCTGTTTGCTTCTTGGAAACAGGTAACAAGAGGGCAGGTGAGATTAAAAAAAAATACATCCAAACTGAGGTGAGACCAAAGACGGCCAATCTAATAACCAGGCAGAGGTCTCTGCCTGTCCTGGGAAGATTCCCTCCCCAGGCTCCCTCATTGGCCACAGGAGCCCACTTGTTGGGCTGCCAACTGGTTCCTATAAATTCTAAGGTAATTAGAATCATGTGGTGACTCTAACGGGAATGACACAGCTGCCCAGGCATTAGAAGGAAACCACACCCAATGGCTCAAGCCAGCGGCGAGAGATAAAAACTTAGAGGCATCTCCCCTGACTAGCAGACTGGGCTCCCTGCTTCTCCACTGCTTCCTTTAAACAGGCCATTCACACATTTGCCTGAAAACTTACAGTGACCCAGGCCCTACTCCCTATACACACTGCCAGTTGCCATGTGCCTTGTTTCTCTCTCTCTGCCTGACGCTTCATTCCTATCTGGAGTGGCCCAGGGACATAGGACTGCCCTCCCGACTCTCTGTGCCCTCCCTTCCCAGGATCTGTAAATTACACTTTTTGAATTTGTTTCCTACTGCAGTGTATATTGCATTTGCACCTTCCATCTGAAGAATAGGGGATGCCCCAGACCAGGTTTTAACTGGGATGCCCAAGAGAGCACAAGGTTGGGCTCCCAGAGCCAGAGCAATGGACAGGTAGGCATAAACTGAACACAGGAAAGGCAAGAGCCACAAAGACATATAAACAAGTTTCCCAGGCGAGGAGCCCCTGGTCACAGGTCAGACAACTAGGCATTGGGCCATCTACCAGGTAAAAGAAGCATCCTATGAAAGGCACACAGTAAATACCATGTCCATCTCCCCTTCATTTCTCCTTAGGGCAGGTTGCTAGCTTCTCTGGGACTGGAACCTCAGTTTAGCTGGGGGCTCTCAGAACAGACAGCTAGATGAATTAAACAAGGAAGTCTCTCAGCCTCAGGCACATCTTCCAGGACAAGGAGAAGGCCAGGGGAGGGTAAGATCAGCAATCCTACAAGATGTGCTTCCAGGCCAAGGCCAGGTTGCAGTTGCAGCTACTTACCCACGGTGCACATTGGGCCTGGAACTTCTGGGTGTGCAAAGATGTGACTCAAGAGTCCATCTGCCAGCAGTGAGCAGGGCAGGCCAGCTCTCCTGTCACTGGTACGGTGGTTCTAGCCCTCGCAGGACATTAAAACCACCTGGAAACTATTTATGAAGGTTCCCATATTCAGGAACAATCCCTAGATATTCTGACCGAAGGAATTTGGTGCTGCCTGGGTACCAGTATTTTTAAATTTCCCCAGATGATCCTAACATGCAGTCTGAGTGAAAAACCCAAGTCTGATGGCTACAGGAATTTAGAGCTTCTCTGAAACACACACGGAATAATACCGGGGCCATACATTGGAAGTCCTTCTGTCGGGAATGCAAAGAAAAAAGAAAAAGATGGCCAACATCTACCATTTTAAAGAGATTCCAGCAAGCCTATTATTAAATGCAGGGCTGCCTCTGCATCTGGAAGCAGCTTGGGTGCCCTGGATATAATTCTCTTTTAAAAGTTTTTTTTCACAGCTTTTATAGACTACTTAAGACTGGCCTTCATCTTGTGCCAAAATAGCAGGGCTGTGTTTGTTTAGCTTCAAGATTTTCAGGTCCAATTGATTAAAAAAGGTGAATGAGAAGCCTGCCAACACACAATGAGGCTGTCACCCAGGCAGCTGCTGCTGCTGGCTTCCAGCGTCCAGAAGCTGGAACATCAGCCAGCTCCAATCACCTGACAGAGGATGCATCCGATGAGAAGGAGGACCGGGGCTCAAAAACAGACATACCCACTGGAGTCAGGGCAGGAGACAAAAATCCTACCAAGTGAAGGAGGTATGAAAACAACAGATTCTAGGGATCAGCAACCAATGAATGAGGGTCCATTTTTTGAAAAACAAACACTGCTACTGGCTGTCTTTTGAGTGCCAGGCATTAAACAAAGTGGAAGAAAAAAATTGGAGGGTGACTCAACAGATGGACCAGATCAATAACGAGGGGTAATTTGAGCAGGACAAGGCTGGAGCTGGAAGTGCATGCAGGATGCCAGCATCAGAGCAGCCAGGCATCAGAGAGCCAGTCTTGACTACTCGCTGGGCCTCAGAGGCTGAGCCTTCGTCCCAGGGCAGGGGAGTGGCCAGAGCTTGGCTGGCCCCGTTCCAGATGAGGACTGTGATACCAGTCAGGTCAACGAGCACCGATAGAGGTAGGGCCCAATATAAGACCGTGTCTCAGAATGGTGCAGACCCACAGTCCAACACACAGGAAGGATGCTTGTTGCTAAGTCTTAGACACAGGAACTGGAGGAGGGTTGAGGGCCCCCAGCAGTGGGAAGGCAGGCACGGCATGCAGATGGTGGACACAGACTCAAGACACCGACTCTCATCGCTCCAGGTCCGTGGTTTGGAAAGTCCTAGCCCCATTCTAGGGAAGGAAACAGGCCCAGGTTTCTGATGGGGATGGGTAGTAGCCACAGAGCACAAGTCAGCCGCATCCACCACACACTTGCTGTAGTGCCACACTCTCGGCCCTAGAGGGCACCAACGCTTTCCCTTCGCTCTGCCCCAGGGCCAGGGCCAAAGCCATCAAGTCCTGGGCAGAGGGCGGGAGCGTTCAGTGAGAGTACAGAGGTTAAAGAGCTGTCTTTTTTGAGATCTTCACTCTCACTTCCTTTCCAGGCAGCCAGTTCAGCAAGGTGGGTCTGGGGCTGCCTCCTGGGAGAAGAGGCCTTTCACCCTCGAACCCTGCAGGACCTCAGTTTGTCCCAGGGCAAACCTCCTACATTGGGCAGTTAGGTCAGACCTGCTCCAGGCCTTGGAAGACTCTCTTCTCCTTGGCTTCTCTTACTGCACTGGATCCAGCCAGGACACTGATCAGACCTCCAGGGCCCAGGTTAATAATATGTGGCCCACGTCTGGGAGAGAAGCCAGCAGGTCTCCCAGGCTTTTGAACTCGGAGCTGAAAACCAAACAAAAAAACAAATCCTCCCCATTGACAAGTGGCCCAGCCTAGTTGGCCAGTCAGGAGACTGCACAGGCACTGAGGCCAAAGCTGCCTTGGATTAAGAGGCATGGATGCCACCGCTGCCCTTTTACTACAGGTACACTGGCCGGGAACCTGCAGCACTGAGTGACACCTGATCAGAGAGTCACCTCCTGGCTGGGTCTCCCCCAACTCAGATGCATGGCTAACAATCACTAGCTAAGCATGTATTCACTCTGTGGAAAGTGACGTCACGTTCATATATTTATTATCTCATGCATTAATATACTGATGTTCCATATTATTCTAATTCACTACCTCACTTAATTCTTACAACAACCTAATGTGATAGGCAATATTATTATTAGCTCCATTTTAGAGATGAAGAAACAAGACCTGAAAAGGTTAAATAACTTGCCCAAGATCATTCAGCCAAGTCATGATAAAGCTGCACTTGAACACACACTTCTCAGATTCCAAAGCCCAAGTTTCTCTCTACTAACTGTATGGCCCCTGCACTCAAAAACTGAGAAATCTCTCTGCCCTGGTGAGTTTCTTCCTCTAAGTCAGTATGCATAGAGCTCAGAGCTGTACTTTCCTTCTCTGGTGATATGGCTTGGATCTGTGTCCCCATCCAAGTCTCATGTTGAAATGTAATCCTCAATGCTGGAGGTGGGATCCCGTGGAAGGTGATTGGATCATAGGGGCAGTTTCTCATTAATGATTTAGCACCATCCCTCTTGGTGATGTTGTTGCAATAGTGAGTTATCACAAGGTCTGGCTACTTAAAAGTGTGTGGCACCTCCCCCACCCCCCTCCTCCTGCTCTGGCCACATGAAGTGCTGATTTCCCCTTCACCTTCCGCCATGACTGTAAGTTTCCTGAGGCTTCTCCAGAAGCCAAGCAGATGCTGCCACACTTCTTGTACAATTTGCAGAATCATGAGCCAATTAAACCTCCTTTCTTTATAAATTACCCAGCCTCAGGTATTTCTTTACAGCAGTTTGAGAACTGACTGATATGTCTAGGAAGGACAGTAACAGCAGAATCCACTTTTGCTATCTGCTTTAAACCAAACTATTCTCTGCTGAACAGGAAAATTGAAACAGAAATAGAGAATGGAAAGAAAAGAGGTGACTAAAACACATTTAAGGTGTGTACAGGTCAGTGAAAAGGGAGAGAAACAATGGGCTTTCTAAATTACTTTTCTTAATGTGTATTACACCATACTCAACTGGATACATTAGTATCATCACGGTTCTTCCAAAAATCAATAACTATCTATCTGTAGTAGATTTCCTATACTAGCCTACTTTTCTTCCTTTTTCCATTGCTAACATCCTAGTTAATTCCATGACTCCCGAGGTGTTACCACATCCATCCCTCTGTGTACAACATGGCCAGATCACGCTTCCTAAAGTCTGGTTTTAATCATGTCACTACTCCGCTAAAACACTGTAATGGCTCCCTAAAATGCTCTTATCCTTAGCCTACAATTCAGAGCTCTGTGTATCCTGGTCCTAACCAACTCTGAAGAGCTACCACAATACTAATCCTATACCTGGGCCAATCTAGACTACTCTTCCTCCTGAAGAAATAGCTGAGCTTTTCCTCCACATTCAGCCCAGGCATATCTAGCTCCACGCCACTGTGGCCAGTGGGAGAACACAGCTATCAAAAAAGAAGAGACATTGAGCCAGGAGCTCATGCTGATAATCCCGTGACTCCAGAGGCTAAGGCTAAGGATGGCTTGAGCCCAGGAAATCAAGGCTGCAGTGAACTATGATCTCACCTCTGCACTCCAGCCTGGGTAACACAGCAACACCTTGTCTCAAAAAAAAAAAAAAAGGAAGGGGGATCTTGTCCTGTTCTCTACTGCAGCCTCAGTGCCTAGAACCAGATCTGACATTTCATAGATGCTCCATGATATTTTTCTTTTCAGTAAATAAATGGAACAGGCCATTTCCTCCGACTGAAAAGCTCTCTGTCCAGGTCTTCAGTTCTCAAAATCCTTCTGTCTCAATAAACACTGTGGCACTTTTTAGAGCATGGCACTGAAACTCCTTGACACACCTCCCATTGAGACTTGTTATAATGGCCCTTCCCTTGAATCAGCACACCAGGAGTGCTGGACCAATAAAACACAATGGAAGTAACACTGCAGTGGTTATAAAAATATGGCCACCAAATTCTTTAATACTCCTCCTTTGGGGTAAAACCTGTTTCCTTCCCCTTGCATGTGGGCTGAACTGAACTTAGTGACTTGCTTCTACTCACTAAGCAGAAGTGATGCTGTGTGACTTTGTAGGCTAAGTCCTAACAAAGCCTAACTGTGGCTTCTTTTTTTTTTTTTTCTTGAGATGGAGTCTCGCTCTGTTGCCCAGGCTGGAGTGCAGTAGCATGATCTTGGCTCACTGCAGGCTCCGCCTCCCGGGTTCACGCTATTCAGCCTCCCAAGTAGCTGGGACTACAGGCACCCGCCACAACACCCAGCTAATTTTTTGTATTTTTAGTAGAGATGGGGTTTCACCATGTTAGCCAGGATGGTCTCGATCTCCTGACCTCATGATCCGCCCACCTCGGCCTCCCAAAGTGCTGGGATTACAGGCGTGAGCCACCGCGCCCGGCCTCTGTGGCTTCTGTCTTATTTGCTCTTTCTCCCTCAGATCACTGGCTCTGAGGAAATCAGCTGCTATGTTGCAAGAGGTCCTATGGCACAGCTCTTGTGGCAAGGAACTGAAGCCGTCTGTTAACAACACATGCATGAGTTTGGAAGCAGATCTTTCAGCCCCAGCCAAGCCTTTAGAGGACTGCAGCTCCAAAGTGTGTCTTAACAGCAACCTTATGAGACCTTGAGTCAGAGCCACCCAGCTAAGTCACTCTGGACTCCTGTCTCTCAGAGACTGTGAGAGATAAAGGTTTGTTGTTTCAAGCTATGAAGTTTGAGGAGCCACTTATTACACATTAATAGAGATGCATACCAGTTTCTGAATTCAGACCTTAAGAACAAGAAATTTCCATTTCCTTTCTCTTGGGACACTTGCTCTTGGAACCTAGCAGCCATGTTGTAAGGAAGCCAAGCTGCCTATAGAGAGGCCCACATACAGAGCACTCAACAGCCAGACCATATGTATGCACCATCTTGGGCGTAGATTCTCCCGCCCCAGTTGAGCCACCCTAGCTGTCCCTGCCCAGCCCTGCCCAAATTGTATTTCCATGGGCAAAATAAATAACTGGTAATATTTTAAGTCACTACGTCTTAAAGTGACTTATTTTTTATTATGCAGCAGTAGATAATGAAAACAGATTTTGGTATCTGGATATGGGATGCTGTTGTAACAAAATCCTAAAATCCAGGCATTGGTTTTGGGACTCGGTAGGAGGCAGACGCCTCATGGGCCTCAGTGAAGGATAAAAAAAAGTAAGAAAAATGTGTCAGAAACTAGAAAAAAAAAAGATCCTTGTAGTGGCAAAAAAGTCACTCAGTTACCAACTGAGGCAATATAAAAAAGAGTCCCTAATAATTATAATTAGATACCCAAGGAGATTTCCAGACAGAATACAGAAGTGCCCACTGACCTCCTGTCACTGCTTGTGATGAAATGCAAAACAAGAGAGATGAGTTAAAGAATAAACTGTTACATGTAAAGGAGCTAGATCTGGCCAGGTTTGAAAATGAAACTAATTTCTTAATCCTACTCTCTGCAAATGGCAAATAATTCTCAAATTAAGAAAGAACCTCAGGCCATAGATCAAAGTTAGGATGGATGTATTAGTCCTTTCTCATACTGCTATAAAGATACCACCTGAGACTGGGTAATATATAAAGAAAATAGATTTAGTTTATTCACAGTTCCGCATGGCTAGGAAGGCCTCAGGAAACACAGTCATGGCAGAAGGCAAGGGGAAAGCAAGGCACCTTCTTCACAAGGTGGCAACAAGAATGAATGCAGGAAGAACTACCAAACACTTGTTAAACCATCAGATCTCATGATAACTCACTCACTATCACGAGAACAGTATGGGGGAAACCACCCTCGTGATCCAAATACCTCCCACCAGGTCCCTCCCTTGAATGTGGGGATTACAATCTGAGATGAGATTTGGGTGGGGACACAGAGCCAAACCATATCAATCAGTCTATAAATCTAAGAGAGCGAATCATAAAAACTTGAAGACAGACAAAAGACCCCCTAAGAATCTTAAGGACCTCCCTTAAGATCCTCTCTATTCAATAGGGCTTTTAAGAATCTTACCTAATGGAGTGAAGGTTTGCCCATTCTGAAGGTATTGAAATAGGAGGAAACAGAAATAGCATTATATGCAGGAGTTGCAAAAAAATGTTGACCACCTTATCACTAGTATCACCCATGGGGACAGCCCACTGACTGAAAGGCCCATCCACCAAAGAGCATACAGAGCAATCGGAAAATAGTGAGGTCAAAAGGTCAGTTACCAGGAGGGTTAATTCAGGTCATCCTTCAGCAGATCAGGCCTCACCAATTTTCTCAGCTGACCAAAGAGCTAAAACAGGAAACCTGCCCCACATGCAATATACCATCTTAGGCATTTTCCCTGGAGTCTGAAGAGAGATTGTTCACACTGGAGTGAGGCTATCTCTGCTGCCTGAACTATACATTTCTTCCCTTGGGCTTAATACAGACTCATCCACCTGTATTCCTGGGAAAGATATATTGATTAAGGAAGGCAAAAACCCTAACTCGGAAGCAAGATTGTGTTCAATCCTCTTTTTTTTTCTCTCAGCAAATGGGCCCATAATTTCAAGTAAATGGCATGTGAAGTTGTTAAGAGCCAAGCCCCACATTTGCACTGCCATGTTCTACTGGTTGTAAATAATACGCGTGACTGCACCAGGGACCAAATTGCTCATTAGCTGCCAACATTAGTTGTTTAATGATCTGAGGAGCAGAAGCTGCCAATTATTGTATTCCTTCTTAAAATACCATTTAAAACCTATACATGTAATTATTATAACTTTTCGTTAAATTTTTATGATTCTTTTGAAGCTGATTAGCTCTGGGTCCATTCAACCTATAAAACTCAGAAAACTTTTTGAAGCTGTCATTACGTAATTGGGTTAAAAATCCATATATAATACACCGACAGAGGGCCTGGACTTTAGCCCCAGATCTGCCACTGCTTAGCTAATTGAGTGACCTTAACCAAAGGACACATCCCACGGCCTCAACCTCCCCATCAATCCGTTCGGATGACGGTCTCTCTCCCATCTACCTAATATAGAAATTGTGAAAATAAAATAACAAATACAGAGGAGTGTTTGAAAGCACTAATAATAGGATAAGATACTGTTTTCAGAGATTCTTGATTTCAAGCTACTAATTAGTGGAAAAATCAATTCCTTACTAACTGCCAGAGTAAGAGGGAGCATAATCCTTTGAGGATTCGCCAAGTTTCTATGACCAGATTTTCAAACTGAGGACATCAATTTGTCTCATGCTATCATCCTTCCCCCTATAGGAAGGGTCTGATCATACCCAATAATCCTCATTCAGTATTTACAGATACACAATGCTACATACACATCTGCTAGAATCATATGGCACACAGAGTACATTTAGTCTCTGAACTCTTCAAGAAACAGGAACTGGAAATCCCAAATACGGTACTCACATAAACAACTTGTGCTATATTATGTGCATATCAGTGAAACTTCCCAGAAAAGCTTTCAGATGTCTGAGAATGACATAATAACAGTAGAATGTTCATCGAGGACAAAACACGATGCACTGGTGGCTGTCATTATTTTAGTTGGACAGCTTCAACATCTCCTACACTGCCAGTTACCTGATATGGCATGCATTTTGGCTTCAAGCAAGGCTGGTAGTTGGGTTTCAATATCATTAACTTTCTTCCTCAGGGTGCTGCAGAATTTCTCACTCATACACACCTAGGGGGAGAGAAATGACAAGGAATCATCATTTATTCAGCTAAAAATCAGAAGGCAGTGGAATAGCCAGGTCAGAGATTTCTGGGTTTGTAAGTAATTAAAAGGGGTGATGAAAAGTAATTGGAGGATAACGTTCAAAAAGCAAGCAATGGAAAAAGAAAGACAAAAAAGAGAGGGAGAAAGGGAGGAAGGGAAGAAGGGAGGAAGGGAGGAAGGGAGGAAGAGAGGAAGGGAGGAAGAAGGGAAGGAGGGAGGGAGGAAGGGAGGAAGAGAGGAAGGAAGGAAGAAGGGAAGGAGGGAGGGAAGGAGAGTGAGAAATAAGGAAGGAAGGAAGGAACAAGGGAGGGAGGGAAGGAAAGAAGGAAGGAAGGAAGGAAGGAAGGAAGGAAGGAAGGAAGGAAGGAAGGAAGGAAGGAGGGAGGGAGGGAAGGAAGAGGAAGGGAAAGGGGAAGGGGAAGGGAAGGGAAGGGGGGGGAAATGGAGGAAAAAGAACAAAAATAAAGTGAGCAATGGCATATTCTTGGAATCACCCCACACCTAATTACAAAACTGATAGGAGCTAACCCAACAGAGAGCAACCACAAGTTAACATAATTGCATCACTCCTGCCTCCTGCCTTCTCCAGGCCTTTGCCGAATCCTCCCGTCTGCATCACTTTTGTAGTCCCAGGTGGTTTGGCTCACTCATACCCTTCGAGACTGCTCAGTTGCCACCTGGGAGGAAAGGCCTTACTGATTACCCACCCAAAATAGCAACCTCCCTTGGCCCTCCCTCCACTTGATGTTTTTCCACAGCTTCCTCTCAGATGATACACCATGTACTTCTATTCCTTTGTTTCCACATTGTCTGTCTGCTGGGATACGAGCTCTATGTGAGCAGGGAATTTGCTCTGTACCTGGCACATAGTATGCAGTGTTTTAATAAAGATATGGCCATTGAGATGAAGGTCAAAGCTGCAAGCTAAATTTAATTACTAGTATTAATAGACACTGTTTAGGGAAACTTTGAAGGCAGATAGATACTTGCTGGCAAGTCAGATTTAAAAAATAGACAAGTAACTCTCAGTGAGGTTTGAGAGTTTTATCGTGTATTTTCCCATGACATTCCAAACACATCCTACAGGTTTTTTTCTTTGGTTTTTCAAAAATAGCAAGAATCTTAACTCTTAATTTCTTTTTCCAAATGTCTTCAGGTTATCTTTTATTTTGTTGGAGGCTAAAACATCACATTTTTTCCCTTTTTGAACCCTTTCAACAGTCTCAAGACTTTGCATATGCCAATGTTATCTAGACTCAGATTAATGAGCTACCTAGACAAATTTAATTTCCCAGAAGAATCTAGGGTTTGTTGGACACCATCAACTTTAAATGTTTTCTTATATCAGTTTGAATTGAGATTATTTTTAGAGTCAAAGCAGACCTCATCCATCCTGCCTAAAATATTCCACTATTTCTCTCATGGACTTCCATATGTTCTATTCAGTGGCTGTAATTTTCCAGCATCTTTTTCATAAAAATTATTCTCTGGATGAAGATGACAGTTCGGTAGCCTCTAAACCAAAGCCTGCACTGGTGATGTTGGGCATCCACATGTCCAAAGTAATTAATTCCGAGACCCTTTCAACAGTCTTGAGACTTTTCAGGATGTCAGAACCAGAGTTAAAAGGAAGATATCCCTTCCCCCAGCACCAAGTCTTAGTTTGGCTCAAACCCAGATGACTGGCACATCCCATCCTATCCATTTAATAATGTCATCTGAGGTCTGAGGGCATTTCCATTAACTCTGTAACACCAGCCATAATTCTTATGTCTCATCCAGTCTATGTCCAATATTTCTGATTTTAGTGAACAGTATTTGTTAATCATAATTGGGTCAGCTTCTCCTTTATTGAGCAAATCTATCTTTCAAGCTGTCAATATTAATACTAAACAACCTTTCTGAATCTTCTTATTAAATTGCAATGTTCATTCTTTCAGGCTCTGCTGGATGTAATCTAATATCTACCAATCTCCAGATATCCCATTTATTTCCAACTGTTTCTTCCATCTCATTTATCCCTTAATTACCTTTGGTTTGGGTAACCCATAAGAGTTTAAGAAATGTAATGAGTGCAAGGAAGTTTTCATTTCTTTCTGAGACAGGAATCTAAAGAATATCAGGTAGGGGTGTGTGTGTGTGTGTGCGTGTGTGTGTGTGTGTGTGTGTGTGTGTGTGTGTGGCGTGTGTCTAACACACTAGAGAAAGAAAGCTATGTCAAGTGGAGACCTTTAGCTCATGGTCACTGATCAATCTAGTTTAAAGTAAAGAGAAAGGTGTTTTGTGTGACTGGACAGTTACTCTGTGGACTAATATAGGCCCCTACCCACAACACACACACACATTCATGTCTGTGCACACATACCTATCCACCTCTGCACACACACATACACATCCCCAGAAAACCTGTGTATCCTTTTTATTTACAAATAAAATTGGACACCAAGGAACTCATTATCAAATGGGGCTTTTATGTTTACATTTTAAAATCAAAGATGTGAGTTCCTTAATTTTATGGAAAAGCAAAGTAATTATAAAGTTTTATAAATGTATTAGAGAAGGTATGTGCAATGGTTGGAGATGTTTTTGTCCCCCCAGAATTCATAGGTTGAAAGTCTAACTCCCAAGGTGATGGCATTAGAAGGTGGGGCCTTTGGGAGGTGATCAGGTCATGAAGGTGGGGCCCCCATGAAGCAGATTAGTACCCTCATAAAGAAGCCCCAGAGACCCCGCCTTGCCCTCTTTCTTCCATGCGAGAATACAAGAAGAAGTCAATCGTCTGCAGCCTGAAAGAGGGCCTCTCACCAGAACTTAACCATGCTGGAACCCTGATCCCAGACTTCCAGGCTTCAAAGTGATGGGAATTAAATTTCTGTTGTTTATAAGCCACCCTGTCTACAGTACTTTGTTATAGCAACTCAAATGGAGTAAGACTGTATGCAAACAAAGCAAACCATTTTTGATATTTGGGAAAATCTAAGATCTTTAATAGCAGTTGGAAATTTTCAGCAAATCCTAATATTGGGTGCATATCAGTATATGTGTGTATCCACAATATACAGTGTCATACACACACACATATAAGTACCATCTGCATTATATAATAGGCACACCTGTATCCTCAATGTTGGTGTACAGATGCATTCATATTACCCATACAGTATGTTCTGAAGATAGTGAATAAACTCAGACCCAAGACAGTCCTCCCATCTTCTAATTCTACATAGAAATCAGGATGCACCTGATAAACAGTAGAAAATGTAAGAAAGGCCAGGTGTGGTGGCTTTTGTCTGCAATCCCAATTTTGACAGACTGAGGCAGGAGGATCACTTGAGCTCAGAAGTTCAAGACCAGCCTGGGCAACCTAACAAGACCTGGTCTCTACTAAAAATCAAACAAATTTAGCTGGACAAGGTAGCATATGTCTGTAGTCCCAGCTACTTGGGAGGCTGAGGCAGGAGGATTACCTGAGCCCGGGAGATCAAGGCTGAGTGAGCTGTGATCACGCCATTACACTCCAGCCTGGGTGACAGAGCCTTTGGGTGAGCAGAGCAGAATTCAAGCATTTCTGGGTCCCTGGCTCCGATGCTGTCTTACGGGCGCCACTTGTTCCTAATAGGAAGCTCTCTTTGTACGCAAGTTATAATTACCCATCAAACCTGTGGCTCTGTGACCTTTAGCAAAATCACTGGGTGTTGTTTTCAGAAATAAATTAAATACAGAAACGGAGAAAATGCACAGAGTAACTGTAGACATTTTTGCCAATAACACATCCCTGATTTTGGCTTAGCTGCGGTGATCCCTTGGCGTGTTTCCTGATCTAGGGTCCAAGACTTTTTTTTCCTGGGCACAGAGACCGGAAGAGAGTCCTTCCAGGCCAACAGGCTCTCAGCTGTGTTGCTCTCTGCTCAGCAAGCTGTCGTTTTTACATTTCGACCATCGTACAACCACCCCTGGTTCCCAGACCTACCACAAATAATGAATGATTCATACCCAGTTCTCTGCCACAACATTTAGTCATAATTCACAGAGTAATTGATCCTGTTTCTCAGTCTGTCAATAACTTGGCCAGGTATAAATACATATGAGAAGGGCTTTTGTTTTGTAAACTGTGGTTATCCTAACTAATGAGGACATTGACTATTTAATTTAATTGACTGTGCTCTCAGGGAATAATGAAGACATATTCTGTCTATACACAAACCAAGGTCTTGCTATGGCAGTATAAACGATGGATAAATCAGGCAAAATGATTGTCAAGCCAACTGAAAAGCTTTAAAGAACAACAAAAAAAAAAGTCACCGACTGTTCCATTTGTGAGGAAACCAGACATTGCCCACCTGGGAAGAAAAGTAATTAATTTCTCAAATTACTACCATCCTGAAGGCATTTTTTTTCTCTTTGAGATGGAGTCTCGCTCTATCTCCCAGGCTGGAATGCAATGGCGCAATCTCGGCTCACTGCAACCTCCACCACCCGGGTTAAAGCAATTCTCCTACCTCAGCCTCCTGAGTAGCTGGGATTACAGGCACCCTCCACCACACCCAGCTAATTTTTGTATTTTCAGGACAGACGGGGTTTCACAATGTTGGTCAGGCTGGTCTCAAACTTCTGACCTCAGGTGATCTGCCCACCTCGGCCTCCCAAAGTGCTGGGATTACAGGCATGAGCCACCACACCCGGCCCCAAATGCATCTTTAAGCAAAGGCTTTCAATATGCATAGTGGCAGTCCTTTTTGAGTCCCTAAATTGACAGCTCCTTTTGTAGCAAAGGCCAAACCAGTCCATTTCTGGGGTGTCCAGAAGTCGAGACCTCCACTATGACGGAAGCACTCTCTCCTGGCTCTTTTAACTCATCATTGGGCCTGCAAAATGGCTTGACAAAGTCTACATTTTTTTGCAGAAGCCAGGTATCCTATGATCTAGACGTAAAATCTATTCAAAGGAAAACTTCATAGGCTTCTTTGGAAAATGGGAGCATAAAGGTACTTACCTTAGTAGTGATTTCTTTAAGTGACAAGTGGAGGGATTTTATTCTTTCCTGGAGGCTGGAAGAATTAAAAAGACGAGATTGGTCTTCTCGGTAACCACAATTCAATACAACTACAGTTAGGAACACTGCAAAAAGTGAACCTTCCACTGGTCTGGTGGATGAAGAAGTGCAGGAGGAAAGATGACGCCAAATTGGCTCCATTTGACTACGGAATAAATATGGTGCTAAGAAGCAGACGTTTCCTCCCCTATTACGCCTTATTAAAGCTAATATTACAATTTTATCATGCCCAGAGTGTACCTCTACTGATAATGGGAAGAATAGCCAAGGTGTGCTCCTGGCAGCAAAGGATTAAAATCTGCATTCCTATAACCACCCTCCCAGAAGGAAGGTCTACACTGAGTAGTGTCTCACCAGCAGGGAATCAAATAGTATCTATTTGGGTAGATCATGCAGTTCAGCAAATATGTATCCAGTGCCCTCTGCATTCGGCATTGACGTAGAGCATAAAGGAGAGACACATATTTAAAGTATGTCTGAGATAGCACCCCCTTAGGCTTCTCCCGCTTCTCTTTTCTCCGCAGCACTTTTCACCTTGACATATTTATTTATTCACGTAATTTCTCTCTCTCCCACTGGAACTTAAGTTCCACGAAGGCAGTGACTGTCTGTTGTGTTCACTCCTGCATCCCCAGTGCTTAAAGAATTCCTGGAGCTTGTTAGTAAGCCCTCAGTTGATACCTGTAGAATGAATGAATCAATGCAATTAAGAGTCAGATCTTATTCTGAAGGTTGTTACCTAATGGAGAAGAAACACATGCATGCAATTCCCTATAATATAAAGCAAGAGGAAAAAATTACTATAAGGGGAATAGAAAATCAATACTAGGAGAAAACTGCTACATAAAAGCTATCACCAGGCAGAATATTGTCTGCCTTGAGCAATGGGGGCAATAGCTTGTGGAGCAGTTTAGAACGAGGAGGTTGGTGGGAAAGCTTACCAGAAGAGGTGAAAAGTGAACTGGGCCTCAAAGGGAAAAAAAAGAGAATGAAATTCTAGCAAGAAGATAAATCTAACTGGACCAAATGGTTCTCACAGGTGAGTTGTGAAAGATAAACAGGGAAATGACTATTTCTGGTAGGAAAGGAGAGGGAAGGATGGGGTGGGGCCTATCTGTATCTATAATGTTTGCTTATTTATTTAGTTAGGGGCCAGGCGTGGTGGCTCATGCCTGTAATCCCAGCACTTTGGGAGGCCGAGGTGGGTGGATCACCTGAAGTCAGGAGTTCGAGAGCAGCATGGCCAACGTGGTGAAACCCTGACTCCATCTCCAAAAAATAAAATAAAATAAAATAATTTAGTCAGGGAAAGAAAATCAAAGTAAATATGGGGTAAATTCTACTATTTGTTTAATCTTAGTGGTGGATAAATGAGTGTTGTATTTTTAAATGTTGAAATATTTACAATGAAAATATTTTTAAAGAAATATCAAGGGCAAGCTCTAGTCAGTATTAAATGCCACACTAAGGAGTTTTGAGTTTTATCCCTCAAGCAATGAGAAATCATTCCGTTTTCTAGCAAGAGAGCAATATGAAAGCAATGTTTTCGTTTTTTAGAAAAATAATTGGGCGGCACTATGAGAGATGATTTGGAGAAAGAAAGTCTGAATGTGACAAAACCAGGCAGGCCATTCAGCAGTGTAAGCCAGTCGTGGGATCCAGGGGCCATGCAGAGTGACAGAGGTCAGAAAGGGGAGAGAAGAACAGGACTGGATTATGTGGATGCTCAGAGCAGTGAGAACATCCACTGTAGCGTTTTCCACTCTTTCATGCATTCATGAACTCATTCATTCTTCAAATATCTATCTACTGGGCACCCAGTAAGCTAGGAACTTAGAGCATGAAGACATGGTTCCTGCCCTCAACCACTTAATGCTGCTAGAAATGCCAGAAAATATAATAGATGCTAGAAGAGGAGTGATTACTTGATTAAATGATGACCTGCAAAAGGAAAGGTCATGGTTTCTGGGGTATGTGTGGGGAGGGGAAGGGAAAGGGTGCAGGGTGTCAGGAAATCTTATACCCTGGGTTGCCAAGTATCAGAGCTAAGCCACCAATTTGCTGATTTTTGTTTGTTTGTTCTTCAACTGTAAGAACTATATTTTGATGTTATCACATCCACCAATTTGCCATTTCTGAGTATAAGCAAACTCGTTTCAATTGTAAATACCTGGGAACTGGTGGGGGTCCGTACTAATCAGTCATTACCACTGTAGACCTACTTTCAACAGAGGAGGGTTTTCCAGTCCAGCTGAGATCAGCCCAAATGGAGGAAGTGAGGGTTGACAGAGGTGGGGCATGTGACACCAGAGTCTTCAGAATTCAGGACTTGCCATCTGACAAAAATTAGTGTACTCAGTGGGAGCAGTAGAAAACAACGTTTGGAATCCTGCCTGGAGAATGCTAGACTCTGGCTGGCTGGGGATTGGATCTTTTGAGAGAACATAAGTCAGAGTGTCACACAGACATGGAGATTGGGGCAGATGAAACCACTTAGGGTGGTGAGGAGAGAAGGACAGAGGGCATCCAACATGGACCTCTTCCGGTTCTTCCTCTGATTCTAATAACAGCACCAGCTTTGGGTGGCTAATGCCTGCTGCCCAAACTGAAAACCTTCCTTGGGCAGAAATGCACTTTCCCTTGATGGGCTCGTGAGAGTCCATTCAACAAATATATTTTTAATAAATGGTTCACCACATCATTGAATCTACATGAGCATTTAATAGTATATTATCAGTAGGTGTTCCCAACCACACACAAAGACTAGCTCATGCATTAACAATTCAGATAGGTAGTAGATCCTCTTACTGATACTGAAATTTTAGCTGACCAAAATGGCAGTGCCTTTAGCTAATGCCCAACATATCACATAAAAAGTAGGTCAAGTACTGTCTTTCCAGGGGTTGACACAGTTTACTGGTCTGGGCTCAGAAAGAAAATTAGTCTCCTCTCAGATATCCAAGTTAGAGGAAGGAGGCAGTGATGCAGATAATTAAATGCATTGTTTTATATTTAATTTGATTTATATTTAATTTATGCTATATTCCTTTTTGCAACAGATTTACCTTCCCAATTATGTTTTGCTCAGGCTACTATTAACATTAGTTGTATCCCTGGGGTATATACAGAATAAAAGCAATTGTTGGGGCAGCAGACGATATGAGGAATCTATATACTATGCTAGTGGGTTTCAGGCTATTTATAGTAGAAGAATTCTCTCAAACCAAAGTTTACACAGCACTATAAAATATAATAAAGATAACAGGGAATCTGCTTTTACTGAAGTGGGGTGTCTGGCCTAGGGTACAAAGATGTCACATTAGTCCCCTAAACACACACACATGTTGCTGCTGCCATCACACTGTGGTCCCCAAACCATAATTCCAGGAGCAGGAATACCAACCCAAAACCAGAAAATAAGACCAGTTCAATGTTGATAAGCAAGCGTTCCGTGTACTTTAATGAGTAAAACCAATCCCCACTTTTTAAAAAACTTGCATATTATTCATAACAAATAAGAACTATCCTCTCAGATGAAATTATGCCTTACCTTGGAAACACACAATTTATCCAAACAAATTAGCAAATACATTTTCAGAAACACACCAGACCTAATTTACCCAAATGAGTATCTTCATTCAAAGTGGCTGCCATGGAAATAATAGGGTCCAACATTTATTGAACACTTACCATGTACCAGACACTCTCCCAAATTCTTTATGTAGATGAGCATTTTAAATTCTTATTATAACTCTATGAAGTAGAAACTATAACTATCTACATTGTAAGACAAGAAAATTCAATCAAAGAGACTAAGAGAGGTTTAAGTAACTTTCCCAGGGGTAACCAGCTGGTAATTATGGGAGATCAAATGGTAACCCAGGCAGTCTAACTATCTGCTTTCCTAACTACTGAACAATACTAACTACCGCTCCCAGAAGCTGTGTACCTATTTAAAATGAACTGTCATCATCCAAATTTTTGGAATTCTATTTTAGAATTTTGTTCAATGTACAATATAATCAATATCATGATATGTAAATACACATTATTCTTTACTCACAAACTGGTGTTCCAATCATATGACCAAATTTCACCCTCAACAAATGAAACCTTACAAAACTTGAGACTACTGACATGAATGTGCTGCACAGAATACACATCAGTAGCAGATGGGCCTGGGGGTGGCTGTGGCAAAAGAAAATTAAATGCAAAGGTGCCTGTCACTGGTTGAGTTGCGTCCCCCAAAATTCACAGGTTAGAGTCCAAATCCCCAGTACCTAAGAATGTGACGATGTTTGGAGATAGGGCTTTTCAATAGGTGATAAATTTAAAATAAAGTCATTAGGGTGGACCCCAATCCAATATGACTGGTACCATTATAAGAAGAGATGTGGAGGGCCAGGCGTGGTGGCTCACGCCTGTAATCCCAGCACTTTGGGAGGCCAAGGTGGGCGGATCACAAGGTCAGGAGATCGAGACCATCCTGGCTAACAGGGTGAAACCCCGTCTCTACTAAAAATACAAAAAATTAGCCGGGTGTGGTGGCGGGTGCCTGTAGTCCCAGCTACTTGGGAGGCCGAGGCAGGAGAATGGCGTGAACCCGGGAGGCGGAGCTTGCAGTGAGCTGATATCATGCCACTGCACTCCAGCCTGGGAGACAGAGCGAGACTGTGTCTCAAAAAAAAAAAAGAAAAGAAAAGAAGAGATGTGGAGACAGACACACGTGGAGGGAAGATCATCTGAGGACAAAAGAGAAGACAGCTGTCTGCAAGCCAAGGAGAGGAGCCTCAGAAGAAACCAACCCTGCTGACACCTTGATCTTAGACATTCAGCCTTTAGAATTGTGAGAAAATAAATTTCTGTTGTCTAAGCCACCCTGTCCATGGTACTTCATTACAACAGCCCTAGCAGACTCATGCATGTAGAATTTTCCATTTCTCGTGGTATGATGAGTTATATGTATTATTAGGGCACCACACACTGGTGCTTCATGATCTGGGTAAAAAGAGTTGCTACACCATGTAGCAGCAGCAGCAGGTCCAACAGAAAACACGGCAGCTCTTTTGTTTTCTTCAGACTGACGGTTTTTCAGTCTGCCCAACTGGGATACTGCAGGCTGCTACAACAATAAATGTGTGTAGAACATTACCATTCTTGTCTGTAGTTTAGGAGCTAAGTATTATGAATGGTGGCTCTAAGAAAATGTTATGTGAGAATGTCTTTGATTTTTAAAAATGATTTTTAAAATCCATAATAATCATTTTTAAAAATGATTATGGATTATGATTTTAAAATTATTATTTAAAAATGATTCATTAGAAATGAAAAAGAGCTCCCTTCAATATCCCTGCAATATCACAAACAGAATGCAATCACTGGTGTCAAAAATACAAGTAATAAAAATTCAATCTGGGGAGGGACAGATTGCTTTTCAGCCGTAATTAGAAGGGCAAATGGAATTTAAGTCAGTAACAGTCACTAATCTAGATAATACAAGCCAAGACTTGGTCAAGGGCCAGAATGAGACATTTATACAGGAGGATACAGCCAGGCAATTTTGGTTCAATGACTTGGGAGTGAGAAACTATTCTAAAGATAACTGATCCGACCAAAGAACTGTCTCTACTTCTACCACTCTGCTCCAAGCCACAGGCACCTCTCCTCTGAAATGCTGCAATCGTCTCTGAACAGTTCTTCTGTGTTCACCCTCACTCCTCTACAGTCTGTTCTTGAGATGTAGCCAGGGTGAGCCTTCACAAGCATGTCAAATAAAATGCCACTACTCACTCTATCACAGCTGGGTCGAGCCAAGTCTGCAAAGGCCTATATGGCCCATCTCTCATCTCGTCTCTTACCTCCTTTCCTACAGCTCCCTTCTTTGCTTACTCCACCCTGGCCACAGAGGCCTCCTGACGGATCCTCAAATCTGCTGTGGCTGGTGCAGGCTCCACTGCCTTGACCTTCTGCCCCAGCACACATAATGGGCCAACCCCCTCCCATCTGCAAGTCCTTGCTCACCTCTGATCCTCTCAGTGAGGCTGGCCTGACTACTCCATTGACAGCTGTAAATTTCACATCCACTCCTCTTCCACCCCAATCCCCAAGTCATGTTCATTTTCTACTAATCTACCTGTAACTTACTAATTCATTATGTTTGTTATTTATTTCTGCCTTTTACTACTAGAAAAAGAATTTCATGTGGGCAAGGATCTTTGGAGAAGTACTTGACGTGCTTGGCACACAGTGTGTACCTAATCAATATTTGATTAATGAATGATACTCACATTCTTGTCTTCTAAGAAATAAGTGGGGTGGGGTGGGGTGGGGCGGAAGCATCCTCACCTCTGTTAGAGGCACACTCAAACCACAGGATGGGGAGTGGCCCCATCTTTATCCCCATTTCCCATCACTGCCCCCTCAGGATCAGGGATTAAAGGCTGCAGCTGCTCTTGACTGTATGGCTGGGGTGGAGCTTTGCATGACAGAGAAAGAAGAGGTTAAAAACTTGGAGTCAACTCATGAGATGTCCTCTCTTCTTTTTAAATTCCATCTCTCAGAAGTCTTACTCTGGTTTATCTCTGTTGGAGGGTTTCCTTTCACGGGCTATATTACGTGTTGAATTGTGTTCTCCGCAAAATTCGTATGTTGACGTCCTGACTTCCATACCTCAGAATGTGACTGCAGTTGGAAATATGGTCATTGCAAATGTACTTTGAGTTAAGTTCAACCATACTCCGACATGACTGGTGTCCTTATAAAAGGGGAAATGTGGATTCGGGGACATGCATAGAGGGAAGATGATATAAAAAGACACAGGGAGAAAATGATCGTCTACAAGCCAAGGAGAGATACAGATCCTTCCCTAACAGTCCCCAGAAGGAAGCAACCCTGCTGACACCTTGATTCTTGGACTCTTTTTTTTTTTTTTTCTGAGACGGAGTCTCACTCTGTCACCCATGCTGGAGTGCAGTGGTGTGATCTCAGCTCACTGCAACCTCCACCTTCTGGGTTCAAGCGATTCTCCTGCCTCAGCCTCCCAAGTAGCTCAATTACAGGCCTGCGCCAGCACACCCAGCTAATTTTTTTGGCATTTTTAGTAGAAATGGGGTTTCATCATATTATCCAGACTGGTCTCAAACTCCTGACCTCAAATGATCCACCCACCTCGGCCTTCCAAAGTGCTGGGATTACAGGCGTAAGCCACTGCGCCCGGCTGATTCTTGGACTTCTGGACATGATAAATTTCTGTATTTAAGCCAGGTGGCTGTGCTGCTACTTTATTATGGCAGCAAACTAATACAGGCTGGCATGGGAAGGAAGACAATGTGGAAGGCCACTCATTCCTGCCTCTTAGAATGGTAAGACCTAGAAGTCTGGAAGTGAGGTGTAGCCCTGGGCAAAGGGCACCAGTGGTCTCATCTGGGAGCCTGCCTCTAGCAAGTGCCAGATGAGTTCTCACTGCCAACATGCTGCCAAGATCAGAAGATGGCTCCAAAAATTCAGAGTGATTGTGCTTAGAGCATCCTGCTCATCTTTCTCAAAAACCTACAGCTACTGCTATAACGTCAATGTGTCCTCCAGAATTCACGTGTCGGAAACTTAATTCCCAAGGCAACCGTGTCGAGAGGCGGGACCTTTAAGTAATGATTAGGTTACCAGGAATCTGCCCTCATGAATGAATTGATATCATTACTGGGGGAGTGGGTTCCTGATAAAAGGGTGAGTTTGGTCCCCTCCCCTTCTCTCTCTCTCTCTGTCTCTGTCTCTCTCTCCCCCGCTCTCTCTCGCACACGTGCTCTCACTCTCACTCTCTCTTTCTCTCTCTCTCTCTCTCTCTCTCGCCCTTCTGCTTCCTGGATGGGAGGTTGCAGTAAGAAGGTCCTTGCCAGATGCAGGCCCCTCAACCTTGGATTTCCAGGCCTCCAGAAGTGTAAGAAATAAATCTTCTCTCTTTATAAATTACTCAGTCTGTAGTAACAAAATGGACTAAGACAGCTGCATTGGGCATCTATTTGGTTAGAGAATCCCATGCCCCAATCTAATAGCAACTAACAACTATTTACTCGGTTTCTCCAGATCCTGTCCCTTAGGAGGCCTATCTCAAGAGCCTTATAACATACTTAAATCCACACCCTCTCTTAGTAAAACTTCTAATACTCACCTTAGATCCAGGCAAAAGAATGCCTTCCTTGCTCTCTGCCACATTAGAGGGCTCTGTCCTGACCCTCCTTACCCTTGAGGGGAAGGGTAAACGGGGCGTCAAAGGTACACGCCACCCAAAGCTGGTTCAGGCAGCCAAAACCAGAAGTGCCTTCCTGAAGAGCCAGGAGGCTGCATCCTGCCAGGGCCTCTTCTCAGAGCACTGCTCCAAAGGGTGGACGCAGTGCAGTGGGCATACCTCTAGGCCCAAGCAGTAGTCGAGCACAGGCTACCTTGAAGGGTGTAGATATTACTTGGGCATACAGGCTAGGTCCCCCATATAAAACCTACCATGGTGTGGGACAGGTGCAAGGGTAGGAAGACAAAGTGGGAAGTTCCATTTGACCCCTTACTCTGGGACACAATGTCAGGCAGGCCTGGATAGACCCCTTTAATGCTATATCCTAAAGAAACCACCTCTCATTCCATACAATCTTTGGTAGTTTATTACCAGTTCCTCGTACCACCAGTAACCCAGCCATAACCACCTTAGCACCTGGCACTGGAGGCAAAGCCTTGGCTCTCAGCATTAGAGGCACACCCAAGGTGACAACCACACACCTGCCCCAAAGATGAGCCTTTGAAGAACAAACTCTGTTCCTGTTCTTATCTGGACCGCTGCAGAAAAAGAATATTAATGACACTTAGAGAATTACACCACTACCCCACTAACTTTCTGCAAGACTTTGAACAAGTCACTTTCATCTAGGGCTCGATTTTCTCAGTTGCAAAATGAGGAAGTTGGACTAAATTATTTCTAAAATCCTTCCAGGTCTACTATCCCATATTCTTTAACTGCTCTATCATTCAAAAATCTTTTACAGCCTTTTTTATTTATAGATATTTAGAGAATCTAAAAATCACAAAGGTTTTATAAAGTGCCAGGTAACATTGATAATAGAGACAGAAATATACAGGAGACACATGTCGTTTTTTACTCTATAATAGAGTAATAGAGACACAAATATACAGTATATATTAGACAGAAATGTAATAGATAATAGAGATATATTAGACATTAGAAATATAAAATAGAGACAAATATACAGGATATACATGTCGTTTTTTACACTAAGTGAGGGATGTGTTTTTCAGCTAGGAAGCTAACTGTGCAAAGGGTCTGCTCCCTGCAGACAGTTGTCCGCCCCTCTTCCTGCCTGTGTATATGTGGCTTTATGCTGAAGTTCCACTTTGGCAAAAAGCTACAGGAGATGAGAAATATCAATTTCATCTCTGAATAGCCTTCTCTCTACCCTCTCCCTACATTCCCTGTCCCATCCCCTGTTTCTTGTTTTGTAAAAATCAGTTTAAGAATGAGAGATTATTACTAAAGCAAACTACAAATGATGGAAAGAGCAAAATGACAGCTATCTTAGCATAGGCGCCACGTGGCTCTTTAATTAAAACACACTCCACAGCCAGGTATGGTGGATCACGTCTGTAGTCCACACACTTTGGGAGGCCAAGATGGGCAGATCACTTGAGTGCAGGAGTTCAAGACCAGCCTGGACGATATGGTGAAAACCTGTCTCTACCAAAATAATAATAATAATAATAATACAAAAATTAGCCAAGTATGGTGGCATGTGCCTGTGGTCCCAGCTACTCGGGAGGCTGAGGTGGGAGTATTCCTTGAGCACAGGAGGCTGAGGCTACAGTCAGCTATGATCGCACCACTGCACTCCAGCCTGGCTGACAAAGCAAGACTTTGTCTCTAAATAAATAAATAAATAAATAAATAAATAAATAAAATAACACACATATGCAAAGACAAATCTGTTGACATTAACAACCTTGCCTATGACTGCTCATTCCCCTCACCTTCTACCAGAGGGCAAGTGGATAACAAAATGACTGTGGAAACAGCTTTAGGAAATTCAGGTTTATCTACTTGGCCTTTTTCTTTCCTTAGACCCTTCTATCCTCACAGCTGATAATGTCACATGGCACCCATCGGACATTCATGGAGCACAGAGGCACAAATGCCATGAATTCCTCTAGACTTCGGATGATCTTGTAAAGGCACAACAGGGAACGTAAATTCATCAGAAGCAAGCCATTCTATATGGCTATCAAAATGACTCAAGCTGGTTATCTGAGACCTGTACTTCTGGGAAAGCCAGTGTGGTGCAGTAGAGAGAGATTTGAGCTGAGAGGCAGGAGCACCAGGGCCTCTGCTGGCCATCCTTGCCGCCTTTGGCAAAGCACATTATCTCTTTCCAGTTCGGTGGTGGCTGAAGCCAGAGAGTTTGCTGGACTCAAGCCAGACACTCACCTTCGTGCTCACCAACTAGCTCATCTTTTGAGGATCATGGGAGGAATGAAGTATAGAAAGACCATTTAATAAATCATGCAGACATATACCATACCTGTATTATAGTAAGAAAATATTTTAGAGTAATCTGACCAAAATCAGGCCCATAAATTTTTAACAAGGGTGGAATAAATATATTTAGAGTTTTTCTCTCTGGCCAAGGCAAAGGACATTAAGTAAAAGAACCAAAGAAAACTAGGCCAGGGAAATACTTGAATGTTTAGTTCTTTGATTCTTTCTCTGAATATACATCACATCATGACTCACATTCTCCCTGACTATTTCTCTGAATTTCAAGGATCCTGTGTCTTCAACTAGGGTGCTACACTCCATTATTCTGAGTCCTTTCAGTAAAGTACAACTTCTCCAAATAACTTAGCAAACTGAAAATGAGGTGTCACTTTTTTTTTTTTTTGAGACGGAGTCTCGCTCTGTCATGCAGGCTGGAGTGCAATGGCACGATCTCGGTCGCAACCAATGCAATGGCGGTGCAACCTCCGCCTGCCGGGTTCAAGCGATTCTCCTGCCTCAGCCTCCTGAGTAGCTGGGATTACAGGTGCGCACCACCATGCCCGGATAATTTTTGCATTTTTAGTAGAGACAGGGTTTCACCATGTTGGTCAGGCTGGTCTCAAACTCCTGACCTCGTGATCTGCCCGCCTCGGCCTCCCAAAGTTCTGGGATTACAGGTGTGAGCCACTGTGCCCGGCCAATGTCACATTTTATGAGACCATGAACTCTTTTTAATAAGATGCACCCATGTAAGTCATATCATAAGGGATAACGGAGGGAGAAAGGCAGAGAAAAAAAATGAACATAAGGATTTCTGATCTTTTCTTGGAAAAGATTTCCTGTGATCGAGGTGCTGATGCAAAGGCAGTGAGCAGAGGAAAGGAGTAAGCCCTAACAGTGAATTTGCTGAACTTTCCAAATTGGCACGTATGAGTAAGGTAGCACACACACGCGTTCACACCCTCACCCCGTGCCATCTCTGGCAGGTCCCCAGGCTTACTGGGAAGCTGTGCCTGACATCACAGCATCACAGCATGCATCGAAGTCCAGTTTCATCAAAAATCACAGCTATATTTTTAACTGATGAACTTGGTATTTGGCTTATCCAAATACTCCAAGTATTAATTCAACCAGATCTTTCTCATTGCCTCAAACAATCTTATTCCAAACTGAAACTGTAATTCATGTGCCGAAAACATTTTGACTTACAGACATTTGTCTGTAGGAGATTTTGGTGGTTTAATAATGAAAAAATGAGAACAGGAATCGGAAATATGAACAGCCTTATGTCCAGATCATAATCATTCTCCTTTCTACCCCTTCCTCACAAGTTCTTTAATGATTCTTTTTTACAATAATAAGGAAATAAATTACCAGCCTCTTATTTTTGGAGACTGGTAATCAAGTCAGCTCCATATTTTCAACTATTCTCATAACCATGATGTATTTAAATGTTCAAACAAGATTTCAGTACTTGGGCTCTAGAGCTTTACCCAACCCCCAAAAACTCATGTGAGTTCAACCCATTAAATACTACAATTTGATCTAAGGGGAAAATGATACTACATCCAGGCTTATTCTGTTAACTGATCCAAAGGCAACTTCATATTTCCATTTCAATTACTACCCTCCCTTTATTCTGATTATTTAATAAGTAATGTCCAGTTGCTCCCATGGGAGCAACTGAGTTTTTAAATAAATACCCAGAACTGCTTGTATTTATTGATGTATTTATTTTTATTTTTTGAGACAGTCTTGCTCTGTCACCCAGGCTGGAGTAGAGTGACACGATCTCCACTCACTGCAACCTCCACCTCCCATGTTCAAGTGACTCTCCCACCTCAGCCTCCCGAGTAGCTGGAACTACACAGACGTGCCACCACACCCGGCTAATTTTTGTATTTTTTTTGGTAGAGACGGGGTTTTGCCATGTTGGCCAGATTGCTCTGAAACTCCTGACCTCAAGTGATCCTCCCACCTCGGCCTCCCAAAGTCCTGGGATTACAGACATGAGCCACTGTGCCCAGCCATTTGCATTTATATTTAATACTAATTTTTAAAATATATTCTTGCTTCTCCTAAATTTCTAAGTATTTATACCTTCCATAACTATAAAGTTTGCCAAAAACGTTGTACTTTCTGCTGTGGGTTTATTCTTCCTTTCTGAATCATCTTTAATTAACTAGCGTCTGGCTAAGAATAAGCATATGCACAGCTCAAGTTTGCAGAGACAATTTTAACCTCACATTTCTCTCAAGCATCTCTCAAAATCTGTTGACAAAGCAACAGATCAGCCTGATTCCTAAAATTGGGGAATATTGTCGATTTCATTTCCTAAAATGTTTCTGTGGGTAAACTAAAGATGGACATACTTTATTGGATAAGAAATGCAAAAATAGACCACTGGTAAACAAAATGAATGAACAGCAGGAAAAAAATCCAGTTCACTAAGGGAGCAATTGCATAAAGAATCCAAACACCAATATCAACATGACTCAAAGAGGAAGCTAAGGAAATTTGCCAAAGAGGAAGTACAAAATAGGAATGACAATGAAAGTCAAGATGAATGCTTAACAATGATCTCTATATAAGACACAGCACCCCCCACTGAAAGCAGCTACAGGAAATCTAGAGGTTCTGTCTGGCTTTGGTTTAGGTCATCTTAGCAGCCTAGCTATCAGCACAGGGTAGATTAATCACCCTGACACAGCTCGAAAAAGATGTGCTCTTAGGGCCAGGCGCGGTGGCTCATGCTTGTAATCCCAGCACTTTGGGAGGCCGAGGCGGGCGGATCACGAGGTCAGGAGATCGAGACCACGGTGAAACCCCGTCTCTACTAAAAATACAAAAAAAATTAGTCGGGAAAGGCTGAGGCAGGAGAATGGCGTGAACCCGGGAAGCGGAGCTTGCAGTGAGCCGAGATTGCGCCACTGCACTCCAGCCTGGGCGACAGAGCAAGACTCCGTCTCAAAAAAAAAAAAAAAAAGATGTGCTCTTAACTGATTAAATTCTCAGCAAGCAATAAGCTGGTATTTCCAACCTGGGGATATTCCCAGCAGTCACTGGAGAAGGGTCTATCTGAGCAGAGCTAAATTACCTTCTGCTGGAAGATTCCAAAACTTCTGCACTTCTCCCAGAGTTTCAGCTCAAGGTCTGAAGAAGAGTTTAGCCTGACATACTAAATTAACATCTGAAAAGTTAAAGCAGGGAATAGTAACATACAACTTACAAAAAGGAAAGAATAAGAGAATTTGATAAAGGGAACAGAAGATTGCAGAAGACATGTAAATTACAAAGAAATTAAGTACAGAACAGTTCTCAAGGTGATAATAATGGAAACTAAAAATTGAAATCGACTAGGAGACAGACTTAAAATAGGTCACATGCTTTCAGGTTTGTGAGAGTTGACTTGCAGCTGCAATATTAGAACTAGCTATGATCATTCTAAAATGACTATCTCGCATCTTTGATAATCCATGGGGCTCCAGTTGAAAATAATTAATCTAATGCCTAAATTATATAAAAGAGAAATGGATGAGTCTACAAATCACAAGCCTCCAAAGAGCTACCTAAACAATAATAATACTAAGAATAATAGACTCGTGTTGTAAGCTTCTTAAAGAAAACAAGTCCAGAGAATTTGTAAAATATTAAAATACAACATTATAAAATACATACCCATTTTTTCACCCTCCTTTGTTCTAAGTTATTCAAAAATCAAAGTAAACGTTACTGTAGCACAAAATAAAGTCTTTTTTTACATCTGCAAGTAAAACAGAATTCCTCCCTTGAGTTTCTCAAATACAGCCTGTTAACTTAAAAATCACACAATTTATCAATTTATAAAGGAGAGCTTTATTTCTTAAAAGGGGGTTACAGCCTGCAAGGTTGCAATTCTAACAGCCTGGGAAGCATAGCCTCCAGCAGAAGCCATTAGCAGGCACTTTAAGGGAGGGACAGGTAAGACAGGAATTTACACAGAATAGGTTGACCAAGGCCCAGCACGGTGGCTCACGCCTGTAATCCCAGCACTTTGGGAGACCGAGGCGGGCGGATCACAAGGTCAGGAGATCGAGACCATCCTGGCTAACACGGTGAAACCCCATCTCTACTAAAAATACAAAAAATTAGCCAGGCATGGTGGCCAGTGCCTGTAGTCCCAGCTACTCAGGAGGCTGAGCCAGCAGAACGGCGTGAACCCAGGAGGCAGAGCTTGCAGTGAGCTGAGATGCACCACTGCACTCCAGCCTGGGCGACAGAGCAAGACTCTATCTAAGAAAAAAAAAAAAAACAAGAATAGGTTGACCAAGTATACAAAGTATACATATTCCACAGGTTATAGCAGGAGCTACGAATACTCATGAAGGTGGTCCTAATGCATGCATACTGAATAAGCACACATGTTATATACAACTTATGTTCACCTTAGGGTGGAGACTTAACATTTACATGTATTACAATTAGGCCCTCTATGTAAAAGGTCTTTTCAGAACACAAAGGCACTCAAGTGTCTCTGTAAATAGGCCAGAAGCAGTCCACAGTTGGTCTTTGTACCAGAACAAAGTTACTGAAATCAGTCTCTTTTCTAATGAAAGCTGCAGTTATGGCTGGTGGAACAGGGAGTCAGTCACTCAGCATCTGGCGGTGGAAGAACTGCTATGGTTTTAAGATAGCTCATCTCTAGGACAGTGCTTGTTTAAGTTGCTAGAGAAAAGGAAAACCCAGGTGGTAGTCAGAAGGTAGTTTATTCTTTAGGTGCAGGGGTGTGTGACTTATCCCTGCCTGGCATGGCCTTAGGTCTTGTTTATAATTTGGTATCTTATTGCCACCGAGAGTCTGTTCCATCAGTTCTTATGATCTCGTTTTAGCATTGATGCTGGTCTGTTGTTATGTCTAAGCTACAAAAGGGAGGGATTATAAAAAAGCACATCCGACCTCCCGGCCCATCAGGGCTGGGAACTCAGTTTGTATGGAGTCTCTGGGGTCTCCTTGGCCAAGAGGGAATCCGTTCAGTGGTTGGGGTCTTAGGATTTTTTTTTTAATTTACAACACAATGAAAACTGGAAATAGGGGTCCTGTTTTCTTGGGAACCTACATTTCCTGGTGAGCAGCATCTGTACCCAACCAGACAGGGGGGATTTTCAAATCTCTTCCTTCTTTTCCAACCCCCTTCCTCCTTTACCAGATTATAGTCTGGTAAACTTTTCCATGTTGCCTGTAATGACAACTTTCCAGAAGAAAACGGGAGGATACACAATGGTGAGGCGAGGTCTAAGCTCTGAGCCGCAGCAGCAGTGGTTGGAAAGCAGGCTTTGCTCAGGTCCATGCTCTAGGGACCAGCCCTTAGGAAAGTGCCAGCTAGAGCACCGCGGCCTGTGGATGGTCACAGCCTGCCCAGGGAACTTTAAACAGGAACTTAACATAGAGCTCCTAGGAATAGAATTATGAGGGGTTTTTAGGCAGCTTATTTTAACTTATTTCATAAAACACTAAAGTGCAAAGTATTGCAGAACCAGAGAGGACCTTCCACACCATCCAGTTCAAACCCTCTTTTCACAGACGAGTAATACCAGTTCCTCTAGCCCTGGGGTGGGGCCTTGCTTTCCAGTTTCTCTTCCTCTCACATTTCTTTCTTTGGAACGTCTGACAGACCTCTCTGACTTGAGACAGTTGCCTGTTTGATCTTCCCAGGCTGCCTATTTGTAGATACCCCTTGGCTCCAATCCAATCAGGCAACACTAGGCACACAGAGACAACCATCCCTAGCCTGGAGGGACATCCATTCTCCTTTCCTTGGGCCCACAGACCCATGCTCTGCTGGGCTGGACTTCTTTCCATTGCCAGACTAAGCACTCTCTCCAAGCCCTGGTCTCTCCCAGGCCATCAGTGTGAACCATCTCTGGATTCCCTGCGCATTAAAAATTGGCCAAAGACGTGAGGGCACCGCTTTTACAGCTATGTGAACTTGGACCCTCAGCAGCTGCCATCTGCAAAATGGGCATAAAAACAATATATTGTCCAACAAATCTTATAGGGTTATTGTAAGCAAGTATGACAGCTTGTAAATAACAGAGATATTAAAATTAGTGTATGAGTATCATCACCAGTCTAACTAAGAAGGGCAGACAGGATAAATTTGAGGGGAGAGGGCACACCTGCAGGGAGGTCCTGAACGCTGCAGACGTTGCCTAGGCAGAGAAGCCTCACTCCAGGCACCCATCTGGCCAGCATTGCTCACACACTTCTGTCTCACTGCATTTGCTGTCTTGGCAAATATTTATCTGCTTCGTGAATTCCTGGGAAAAGCAAGATGTCTGCTTTACTTAAAAAGGGGGGTAGGGGGGAAAAAAAACCCTGTAATCCCAGTGACCCAGGAGGCTGAGGTGGAAAGATCACTTGAGGACAGGAGTTCAAGTCCAACCTGGCAACATAGCAAGACCCCCAACTCTACAAAAAATTAAAAAATTAGCCTGGCATGGCGACATGAACCTATAATCCTAGCACTTGGAAGGCTGAGGCAGAAGGATCACTAGAGCTCAGGAGTAAAATGCTGCAATGAGCCATGATCGTACCACTGTACTCCAGCCTGTGGGACAGAGGGAAACCCCAACTCTAAAAAAGAGAGAAAAGTCCTTACCAAAAAAGGGGCGGGGGGGGGGCGGGAATCAGAATTTCCTAGAAAAATGCAAAGCTCTTCTCTTTCTCCAGATGATTTCTAATGCTCTCAGTGTCCCATCCTGCCATCGTCTTGGCAAACCAATCAGGTAGAAGGCAAAGACAGAGGAGAGAGAAAGACAAAGCCCAGAAGTGGAGATTAAAGAACAACAATCTTCACGAATGGAAAAGCAGCTTGGAGACTGCTGATATGCTGCAGGGATACTCTCTGCAGTCTCTGCATGACTCCAGTTTGGTGGCTGCCTCGCACTACCCCCGGGGCAAGAGCATTAATGGGACCCCTCCCACACAGCTGCCTCCAGGCAACCCTCTTTGAGAATCTCTACCAGGATCCTAGATTCGGGATCAGTTTTCCAATTCAGGTCTTGCTGTTTCACTGTCTCCTCACTCTAATAAGATATGTTTCTGAGGGAAAAGAGGAACTATTGATTTTTTTTCCCATTCAGTTGTGAGCTGGTGAATTACATTATTTCAAATCTCACTTGCAAGGAGGACTGACATCAGCAGGGACTGCGTGTTGTGGACTGAGCACAGGTGTGATGAGGATGCCTGCAGCACCCTGCATAATCAGTGCCCCTGGCCAGGGAGCCCTGGGCAGTTTAGCTAGTGGTTGGGGGCACTGATACCGCAGAAGGCCTGGCTCCTCTCCACCCGCCAGCCTCCCCAGCCAAGCCCTGCTGCAAGGCTCCCAGACTCTCCAACCAAGGCCCAGCCAGCCCTCCTGTAACCAGGGGTTGAGTTTGTTTCACACTTTGTGCCAATGGTTTGTAAAAAGATGTGACATGTTTCTTCCAAATGCACAACAAGCAACAATTCATCCATGAGCTGCCAGAACACATTTCACATGAAGCATGAAAAATCCAAGGAGCTGAGGAATGAAGAACTCAACCCCAGATGAATACAAGCCAGTCAAGCATTTCTAAAGAATGTTAGAAAGCATCCTAGGCAGCCCTCCACATCATCACTGTGATTATTACTATAATTATTCCTCCCTCACTTTGCAGTTAGCCATATGCATGCTACATGAGGTCACAGGCTGCCCTCCCCTGGTTTTCCAGACACATAAAACCAACAAGAAGCCAGGGGAGGCTGAGCTAATGGTGCTAGAGAGAGATGAGCTGCAAATCACCATTCTCCTCAATTTACGCCAAATAAATAGATGGAACCTCACGCCCCACACGGAGGGATGTGATCCACAGAAAACACTGGACACTGTCACCTCCTCCCTGTGTCCCCCATCTTTTCCCTCTCCTCTCTCCCCCACCCCCACATCACAATCCCATTACAGAGAATGGGAGTGCAGTCGCAGGGGGTGGAACAAGAACCGTGGGTTTCGTGTGGGAGGAGAACCAAGCTCACCAGGTAAAAGTGGTTCTTCTAAGACCCTCACATCAAAGGAAGACTTGCAGGAAAAAACAAGGAACTTGTTTTAAAGCAGGGGGCTTGAAATCCCAGGGATGAGAGAAATTCAAATGAACATATCTTTTAAGTGGTTCCTGTGCTTTCATGCAGCCCTGCTCTGTCAGCTTCCATACTGTGGAGCTCCTCATTCTCCAGTGCTTAAAAAGGGTTCTCCTTTTGTTCACTGGAAGAAAACCATTTTTGTTGGCTCTACTCAAAAAGTGTCTATGATGTCTCTGGGATAGTAACACTTCATCTCCTCCTGCTAAGTTATTTGATCCAGAACACAGACACTGGAAAATTCAAATGGCTTCTTTGATTTCTATTATCACACCCAAACCGAAAATCATTGGCTGTCCTTGACCCCAGCACATGCCCTCTACTTCTAGCCCGTCTCTGACATTGGCCAGGGGGTTCCCAACAAGCCACAGTCAGAAACAATGGCCTCCCATGCAAGCACATAAGTCTCCACCAGTGATACATCCAGAAATGCCACGTGCTATTAGGAAGTTTCTTTTCAAGCTGTTGGGTCGTTGTCCACGAAACAAAGCATATCCTTCCCTTTGCAACTGCATGTTAGAAAGTTGAGTAAGTTACAAACAGACAGCACCCTGAGTTTGTATCTGGCCTCTATGAAAATCCTTATAGATGATGATAATATTCGTGATGTTGAGTGATCTGTTTCTCTAGGTTTTGTTAACAATACTAGTCTCTGCAACTTCTCTTTATAAGACTTTAAGGTTTTCCTGTTTCACAATTTGTCTGGCTCTCTCCATCTGGCCTAAGAAGAGCCTATTCTCATGAACAACAAAGGCAGCTATTGATGTATGTAAGATGGGTTCATTTGGCTAAATATACCTACTGGATATTCTCCCTAAGTCAGCATTTTCTAAAAGACAACCAATACTTCATAGCAAAAATTAGGTTAACAGGATCATGTCCAATTAGTTAAAAATACTGGACCAAGCAATCTCTCTGACCTGTTGAGCCAGATGGCTCTATACTGGCTTCTTTCAAATGCTTCACTTCTGCAGATCCACGCTGCAGCCCATCCGCTTGGAAAAGACATGTCTTCCCTCTCAAATGGAAAGCCAAATATTGATGATGGGTTTTTCTAGTTGATGGTTATGGCAGGGAGCAGTCTGATGCCTCACCTTCCTACGGTGGAAGAAAGGCAGCTGACCAAACAAAATGTGCACCTACACAGCCCACACTGTCCTCCAGATGGGGCAATACCTCCCTGCATCTCAAAGTAAATTAGACTGATGCCAAGGATCACCTCTTGAGAATCACCCAGATAATGAGGATGTCTCAGGGTGGCCACGAAACTCCAGCCAATGCTGATGGCCTCTGCTCACCATGAGTGTTCCATGCTGCAGGCACCTGCGTAACTTCCTCATCGCAGGAGAGAAAGGTCATGTTATTAACTAGTCATTAGATTGTCCAGGCTTTCTGTACCTTTTAACTGCTCTGGTTTATTCCTACCCTCCCATGAAACTCTTCGTCCTTATATTACTTTTGTTTTTTCTTTGAGACAGGCTCTTGCTCTGTCGCCCTGGCTGGACTGCAATGGCACAATCATAGCTCACTGTAATCTTGAACTCCTGGGCTCGAGCAACCTTCCTGCCTCAGCCTCCTGAGTAGCTGGGACTACAAGTGCACTCAATCATGCACGGCTAATTTTTTTACTTTATTTTTTTATTTTTGTAGAGATTAGGTCTCAAATTCCTGGACTCAAGCATTCTTCCCGCCTTGGCCTCCCAAAGTGCTGGGATTACAGGTGTGAGCCACTGCTCCCAGCCTCATCCTTACATTCCCAAGATCTCCTCCTACATGAAGCTTTCGTGGTTTCTGAAAGTCCTTGAGATACCCAGGTTTTCCTATAGTCACCTCAGCACAAAAACGTGGCAGCCTGTTCTTGACCTGACCTCTGTAACCTCAGTGGGAATGTTCAGATTGGGGGATGGTAGATTCTCCCAGAGGACCCCACAGACAGCAGTGCCCCACGTTCAATATCATTCTCATATATAATTTCCCCAACAGCATCATAAAATCAGAAAGGCACAACTTTTGAAATGCCTTTCAAGAACCTACCCAGTTGGCCGGGTGCGGGGGCTCACACCTGTAATCCCAGCACTTTGGGAGGCCAAGGCGGGCAGATCATGAGGTCAGGAGATTAAGACCATCCTGGCTAACATGGTGAAACCCTGTCTCTACTAAAAATACAAAAAATTGGCTGCATGTGCTGGCACGAGCCTGTAGTCCCAGCTACTCAGGAGGCTGAGGCAGGAAAATCGCTTGAACCTGGGAGGCAGAGGTTGCAGTGAGCTGAGATCGCACCACTGCACTCCAGCCTGGGTGACAGAGAGAGACTATCTCAAAACATACAAACAAACAAATGAAAACCTATCAAAGCACTAGACTACTCGGTAAAAGTCACACATTCATGCTTTCTCTGTGACTCATCCTGATTAAAAGGCAAGCCAGAGGATATGGGTAGAAAACCAGACCAAGTCCTGGGCTCAGTTCTATCAGGCAACCACACTGTGGAGCTCCTAGTTTTAGATGAGGAAAGAGAATTAGTCATAGAAATAGCTTCCTTGGCTCTCTGGAAGGAAACCATCTTTTATTGATTCAGGCCCAAAGACAGGCATAGTTGTACACAAGATGGTCTCTTACTAGCTACATCATCAGGGAAACTTTCTGAGTTTTTGTTTCCTCGGTTGCAAAGTGAGAATAACATAATAGCCTACCCGCCACACCAAGGCAATAGCTGAAGAATGGTTCTGAAGGTGCAGGTGGGAGAGAACAAGCCGTATTCAAGGGACCCGTTTCATTTGGATGAAAACCGGCAACAATCCAAATCTCTTCCCCCTCTCCATGGGCATGAGCCATGGGTTTAGAGTTCTGCCTGGAAATATTTGGGATAGAAGGGGAGTGGGAGGAGATCTTAAGTAACTCCCTAGAATAGCATGTGCCACTTGCTTTTATAGGCTGGATAGGATGTGATACATGTGGAAGACAGAACAGTCGTTCACTAAATACAGTAAGATATATTTGGACGGGTAGTTTGAAGACCTTCAGAAGACTGAAATTTCCATTGTAAAGACGACCACTGGAAGCATAATAAAGTGCTTACTACCATCCAGACTGTGCCGAGAGTTTTCTATGTATTACCTCGGTTCATCCATGTGACAGCTCTATAAGGTAGAAATTATTATCATCACCCCTTCCCTCAAATCAGCCAGTAACAGGTTGAGTGAGGAGTTAACCTTCAACCCCAGACAATCAGGTTGCAGAGTCCGTATTCTCAGTCACTATAGGTGGTGAGTTGTAGGAAGTCTTTTCTTCAGCACAGGGGCCAAGCCGACCACTGCTCCCCCTCCTGGCTCTACCCACATAGCACTTGCAGTCCTTACTGCTCATCTACCCATTCAGGTGCCACTCACTTTTTTGTCCAACATGTGTAAGTGTGCATTCTGTATGTCTCAGAAATGAGAGTATGAGCTCTTGAAGGGCAAGAAAGACTGGGTGCAATGGCTAAGACCTGTAATCCCAGCACTTCAGGAGGCTAAGGCAGGAGGATCACTTGAGCCCAGGAGTTCAAGAGCAACCTGAGCAACATAGAAAGACTTCACCTCTACAAAAAAATAAAAACAAAAAAATAGCCGGATGTGGTGGCCCAAGCCTGTGGTCCCAGCTCCTCCAGAGGCTGAGGCAGGGAGAATCACTTGAGCCCAGGAGTTCAAGAACAGCGTGGGAAACATAGAGAGACACCATTTCTGCAAAAGACTTTAAAAAAAAATAGCCAGATGTGGAGGCTCAAGCCTGTGATTCCAGCTACTCCAGAGGCTGAGGCAGAAAGGATCACTTAAACCCAGGAATTTGAAGCTATAGTGAGCCATAATTGTGCTACTGTGCTCCAGCCTGGGCAACAAAGCAAGACCCTGTCTCTTAAAAATAAATAAATAAGTAAATAAAGGGCAAAAAGTAGATGTGTATCTTATAGACATTCCATGATACAGAATACAGGGATGATTCTCACTCCAGAGTAGAATGGAGAAGACCAGGCTTCAAAGGAACCAGAGTGTAAATACCTGTTTTCTCACTAATTAGGACTTTGGGCAAATTATAACCTTCTTAAACTTTTTTTCCTCACCTGTAAAATGAATATAACAACGGAAGTAACTCATAGAGTCAGCTTATAACAGTGCCTGGTACATGGTAAGCACCCAATACATTTTAGCTACCAGTAACAATCCATTCTTCCAGATGGGAACTTTGTCATTGGGTGTCCCTCTCTCAATAGCTTGCCTCTTCCCTTAGTGAGAGGCATAGTTCATCCAGATGATTGTCCTCAGCAAAAGCTGGCATTAGGATCTCTAATCAATTGAACTCCAACAGTTCTCAAAGGGAGAGAGGGTGTCCTGAGGGTGTCTGGAAACGGGGAGGGTGCATATTGGAATGGGGAGGGGCACTGGCATTTAGTGGGTTGAGTGGCCAGGATGTGAAATAACTTTCAATGCTCAGGACTGCCCCACACCGTGAAGAATTTTCCCACCCAAAACACTAATGGTGTTTCCACTGAAAAATACAGACTGCTCGGGAAATGTTTAGAGGTGAAAGACGGCAGACAAAATCATTCCAATGAACAGGTCAAAGAGGCGAGCGACCCCAAATCAGTTAGGAAATCACCAGTACCTCCTTATGGTTTCCGGTGGCTCTGCATGGAAGGGAATCTGACTGGCTGAGGCCAGGGTGTCCTGCAAGGCCTTGCTGACCTCCTGCAGCTGACCCAGGGACAGCCGGCCCACTAGTGGGGTCAGGTCGCAGCCCTGCCACTGGAGTTGCTGCTCTTGCTCCTCTATTTCCCGTCTCAGCTGTTGATCTTTGGCTTCCAGCACAGACATCCTTACTTGGAGAGCTTCGATTTCTTTCTGTAGAGAATGAGGAGACAAGATTTTATCAATTAACCCTGCTCATGGCAAACTGCTCTGAGGATAATGACTCGTTTAAATGAGAATTGGCCATATGCACCAGAACCACAAAGCTCCCCTTCTGAGGCAGGCAGATTTTTGGAGCTTTGCTGAACTGGAAAAATCATGCCAGCTTTATATTTCTAATGAGTTGGCATAAGGAAAAACATTCCCTCCCGAGCATTAAATAACTATGGGGGGTGAGCCAAGAATTTGACTTGGAAGAACCCAGCAGATACATAAATGACTTACTTCATTTCGGATGGACGAGTTAGGACACAGGGCAGGGAGCCTCATGCACCTGAGGTCTGAGCTAAGCAGGTAACCCAGCCACAGACCAAAACAAGAAATGCAAGCAGCCCTTTGTTAGTCTGTCCCCAAACACAAGAATTCAGAGTAGAGAGAAAGGTAAAAATGGCTTCTCAAGTCTACAGGACTGAGAGAAGAATGAGATGCTGCAGATGGTGCCATGCAGTCTAAAGTTCATGAAAATATAAATAAATGTAATTTCTACGAATATAGCAAACTGAAATCCAAATAATCCATAAAATATCATTTAATATTAAGGTCAATTAACTAAACAAGCAGCAGGTAATGAAAACCCATCATGTGCACAGTGTTACAGTAGATCATCATCTCACTGCCCATATGATTCTGAATCAAAAATAAAGCTCTTAATTAACATCTCCCATGTTTTGTGCTGATAAGAGTGCAACTCTCATCCTGGGTGTCTCCTAACCTCTTATTCACGTTCTCTCAGCCCCAAGGTGCATCACCTACAACTTCTACCTCCTGAACCCACTTCAAGTATGGGAGTGGGGAGAAGAATTGGGAGTTACTAAAGAATGTCTACTATCAAGACATTCTAAGAAAAAAGTAATGCCTCAGTGTCCCCAATTGCTCCAAGATTACAGTATTACTGACAAAGTCTCTCAACTAACCTCTCTACCTCCACCTTTGACTTTCTCTACCCTATTCTTTTCTTTTTCTTTTAGTTTTTTTAACTGGTAAAACACACATAGCATAAAATTCACCATCTTGAGCATTTTTAAGTGTAGAGTTCAGTGGCATTAAGTACATTCACATTGTTGTACAACCATCACTGCCCTCATCCACAGAACTCTTTTCATCTTGCAAAACTGAGACTCTGTACCCATTGAAAACTAATTCCCCATTATTCTCTCTTCCTCCAAGTACCTGGGAATCACCATTCTACTTTCTCTATGAATTTTACTCCTCTAGGTAACTCATACAAGTGGAATCACACAGCATTTATCCTTTTGCGACCAGTGTATTTCACTTAGCATAATGTCCTCAAGGTTCAACCATGCTGTAGCGTGTGTCAGAATTTCTTTCCGAGACTGAGTCATATCCCATTACATGTACATACTCCTTTTGTTTATCATTTATCTGTTGATGAGCACTTGAGTTGTTATCACCTTTTGGCTATTGTGAACAATGCTGCTATGAACATGGGTGTGTAAACATCTCTTTGAGTCTGTGCATTCAATTTTTTTGAGACATATATATATATATATATATATATATATATATATCCAGAAGGGGGGGTGGCTGGACCACACAGTGAATCAATTTTTAATCTTTTAAGGAAGCTGCATACTGTTTTCCTATTGTCTTACATCCTATTCCTAATACAGAAGTCAAATTATTTACAATGTGGTCAGATCATGTCACTTCACTGCTTAACACCATCCAATGGTTCCCTGTTGCAATCTGAGAAAAGTCCACATCCTTACAAGGCCCCTTTATCTCTGACTTCCTCCCTAAATCCTCCCCCTCATTTACACTGCTCCAGCCACATGGGCCTCCAGCTGCCCTCTGAACACAAGAGGCCCACTCCCACTCTAGGCCTTCATGTTGATATTCCCCTGCAGGATCCTCTTGCAGAAATTTCTGCAAGGCCTACTCCCTCTCCTCTTTCAACTGTTGGGTCCAATCTCACTTCTCAATGAGTAGACTCCATCCTCCACATCATCTTAGTCTACTCTGTGAAGCTCTTATCACCCTATAACTTACCAGTTGTCTAATAGAGGTTTTATTATGTTTATCACTTATTGTCTATCTCCCCATTCTCACCCCTAGTGGATCAAAAGCTCCCCAGGAATCTCAAGCATTTCAAACAGTATCTGGCACTTAGTGAACCCTCAATAAATGCCTGTTGAATAAATGAATATTCAAGTACCTTTCCCAGGGTGCTTCAAACACTAAGTGCCCAGGGCTAAAATTCTTTTCTGTACACTCTGACTTTCTCAGGAATTGTGTAGACCTTTAATTGGCAAATGTTATTAAAAATCAAAAACTAGATTTCACATTTTCAGCTATCCAAATGTTATAATGATGCACATTGACTATGTAAGTGCTCAGTTAATGGGGGAAATAGTTTCAAATAAATTGCCCCGACTTTTTCCTCCCTTTGCCACCTTACTTTTGCAGTGACCTGGATGGGGCAAATTCAGATAACACGAATACTCTATGGCCGGAGCAGAGATGGGAAGCCTCCAGCCTAAGCCAGGATTTGAACTTGGGTGTTGAAGACTTACGCTTTTCCCATGAAGTCACATTGCTTCTAATCAGTGTGCCCTCATGGCTCCCCACTCATGCTTCACAGCTCCAGGCTCAAGCAGGCATGGACCCTGTTTCAAGATTCCCTGCCTCTGGGGTGCCCTGTCAACTTCCAGAGCTCTGGCTTTAACTCAGTGCTGCACCCAGATTTGTAGCCCCTCGATGATTCTTAGCCAACTTGCATCCTCTGTTCTGGGCCAACCTTGGGCTTCCACGCAGCCGGCTAATCATTCCAGATGTGCCTGCCTTGCTCAGCCCGGACTTACAACTCTGTCTCTTAACAACTGCAGCTCACAGTCTACCATGATAGGAATTTCCATAAAGGATTTTCACAGCACAGATGTCTTTCTGCCTTTCAAAGAAAGCTTCTAAAGGTCAAAATGATAAGAAGTGGCAAGTTGGCCTGGCAGACAAGAAAAGCATATTCAAAAGGTAATGAGGAATATCGAAAACAGGCACAAATGCTGCTGAGCTTTCAACCCTCGTTTGTAATGAGATTCCTACAAGCCCTCTAGTCATTCCCACCATCTCTCCTTTTTGTACTCCCCGGCTTGACAGCCAAGGCTCTAATTGCTACACTCAAGGAAAGCCAAGACCCACTTGGCTGCATTTGGCTTAAATGGATAAGAAAAATGCCGGCTGGGCACGGTGGCTCATGCCTGTAATCCCAGCACTTTGGGAGACTGAGAAAGGAGGATTCTTTGAGCCCAGGAGTTCAAGAGCAGCCTGAGCAACATACTAAGACCTGATATCTACTAAAAATAAAAAAATTTAGCCAGGCATGGGGGTCACACCTGTAGACCCAGCTACTTGAGAGGCTGAGGTGGGAGAATCACCCAGGAGCTCAAGGCTGCAATGAGCTATGATTGTACCACTGCCCTCCAACCTGGGCAATAGAGCAAGACTCTGTCTCAAAGAAAAGAAAAATGCCATCATATTTCTTGAAGATCTTTCACCTGCTCACCTGTAGCTGCTGCTTTTCCTGAAGAAGCCAGTCTCGTCTCGTGATGGACACGTGCAAGCTGTCCTGAGCAGTGGGTTCCAACAGCCTCGGCTCCATTCTCAGTGGGGTGTGGGTGTCATCTCCGCTGGCCCTTAAAACAACACATACCTATTGATACAGGTATGCGGAAGCTGAAATCCTCATGTTGACAAGTATTTTAAGAGTAAGAAACTCCACCAAGTGGCCCCCATCTGTTCTCATACTTAGGAGGGTACTTACCTGTTTTTAGGATGAGCTCCTTAATGTAAGTTTCTACCTTAATTACAATCTCTTGTGATTTGTGCTTTTTCCCCTTAGTCAGAATACTATTATGGGACCTGCACTGTCCGATAAGGTAGCCCCTGGCCACATGTGACACATGGTTAGCCCAAATTAAAATGTGCTAAAAGTGTAAAACACACACCAGATTTTAAGGACTTAGTATGAAAATAAAGAGTACCAAATAACTCATTAGTAATATTTTTAAGTTCATTACATGCTGAGATAATATTTTGGATATATTGAATTAAATGTATTGTTAAAATTAATTTCACCTGTTTCTTATTAATTTGGGGGAAATATAACAAGATCTTTATTCAAATGATTAGGAGTGTTGAATTCACACTCACTACTTCTGAAATTCACCAGTTCCCTTGCCTTTACGGCATCCACCCTTCCTCTGCTCATTTAGAATCTTCCGCTTTGCATTAATGTTTGAGTCACTAGTCAATGAGAAGGTTGTCACTGAGGGTTTCAGAAGATTTTCTCCCACAATCAGCTTTAATCACAGAGAAATACACTTCTTGCAGAGCCCACATCACATTTTTTTTTTTTTAATTCCCAGCACTTATCACAGTGTTGAACTTAATAACATTAGGCCAAGAGTTCTAGAAAATGCAACTGAGCTCCTGGCAGAATTTCACTTGATTAACTTTCTTCTTAATTTTTTTTTTTTTTTTTTTTTTTTTTTAGATAATGTCTTACTGCGACACCCAGGCTGGAAAGCAATGGTGCAATCTCGGCTCACTGTAACCTCAGCTTCCTGGGTTCAAGCAATTCTCCTGCCTCAGCCTCCCGAGTAGCGGGGACTATAGGCGTGTGCCACCATGCCCAGCTAATTTTTGTATTTTTAGTAGAGACAGGGTTTCACCACGTTGGCCAGGCTAGTCTCGAACTCCTGACCTCAAGTGATCCTCCCTCCTCCGCCTCCCAAAGTGCTGGGATTACAGGCATGAGCCATCGCACCTGGCCCTTAATCTTTTTTAATGTGGCTACTAGATCATTTAAAATGATCTAGTATTTTATTGGATAGCTCACACTAGATTTTATTGGATAGCATTGCCTTGGACTATCCAAACAGGGCCAAATTCCAGAGCTGACCTTGATGGAGATTAAAAGGAGGGGTGACTGATTTGCAGATGCTTGGGTGCAAGCTTCTCAGAAAAAAATTGCTAAAAGACTGTCAAAATCACTTAAAATCTTTTAGGCTCCTTCTCTTATTCTTGCCGGAGTTGACATATTCGGTGACAGTGATGCTAGTGAAAATGTGGCACAGGTTTGGGCCTTACGTTGGTGAGCTATCTTTACAGGAGACTTGTTGGTATTTGTCACCAAAGAATGACAAATTCACCCTTAAAACAATCCATTTCTAATGGAATGCAGGTGGGCAGGAAAACAATTTACCCTAAGCAAAATTATGTCAACAATTCAAGGAAGCTATGTCCAGGAAAACACCATCAACTAAAACTAATAGGCGAATGACAAGTTGGGAAAAACATATTGCTACACATATGGCAGAAAAAGATATAATACTGCTAATTTATAAAAATTTATATCAAATTATGAAGGAAAAGACAAGTGCACCCACCAGAAATTCCAAAAAAATGGAATATGGCTGAGCGTGGTGATGCACACCTGTACTTCCAGCTACCTAGGAGGCTGAGACAGAGAACTGCTTGAGCCTAGGAATTTGAGACCAACCTGGGCAACATAGCAAGATCCCCCACCTCAGAAATAAATGAAATGTTAAAGAAAATGATTTTTTTTTTTGTAGGGGGGACGGGGTCTAGCTCTGTTGCCCATGCTGGAGTTCAGTGGCATGATCTTGGCTCACTGCAACCTCTGCCTCCCAGGTTCAAGCGATTCTCCTGCCTCAGCCTCCAAAGTAGCTGGGACTACAGGCACGCACCACCATAGCCAGCTAATTTTTGTACTTTTAGTAGAGACAGGGTTTCACCTTGTTGGCCAGGCTGGTCTCGATCTCCTGACCTCGTGATCCACCCACCTCGGCCTCCCAAAGTACTGGGATTACAGCCATGAGCCAGCAAGCCCAGCCTCCAAAGATAGTTTTAAATGAAAATCCAAACAACATAAAACATCATCTTTCACCTAACAAACTGGCCTGGCAAAGGTTTTCCCAAACCATAAGTCTTTGGTGAGAGTAGGGAATAAGAATGAGACTTAAAATTAAATATAACTTGGGATTCTACATTCCCACATCTAAGTACTGATTGCATGTAAATACTCATAGTTTTACACAAAGATTAGCTAGAAAAATCAGGTTTTTTCTTAGTATCCCAAGACTGAAAATTAGAAAATACTCTAATCGTGCCCCAGCATCAGGACCTCTTAGCAATGCTAAGCAGCCACTAAAATTAGGTCACACAAGAAGATATACTGGCCTGCAAAATGTTCACTATTTATTGCTGTTTTTTCTAAAGCAAGTTTTATGGCAAAAAGTATGAAATGAACCACTGTAAAAATATTAATAACATGTATATAAAATAAAAGAAAAACATTCACCAAAATGCTATCAGCTGTTATCTCTGGGTGGTGGAATCACTTCTTTCCATTGATCTTTCTAAAGTTTCTATAGTGAGTATGTATCATTTTTACAACTGTAACATAAAATGTTTGCCAACACACACTAAGTAGCTACACTTTTGATTTAAATATTTTAACATACCAATTAGTCTTGTAGCTCTTGAACATGTCTGTGTTTTAAACAAAGCTCATCAATAACATCACCTTCAAGGTCATCCTCCCTTGCAGAGGAGCAGATATCTGTAGCTTCTGACACTTGGAGGCATAAACTCAGCATCCTAAACAGGCCAAATTAAACCTATCCCCTCCTTCGGCAGCATCTCCCACACAGCTAGATCTTGTCTGCCACCTTTGTACTTATTTCAGGGCTCAATGAGGAGAAGCGTGAAGCTGCATGTTCTTATTTATATATTAACACAGGGTCGCGCTGCCTCCGCATTTCTTAGAAAAGAAAATGAGTAACTGATCCTAATATATGTTGTGCTATGTTTGTCTCCTTTTACTCCTACCCTATTTCATTCATTCATTCAGAAAAAGAAAAAACATTACTGAGCTTGCCTGGTATGTACGATGGATTATGCTTGGCTCTGGGGACACAATGGTAAACAGTTCTTGGTTCTTCCATGGAGCAGGAGAGACAAATGCATCAACAGAAAAATTACAAAGCAATGAAGAAATGGGCAATTGCAAGGCATGGACCAATAATGGTAGACTTTAAAGCTGGGGGAGACTCTTCCCCCTTGCTAAGTCTTAACTTGACACTTACAAAATAAGTGAACCAACCAACCATGGTGCAATGAAGCAGGCTTCATATATTTAGAAACAATACTAGAAAATGTGTCACCTCAGTTTTTCTAACTTAGAAAACAGCGGTTACAGAAGAAGGAACCTTGCTTTTGTTCCTAAGTCTACCAAAAAGATCAGATTCTCTGAATAATCTTAAAGGTCACTTATTGTAACATATGATGCAATTTAGAAATCTATTCTTTGTTTCATGTGCTTAAAAGCAAATAACAGCAGCAGCAAGAAAAATGTTTAAACTGATAATGATAAAATAAAGTACTATGAATCAAGAATGTACTGTTCACCAGATGTTATCTTTTGATCACATTCGCTTCTCATTACAGACCTAAGATGAAGATGCTATTATACCAGTTTTGCTGATGAGGAAACCGAGTCCTGGGGGGTCAGGGTCTAGCCCATTGCCATGCAGACAGCAAGAAGCAGAATTTAGGAGTCAGTGCAGATCAGGCTGAGTCCCAGGTTCCTGCTCTTTCCCAGATACCACAGGCCATTAGGTTCTCAGCAAGCCCAGGAACTTCCATCTCCCCTGCCTTCCAGTCACATCCACACATACCCATTGTTTGAGTCCTCTTGCTGGCTATCAGCAGGGCAGTGCAACGTGGAGAGTGCACAGCATGTGGAGGTGGAGGCCACCCTTTGGGTCTTGGTTCTGCCTTTTTCACGCTGTGTCACTGCGCTTACCTAATCTCTCTGAACCTTACCTTCTTTGTTTTTAAAATGAGAATGACAGTGATGATGATAACAAGAATGGCTTCCCTGTGGAGCGAACTATGGGGAACAAATTGACTTGATAAATGACCACTGAGCATCTACTGTATACAGACCCCACCCTCACCCTGGGGCTGTTTGGGGATGGAGACAGAACACCTCCATCCTCAAGAAGCTTGCTGTTGATCTCCCCAGCATCTCAATGTTTGCATCGGGAAAATGAACACTGTACTCATGTCCAAAGCACCCATTTTCTATACAGAGTAAGAAAGATGAAAGATGTGGGCCAGGCATGGTAGCATAGGCCTGTAATCCCAGTACTTTGGGAGGCCGAGGCAGGAGGATCACTTGAGCCCAGGAGTTCTAGTCCAGCCTGGGCAAGACAGTGAGACCTTATCTCTACAAAAAAAAAAAAACTAAAACTTAGGCACAGTGGCACGTGCCTGTAGTCCCAGCTACTCGGGAGGCTGAAGTGGCAGGATCACTTGAGCCCAGGAGTTAGAGGCTGCAGTGAGCTATGATCATGCTGCTGCACCCCAGCCTAGGCAACAGGGCAATCAATACCAAGAAAGAAAGGAAAGGAAGGAAGGCAGGAAGGCAGGAAAGGCAGGCAGGCAGGCAAGGGAAGGGAAAAGAAAGAAGAAAGAAGAAAGAAGAAAGAAGGAAGAAGGGAAGGAAGGAAGGAAGGACGGATGGAAGGACGGACGGAAGGGAAAGAGAGAGAGAGAGAAAGAAAGAAAAAGAAAGAAAGAAAGAAAGAAAGAAAGAAAGAAAGAAAGAAAGAAAAGAAAGGAAAGAAAGAAAGAAGAAAAAAGAAAGAAAAAAAGATAAAATGTGTCTGAGGATATTTACATGCATCAGAAGAAATGTCTGGAACAAAACCATCCTACTACTATCAGCTACTGATGTCTGTGGGAACGAAACACACTTCCTCCTCCGGGCTCCAGAGTCTCAGCCTGTTTGCACAGTTCCTGGTTCCTGACTGTGAACCTGGAGGGAAGGGATTGAGCTCATCTCATGGTGAGGACCCCAGTGCCCAGCACTTAGTAGGGGCTTGGCAAATATTTATAGAATGATTCAATGAGTCTGTGTCCTAGAAAATCCAGAAGTCATTTATATTCACTTTTCTGTTGCATTGGATCATTTCTTTGCACTAATTTATTCCCCAATTTGCTCTGCTTATGCTAATAGTATGAGTTTCTTGAATTTCCTAAATAGATACCATCTGGGTCAGGATGAGAGTCATTGAAGGAAATCAACACAGAATTGAAAATTAGCTACAGAGGAGCTACAGGTGGGTAACTGGGAATTCTCTATATTATCATTAATCACATTCATTACTTAATCCATAAGAAAATCCCCTGTGATTAACCAAAACTCCTCTGTCTGTCTCTCATATTCTTACTCCAGGTAGAGAAAGGGATCCACAGATGGTTGAGTGATGGCCCCAGGACACACTGTAGCTCAGTAATGAAGCAAGGGACAGGCTTCCGTCTTTCAAATCTTCTGTCCTCTGAGTCAGGCTTCCTCTCTGTTCTGCAATGTTGTCCCTTTTACATTTAATAATTCTCAATGTGTAATCCCTGATGTCACTGCAAATTAGCATTGCTGCTGTAAACTAATCAGTATGCAAAATGAGCAAATCCCTCAGGGGCAAGAATTAAAAACATGCAGGGTAGAATGTTAGAACAGCACTCAGTGCCAATGGGGATGCAGATGTCCAAGATCACACCCAGAACCCACAGTTTCATACAGGTCTCCATCGGCACCACCCCAGTACTGGAAAAATCTTGGCCTTTTCCATCAATAATTTAAAGGAGGATAAAATTCATTCATAAAATAAGATCCTACATCACAGAAAAAATTAGCTCCAAACTGCACAGGAAAAATGTTTTCATTCCATTGATAATTTTTACCATGTGACTGTTTGAATGCATATTTCAGGAATATTGAAAAAATAATGAAGAAATCGTCTAGGTGTCTGTGGTTCCTGTGCCAGCTTGTTAAGGGGTGCATGCCTGTGATGAGCCTACATTGCCACCTCCTTCCCAGCCCAGCACTCAGGCCCCCTGGGCCCTCTAGTGCCCTTGGCATTGCTCGAGAGGCCACCTTCAGAAGACTTTGCAAGTGAGAATGTTGACGGGGCAAGGAGAAGCCAGGAAATCCACCTGTGAGAAAATCCTGCACCAGAACTGCTCATGACAGTGCTGTGGTTTATGCATCTTCACATGTAACACAGGAGGTCCTTCTCTGAGACCCTAATGTTGTTAGAGTACCAGAAAAATTGCTTTGTGCCACTGCTGGAATCGCAGAATTTTGGTCTCAGAAAGGACCAAAACTATCAAGGCCAGTGTTCTCATTGTCACAGTTAGAAAAATGCAGTCCTGAGGGAGTGCCACCTTTCAGATGACTATTTCTGGCAACAAGAGTTGGGTACGACTCTTCTGATTAAGGTTGCTAATCGCTGCTCCCTACTGATGACTATCCTATCAAATTTATGTCACATGGCTTGTGTGTCCCATCTCTCCCTCTTTGGGAAGATGGTGATAAAGAAGGAGTTTGGGCCAGTCATAGAACCAGTGAAGTGCACTTTATACCTAGAAATAGCTTTGCTCATCCAATAAACGATGCCCTAAATTACCAAGGCCATTCTGAGAGCACAAAAGAATGTTGTAAAATTGCCAGAGACAATACAGGTAACTTTATAATTCTTCCATATATATATGATTTGGGTCTAAAAAGTAAGGAGCATGGAGAAGTCACATTCCTTGGGAAACTGACTTTTGCTGCTTTATACAGTCTTATCCCACTCATAGAAATGACCACCCGGCAAGAGAGACACATGAATATTTATTTGGGTTCATAATAGTTATGCCTGATGCCACTGGCCTCAGGACAGACTTCAGTTGAGTTTGAACAAAGAGGGTGATATGGAAGACCTTTATTTGGGAGCTTTTATTTATAATCCTGTAGTTCCAAAACAAGTTCTGAGAAGTCCTCTGTGGCTCACAACCCATTTTTCCCCTCTTATCCTTTCTCCCTTCTCTTATTGAGGCCATGACTAAGGGTCTGGAGTTGGTCTCTTGGGAGTGGGACACAGGGCACGCCACTGTCTCTTGTGGTTCCCCATCTCCTGATCTGATTTGGGGTTCAGAAATATATCCTGGTTTGTTGGTAATAACAAATATTTTTTTCTTAGCAATGAGATCTTGCTCTGTCAGCCAGGCTGGAGTGCAGTGGTGTAATCATAGCTTGCTACAGCCCCAAACTCCTGAGTTCAAGCAATCCTCCTGACTTAGCTTTCCAAGTAGATAGGACTATAGGTATGCACTACCGCATTTGGCTAGTTTATTATTATTTTTTTTTAGAGATGGGGTCTCACTATGTTGCCCAGGCTTATCTCAAACTCTTGGTCTCAAGCAATCCTCCTGCCTCAGCCTACCAAACTGCTGGGATTACAGGTGTGAGCCACCATGTCCAGCCAGTAATGATAATTTTCATGTTGTATCATAGCCATCTCAATTTATATCCTGGGTAAAATGTGTCTGTAACAGTTATTTTCTGGTCTCATACAGTGTATCTTGATTCCAATCTCAAGGGCTTAGAGCCGACCATCACTGAATTCTGTGACACTGAATGCTGTGCTAGTCCCTACATGACAACCAAAGGGAAATAAAGAATCATGTGTTTCAAAGGCAATTGAGGAGCAATTGGTCAGAGGAAGAATGACTCTGTCCAAAAGCATCATGGTGCTGCACAACATTCATCTTCTCCGTTCCCATCTCAAACGAAGTATGCTAGTGGGAAATATGTGGACAGGCAAACTGGGGCTCTGCCTTGATAAGCCCCACTGGAAAACCATGATACACCTTTGTTTTAAACTTTGTTATATTTTGTTCACTTGAGTTTGAGGTTACCCACTGGGAAAAGGTCTTTGATAAAGGACATTTTGTGTGTACATGCATACAAACACATACATGCACACACACAATTTCGGTTACAAATAGGACCAGTTTTCATGTACATAGATCCAGTGGAAAAATGCACAGGGTGTATAGTTAGAGAAATGCAATGTATTCATGAGAAAATTATCTTCCAAATGTGTGATGATAGTAGGCCAACTCTCTCTCTTAGGAGAAAGGAAAAATAACTTTCCTTTGATTGGGTGGAAGACACAGTAGGAACAGATGCCTCTCTCTTTTCTTCTGATCCCCGTTGTCACAGGATATTGAGGTAGAAATTTCCTGTTGCTCCAGAGTTGGAAACTAAAGAACGTAGACCTAAATGCTCTGCATTCCGAAGCTCTGATGACGGAGTAGGGCGTCCTACCCCTGGGGCTGCTCAACCAGCACCTCTGCAATCAACCACCACTCTCAATATCCACCCACCTGTTGGCCATGTAGGAAATGGAGTCTTCATGACAGACGTGTTTTTCTCCCCTACCCCATGTTTTGCCTGTCCAAACCCAGCCCGTATGGGAGTAAACTCTTCTACTCAAACCCAGTGGAAAAAAAAAAATCCACTAGATTCACTCATAAAGATTGGGGGTGCCCTGCAAGAAGGAAGACTGACATCTAATACTCCAACGTGGATATCTGTCTATATTTAGGTTCTCTTAACAGCAGAGCCTGAGACAGGGACTTGAGTACAGGTTGTTTTTTGAAGAAGTGATTCCCAAGAAACTAGAGTGAGAAGGAGGAAAATTCAATAAAAGGTTCATTGTGGAGCTGGTCACCACATGGGCAAATGGAACCCAATGGCCAAAAGGTTCCTAGTAGTAGGAACCTTCTAGAAAAGGAAAAAAAAAAAAAAAAAAAAGCATGGAGCATGCCTTATCCACCCCCACCCCTCCTTACACAGGTGCTGAGAACACCTGTGCAGACAGGCCTGATAAACCCGTTGGGTGCCTGAGTGAAAGCCGACAGTGAGCATGGTTCCCAGTTGTGCAGGGAATCGGAGGGAGGCCAAGGGATCGGGACACAGGGCACCCACACTGTCCGCTGCAGCATTGTTTAAGCAACTCACTTCTCATGTGTCAGTGCCCCGTAAACCAGGGATAAAGGAATTAGAGAGACCTAACAGGGCAGAGAGGGTCTATTATATGGTGGTCTGAGCATACACCATTTGTTGTGGCAAAGATGCATTAACTTCCCACAGGAATCAAGAGGACATCACAAAAGTTATTCCTCCAGCAAGCAAATCCGTTGGGCCAGAGGACCCCACAGAAGAGGGGTCAAATGATTTGAGTACCGATATCTGCCCTCAGAGGAACCTGGTTAACCCCTGAAGATAGTTAAAACTCTCTTGGCTGCTGGCAAGATCCGAACACCCAGGGTGCTCTTCTACACGAGTTCAGAGGATTAAACAGTGTTTCTCAAAAGCTGAATTAAATTGTGATTTTTAAGAACAAAGTGACAACAAAAATAATAAAACACAAAGTATCTGACTGTATCTGGATGTTTACAGCTTCTTAAATCTTATCCTAAACTAAATTTTCTTAACCTGGGAACCAAAGACCCTCTAAGGAGTGAACGAATAACTCAGGAGACCTGTGATTCTCCTGAAAATATACTCAATAGTTTGCATATATGTACATGTGCATGTATGTACGTGGTTTTGCTATAGAGGAAGTCCATAGCTTTCATCAGCTTCTCAAAATAAATAAATACTTGATCCCAAAAAGGTTAGCAGGCACTTATTTGCGTTATTAATTAGTATTTAAAATTGTTCATGTTGATACAACTATTTTATTTCTACAGGAAAAGCACCACTCATTCAAAAACATTATATTTCCCCCTTGACTCAGAGAGCCTGTGAGAGCGGTTTCTGTCCAGGCTCTGGGCTGTGTGGGCTTCAGCCTGACACCATCGCCCCCTGGTGGTCACTGTGAAAACTGCAGTGGGTAGCTGGCACACTGAAAGGCAGGTTTTAAAAAATTATTAGTAACTAGGTAATTGTGTTAATATGCATTAGAAGAATTTCAGAAAGTTAATTTCAACTCATTATTTTCTAGTTATGGTAATAATAAGACAGGTGGATTTAGCAAAACAAAAGCCAAGATAAAACATAAATAACTGAACTTTAGAAACCAGCGATCTAATTTAACCCCCTCATTTTCTGATGAAGGGAGTGGAGTTTGGAGAGGTTCGACAACTACACCAAGCCATATTCAGTTGGTTGGTGGAAGAGAAAGGACCAGAAATGACCTCCTATCAAGGTTCTGTCAAGATTCTGTGCAACTCCTTCTTGCTGGCAACTCTCTCTCTTTCTCTCGATATTCACATACACGTTTGTGAACCTATATATAGCTACATATGCATATATGTCACATTCACACATTCAATGAATACAGAATACAGATTACAGGCCAGACACTACTCTAGTCTCTAAAAATACAAAGATAAATATAATACAGTCTTGTCCTCAAAGAGCTTATCATCTGTCAGAGTAAACAGATATTCAAGAAACAGATTTAAGATCTAAGCAGAAGTGAAGTCATTCAAGGTATGCTGTCATTCAAGGTGGAGGCAGTGTGACTGACGAGCAGAGCTTTGCAAGGATATTAGTTTCACTAAGTCTGGAAGAATGGGCAATAGTTGGTAACAACAATGGGGCATGAGCAAGATCATAGAATCTAGAAACATTCAGAACATGGGGGTAACATATAATACTTCAGTAAGTGTCTATTGCAGATGCTGGTAATGTCTAGTTAAATGCTGGGCAGCTGGGCAGGGGCTGGATTGTGAAGACTTTTAATGTCATGCTAAGCAACATGAATTTTATCCTGCAAGCAATGGGGAGCCATTGAGCATAATGTGATACTTCTATCATGGCCTTGTGGAAGATGAATGAGAGGCGGTAATAATGGAACCAGAAATAGCAGCAAGGAGACCACTGCAATAATCCAGATTTAAAATGTTAAAGACCAGAACTAAGGCATTGACGTGCAGGTGAGACAAGTGAGTGGAAATGAGAGAGACAGACAGTGGACACAACAGGATTTGGTGACCAATGACTGTGGGGAGGGATGAAAAGGGAGGATCCAGAGATGCCTCAGAGTCCTTGCTTGGGTAATTGGGTAAATGGCAGTGAAAGTCACTCAGACTGGGGATATAGGAGAAGGAACTGAATGGGGAGAACAATGGCAAATTTAGTTTAAAAGATAGCAAACTTAGTAAAAGGCAAGGATAAAGAGATAGTAATGTTAAGGATAAAAAGATACCAAATTTAGTAAAAATAAGGGATATGCTCAATAGAAAACTGAATTGTGGATTGGAATTCTGGAGATAAATCAGGGCTAGAGATAGAAATTTGGGAAAAAATAGTATAGAAACAATATCTGAAGCCTCAGAGCATTTGAGACCACCGAGAAAGAAGATACAAAGTGAGAAGAGAGAAAAAGCTAGAACAGAAGACAGAAGAACAACAATATTAAAGAGAAAGGGGCCGGGCACGGTGGTGCATGCCTGTAATCCCAACACTTCAGGAGCCCAAGGTGGAAGAATTGCTTAAGCCCAGGAGTTTGAGACCACCCTGGCCAACAGAGTGAGACTCTGTCTCAAAAAAAAAAAAAAAATTAAGAAGAAAGGGAGAGAAGGAGCTCATAAGACATTAAGAAGAACGGCCAGAAATGTAGCAAGAAGACCAGGAAGGGTGAAATCATGAAAGCCAAGGGAAATGGGAGTTTTAAGAATGAATTTATTAAAAATTCTAGACACTGCCATGATACATAGCAGAATAAGAATTGAAAAATGTCTTTTAAATTTAGCAAATAGAAAGTCATTGCTGACGTTGGTAGAGATTTGAGGAGTAATAGAGATAGAAATCAGGTCACAGTGAGCTCAAAAAGTGAATGGAACATAAAAGCACAGTATACAGACAACTCCTGTGAGGAAAAGGAAAGAGGATGATAGTTCATAAAGTAAGCCAACAGTTAATATTGGCTTGGTAAATGTTTAATAAAGACCTATACTTTTCTGGGGGCCTTATTAGGTCAAACCCCACAAAATGTTTGACAGGTTTCAAACAGTCAAATGTAAGAGATGTCCTTATGGTGTAACCTAATATAATTAAGAATGCATGACACTGGCTTCTAGTTAATCATATTCTATCAAAAACTTAGGCAAGACCACAATAAAAGTATTACTCTCTGCTATGGTTTGGATCTGTGTCCCCACCCAAATCTCATGTTGAATTGTAATCCCCAGTGTTGGAGGTGGGTCCTGGTGGGAGGTGATTGAATCATGGGGATGGATCTTTCATGAATGTTTAGCACCATCCCCTGGTGTTCTCGTGATAGAGTTCTCACAAGGTCTGGTTGTTTAAAAGTGAGTAATACCTCCCATTTCTCTCTCTCTTGCTGCTCCAGACATGTGATATGCTAGCTCCCCCTTCACCTTCTGCCATGATTGTAAGTTTCCTAAGGGCTCCCCAGAAGCCACAGCAAATGCCAGATCATGCTTCCTGTACATCCTGCAGAACTGTGAGCCAATTAAGCCTCTTTTCTTTATAAATTACCCAGTCTTGGGTATTTTTATAATAATGTGAAAATGGACTAATACAGAAAATTGGTACCAAGAAGTGGGGCACTGCTATAAAGATACCTGAAAATGTGGAACTGGCTTTGGAATTGGGTAATGGGCTGAGGTTGGAAGAGTGTGGGTGGCTCAGAAGAAGACACGAAGATGAGGAAAAGTTTGGAAATGCCTAGAAACTGATTGAATGGTTATGACCAAAACGCTGGTAGTGATATGAACAGTGAAAGCCAGGCTGACGAGGTCTCAGATGGAAATGAGAAACTTATTGGGAACTGGAGTAAAGGTCAATTTTGTTATTGCTTAGCAAAGAACTTGGCTGCATTGTGCCCCTGCCCTAGGGAATCTGTGGATCATTGAACTTGAGATTAATGATTTAGGGTATCTGGTGGAAGAAATTTCTAAGCAGCAAAGCATTCAAGATGTGGCCTGGCTGCTTCTAAAACCTATTCTCATATGCATGAGCAAAGAAATGACCTAAAGTTGGAACTTATATTTAAAGAGGAAACAAAGCATAAAAGTTTGGAAAATTTGCAGCTTGGCCATGTGGTAGAAAAGAAAAGCCCATTTTCGAGGGAGGAATTCAAGCAGGCTGCAAAAATTTGCATAAGTAAAAAGGAGCTGAGTGCTAATAGCCAAGACAATGGGGAAAAGGCCTCAGAGGCATTTCAGAGACCTTCATGGCAGCCCCTCCCCTCACAGGCTTGGAGGCCTAGGAGGACAGAATGGTTTCATGGGCCAGCACCAGGGCCCCACTGCTCTGCACAGCCTCAGGACACTGCTCCCCACACTGCTGTCAGTTTTTCCAACTCCAGCCATGGCTCAAAGGAGTCCAGATACAGCTTGGACTACTGCTTCTGAGGGTGCAAGCTATAAGCCTTGGCAATTTCTACATGGTATTAAGCCTGCAGGTGCACAGAGTGCAAGAGTTGAGGCTTGGGAACCTCTGCCTAGGTTTCAGAGGATGTATGTATGGAAAAGTTTGGTTGTCTGCTGCAGGGCAGGACCCCTCATGGAGAACCATTACTAGGGTAATATGGAGGGGGAATGTGGGGTTGGAACCCCACACAAAGTCCCCACTGGGGCACAGCCTAGTGGGGCTGTGAGAAGGGGGCCACCATCCTGCAGACCCCGGAATGGTAGATCCACTGGCAGCTTGCATCCTCAGCATGGAAAAGCTGCAGGCACTCAACTCCAGCCTGTGAGAGCAGCTGCAGGGTCTGAACCCTGCAAAGCCACAAGGACAGGGCTGCCCAAGGTTATGGGAGCCCACTCCTTGCACCAGTGTGCTCTGGATGTGAGACATGGAGTCAAAAGGAGATTATTTTGGAGCTTTAAGATTTAATGACTGCCCTACTGGGTTTCAATTTGCATGGGGCCTATAGCCCCTTTCTTTTGACCAGTTTCTCTCTTTTGGAACAGGTGTATTAACCCAATGTCTATATCTTGGAAGTAACTAACTGTTTTTATATTTTACACACTCTCACAGGCAGAAGTGACTAGCCTTGTCTCAGGTGAGACTTTGGACTTTTGAGTTAATGCTGGAAATGATTTAAGACTTTGGGGGACTATTGGGAAGGGATGATTGTAGTTTGCAATGTGAGAAAAACATGACATTTGGGGAGAACATGGGTGGAATGATATGGTTTCGATCTGTGTCCCCACCCAAATCTCATGTCAAATTGTAATCCCCAGTGTTGGAGGCAGGGCCTGGTGGGAGACGACTGCATCATGGGGATGGATACTTCACGAATGGTTTAGCACCATCCTCTGGCACTATTCTCATGATAGAGTTCTCATGAGATCTGGTTGTTTAAAAGTGTGTGGCACCTCCCTCTTTTCTCTCTCTCTCTTGTTCCTACTCTGCCAATGCAATGTGTGTGCTCCCCTTTCATCTTCCACCATGATTTTAAGTTTCCTGAGGCCTTCCCAGAAGCTGAGCAGATGCTAACATCATGCTGCCTGTACAGCCTGCAGAACCATGAGCCAATTAACTTCTTTCATTTATAAACTACTCAGTCTCAGTTATTTCTTTATAGCAATATGAGAATGGACTAATACACTCTCCATCCAAATTGCAGGTATGGCTAAAGAGACAATAATATAGCAGCCTTTGCCAGCCCAGACTTAAGAGGCAGCACAGTGCACTGATTCAGGGCCAAGATGCAAGCCAGACAGTTGGGGTTTGTGTCTCCCTCAGCACTCACCTGCTGGTGGATCTGCCTAAGTTTCTTAGCTTCTATTGGGCCTGGTTTCCTCATCCTAAAATTCAGGTATAGATGTAGATATGGATCTCTATACACATAGATATCAATATATAAAATAATACTACCCCCTAGAATTGTCATGAACATTAAATGAGTTATTTAAATTAATGAATGAGCAAACTGTAGTCTATCCATACAATGGAGTATTATACAGCCTTGAAAGGAAGGAAATTCCGACACATGCTATCAGATGGATGAACACTGAAGACACTATGCTATGAGAAATGTCAGTCACAAAAGAGCAAATATTGTGTGATTCCACTTGTATGAGGTACACAGAGTAGTCAAATTCAGAGAAATGGAAATTAGAATATGGTTGTCAGGTACTGGAAGAGGGGAAGGGATGGGGATTTACTGCTTAATGGGTACAGAGTGTCAGTTGGGGAAGAGGGAAAAGTTCTGGAGATGAATGGTGGTGGTGATTGCACAACATTATGATGTATTTAATGCCACTGAACTGTATACCTAACAATGGCTTAATCACTTAATCACCATCACTTAAGATGGTGAATTTTATGTTATCTGTATTTTACCACAATTTTCAAAAATGGAAATAAATTAAATGAGTAACTTCTAAAGCACTTAGTAACTGTTATGAAAGTGTTTGTTAAATAAATAGAAACATAATAAATTAGCTAAATTTATTGTGCCTCAATTTTTGTGCCCTATTTTTACATGCTAAAATTCTCCCAAGACTGGAGTAGACGACAAGAAATAACCCCAAAGATAAAAGAATGAGAGAATTACATAGAAAGTCAAGTTGGGAGTGGCCTCATGTGTGAAAGAAAAAGGAATACACAATGTTGCAATGATGTCTCAATGTCAGATTAGAAAATAATGAAAATGGCAAGGTGAAATTTACTCTCTAATGAAGAGAACCATGAAAAAGTTCACTAAGCAAATAGTTACCAGGAAGTACCTACCACGTGCCATTCACTCTGCTACATGCTACCAGCAAAACTGAATATAATTGGTCTCACTGTGCAGGCAGGCTTCAGGGAGGTACCGAGATAAACTAAATGTATAATACCATGTACACTTAATAGGAATAGGCCAGAAAATCTTGTGATTGTCAGGGCCAATTGGAAGTGGGAAATAAAGTGGAATTGTTGTGGCCATGTTGATAACTAAGTAGAAACAGACCTGAATTGTGATGAGGCTCATAGCATTCATAAAACACCTGTTCCCTCTCAGCCCTTTACCTGGGGAGAGAGGGAACACGAAGGTAGATGGAGCAGTGGTTCTCAGCCTTTATAAGCATGCCAATATCTGGGAGCCACTCTTGCCTCCCACACCTAGACATTCTGACTTAGCTTGCCTGGGGAGGAGCCTGGACATTGGTAGGTTTTAAATCTTTCTAAGTTATTCAAACATGCAGCCAGGACCACAAGCCACTGGATCAGAAGCAGCAACTGCTCTCTATATATTACTGATCTCAGAAGAGCCTTGGGTGACACAAATAGCAAATGCTGCTCAGGAGCTGGAGGGCAGAGTTAGGAGGAGGATGGATTTTCATCGCTTGGTCAGAGGGGAATATCTGTTTATCTTATAGGCTTAATATGATCACAGGACACCAAGCTGCCTCAACAAGAGGAAATTACCCCCACCTTCTTAGAAGGGTAGTTTCCCAAGAGATGCTTCAGACCTGGGATGCAGCTGCACTTGAGAAGGGTCTCTCTCTGTCAAGTGGCAGAAAAGTCTTCTTTCTAGAGAAGCATGACCCACATGGATCATCCCTCACTCTGGAAGAATCCCCACCTTCCCAACCAACAAAGGGCCCTTCCCAGGAAAGGCAGCCAAGAGTCTCTACAGCTAAGCTCCTCCCAGCTCTTCACTATGTGGGAGCTGAGAGGTAGGAAGAAACATGAGGGGAAAATGGTGACAATAACAAGTACTCACTGCTGAGTGGCCCCACGGCGCAAGGCAGCCTGGACTTGTGCTGCCAGGTGACCCAGGAAACTGCTAAGAGCTGGCTGCCTTGAAGGAAGTTGAAAGTGCAGGCTGATTTTCTCTTGTTCCAGGTCTTCTAATCTTTGTTGTAACGTTTCAGCTGGAAACCCAAAATGATGAGAGAGAGGAAAAAAGAACTGTGAAATGCAAAATAGATAACCCCTGTGTCTCTTAGCTCCAGTTGTAGTGAACCTTTGCCTTAATGACATCATGAGAAGGTTACTAGTTTCTAGGCCAGCGCTTTCATCTCTCAGTTGGTACTTCTAAGAATCTTCTTTGCACCAACAAGATGGCTCTCCTATCTTTTATTCTTTTAACTCTCAAAGGTCATTGTTGGCATAGTGATATGATGGTCATAATTATGATCTTCACACAGAGGGATAATTAATATTAATTATTTTAAAAGCACAGTGAGCATTTTGGGGAAAAAACTGTAATTTTAGTGAGTTTTATATAATTACTTTAAAAAAAAAAATCAGTGCCCAAGTTTTGATTTTAACATTTCCTCAGAAATTGCACATCCAGATAAAGCCAGTCACAGTTACTAAAGCCATAGAAGTGATGTTCGAATTCTACCATGCTATAGATGACTATATATCCACTTCTGTGGTAAAGTAGGAGTTCTATTATATTTTAATGACCTTAAGTCTCCTAGCACAAGGTATAAATATAGAATCCTTGTAATACAATTTTTTCTTAAAAAAAAATAAAAATAAACTCCAGATCATTTGGAACAGTGCTGTCAGCAGATGGTTGATTAGAGATGCCTGGCACTCTGCCTGCTCTCCCCCTATCCCACACACCAAAAAAAGGACCAAGGCAATGAATAAACAGCTAGGATTTGACTGGAGTGTTGAAGGGAGGGTGCTGGAGTACAGTGGCGGAGTGAAGATGCAACTGTGATGAATGGCAGTCCAGAAAGGCAGCATGCAGGCACTCAGCCTCTGTAGCCCTGTATCCCCCGCTCAGATTGAATCTGCCTGGAGTCAGGAGGGACTTCTCATTTCATGGAAGAGATAAACAGAAGGACCTCATCAACTCCTATTGACAGAGCAAACACCTACAGTCCTTGCAAAAGGAGAATCTCACAGTTCTTGCAAGCCCTGAGTCCAGTTTGGAGAGCTGCCAGGAATCTGCACAGCTGCATTGCTCCAGATTAGAAGCATAAGGTATGCACTCCTTACCCCTATCCCACACCCTCTGTTGAGCCTTTAAAGAATAATTAATACCAATTCTTCTTAAACTATTCCAAAAAATTAAAAGGCAAGGAATTCCTCCTAACTTATTCTACAAGGTTAACATTACTCTGACACCAAAACGAGACAAGGACACAACAACAAAAGATGCCAACATCTCTGATGAAGAGGGACACAAAAATTCTCAACACAATGTCAGCAAACAGAATCAAACAACACATCAAAAAGATGATATACCATGATCAAGTTGGATTTATCCCAGGAATGCAAAGTTGGTTCAAAATATGCAAATCAATAAACATCATACATCTCATTAATAGAATGAAGGGCAAAATTCATATGATCATCTCAATAGATGCAGAAAAAACTTTTGATAAAATTCAACACCACTTCATAATAAAAAAAAATCTCAACAAATTAGGTATAGAAGGAAAGTACCTCAACGTAATAAATGGTGTATCTGACAGACACACAGTGAACATCTTACTGAATGGGGAAATGCTGAAAGCTTTTCCTCTAATAAATGGAAGAGCACAAGGATGCCCAACTGTCACCAGTGTTATTCAACATAGCACTGGAAGTCCTATCCAGAGCAATTAGATAAGAGAGAGAAATAAAAGACATTCAAATTAGAATGGGGGAAGTTAAATTGTCCCTATTTGCAGATGACATTCTCTTATATCTAGAAAAACCTAAAGACTCTAGAAAAAAAAACTCTTAGAACTGATAAATGAATTCAGTGAAGTTGCAGGATACAAAATTAATATACAAAAACCAGTGGAATTTCTATACATGAACAATAAACTAGCTGAAAAAGAAATTAATAAGGAAATTTCATTTACAATAACTACAAAAATATTAAAATACCTAGAAATAAATTTAACCAAGAAAGTGAAAGATCTCTACAAGGAAAACTATGAACCAGTGATGAAAGAGATTGAAGAGGATAAAATAAATGGAAAGGCAGCCCATGCTAATGGATTGTAAGAATTAATATTGTTAAAATAACACTGCAATCCCTATCAAAACACCAATGACATTTCTCACAGAAACAGAAAAAAAATCCTAAAGTTTGTATGGAACTATAAAAGACCCCAAATAACCAAAGTAATCATAAACAAAAAGAATAACACTGGAGGTATCACACTACCAGACCTCAAAATATATTACAAAGCTGTAGTAACCAAAACAACATGGTACTGGCATAAAATTAGATACACAGACCGATAGAACAGTATTGAGAATCCAGAAATTAATCCACATATATACTGTCAACTGATTTTTGACAAAGGTTCCAAACACTAATTGGGGAAAAGAAGGTCTCTTCAATAAATGGTTTTGGGAAAACTGGATATCCATATGCAGAAGGATGAAACTAGACCCCTGCCTCTCACCTTATACGAAAATCAACTCTAAATGTATCAAAGACCTAAATATAAGACCAAAAATGATAAAACTATGAGAAGAAAACAGAGGACATGAGCCTGGGAAAATATTTTATGAATAAGATTTTAAAAGCACAGACAACAATAGCAAAACTAAACAAGTGAGATTTTATCAAATTAAAAATCTTCTGCACAGCAAAGAAAACAATCAACAAGGCCAGGCCCAGTGGCTCACACCTGTAATCCCAGCACTTTGGGAGGCTAAGTGAGGAGGATCACTTGAGCCCAGGAGTTTAAGACCAGCCTGGGAAACATGGTGAAACCCCATCTCTACACAAAAATACAAAAATTAGCCAGGTACGGTGGTGTATGGCTATAGTCCCAGCTACTCAGGAGGCTGAGGTGGGAGGATCACCTGAGTCTGGGGAAGTCAAGGCTGCAGTGATCTGTGATCATGCCACTGCACTCCAGCTTGGGGAATAGAGTGAGACCCTTTCTCAAAAAAATAAAAGAAATAAACAATCAACAGAGTGAAAAGACAACCTACAGAATGGGAGAACATGTTTGCAAACTACCCATCCAACAGGAGATTACTATCCAGAATATACAAGGAACTGAATCATCTCAACAAAAGAAAAACAATCTAATTTAAAAATGGGCAAATAATCTGAACAGACATTTCTCAAAAGAAGATATAAAAATGGCCAAAAATATATTTTTAATGCTCAACATCACTGATCATCAGGTATATGCAAATCAAAATCACAATGAGGTATCATCTCACCCCAGTTAGGATGGCTATTATCAAAAAGACAAAAATAAATAAATAACAAATGCTTGTGAGGATGTGAAGAAAAAGGAACTCTTATACACTGTTGGTGGGAATGTAAACCAGTACAGCCACTATGGAGAACAGTATGGATGTTCCTCAAGAAACTACAAATAGAACAATCATATGATCCAGCAATCCCACTACTGCACATTTATCCAAAAGAAAGGAAATCAACATCTCAAAGAGACATCTACACCCACATGTTCTTGTAGCATTATTCATATTAGTCAAGATATGGAATCAATCTAAGTGTCCAACGACAGATGAATGGATAAAGCAAATGTGGTATATATCCACAATGAAATACTATTCAGCCATTAAGAATGAAATCCTGCCGTTCTTGGCAACATGAATGGAACCGAAAGACATTATGTTAAGTGAAATAAGCCAGGAACAGAAAGTTAAACATGTTTTCACTCATATGTGGAAGCTAAAATGAGTTTGTTTAAATCCGTTTTGCATTGCTATAAAGGAATACCTGAGGCCGGGTAATTTATAAAGAAAACAGATTTATTTAGTTCGTGGTTCTGCAGACTTTACAAGAAGCTTAGTGCCGGCATCTGCTTCCAGAGAGGGCCTCAGGGAGCTTACAATCATGGCAGAAGGCTAAGGGAGAGCAGGCATGTCACATGGCAAGAGAGGGAACAAGCAAGAGATGCCAGGCTCTTTTAAACAACCAGCTCTCATGTGAACTAATAGAGTGAAAACTCACTCATTACCATGGGAAGAAAATCAAGCCATTCTCAGGGATCCACCCCATGACCCAAACACCTCCCAGCAGGCCCATCTCCAACACTGGGGATCACATTTCAGCATGAAATTTGGAGGAGACAAACATCCAAACGGTATCAGGGTTGATCTCACAGAAGTAAAAGGTAGGATAGAGGATATTAGAGACTGAGAAGGGTAGGGGGAAGTGAAGGACAGGGAGAGATTTGTTAAAAGTTACAGAATTACAGCTAGATAGGAGGAATAAGTTCTAGTGTTCTACAGCAATGGAGAATGAATATAGTTCACAAGAGTATATGTTAGAGTTTTGAATAGTCAGAAGGATGTTGAATGTTCCCAACACAAAAAGATAATGAATGTTTAGGCTGAGCGTGGTGGCTCATACCTATAATCCCAGCACTTTGGGAGGCCGAAGCGGGTGGATTGCTTGAGCTCAGGAGTTCAAGACCAGCTTGACCAACATAGTGAAACCCCGTCTCTACTAAAAATACAAAAATTAGCCAGGCATGCTGATAGGCACCTGTGATCCCAGCTATTCGAGAGGCTGAGGCAGGAGAATCACTTGAACCCAGGAGGTGAAGGATGCAATGAGCCGAGATCTCGCCACTGCACTCCAGCCTGGGCAACAGAAGAAAACTACATCTCAAAGAAAAACAAGAAAATAAATGTTTGAGATGAAGGATATGCTAATTACCCTGATCTGATCACTATATATTATATGTACTGAAGCATCACTATGTACCCCATGAATATACACAATTATTATTTGCAAATTTTTTAAATGGGGGAAAAAATCAATTGACAAAAAATAAAGATATTAAATTTTTTTAATTAAAAATTTTTTAATTACATATTGCATAATGCTCAAAGAATGCACATAAATAGAATGTTATACAAGTTATAAATATGTTGTGTTTATCAGTGGCTCATTATTAAAAAGGATCTCTGGACTACTGATTTTCATTTCTTTTACACGGAAACATTGAGAGGAGGATTCTGTAGATACTCTTTAAACAATTGTTTATCAGTTTAACAGTTAGCGTTTTTTCCTAAGTTAGTTAATAAAAACTTCTCTGTCTATCTAAAAGGGTTTTGGATCCATGGGTGAAGTGAAATGTATTTCTAAAATGCAGGTAAGACTGATCTTTATGTAGCTTTTTAATTGTTCTGTGATGAATAGGTCATGGAAAAATGAACTTTTGCTATTTGTTGGGATTCTCTTACTGGCCCTTATGTGACAAGTTTTGGTTGTCTCTCACCCATTACATATATTCCACCTTTGTTTCTTATGGAAAAAAACTATGCTTTCTGGCACCAAAAAAAAAGTTTATTCCATTTTCTTGGCTAATAAAGTGTTGGTATCAAACTATTAAAAAATGTTAAATAAACTGCAGAAATTGGAATCCATTCTAATGAGAACTTATCTTCAAAATCCAATGCCCAAAGAATTAGAAAGTTTCGCATAAAACTATTTCTGCAGAAATGGAAGGACTGGGTTTTAAGATACCATTCATCAGAGCTTCCCTTCTGGTGGTCCTTGGCAGGCTGGTGCACTGAGACCTTGATCCTCTTCACCCTGGGACAGTGGGTGGGCCCTAGGGCAGCTCAACATCCCAAGCCATCACCTCGGGCCATGAGCACTTACTACTTAACCCCAGTATGCAATACAAACATTATCCTTTTTTACGCCATAATGAGAAAATGTTTTAAGAGTCTCTACCCTAGATCACAAAGACTCCTTTATGTTCTTATGGCTCTATAAGCCATTTTCTAAGGAGGCCATTTCAATAAGACTCAAGTCTAAATTAAAACACACTTTTCAACAAGCTTGTCATTTTGAACAAAACCTTTTGTCATACACCAGCAGAGGGTAACATGAGTCACAGTGTGCCTCTCAACCTTTTTCCTGCCCTGGCCCACCCCTGAGGCACACATCTGGGTACCAAAAAGGTAGAGGAAAGGGCAGAAAACTTGTGTCTCTGGGGGTGTTAAGCGAAAGACATTCACATAAACTTGCCATATGCATTGAAACCTATAGCCAGAAACTAAGAGCATTTACCAACAATTCATTCTAAGGATACTAGAAAAGGTCATCTGTCCAAGATTAAGTCCCAGGTCATTAGCAGATGTCTCAGTCTGTGCCAACTTCTTCAGAAGTTACTGCGGAAGCTAATTCAGACACCCCACTTAAAATACACAGTAGTGGCCTGATAAGACCTTCTAGGATAATGCTGAAATGTACCCATTCCTTAACTGACACCAAGCATTCAAACGTTTCTATGATTTCTTTCTTAATACTTTATTTCTTGTTCTACAAAATCAAAACTTTGGTGAAACGCAATAAAGTTCTTGAATTATGTGTTCTAAAATAGCATCCTGATACAGTCATAATGTATGTAAAGATGCATCCAGATCTGTTCCATAGGGGTTAGGAGAAAACCTGAGTTTTCCCCAACCCTGCCACTTCTGGCTGTCTGACCTTCAAATTACTTAACCTTTCTAAGCTTCAGTTTCCTGCTCTGTAAAAAATGGGGTTAATAATAGTATCTACATCATAAGGTCTTCTGAGGATTAACTGAGATAATCTATGCAAAGCATTTAGCATCATGCCTGGCAATTTGTAAGTGTTCAAAAGGACTGTCTATTATTAGTAATACCATTAAGCACTGTCTTCAAATTCCAAAAAAATTTAAAAACCCAGTCTAGCCTCCCTCTGCTATCCACCATATTCTAAACTATACCCATCCACTGCCAGATGAAAAGTTCTCAAAGAATGCAGGCTGATCCAACAAAATTAAACACTGGAAATCGTAAACTGGCTGCCAAAAATTACACTCACAGTGAATTCCAAAGGAAGATATAAGTTATCGCAGAAAATATCTGTGATTAGCTATGTTCTATGCTGCCACTCACCTTCAAAAGGGTAGGCATCAAAAGCTACTATTTTCTCTCTTTTTTTTTTTTTTTAAGACAAAGTGTTGCTCTGTCACCTACGCTGGAATGCAGTGGCAGCCTCCAACTCCTGGGCTCAAGCAATCCTCCTGCCCCAGCCTCCCAAGTAGCTGGGACTACTGGCATGTGCCACCACACCTAGCTTTTTTTATTTTTATTTTTGTAGCTAAGAAGCCCTGTTATGTTGCCCAGGCTGATGTCAAACTCCTGGGCTCAAGCAATACTCCCACCTCAGCCTCCTAAGTAACTTGGACTACAGGTATGTGCCACCAGGCTCTGCTTTTTAAATTTTTTTTTTTTCAGAGATAGGGTTTTGTCATGTTGTCCAGGCTGATCACAAACTCCTGGCCTCAAGTGATCTTCCTGCCTCAGCCTCCCAAAGTGTTAAGATTGCAGGCGTGAGCCAACATGCTCAGCCCCAGTTATTTTTTATCTTATGATTAGAAAAGGGCATCAGGATGGTCACCAGCAATTGTATAGCTTCAGTGATGATCTCCAATTTCTAAATTATCTCCTACTCCGGCCTCTGTCACAGCTCTCAGCTACTGGGAGCTTCCACTTCCCCTGTCAGCACCACCTCTGGTTAGCATAAGGGTGCGTCCTACCTCCATTTTGATAAAAGCTAGCTCTCTGGGTTCCCCGAATGACACCCCTATTCACTAGATATTCCAGGCAGAGGGAGCTCCCAGAGAGTGCAAAAGACATGAGGCAAACACACGCTTCAATATGTAAGGAACACTCCTACTAGGGCGAACCAAGGGGAAAGTAGTAGATGAGGGAGAGAGGGTACGAGAGTGGGCTTGATCTTCAGAGCCACGTAGGCCGTTGTAGCAGACTTTGGTGTTTACCCCAAGGTAGATGAGAGCCACTGAAGGGTTCTGAGCAGAGGACTGGCACGATCTAGCTCATGTTTAACAGGATCACCTGGCTGCTCTGCTGGGAACACATTGTAAAAGGGCAGAGCCCAGAAACCAGTCACAGGGTCATGGATGTTCCCCAGGCAAGACCTAAGGGTAGCCAGGACCTAGAAATGAAAGTGCAGGTGGTGAAAGGTGGTCGGATTCAAGATGTTCTCTGACAGATCAGACATAGGGAACCAGAAGAGCAAAGTTGCTGTGAGACAAGCTGGGAGCAGGGTTCAGGGGAATCTGCCGTTCCCATTGCCAGAGTCATTCTTCCTCCACATCCAGCCCATGCTAAGTCTACCTCATCCATCAGATCCCAGTATCTCCTCCGGTCCTGCCAACCCTCCAGGTAGGCTCCCTGCTCCACCAGCTCCCTCAGCACATGCAGGTTCTCCTTGACAAGCTGCCACACCCTCACCTCCACATGTTCAAGGCCTCATGCATCCACACAAGAGGCGCCATGACACAGTGTTGTTCATTGTATAGTGACCTGCACCTGGGATGCTGCCTGGCTCACAGCAAATGTTCAAAAAATGTGTCTGATTACAATAAACTTTAGATTCCCTTGTTTTCTTTCTTGTTTTTTTATGTTTTTCATAAGCCACTTTAAACCCTTTTCATTAGCAACTAAATGAATATAAGACATAAATCTCATCAAGTCTTCAATCAAGTTCACTGCCTACCTACCTAGCAAGATGTTACTCTGCCTTGCAAGGGCACTATCCCATCCAGGCCTTCAGCTTCAGACCCTTTGATTTGTCCTCTTCCTACGTTTCGTATCCTCGTTAGTCTCTCGTGGTGTTTGACATATTCACATCTTCTCCATTTCTACTGCCCCCAGCCTAGCCCGAGTTGTCAGCACTTCTGCAGGGATGAATTACTCTCTGTCTAATCTCTCTCACTCCTTCCGTGGTTTCCACACATCACCAACAGAGCGACCTTCCTAACACTCAGATGTGCACAAGCTGATAAACAAAATGCAGAAACATCTGCTAGAACCTGGCATTACTCCAATGTACTCCATGTACTCCTGTACATGTTACAGGTTGAGCAGCCCTAATCCAAAAATCTGAAATTTGAAATGCCCCAAAATCTGAAAGTTTTTGAGGGCTGACATGATGCCACAAGTAGAAAACTGCACACCTGACCTCATGTGACAGGTCACAGTCAAACTGCAGCCAAAACTTTGTTTCATGCACAAAATTATTTTGAAATTTAGTATAGTATTAACTTCAGACTATGTGTATAAGATGTACAAAAAACATAAATGAATTTCAGATATAGGCTTGGGTCCTATCCTGAAGATATCTCATTATATATGTGCAAATACTCTAAAACCCCCCAAAATATTGGAAATTTGAAACACTTCTGGTCCTAAGCATTTCATAGAAGAGGTACTCAACCTGTAATACAAAATGTTCTCAAAGGCCTGGAGGACTGCATGTGAGCTCCAGAACAAAGTCCAAACCTCTGCCTCTGGCATTCAGGACCATGAGTGAGCTTGCTCAGCCTCCCTGTCTCTTCTCCACGCCAGCACTCTGCTCCTGAGTCATGTGGGGGAGGCACGACATTGGAGAGAACACAGAATCACAACACTAAGGATCGGGGTACCCAGATCCGGGCAACAGCTTTGACACTAACTGTGCATATCCTATTTGACAAATCACTTACCCCACTTAAGTCCCAGAGCCTCATGTGCTAAATATGACCAATACCTCCACAAGATGTTTTTAAATCATGATTGTCACAGAACAACAAAAAGGTGCATCAGAGACCTCCTTGTCTATGTCAGTTTGTGATGCTATTACAGAGTACCACAGACTGAGTAGATTAAACAACAGAAATGTATTGCCCAGAGTTCTGGAGGCTGGAAGTCCAAGATCAAGCTGCCAGCATAGGTTCTGATGAGAGCTGCCACATTGCAGGCAGCTGGTTTTTCTCATGGCAGAAAGGGAACAAGCTACCTCTCTGGTTTCTTCTTATAAGGGCACTAATTCCATTCGTGAAGGCACTGCCCTCATGACCTAATCACCTCCCAAACACTCCACCTCCTAATACCATCGCATTAGAATTAGGGTTTCAACACAGGAATTTAGGGAGCACAAACATTCAGTCCGTTTCACACCTCACCTCAACGGGGGAAGGAGGAAGCTTTACCCAGATTGGCAATCTTTGTCCATGTATACAGATGATGTGAAAATGGTTCCTCTGGGAGAGGAGAGTGTTTGAAAATGATTGACAAGACTTTTTCACCTTTCAAATGCCATATTTATTTATTATTTCATGTGTCACTCAATTAATAATGCTTTGGGTAAATCAACATTGCTAGACTGTTGGGCTACAAAGATGAACAAGTTACGTTCCTGGCCCTTGAAGAACTCAGTGCCTGGGACTGGGGTCAAAATCATAAATGGGCCTTCTCTTCTCTTCCTGTGCAGAAAAGGTGGCAGTGAGCTGCCCCATTGGTAAGTTGGGAGCCTGTGCAGGAGCACACAGGTGGTCCACTCACCAGCACCAAGGATGCAGGGGCTGCCACACAGAGGCATCTGGCAGCACACGTGGTGATGAGCCTGCCAGGGCCTGGGGTTGAGGCACATTGAGAGGAACATAGCAGCAGATGGGGAAGACAGCTGGGATAAATGGGAGATAGGTTAAATGGAGAAATATGTAAATAAATGGAGGAGTTAAGGATATGAGGATAAAGAGGGCCAGATTCCTGATTATTGGAGAATGTTCATATAATCATGGAAAGGGGGAAGGGTAGAAAAGATTCTAATGACTTGCACTGGAATTGGAAACATTAGCATAAACTACTAGTTTTTAATACGCAAATTCACAGGTGAATATGGAAATAGCGAAGGAAGCATATGTGTGCATTTACATACATTTTCTATATTTACCTACTGAGAAGGCCTATAAATAATGACATCTCAGTAGCAATGAGCACACCAAGCACACAGATCCTGATTTCTAAACTCCATCCATCCATACAAGGAACCAGAGCTCCTGGGAGAAATGGCTGAGGCCAGGGCTGAGGCAGGGGCAGTACAGATGTGTCTACAGCATCCTGTTGTACAAAAAATTAAGAAGTATTCAAAGGCTGATGGGGACATGTCAATAGAACACAAGAGACACCTTGAAGAAGTTCCTCTGGTCCAAATCTGGGACAATTTGAGAATCAAAATAATAGTAATAAAGTACAGCCCATTGAATAGAATAGGAACCAACACATCCATGCTAATAGAATGCTGACTAATGGAAAGGAACGATGAAATGGAGGTTTGATGGGGAGTAGGCATCAGAATAATCGTAGACTATCATGCCCACAACATACTATTCAGATATCAAAGGAAACATGGGAACTTAGTGCTGGAGAAACCAAGCAGCCACAGCATGATGGGGTGATGAAGGTTACCATCCACAGTGGCAGAAGGGATCCACACTGTGTGACACCTGATGTGAATGCACAGCATCATTTCCAAGAGGTTCTCGTTAGGGTTGCTTGACCTGAACCCGGTCATGAGGAAACATCAGAGAGACCCAGGCTGAAGGTCTTCCAACAGAATGTAAGGTCTACACTCCTGAAAACTTTCAAGGACATGGAAGACAGACAGCGATTGAGTACTAAGGAACTGCTCAAGCAGGAGGAAACTTAAGAGCTACAACTGCATGCAATGTGTGTTCCTGAGTCAGAAAGGAGAATGGAGCATCACTGGGATGCTTCGTGAAATGGAATGGAGTCTGTAGACTGGAGAAGAGTGTTGTATTAATGCTCACTTCATGACTTGGAGGAAGCTGCAGGTTGGTTGCATGGGAGAGTGTCCTTGTTTGGGGGCATACACAATGCGGTACTTAGGAGTGATGGGGCATCATGACTCACACCTGTGATCCCAGCACTTGGAGAGGCCAAGGTGGGAGGACTGTTTGAGCTCAAGAGTTCGAGACCAGCCTGGGAACATGGCAAAACCCCTTCTCTACAAAAAATTAGCCAGGTGCAGTGGCACATGCCTGTATTCCGAGCTACTCAGGAGGCTGAGGTGGGAGGACAGCTTGAGCCCAGGAGGCAGAGGTTGCAGAGAGCCGATATCATGCCACTGCACTCTAGCCTGGGCAACAGAGCAAGCCCTAACTCAAAAAATAAAAATAAAAATAAAACTGCAGTTTGCTCTCAAGTGGTCAGAAAAAGGTTCTGACAATGGGTGTGTGTATCCAGCTCAGGAATGAGCCAGCTCAGGCATGAGAACGAGGGAAATATGTGAGCTCTTTGTAGCATACTTGTGACTTTTAAGTGCAGAATTATTTCAAAATAAGTTGTTTTTTAAAATATTAATATATATCCCCAGCCCTACAAGTGCCGTATTTGTGACCTTTCTGTTCTAAGTCCCCTCATTTCTGTGAATCCTATTGTGCCTTTAAGAAAACCTCCTCTCCTATTCTCCTTTCTCTGTTTGGCTCAGTGGTCACAAAAACATACCTCACCTTTCTCTGACTTTTCTTTATTTTAAATCTCTGCAGTCTTTCTGCAGACATTGTTAATGTGATTTCAGTTTACAGCTCAAGGTTTAAGACCAGCATGCTGACAAGTGTACTGCACACAGCAGGTGCTGAATAAATGTGGTTGAACCCATCTGACCAACAGAACAGCAATAATATCAGAAATAGTACTTGCATTTTATAAGCATGGCTGAATAGTAGAAATAAAATAACTCAAAATTAACAAAGGAAGATATTCCTAAGCAGTAGGCAAAGTAATGCATTGAAGAATATGTTCCAATTGATAATATACATTCTATTTATGAAACAGACATGTTTTACCCATAGGACCTCAGCAATAGAAATGTTAACCATCATCTCATTCTATTCTGAAGCAAGTGGATGTTATTTTTTATGCTACTGCAACATATTTGCTCATGTTTAATTGAAGGTCAATGCTCATCTGTTATTCTTTAGCACATCAGTAATAAGCGACTATTACTTGGGTGACAATGAGGAAACAGAATGAAAGAAAAGTGCTTTCTACATCTATGAATAAATAATCAAATAAGCATTTATAAGCAGCAAGAAATCTTCACACATAAAGACATCCTGCTAAATAGATTCGATTCCCACCGCCTTGTTGTGTCTGCAGGATGACAGAATATATAGTGTAGACCATATTCTTAGAGGCTATGTAGCCATTCTAATTCTAAGGAGGGCTTTTAAAGCTACAAAGCAATCAACGTCTTCATAAGTCATTTTTCTTTGGTTTTTACATAATGGCCAATAAATGAAATTCACTGAGAGCTGAATATTCTAATTCCACATTACCATACACATGATGTGCGGATGACCACTTTGCAGAGAATTAGACTGTAATAAAATGTATTTCAGACTAACCTGAGCACAGCTGAGCCAGTCTTAGACATTTCAGAACACTGGAGTTTGTTGAGTTTATTTTCATGAAAATCAGCCACGACTGGGGCACTGAAGACTTCAAGCATAATAATCGTTTTTGAGCATCTGCTACATGCCCAGAGCTATATGTATATTCTTTCACAACAATTTGCAGAGTAAGAATACAAATGCAGAAAGTGAAATTCAGAAATTTTAAGTAATTTTCCCAAGGCCTCACAGCAAGAAAATAGCAAACGCAGAATCTGAATTTGATCTTTTTCGGTGCCAACCTCTGGACTTTTGCTATTACGTTTCCCAAGAGCCATTCCCAAAGCAGTACCTTCCCCTATAGTTTCCTCCGTGACACAGGGGTCTTGCTTATCTGTTTGATCTGGGTCCCTGAATACTGGGGGATCCACAAGGCAGAAACACAGCCTCATTCAGCTCTGTCTTGCCAATAAAAAGCTCAGTGTTAGGCATGCAACAGCCACTGGTGAATGATGAATAAATAAATGAATGGGGCTGGGCACAGAGGCTCATGTCTATAATCCTAGCACTTTGAGAGGCCAAGGCAGGAGCATCACTTGAGCTCAGAAGTTCAAGACCAGACTGGGCAACATAGCAAAACCCCATTTCTACAAAAAATACAAATAAGTAGCCAAGTGCGGTGACATACACCTGTAGTCTCAGCTACTCAGGAGGCTAAGGTGGGAGGATGGCTTGAGCCCAGGAGGCAGAGGTTGCAGTGAGCCGATATCACACCACTGCACTCCAGCGTGGGCAACAGAGCCAGACCCTGACTCAAAAAAATAAAAATAAAATAAATGAATGAGTGTTTCACAGTTTGGATGAGGAATAAGATAAGCATAGAAAATAGCAACAATTTTATGAGCACTGCTATGTGCCAAGCACATTGCTACATATCAATCATTTTATCCTCACAATGATCCCATGAGAGTGGCTACTCCCATTTTGGAAATGAAAGACAGAAGCTTATAGAAAGTTTGAGAAAATTTTCAAAATTAGTCACACAGCAATGTGGATTCAGAAATAAAGCCAAGGTCTGTCTGACTCCAAAACCTACGTTCTTAACCTCTGTGTTCTTTCTACAGGAAAGATTCTATCCTTTCACTGTGACATATCTGGAAATACATATTTGCATGCTTTATACAAATGCAAACTATTCTATAAACTCATTTTCCACCATGTCCACCTCTTTCCCATAGGAAGTATTCAGTAGCCAAAAGAAACAAAAAAAAACTCTCCAAAATGGAAACAGCCTCAGATCCAATTCTAGGGGAACGGTTAAGTAAATTACAGTATATCCACTCATAGAATGGTATGCAGTAAGTCAACAAACAATTAGGAAAACAGGAAATATTTTAATATTACAAGATAAATCAGGATACAAAATATGTAAATATTATCTATACTTTTTATTAAAACTATGTTTTTTAAAAAGTCCTGGGAAGAACTAAGAGTTTTGGCAATCAATCAGTCAGTGTGATTTTGAGTTGACTTTATCTCAATTTCTCTACTTACAAAGCCAGCTACAAAATTTGAGCTATTTATTGTTTAGAAAATTATTGTATTATTAAAATAACCTACAGGTTACTTATGCTACTCTTTGATTTCTGCATAAAAGTGGAGATTTGGTTTCCTCAAATTCTTAATGCTAAACAGCTTAGGGTAAGCTTGGTTTCCACAGCTCATAGATCTTTTCAGGGAACACCAAAGAGGATTTTTAGAAATGCTGTATTTTAAGCTTGCCCAATGTGTAGAAAGAAGACTGGGAAATCATTTTGTTGTGATATGAAAGGAAAAACAAACCTTTGGAGATGATACAAAAATTTTGGAAGACAAGCAATAATTTAACTGTGATATCTGCCCATTCAGCACTTAGCCTATTGCCTTGTTCTTGATACATATTTGTTGCTTTGCTGACACATTTCAGTGGGATATGTGGTTCTGAAGCAAGTGTTCTTCCCAAGCAAGAATTTGCCAAGTAAACTAGTTAAGTTGTGAATGACTAAAATAGAAAAAGTACTTACACCAGGTCTTGAGTGTGTCATAAGACTGGCAAGCACTAGCAAGCTCGTGTGTGTGTGTGTGTGTGTGTGTGTGTGTGTGAGAGAGAGAGAGAGAGAGAGAGAGAGAGAGAGAGAGCACGTGATGCCAACAGGCCTTGCAAACATGCTTAAAGTTGCAATTTATAGACAACACAGAAAACACACAATTTCTCAGGATCACAAGCTTCTGAAGAAAGAGCTTGATTATGGGCACCTCCAAAATACTCATTGCTCCACCACTTCAAAGAGATTCACAATAAAATGTTCTTTCACCAAATGTCAATCATCAAATGTCCCAGGGAAGTAAATGATCAACTGAATTTTTGCTACTTTTAATTAAACCCTCAGATTTTCAGAACTATACATTGTTTCTACAAGTATGTCTTCACAGCTGCTATGGAAAAGTGAATCACTTATATATGTGGCCCACGCTTATGGTTTACACTCAGGGATGGAGGCATCTTCACTCACAACTATCCAGACAAGAGAAATGAGTTTGTACACTTCTTTTTAAGTGCAATGGAAAGTGCTCACAAACATTCCCACCATCACCAACACCACCACTACGGCCACCACCACCACCAGTCAGGTCATCATCATCATCACCACTCCTACTACCCCCACCACCACTTCAGCCATCACCACCACAATACTCCTACCACCAACACCACCACTTTTACCATTCACCACCACTCCTACCATCACCACCACTCCTACCATCACCACCACTCTTGCCATCACCACCAACACTCCTACCGTTACCACCACCTCTACCATCACCACCACTCCTACCTACCATCACCAACAACACTCCTACACTCTTCCTCAGCAAGAATTTGCCAAGTAAACATCACCACCACTCCTACCATCACCAACACTATCACTCCTACCACCACTATCACCACCACTCCTGCCACTACCACCATCACCAACTGTGCTACAACCACGACCACTCCTACCATCACCACCACCACTCCTATAATCACTACCCACTGCTTCTACCATTAACACCACTACCACTCCTACCACAATGACTACCACCACTCCTAACACTACCACCATCACCAACAACACTGCTACAAGCCACCACCACTCCTATCACCACTACCACCACTTCTACCATCACCACCACTGCCACTGTTCCCACTACTTACACCACCAACTCATCTCTCACATGTACTATCATCAGCACCCCGACCACTGCTACTATCACCTCCACTAGCACTCCAACCACTATCACCACTGTCACAATACTACTATCATGGCTCCTACTTATTAGTAGAAAGAGCAAACTATCCAACTTTCTACCTGTTTATTAAGATATATGCACTGAAAGCACTTACTGGAGAAAGAGGAACATTCCTTAGATCATATCCACGTAGCCATAATACAGAGAACCCAACGGAAATAGCAAAAGACAAAATGCCACTCAGCCACACAATGAAAAACGTCAACAAGGACACACATTGAAATATGAATGGTGGCTATGTCTACAAAGGATCTCTACAAAGGATATTTTTCTTTTATTTATACTGTATATCTCAATGCCTACATATTTTTACAATGATTATGCATTGTTTAAATAATTTTTTAATTTCTAGTTTCAGAAATGAAAGATAACTTCCAACTGGTATCTTGAGGCATTTCTAAGTAGGATTCTGTCTGGGATCGATTTGCATAAATTATGAAACCAAACAGAGATGAGTCTGAATTCCTGCTGGGGCACTTCTTGTCTCTGTGACCTTTCTGATCAATACACTGGACACAACGTTGAAAAAAAATTCATGATGTGATGTATGAGAAACCCTAGGCACATAGATGGCTAGTTATCATTATCTGTCAAGCCTTGCTATGCTATCAAACTCAACTGTAACGTATGCACTCACCCACCTTTCTCATGTAGCCTTCAAGTCAATACAACCTTGGAGAGTCCTCATGACAGTGGAGGGCAAGACAGGACTTTATGGCTGAGCAGGGGTCCAAGGTATTCACACTATAGGGTCAGGATTTAAGAGCATGAGTTCTGAAGAAGCTGTCTCAAGTCAAACCTTAATTTTACTCTTTACTAGCTGCATGATGTTGAACAAGTCAGAACCTCTCTAAGACTCAGTCTCCTTGACAGTGAAAGGGACAGTGAAACTAGATCTACCTGGTGACTTTGTTGTAACTGTTGAGAGCAGAGTGTCTGGCTCAGGGTTTGCACAGTGTCAGGGAGAGCCATTGCCTTGGCTGTGAGGCAGGGGAAGAAATATTCCACTTAAAGACGCTTTATAAGTCAACTTGCTAAAATTATGCCCAAATAGAATATGTGCTAGGAAAGCAGCTTTTGGAAAACTGAATAGACTATATCTCTTGGTGGCACTTCTCAGTTAATTTGGAAACTTTTGCAAAATTCACAGCTCTTTCAGTGCACAAAATTAACACAACATTGATATATTAATAAAAATATAACAAAGTATTAAGAGTGATACAGAAGTAGGAGGTGGGGTTCAGACACCAGGCCTAATTGAAGACTGGTTAAAACAGGGAGGCAATGGAAGCACCTTTTCAAAGACATGCCCAGCATGACAGGTTTACCATTGCCATGGCAACATCTGAGTTTCTGCCCCTTTCTATGGCAATGATCCAACAATGCAGAAGTTACCACCCTCTTCCTAGAAATTTTTGCATGAACTACCTCTTAATTTGCATGTAATTAAAAGTAGGTATAAATATTACTGCAGAACTGCCTTTAAGCTGCAGGAGGAGCAATCACAGAACTATAACACTGCCACTTCAATAAAGCTGTTTTCTTCCACCACTGTCTTGCCCTTGAATTGTTTCCTGGGCAAAGCCAAGAACCCTCATGGGCTAAGCCCCAGTTTGGGGCTTGCCTCTCCTGCATCAATATTGCCTAAAAACTGGGCTACGACAGAACATCGTTTCAAGGTCCTTTCTTAATCCTTAAAATATTAAAGTGAAATTCAGGAACCCAAGCTTGGAACCCAGAACTTCCATTTTCCCATTTGGGGTTATACAGGGAAATGTGATAGATCATGCCTACACACAAAACTGTGATTTTTTTTTAGCCATTTAAAAATATGTAAACTCTGAAAGAGAAACTCTTATTTAAAACGTAATGGCAGGCTCTCCTACATAAAAATAATTTTACACCATATTCTTCATTTTAATTGAATTTAGACATATATTCAGTCATCACCAAAATGGGTTAATTACTTAGGCTAGGACTAACTCACTTAGCAATCTAGGTGCACAGCTGATAAATGACCAATTGTGTGCACTGAAAATTGAAGTTTATTAGGTATAGTCTAACTAAGAGAGAAATTAAAAGAATAATTCTTTATAGCATACTATCATATCCTACCCCAGCCTACCACTACCAACAAGGCCATGGGAAATTTCTGGCAAGCAATCATCCAACTTATACATTCAGCCAGTGGTTCTTGGGCCAATTCCATATTAACAGTAACTTTGTAGAAACTGCACTATTAAGAAATATTTTATTGGGTGCTATGTTCACTAACTACATTTGGGGTGACAGGATCAATAGAAGCCCAAACCTCAGCATCGCACAATACACCCTTGTCACAAACCTGCACAACATGTACCCCCTGAATCTAAAGTTTAAAAATAAAAAATAAAAATAAAAGGTCAATGTGAGTGGCCGCAGGAATGTGGGGAAAAAATAAAATCCAAATGGTCACTTTTTTAGTTTCTCCTTCATTGGCTTCTTTATCCTTCTCCATGTCTACAGTGGGTTTTGGACACTGGAAACACTATTGGCACTGAGGCTATTTTTGGAATCATACAAATGAACGAATTCAAATGCCATTCATTATTTCTCTCTATTGGTTTTTCGTTGCAGTCAGTATTCACTATTAAACTGGACATGGCATTTAATTCATTCCTGTGAATAGATTTTTCATGAGTAATTTGCTCTGCTGGTGTTTTCACAAAAAATTAGCTGGACGTATCTGCTCGTCAGTGCTCAAAAACCACAGGCTCTCTCACCCTTTTAGTGGTAATTGCTGCAGCCTATAATCTTTTAAGACATAATTTTTTTTATAGAATATTTTTCAGCTCATTCATCTATAATAGAATTCAGAGTATTAGAGGAGCACTATTGAGCAATCACCATCATCATTATTTTTTAAAATATAATTCAAACCACATTGATGTGTATATCCCTTTCTGGAATGGACAAATGGAACACACCAGTGTTAGGCCCAAAGCCAAGGGGGTTGTACAAAATTGGTCTCTGGCTAATGACATGGCAGCAGTAACAGCTTAAATTCTTTGAGTGACGTAAAGGTATCAAGATACAACAGCTAGTCAAACAAACAAAAAAAAACCCTAGAGGATTAAATAAAATATTTCCACTAGCCTGAGCTATTCCAATTTGGATGAAATCCAATCAGAAGGCATAAAGCATGCTAGAATATTAGTTTCTTGGAACAAAGCAGAATTAAGCTATTTTCTTTTGGCTGAAGAGCAGCAATACAAATAAAACAGTGACCTTCAATTCAAAGGCAATGTTAATAGAGAGAAATCACAAAACAGCAGCCAGTGATAAGAATAACTAATAAAGAGCAATGCTTCTAGCACACTGTGAACCTGTGTATGTACTGGACTCAAATATGCCTCTATACGATTCCTCAGGGATCTAGAAGTAGAAATACCATTTGACCCAGCCATCCCATTACTGGGTATATACCCAAAGGATTATAAATCATGCTGCTATAAAGACACATGCACACGTATGTTTATTGCAGCACTATTCACAATAGCAAAGACTGGGAACCAACCCAAATGTCCAACAATGATAGACTGGATTAAGAAAATGTGGCACATATACACCATGGAATACTATGCAGCCATAAAAAAGGATGAGTTCATGTCCTTTGTAGGGCCATGGATGAAGCTGGAAACCATCATTCTCAGCAAACTATCGCAAGGACAAAAAACCAAACACCGCAGGTTCTCACTCATACGTGGGAATTGAACAGTGAGAACTCATGGACACAGGAAGGGGAACATCACACACCAGGGCCTATTGCGGGGTGGGAGTAGGGGGGAGGGACAGCATGAGGAGATATACCTAATGTTAAATGACGAGTTAATGGGTGCAGCACACCAACATGACACATGTATACATATGTAACAAACCTGCACGTTGTGCATATGTACCCTAAAACTTAAAGTATAATAAATATATATATATATATATGCCTCTATAAATACTAAGGAGAAGCTGAAAGATACACTGTAGAAGGCTCTGCAGGACACATTTTAGAAGTACCTTCTCAAACTCCTCAGATGCCATGCAGATTTCAGAAATAAAATTTTGTTAAATGGGAACATTTTCCAGAGCAAAAATGCAATAGTAACAGAACGCAGATGGAAGAAAGACCTCAGGTCCTTGGTAGAACAAACTAAGTTCACCATGTGGTTTCACATGTCAAGCAGTTACATCCTTGGCCATTAGGCTCTTCACTGGTTAAGTGTATAACTCCAAGGATAGAGCTCCAAGACCTCTGAGCTACAAAAATAATAGTTGGCAGCTCAACGACTCTTACTAGGTATTAAAGCCTAACTCCTGGACCCAGAGGGGAATTCCTGGTAGGTGCTATCCAGGAGCATGAGGACTAAGCCAGAAGCTCCTGAAGACAGCGGGCGATTGTGCCTTGTTGGCAGCTGCCTCCCCAGCACCTACCGCACTGTGTGCTGTAAAAGGCAGTTCAGATTTGTAAAATGAGTGAGAAGACAGTCTCACTTTAACAAGAGACATTCTCTTTAGACACTTTAAAAAACAAATCTTGGCTTTATAATGCTTTAAGCTAGCATCTTAAAGATTAACCTCATAGATTGCACAAAATGTGATCTGAAAGATAAACCTCTAAAGATGAATAAAATGATCAGGTAAACACTGTAAGGGGAGGCAGCATGATTCCTCCCTCTTTGTATGAAATCCTCTAGTATACGAAAAAAAAATCAAGTTTTAAATCTGATTTATCTGCTTAAGAGTCAGGAGACCCAGATTTTAGTCCTGGATTCATCCTAAACCATCTTATAATTGTAGGGTTTTTTCTTACCACCCCCCTACCCCCCTACCTTTTTTTTTTAGACAGAGTCTCACTCTGTCACCCAGGCTGGAGTGCAGTGGTACAATCATAGCTCACTGCAGCCTCAAACTCCTGGGCTCAGGCGATCCTCCCACCTCAGCCTCCCAAAGCACTGAGATTGCAAGGCATGACCCACCACCACACCAGGCCCTATTTAACCCCTTTAAGAGCCAGTTTACTCATCTCACATATGAAAAATAACACTAGACCAACTCGTGCCACCAGATTATTGTAAAATGGTGAGAAAAGAATGCCTGTGAAGAGTTTTGAAAAATACAAGTAGAAGAGTTGTTACAAAAGTAAAAATGATTCCAAGAGATTGCTGTCATGGATTCAATTGCTTCTTGATTTAGACTTAATTCTACTCAAGGGGCGTCTCTCTGAAACTCAGCCTATATTTAGTGAGTCCCAACACCTAGAGGACGGTCACATAGAGGAGGAATTAATGGCCAGTCTTGCCCAGGGTTTACTTCTTCAAAATGTAAAATGTCCATCCCTGCCCCCTGTCCTAACTCACTCTCTGTCCTCCATTCACACATGTAGGACATGCAGCAGTCTCCCTTTAGGGCCCCAGGAATCAGTGATTCTGAACCACTTGGAAGTCATTAAGCCCTCTGAGGAATACTGGGACATGTTGATATACGAAATTCTATCTTATGCAATAGCAAAAATATCAGTAACAGAAAATAAGAATCCATTATAAGTGTGCAATGAAAAATTAGACTGAGAAGCACAGGCGTCCATGAAAAACAGAGAAAAAGCAAACTATAACACGAGAGATGATAGAGAGTTTCTGAGTATTCCACGGATAATCATTTGCTATGAGTTCATCCATTTTATCATCTTGCAGACACCTGAAGACAAGCAGGACCAGGCATGGATGAGCTGGTGTTTTAAGAAAAGAATTAGAATATTGCTAATTACCAAGTACTGACTGCATTACTATGCCAGCCTTATTCCGAGGTTGATTCTATTAGCTTGAGAGCCCTCTCTTAATGAATAATCCTGAATAGTTACACCCCAGATTCTTGCAGGGGAGGGTAAAATCTCACTGCAGACCCTTATCTGTCCATCATAGGCTAAGAGAGAGATCATGGATGTGATTATGGATATGATATTTCTAGAAAGATGATGCAGTCCATCCATCTCTCTTCTCTTGATATTCTAAAACCACTTCCTGAATTAAGACAGAGCAGTTAAGCAGCATGCCATGGAACCAGATCATGTGGCCACTTATAAAACTGCCTTTGCCCAAACGCATTCTGGAGTGATACTATCAATTTATAAGAACTGGCTCCTGTTGTGTCAACTGCTTTTGAGAATATTGTCTTTTATATTATGTAGGGAGGGAATACAGCCCGTCTTCCCTGCCCTTAGGTATCCATGAGGAGGGGCTTTCCCTGTTGCCCCACTGTTTTCACCTGTCCAAGGAGATAGAGTGAATTTCCCCATTGATAAACTGGGACGTAAGACTGAGCAGGTGTAACTCAGTGCTTCCTCTCTCCCTCCTTGGTGGAGGCCAGGTGACCTTGGGCAGCACTCATTTGCTCTGCTCCTCCAGAAACTCAGGTTTACAAGGCCAGGCCTCAAAAACAAAAATGTGCCTGCAGCTCATCACTGCCCACAGCTGCATGGGCAATTCTTGTTCTGGGGTTTGGTATTAGGAAGCCCATTGTTGCCACATACCCAAGCCACTTTCTGTAATGTTATATTATCAGGAACAATGCTGATATTGAGATTTCCATCTTCTTCACGCCTTCATGTTGTCTCTCACTTGGTTCATAACATGGAAAAGCAAAATGTTATTTTGGGGCTATGCCTGTGATTAAGCTATTGTCTCTCCCCTCTAAACATATCTTTTTATCTTCTGTTTTGTGATGCTGAGGCTGGACCTCTGTAGGCCAACCATGTTTCTGACTTTGCTGTCAGCTCCAAAGAGACTGCAAGGCTGGAGGAGGAAAGGGGATGTGCTCCTTCCTGTCTGCTCCCTGCTTTCAGCTTCTTGCTCCTATCTGCCACTCCCTAACAATGCTAGGCTACACCATTTCAGTATGCAGTTTCTCCAGCATTCGTAGGACCAGTCTCATTCCCTCAAAGACACCACCCCCAAGACCAGCCAGTGTCACCCTCTTGGGCGTATGGACCCAGCCCAGTAGGGCCTTCAGCCAGCTCAGGCAGCACTAACTGAACTTTTCTCAGCAAACGGAAAATACCAACAATGCGGGAGAGGCAAGCCCCCAAACTGGGGCTTATCCCAGGAAGGTTCTTGACTTCAACCAGGAGAGAATTCAAGGGCGACCTGGTGGTGTTAGACAGCAATCATGTTAATGAAGGGTACTGCTCCTTGCAGAGCAGGGCTAACTCATAGGCAGCATGCACAGAGTCAGCAACATATGGGCTCCTGGAACTGTGTTTATTCCCACTTTCAATTACATGCAAATTAAGGGGTGAGCTAATGCAAATTGAGGGGTGGGTTATTTAGAACTTTCTAGAAAAGGGGCAGTAAATTCTGGGTTGTGGCCATGGTATTTGTAAACTGTCATGGGGCTGGTGGGATGTCTTATGCTAATGAGCAATGAGGGCAGCGAGGATGGCTTTTGTCGCCATCTGCTGGTTTCCACCAGTTTCTTCACTTGACCCTGTCTGGACCAGATCCTGTTTGGGTCAGGAGGCTTGTGAACACAAAATAAGTCTTGCCAGTTTCCTACCTCACCACCATTAATCCAGGATGTATTCTATGGGCGCAGAACATGAGAATCACTAGAGCTGATCATCAAGAAGGACTCGAGCATCCCCACGAAGCCCGATCACTGGGGACGTCACTGTGGTTGATGCACAGCGAGGGCTGACTCCCCCTCCCTGCTTCCACACCACTGTGACCCTCTCTGTGGTCACACAAAGCCATAACAGGCCATGAGGGAGTGACTCACTGATCCTGGAAACAGACAGCGACCCTGTAGGTCCTGGAGAATCTCTCCTATAGTGACATGGACAACAAAGGGCACTAATGGATGTGGACCAAATCCTGTAGAGAAAGCAAACAGTACCTGGTTAAATGGGAAATGGCCTTTTCATTTGTAACAACAAAGCTATGCTAGACACTTGGCTCTCAGAACCACCCTGACAACTACCCTAACCAAATGACACTTGAGAATGTAAAATAACCATTGACAACCAAACGCCAAATGCCAAAATTTGAGTGGAGATAGGCCACAGTTAAGAATAAAAGACACGGAGGCCGGGCGCGGTGGCTCACGCTTGTAATCCCAGCACTTTGGGAGGCCGAGGCGGGCGGATCACGAGGTCAGGAGATCGAGACCACGGTGAAACCCCGTCTCTACTAAAAATACAAAAAATTAGCCGGGCGTGGTGGCGGGCGCCTGTAGTCCCAGCTACTCGGAGAGGCTGAGGCAGGAGAATGGCATGAACCCGGGAGGTGGAGCTTGCAGTGAGCCGAGACTGCGCCACTGCACTCCAGCCTGGGCGACAGAGCGAGACTCCGTCTAAAAAAAAAAAAAAAAAGAATAAAAGACACGGGGCACGTCACTGTTTAAGGACAGACTCTGAAGCCAGGTCTCCTACTGAAGATTGCTAAGATTAGGAATTCCAGGAAAAGTTTGCCCCTGTGTCTATACACAGATGACCAAAGGAAGGAAGAAGAAAAGAGAGACTGCCTTTGGGGGAAGAGCTAGGCTCAAGGCTGTGACAATTCTTTCCCTCCCCTCCCCTGCAGCACAGCGGTTATTGTACTTGCACGCTGGTTCCCTCTCCTGGGTGAAGGGCTTCAAGACAATCACCTTGAAGTCTGGGGATGTCTACAAGAAGGGTGAACTTGTATCACACTTGGGGCTGTGTTTGCAGGGTTCTAGAACCCACAGGCCACTTCACTGCCATCTTCAAACATAGTAAGAAGTCCTCAGGAAGAAATCAGGGTGGAAGAGTCAGGATAAGAGAAAAGGCTCTTCTAGAGCCCTGCTGTTTCATGAGAAACCAGGAACTTCTAGGTCCCCAAGGACACACGCAGGCAGGCAGGGCCGCTGGGTATCCCAGGAGACAGCCCAGGGAAGCAGCCCTGCCCCCTTCCCCACACAGAGGATATGCCAATTGAGCATGCAAAGCCAAATGAAGTACCAAGGCAATTGTTCAAAATACTGGTCCAATCCATTAGCAGGTGACAATATCCACTTAAAGGATGAAGACCAACATTCGCTTTTAATGAACTACAATAGAACAAATATAATATCAGAGTGGGCTGCATTTTTATTCTATGTATATACAGGGTCATGGTGAGTTTCCTTCCTGGAGTCACCATCACAAACTGTGAAAGCCACTGACCTAGGGAATTAATTGTCCAGACATCGGCACTGGGCACAGAAAACTTGCCACCAAATGCTCCCAGTTGTTTGGGTAAGCAGATGTAGCCCACCCCACAACCAACAAAAAAGAGAGAGGAAGAAGGGAGGGAGAGAATGAAACATCAGTTCTTGCCTTTCCTCACCCCAACAGACCCAGTGGCTGCAGAAATCTGTCTGCCAGGTAAGGGAAGGAGAGATGAATGGAAGGCTGAATTTGAGAATAACACTAACAGTGGCTGACAGTGTCATAATCCAATTGATGAGACAAAAATCACCAGAGCAGACTGTTATAAGACAGAATAGGACCAATATTTTAAAATGTTTGCTCTGGATAGGCCATCAGAGAAGTCTGATATAGCAGACATGCTGTATGAAATTTAACCTTTGATGTAACCACGGGATTGCACAGAAAGAATAACGCTCACTTAAACCGGACCAGAAATAAGTTCTGTACAAAGAGTAAGGTCATAGCCAGCGCACCTGATCTCACAGCAACAATTCTGGAAGCAAGGGAAGAAGATCATCGCCATTCTACAGACCTGAGTTTACAGGTCTTCCTGCAGGAGCTTCCTGCCCAGATGTTCTGCCTGCCGTTACGGTTGACCCCTGAACAACACAGGTTTTAACATGTGAGTCCACTCATAGGCAGACCTTTTCTCAATAAATACAGTCTGTATCAGGGGGTTCCAGATCCTTAATCCAACATGGATCAAAAATACAGCATTTGCCAAGTGTAAAACCTGCAGATATGGAGGGCTGACTTTTCATATTCACTGAAAACAAGACTTGAGTACACATGGATTTTTGTATCTACAGGTGTCCTGGAATTAATCCCCCATGGATATCAAGGGACAACTGTAGTACATATTGACACCAAGGGGAAAATGATTCCTTCATAATGGTCCTAAAGGCCCCCAAAGTTTAATTCCCATAACTGACATTAATCATAGCATATTTTTCCATTTGCTTTTGGGTGGTTTTTTCCCCCCTACAAAAATCTAATTGTCCCAACACAGAATAGCGGTTTTTTCATGCCATGACAGGGGACTGGGAAACATGTGGGAGAAATGGTACGGTGGGCAGAAATGCCCCCTTGGTTTTTTTCAAGCCCATGGCCAGCATCCAAACAGCTGCTACCCTGAAATAATGTTAAAAGGGAGAGGAACATGATGCTACCCTGATCGTAAATAAGCATATTCTTCCACATGGGTCCTCTTTTTCTTTTCATGATGTCTAAAGAAGTCATGATCTACGCTGTGTGGATATCTGTTTGTCTTGCTTTGTTTAAATTTGGGAAGTTTCATTAATAGGAGTTTGGTTCAGGATGTTGAGGCTTCTGTGGTGGATCCAAAGCAATTGGTTCCAGCTGCCAAGAAGAAAATGAATACCTCTGAGTGGAATGGACACAGAATAACATCCTTGACTGGGACTAACAGTGTTTGAAGGACTGCAATGTTTATGCTAGAGACACTTGTTCCAGTGTGGATAAGTAGAAAGATCTATTTCATACAGCAGTCCAGGCAGAGCTGTCCGCGTTCTACAGAACCCCATTTGTATCAAATACCATGGTCATTAAAGGTTAAGCACCTCTAGCAAACTGTGTTTTTTACTCAAAAGTCAAGCTTCTATCAAACATGAAAAAGAAGCCCGGATTCGGGAGGAATCTCTTCCTTTCTCTCAACAATAGTTTCCAAATATTGGAGATATCATTTTTGAAAGTCCTTAAGGCAGTGCTTTTTTTTTTTTTTCGAGATGGAGTCTTGCTGTGTCACCAGGCTGGAGTGCAGTGGCGTGATCTTGGCTCACTGCAAGCTCCGCCTCCCAGGTTCATGCCATTCTCCTGCCTCAGCCTCCCAAGTAGCCGGGATTACAGGTGCCTGCCACCACGCCCAGCTAATCTTTTGTATTTTTAGTAGAGACTGGGTTTCACCATGTTAGCCAGGATTGTCTCGATCTCCTGACCTCGTGATCCTCCCACCTCAGCCTCCCAAAGTGCTGGGATTCCAGGGATGAGCCACCGCGCCCAGCCAAGGCACTGCTTTTCAAGAATTTCTGTTTACTTCTTGATTTTTTTTCATTGTTTGTTTTTCTTTTTTTCTTTTTTTTTTTTTTTAGCAATAGAGCCCTTTTTGAGATGAAATCTTACTGGACTAACAACAGATAGAAATCGAAGGACTCTGGATGAAGCTTCCCTTTCAGCCTTCCCTAAGGCATCTCTGAGGCTCCTCAGAACACAGTTTGAAAAGCACAGCCTTCTGGTGTTCTGAAGAGAATACATGGATCCAAAAATGTTGAACAGCTATAAATATCAGCAACCCCAGGTTGCCAAGTTTTTGTTGCTGCCCCAAGTCCATATGATATCAATGAACATTTCATTGTATAAGGTCTTTAAGAAAAATAAAAGATTTAAACCTTTTGATACAGTTTTGATATATCTGATTTCATAAATATGCATCAAATATTAATCTCAGCCAGATTTACTTACTTGGAGCATGAAGCCAAATCCTCAACTGTGGTACTAAGGATTTTATTAGAATTCTAACTTTCCAGAGAATATTTTTAAATATTTTCTTCTAATTTTTTCTTTCCTAAAAACTTTTTTTCTTTTTTTGCCCATCTGTAGTATGGAAAAGAATAAAAAGCAGATAACATTATCCACAATACTTCAACCAGGGACAGCCTGAATTAATATGTTGACATAGCTCCTTTCAATCAGCACAGTTCTTATATGTATTATTTCCTCTGTTTCTCTCACCAGCCCAGCGAGGTAGGTAGAGCTAATGTTATTGTACTCATCTGGCAAATGAGGACGTCATTTCTCACATCAGGACAGACCTGGCTCTGGGAAAAAGCTGGGAAAAGTTCCAGAATGGCATGCCCATTTTCCATTGTCAATTTTCATGATCCATATCCACAGGTGCTGTTCACCCCAAATGAAAATGTAACCCTTCCAGTGACTTCCTGCAGAGGTGAAGTAAATTACCTGTGGTTATCAACGCAGTCAACGTCAGAACTAGGTATGCAACGTGAGGTGACTGGTAGCAACTTCCTCCAACAAACCTGTAAACGAAGCGACAACACACTTCCTACCTGCTGCTCAGAACCACTTCTGCCCTGTGACTATCTGGGAGAAGGAACCAACTTACGAACTTCACATTTTAGCCCTCATGCAGAAAAGCCCCAAGGGAAAAAAAATCACCCAATGGTAGAAAACTAAAAGTAGCCAAGTTTAGGGAACGGCAAAAATGAAGCATTAGAAAAGCTGAGAAGAGGCCGACTGCAGTGGCTCACACCTGTAATCCCAGCACTTTGAGAGGCCAAAGTGGGAGGATCGCTTGAGGCCAGGCATTCAAGACCAGCCTGTGCAATACAGTGAGACCCTGTCTTTACAAAAAATTTTTTAAATTAGCCAAGTGTGGTGGCATGCACCTGTAATCTCAGCTACTTGAGAGGCTGAGGCAGGAGGATCGCCTAAGCCCAGGAATTTGAGGCAGCAGTGAGCTATGATCATGCCACTGCACCCCAGCTGGACAACAAGGTGAGACCCTGTCTTAAAAAAAAATTAAAAAGAGAAAGGAAGAAAACATCCTGTGGTAAAAGCAAAGAGCAAAGAGGAGAGGAAGAGAGCTTACAAAGACAGAAAAGTCAAAAGACTATAGTGGGGTACATGCGAGTAACCAAGTCCTTGGCAATGAAAATTCATTATGAGCAAATCTCACCTCACAATAAACTCCCAGAGGAACTAATTACACTAAATGTTCTGGCCATGACTTAGGGAGTAGTCATCTCTAAGGCACCGTTGGGTATATGGAAGTTGCCAAGCTCTGTAGCCAACAGGGGCTGCTTCAGTGTCTGTCTCCTGTCAGGTTAGTGTTCTACCAAGCCTGTCAGTTGCAACTTATTTTGTGTTAGGAGACAAGCTGGCACACTGTATAAAGGTCAAGTGGAAAACTGTCCCTTCTGCTACGTCGCTGTCATCAGCTACTAAAGGTCATTCCGCGCAATACATGGCTGTGACGGAAAATAACTTTGTTTGTCTACTGTGACATATGAAAAAGTCCCTCTGCTGTGAGCTTTTTGGTTTCTCTCTACTCTCAACAGGCATCGAATTACGTGCACTAAGGTTATCTAAGAAAATGATTATCTAAGAAAATAATCAGTTCGCAAATAAGTTTGAACAAAAAAACACAAAGAGATTAAAAAGCCTATCTCTAGCATATCTAAAATATCTAAATATTTTACCAGTGAGTATAATTTAACATTCATTCTGAATGATATATAACCCAAATATTTAGCATGCACCATCTCATTTAATTCTCCAAACAACCCTATTTTATAGATAGAAAAAATAGAAATATTTTTCTATTTTATAGATAGAAAAAAACCCATTTTATAGATAGAAAAAATAAAGCTTAGAAAGAATAATTTGTCCAAGCTTATACAGCTAGCAAATGGCAGAATTAAACTTTGCAGTCAGGTTTTTAATGAAGTTGACCCAAAAAGCGCTAATACTTTATAATTCTATTGTTAGTAGAATTATCAGCTATTAATAATGTAACAATGATAAGTGATAATAAGATGAATTCACTTGTTCATCCAACAACCACTTCTTGAGAGGCTACTTTGAGCAGGCATTATGCTAAGTGCTGGGGATAAAAAGTAAAAATGAGTAGGGTCTCTTTCTTTCCCCAGGAGGCTTACAGTTTAGCCAAGAGGACAGCCAATAGCTATACTAAAACACAATACATATGAGGATAGAGAATATACCCAGCACTCAAAAGAAGGGGCACAGAAACCAAGTCTTTTTTGTTTTTTGGAGACAGGGTCTTGCTCTGTCACCCAGGCTGGAGTGCAGTATGTGATCATAGCTCACTGCAGCCTCGACCTCCTGGGCTTAAACAATCCTCCAGCCTCAGCCTCCCACGTAGCTGAGACTATAGATGCACAGAACCATGTCTGGCTAATTTTTTATAGACATGGGGTCCTGCTATTTGCCCAGGCTGGCCTACAACTCCTGGCCTCAAGTCCTTCCACGTCAGCCTTCTAAAAAGCTAGGATTGTGACATGAGCCACACCATGACCAACCAGAAACCAAGTCTGGATGACCTAGTAGGAGAAGGAGGTGGTAACTGCAGGCAGAGGTACTAAACAGTGGACAAGGCAGTACGACTGCAGGAACTACTGAGGGACTAAAGAGAAAGTTGCGGCCGGGCACGGTGGCTCACGCCTGTAATCCCAGCACTTTGGGAAGCCGAGGCGGACGGATGACCTGAGGTCAGTAGTTCAAGACCAGCCTGGCCAACATGGAGAAACCCCATCTCTACTAAAAATACAAAATTAGCCAGGTGTGGTGGCACATGCCTGTAATCCCAGCTGCTCAGGAGGCTGAGGTAGGATAATTGCTTGAACTCAGGAGACAGAGGTTACAGTGAGCCAAGATTGCACCATTGCACTTTAGCCTGGGCAACAAGAGCAAAACTCCAACTCAAAAAAAAAAAAAAAAGAGAGAAACTTGCTTGAAGTGGGGAAGGAATGGCAAAAAAAAATGAAGTTAGAAAACTAAGCAAGGGCCAGGGCAAGAAGCTGTTTATGTCAGGCCATATGTAACATTTGTCCTGATAGTGACGTTAGTCACAAAGAGAGATGAAGTAGAAAAGCAATCGTAAATGAGTTTTAGAAAGAAGACTGGTTACAACATGAAGGATGATTGGAGAGGGATTGAAGGATGATCGAAAGATGATTTGGAGGGGGATGAAAATAGAAACCAAGGACCCATTAAGAGGCTAGTGCGTGTGTCCAGACAAAACTTACGAGATCAAAGGACAGAAGGAAGAGATACTTAGGAGATAAAATCGAAAAGGTGTAGTGGCTCATGTCCCAGGAGAGCTGAAAGTCCACAATGACCCCCAGGCTTTTTTTTGCTTGACTTGCCATTCATTGTAATAGGGGATATGGCAAGAGGAGCTGGGCTGAGATATAACAAACATCAGGAACTTCTAGAGGGATGGTGGGAAAAAGATAGTCTTTAGATCTTAGTTTGGACATTCTATACAATAGTATTGGAAAATAAAATGGTGCCATGAATTCAAGTCTTTTTCTTATTAATGAAGAGATTTGACTGTCAAGAAACAAATGGACAATGAAAGCAATTCTCATGCTATGACAAGCAGGCAAATGAAGTAAGGAGGTCATGGAATTGTCTGATGCGTTCATACAACACATAGAATTATTGAATGGTGCTCAGTCTATGGGACCTGGAGACTTTTGGCAATGAGAAGATTGCTGGAGTGATCTCTCTTCTTCACGGCTGCTTATTTTCCAACTCCACTCAGTACCTACTCTGAATACATGACCCTTGCCACCTTGACCCACTTGATCTACCTTTCCTCATCGATAAGCAAAACTGAAATGGCCAATGCAGGACCCCACGCCTATGGCTCAGTGAAACAGAGTCAGTAGAGGGAGGCAGGCCTTGGCTTTTCTGACCAGTTCAAACTGTAGCAAGGCTCCAGACTCCAGATCATACACAATCAGCCTAGAGACCCCCAGCTACCACTACCAACACCAAAGCAGAAAAGAACAATCCCTCCTATAACTTTCTACCCACTCGTGAGATGCCCTTTGGTCCTGCCAAGGGCCTGCCTTCCTCCAACTGAAGACCTTGATAAAACTTCAAATATTTATATACCATAAAGGTTTTTATTTCCAAGACTTGCAGGAAACTTACTCAAATTTCCCTAGAGAACTTTTTTTTAATGGGCCACAATTCCTCTCCCAAAGACAGGACCTCTAGAGCCGCTGATGCATTCACACCATGCTTTGAAGCCCTCGTTGACTTAGGAATAGGAACTGGGCCAAGCAACAGGATGAGAGAACAGCCAAAGACAAGCTGCAGAGCTTGCTAAATCTGGAAGGAACCGCCACTCAAGATTTTCTTCTGGCGTGCCTCTCTGCCATCCAGAACGTGTTGGTAGTGGATTTGATGTTGATTTTTTATTAGACAGGATGCAAGATTTAATGAAGTGCCTGGACAGTTTATAAAAACAAATTAGCTGTCCAGTCCATCACCCAGAGCAAGGAGTTCCACGAAGGAGCACTGGCACCATCTCATTGCCATTATGCAAAGGAAATGGACTCCATGTTTGTAAATGACCATTTAAATGGAAAGATTAAATGGTTACCTGAGAATTGCACCTTAGCCTTCTCTGCCCATGAGGGTGAAGGCCACAAAACAGCAGAGACCCACAGAAACATAATCAGAAGACAGAAAGCTTTCAATCTCTCTTTCTTCAGTCTTGTCTTTAGTATTCCATGTATGTCCCATTTTCCTCCTTCCCCTTTCCATTTTTTTTCCTTCCACTCTCAAAAGCAGGATTGCCAGTTCTTTCAAAGCCCAAGCAGGGTTTCAATTTCATTTTCTCAATGTCATCCAATGTCATGCAACAAAGCATCAGGCAGAAAACGAGATTCAAGGTCATGAAATTTAGACTGCAGATAAAAAAAAAAAACAGTTTGCCATACAAAGATGTGAAGAGTAGTCAAGCTTTAAATGCTTCATTATAATTTGCATGTTTTAATATATATTGATATATTGCTTTACTTCATTTCCAATTTTTTTTTCTTGCAGATTGAAAGAAATCAGGCTATGTGCAAATAAGCTTCTTATTGCCAAATAGAAAAGAAGCCAAATCATTCCATCTTATTTTCTGCATGCTATTGGCACTAACTGCTGGCAGGGAGATTTTTCAGAAGCATCCACACTTTACACAGTGTTTTCTAACATGTAGCACCCGGGGGTAGGGGGTAAGTGGTAGGTAGAAAAAGAAAAGGGAGCAAATAACTCTTCAATACCTCCAGGCACTGTGCAGGCATCTCACGCACATCATTATCACATTTAACCTTCCACCCACACAGCAGGATAGGTATTATTATGCCTAGTTTATCCAGGAACAAGCCAGCGCTCAAGGACAGAAGACAAAACAAAAGTGTGCTGTGTGGCCACACTGACATTCTGGTCTCCTCACCCAGTCCCCCTCCATTCCCGGCTGAGCTGTCCTCATCCAGAGGTACAGAGACAGTTACTAAACATTTCACGGCTCTTTGCTTGGAAACTATACCTCAACTAACAATATACTAAAATTTAAAACTAAATATGTAAATAAATGCATTAAATTTTTCACAGCTCATGAAGGTGCTTTTAGTACTGACTATCCCAGGCTGATTAAGAGTTGATTATTTCTAAATGGCACTTCATGTAGACATAGAAGAGTTAATTCTGCCAACTGAATTCATCAATCAGTCAATTCAGTGAGAAAATGTGGTCCAATCAGTCCCAGAGTATATATATGTGATAACCTATTGATGGGTTGAACTTTTCCTGAGCCCAGCACATAAAGCTCCCGGAAAAAGCCACAGTCAGAGACAATCAAAGGTTACTTTGCTCCCCAGTAAAGATCAGACAAAAGTCTCTGGAAAATCTGTTGCAAGAGGCACCTTCAAGCTAACATGTAAGACCAGGTTTTGGGATGGAAATGACTGTATTGACCAAATGAATGAACTCTGTAAGGAGTGTTTTCATTTTAATCTTCTTTAGGTATTTTTAACATCCCTCATTTTTAAATTCATATGCTGCTCTCAATCATTCCTAATTGCTTCGTGTGTGCATGTTTCACTAGGCAATAAGCATACTAGCTACTATTTTTATCTGCACTGCACCAGTTCCCCCATCTTCTCCTAACAGATGTACCCACATCATCACAGAGACAGGTAACCAGGCTTGGCTAATTACAGTACCTCATCCCTTTGGTTATAGTCATTGGTCCAAGGAGTCAGCATGTAACCCAATCCTTTGCTGAAGGTTTTCATACTGGATCTAAGAGGGGAAGTCTCTTTTTCTTCTCTAGTAGTGGCATTGTTAATTCAAAAGTCTTCAATTGCCACATGGAATAAAGTGGTGTGATCATTTTAAAATATGCCCACAAGTTCTTTGACATTCTTCCATCAAAAAAATGGTCTAATTCTTCTCCCCTTGAAGATGGGACAACTTTGATGACTTGTTTCAAATGAATCCATGTGGTGGAAGTAACAGCATAATTTCTTAAGATAGATTCATAAAAGATGATAGAGCTTCCTCCAGCATACTGTGTGTGCGCGCGTGTGTGAGAGACTCCTCCATCTCTTTCTGTCTCTCTGTCTCTCTCCCTATATCTTTCTCTCTCAATCCTTCTCTCTCTTTTTCTGTCTCTCTTCTCTGTCTGTCTCTCCTTGTCTCTTTCTCTCTCTCCTATCTCTCTCTCTCTCTCCTTTCTCTGTCTCTCTCTCTTCTCTCTTTCTGTCTCTCTTCCCCATCTCTATCTCTCTCTTTCTCTCTGTCTCTGTTTCATACATACCTGTGAGTAGAATTGCTGAATCATATGGTGATTCTATGTTTAGCTTTTTGAAGAACCACCAAACTTTTGTCCATAATCATTGCACAATTTGGAGTTAAACTTTGTGTAAGTTGTGAGACAGGAGTCCAACTTTATTCTTTGGATGTGAAAATCCAGTTGCCCCAGCACCATCTGTTGAAAGAACTATTTTCCCCCGTTGAATGAACATGGCACCCCTTGTTAAAAATCAATTGGCCACAGATATATGGGTGTATTTCTGGGCTATTTTACATTTTTCAATGTAAACTCTATTTACATGTTTCAAGGTAAAATCTATTTTACATGTTTTAAAGTAAAAGTCTTTCACTTCTTTGGTTATGTTTATTTCCGAGTATTTTATTATTTTAAATGCTATTATAAATAGAATTATTTCTTCTTTTCCATTTGGGATTGTTCATTCCAGGTAGATAAAAACATGACTAACTTTCACACCTAAAAGTTTATAGAATTTGTTCATTAGCTCTAGCAGCTTTCTTGTGGATTTTTTAAGATTTTCTACAAATAGGATAATGTCAACTGCAAATAGAGATAATTTTACTTGTTCCTTTCCATTATGATGTCTTTTATCTATTTTACTCTGACTATAAATTGCAGTGCAATGTTGAATAACAACAGTGAAAGCAGGCATCTCATCTTGTTCCTGATCTTGAGAAGTTCGAAGTTAGCTATCAATTTTCATAAATGTTTTTTATCATGTTGATGAAGCCCCATATTATTCCTAGTTTTAACAAATTTTTTATCATGAAAAGGTGTTGGATTCTGTCAAATATCTTTTCTGCATCAACTGAGATGAGCGTGTGTGTGTGTGTGTGTGTGTGTGTGTGTTTCCTTCATTCTATTAATGTCATGTAATTTTATGTTGGAGCACCCTTGAATTCCTAGGATAAATTCTACGTGGTCGTAAATTCCACTTGGTTGTGGTGTATAATCCTTTTAATGTGCTGTTGGATTCAGTTGCTAGTATTTTGTTGAGGATTTTTGCAGCTGTATTCATAAGGGATACTGGTCTGTAATTTTCTTTCTTGTGATGTCTGCATCTGCTTTGATATCAGGATAATGTTGGCCTCAGAATGAGTTATGAAGTCTTCCCTTCTCTTCTACATTTCAGAAAAGCTGGAGAAAAATTGGTTTAAATTATTCATAAATTCTTGCTAGGATTAACCAGTGAAGCCACCTGATCATGGACTTCTCTTTATCAAAGATTTTTGATTATTCACACCATCTCTTTATTTCAAGATTTTCTATTTCTTCTTGAGTCAGTTTAGATAATTATTCACACCATCTCTTTATTTCAAGATTTTCTATTTCTTCTTGAGTCAGGATAAAAAATCCTATTTTATCCATTTTATCTAGCCTAACCAAGGAATCAAAAGACCTCTACAAGGAAAACTACAAAACACTGCTGAAAGAAATCATAGATTACACAAACAAGTGGAAACACATCCCATGCTCATGGATGGGAACAATCAATATTGTGAAAATGACCATGCTGCCCAAAGCAATCTACAAATTCAACCCAATCCCCATAAAAATACCACCATCATTCTTCAAAGAATTCAAAAACACAATTCTAAAATTCGTATGTTCCATACGGAAGAGCCCACACAGCCAAAGCAAGACTAAGCAAAAAGAACAAATCTGGAGGCATCACATTACGTGATTTCAAAATATATTATAAAGCCATAGTCCCCCAAAACAGCATGGTACTGGTATAAAAATAGGCACATAGACCAATGGAACAGAATAAAGAAACCAGAAATAAACCCCAATGCTTACAGCCAACTGATCTTCGACAAAGTAAACAAAAACATAAAGTGAGGAAGGGCACTCTATTCAACAAAGGGTGCTGGGATAATTGGCTAGCCACATGTAGGAGACTGAAACTGGATCCTCATCTCTTACCTTATACAAAAATCAACTCAAGATGGATTAAGGACTTAAACCTAAGACTTGAAACTATAAAAATTTTAGAAGATAATATTGGAAAAACCCATCTGGACAATGGTTAGGCAAGGATTTCATGACCAAGACCCCAAAAGCAAATGCAATAAAAACAAAGATGAATAGCTGGGACCTAATTAAACTAAAGAGCTTTTGCATGGCAAAAGGAACAGTCAGCAGAATAAACAGAACCCACAGAGTAGGAAAAAATCTTCATAATCTATGCATCTGACAAAGGACTAATACCCAGAATCTACAACAAACTCAAACAAATCAGTAAGAAAAAAACAAACAATCCCATCAAAAAGTGAGCGAAGGACATGAATAGACAAGTCTCAAAAGAAGATATATAAATGACCAAGAAACATAGGAAAAAATGTTCAACATCACTAATGATCAGAGATATGCGAATCAAAACCACAGTGTGATACCACCTTACTCCTGCAAGAATGGCCCTAATCAAAAAATTAAAAAAAAAACAGTAGATGTTGGCATGGATGCAGTAAACAGGGAACACTTCTACACTGCTGGTGGGAGTGTAAACTAGTAAAGCTACTATGGAAAACAGTGTGGCAATTCCTTAAAGAAATAAAAGTAGAACTACCATTTGATCCAGCAATTCCACTACTGGGTATCTACCCAAAGGAAAAGAAGTCATTATTTGAAAAAGATACTTGCACGTACATGTTTATAGTGGCACAATTCACAATAGCAAAATCATGGAACCAACCCAAATGCCCATCAATCAGTGAGTGGATAAAGAAACTCATACACACACACACACACACAAACACACACACACACACACACACACACAATGGAATACTAAGCAGCCATAAAAAGGAATGAATTAACAGCATTTGCAGCGATCTGGATGAGATTGGAGACTATTATTCTAAGTTAAGTAACACAGAAATGGAAAACCAAACATCATATGTTCTCACTGATAGCTAAGCTATGAGGATGCAAAGGCATAAGAATGATACAATGGACTTTGGGGACTTGAGCGGAAGAGTGGGAGGTGGGTGAAGGATAAAAGACTACAAATATGGTGCAGTGTATACTGCTCGGGTGATGGGTGCACCAAAATCTCACAAATCACCACTAAAGAACTTACTCAGGTAACCAAAAACCACCTATCCCAGTAACTTACAGGAAAAAAAAAAAAAAAAAAAAAGCCAGGCACAGTGGTATGCACCTGTAGTCCCAGCTACTTAGGATGCTTAGGTGAGAGGATTGCTTGAGCCCAGGAGTTTGAGGCTACAGTGAGCTATGAACATGCCACTGCACTCCAGCCTGGGTAACAGACTGAGACTCTTGTCTCTCTCTTTTTCTTTTTTTTTTTTGGAGACAGAGTCTTGCTCTGTTGCCCAGGCTGGAGTGCAGTGGCACCATCTTAGCTCACTGCAACCTCTGCCTCCCAGGTTCAAGCGATTCTCCTGCCTCAGCCTCCCGAGTACAGGCACCCACCACTACACCTGGCTAATTTTTGTATTTTTGTAGAGACGGGGTTTCACCATGTTGGCAAGGCTGGTCTCGAACTCCTGGCCTCAGGTGATCCGCCTGCCTCGGCCTCCCAAAGTGCTGGGATTACAGGCGTGAGCCACTACACCCAGACTTGGCTTTTAAAAAATAATTAATAATAATAAAGTAATTACTGACAGAGGACTTAGTTCTGCTGTTTTATTTATTTTCCACATATCATATACATTTTTTGTCCCTCATTTCCTCCATTACTGCCTTGTTTTGTGTTTAGTTGATTTTTTTAGTATTAAGCCATTTTATTTCCCTTTTGATTTCCTTTTGTGCATATTTTATTTGTGGTTGCCATGGGGATTACATTTACATTCTTAAAGTTATAACAATCTAATTTAAACTGATACCAACTTAACTTCAATAGCATATAAAATCTTTGCTGTTACATAGTTCCACCCTTCCTTACATTATTATTGTCACAAATTCCATCTTTTTACCCTGTGTGCCCAGTAACATAGATTTATGACCTTACAAATAATAAATTTTCTGTAGTTGTCTTTTAAATCACAAAAAAAATAAAAAGTGAAGCTATAAATCAAAAATACAACAATGCTGGCTTTTATATTTGTCAATATATTTACCTTTACTGAGATCTTATATTTCTTCATATAAGCCGCTGTCTAGTGTCCTTTCATTTCAACCTGTAGGACTCCCTCTAGTTTAATTTCTTGAAGAGCAGGTCTAGTGCTAATAAACTTCCTCAGCTTTTTTTAAAATGTGAGAATGTCTTAATTTCTCCCTCCATTTTTGAAGAACAATTTTCCTGGGTATAGAATTATTGATTGACAATTTTTTTCCACACTTTACTTTTTTTTATTTTACTTTAAGTTCTGGGATACATGTGCAGAATGTGCACGTTTATTATATAGGTATACACGTGCCATGGTGGTTTGCTGCACCTATCAACCCATCATCTAAGTTTTAAGCCCCACATGCATTAGGTATTTGTCCTAATGCTCTCCCTTCCCTTGCCCCCTCTTTCCACACTTTAAACATGTCATCCGATTGCCTTCTGGCCTCTACGACTACTGATGAGAAAATTGCTGTTAATTTATTGAGGATCCCTTGTATGTGGCAAATTGTTTCTTTCTTGCTACTTTCAAGATTCTTTATGTCTTTGGCTTTTGACAGTTTAATTATAATGTGTTTCCATATAATCTCTTTGCATTTATAGTCCATCGAGCTCTTGAATTTGTAGATTCATGTCTTTCAACAAATTTAGAAAGTGATCATCAGCCATTATTTCTTCAGATATTCTTTCTGGCCCTTTCTCTCTCCTCCTTTTGAAACTCATATATATATATGTGTGTGTGTATATGTATATATGTGTGTGTGTGTATATGTGTGTGTATATATACATATATATATTTGCTTCATGATGTCCTAGAGGTTCCTTCAGTTCTCTTTACTTCTCTTCATTCCTTTTGCTTTCTGCTCTTTAAACTCAATAATTTCCATTGTAGTATCTTCAAGTCCACTGATTCTTTCTTCCACCTGCTCAAATCTTCTGTCAAACCCTCTAGTAAATTCTTCATTTCAGTTTTCAGTTTCCAGCTTCAGAATTTCTGTTTGATCAATTTTCATAATTTCTATCACTTTACTTCTCATTTTGTTCATACATTGTTTTTCTAGTTTCCTTTAGTTCTTTGTCCATGTTTTCTTTTAGTTCTTTGGACATCATTAAGACAATCATTTTAAAGTATTTGTCTAATAAATTTGATGTCTGGGCTTTCTCAAGGATAGTTTCTGTCCACTTATTTTGCCTCTTTGAATGGGCCATGTGTTCTCATTTCTTTGTATGCCTTGTGATATTTTGTTGAACACTGGGCACTTAAATATTATAATGTAAACTCTGGCTATCAGACTCTCACCCTTCCCCAGGGTTTGCTGTCTTTTTATTTTTGATGGCTATAATAGTCCATTTGTAGATACTTTTCCAAACTTCCTTTCCCAGTCTTTGCAGATTGGCTCTGGGGAACTCCTACAATACTTACTCAATCTTACACCTAACTCAAGGATCAGCCTGAACTGAAAGCTTAGGGTCTTCTCTCCTCTTTCCTGAGCATGCATCTTGCCCCAAGTATATGCATGGCTTTCTATATTTTCCTGTATACATGGTGCTTTTGAATGTCCTAATTTCCCACAGAATCTCTCCCAGCTTTTGCACCTGGACTTTAGATGGTCTATTGTACACCTCAACCAGTAATCTTTTGCCCCAGGTTTTTGCAGTTTGTTAGTTCACTTTGGGCATTTGCAAGCAATGCCTGCCATTTTTCCAGCCTATGTTCTGAGTTAGGCTAAACAGAGACACATGCCTATGTCAGTCCTTAAGGTAGCCCCCAGACAGTTAGAACAGACATCCACAATAAGTAAGGTCTTCTCTAGTCCCGCTGTAATCAGGGACCAGGGTTCTACACTGGGAATGAAGGCCGTCATCATCAAGAGAACTGTCTTGCTAGAGAGAAGGCTGGGACAAGAGCAAATAAAAATGCTACAAAGTTTCCTACCGTTTTCAAGTGGCCTTTTCTTTATTCAGTGTTTGCTTGGTTGCTGTAAACTTTTGCCTATTTTCCAGAGTTCTGACCATGTTGGTTCTAATGGTTTCTGTTTGTTTTTTGATGTTTCTGTGGGGAAACAAAGTTGGAGCTGCAAACTCTACCATTTTGCTAACATAACTCTTTGACACTGTTTTAAGTTTTGTGGTGGTTATGCCGTATATAAGTTGGATGTGGATGCAGTAACTAATTACCACAAACTTAAAGGCTTAAAACAACATAAATTTATTCTCTCACAGTTTCAGAAGCCAGAAGTCTGAAATTAGTTTTACTGAGCTAAAATCAAGGTACTGATGAACTGTATTCCCTCCCAACATTCTTCCAGTGGCTGCTGGAATTCCTTAGCTTGGAGCCACCACTCCAATCTTTGCCTCTGTGGTCACATCACCACCTCCTCTTCAGTTGGTCCAATCTCCCTCTGCCTCTCTCAGACACGATCTGATGTCATATAGGACCCACCTCAGATAATCTGGGATGATGTCCTCATCAAGGTCTCTAATTCAATCACATCTGCAGGGCCCCTTTTCCAAATATGGTAACATTTATAGGTTCCAAGGAGTAAGATGTAGATATCTTTGGGGAGAGGTGGGTATCACTCAGCCTACCACATGCAGCAATAGATAACTAAAACAAGGGGTTTGAAAGAATAAGCCACAATACAGAGAAAAAAGTGATGGACCTGTTCGTTCTGATCACTCTTGCCACCTCTGGTCACACGAAACAATAAGTCCTCTTTTCAGCTGGTATTAGGTTAATTTGTGTCTCTGCCTATTGAAATACGTCCTCATGGCCAGGCGTGGTGGCTCACGCCTGTAATCCCAGCACTTTGGGAGGCCGAGGCGGGCAGATCACGAGGTCAGGAGATTGAGACCATCCTGGCTAACACGGTGAAACCCCATCTCTACTAAAAATACAAAAAAATAATTAGCCGGGCATGGCGGCGTGTGCCTGTAGTCCCAGCTACTTGGGAGGCTGAGGCAGGAGAATGGCATGACCTCGGTAGGTGGAGCTTGCCGTGAGCCAAGATCACACCACTGCACTCCAGCCTGGGCAACAGAGCGAGACTCCGTCAAAAAAAAAAAAAAAAAAACAGAAAAGAAATATGCCCTCACACAAAAATAAACATCAATTCTAAAAAAAAAAAAATCAATTCTAATGGTAGCTGAAGTTTCACATATTTGTACTATTTATATTTTATTCCAACTAGGCTGCATACTCCTTGAGGGTGGGTTTTTTTTTTATGCATAGTTTGTCCCCCATGGCATGGTAAATCTGGAAGATACTCAGTAGATGGCTGTTTGTGTGAAGGGATACCATGATATACTGGCCTAAGAGCCAGGCTCTGCGATTAAACAAAATGTGAAAAACACCTAAGTTCACTTGTGGGAAGAATCAACTTACTTGTGTCAACAAGTCTGCTTTTTTAAAAAAAGGTTTCAATCAAATGTCTACATATGACCACAATGACCACAGATAGTCAAACTAAATTATTCAAATTTTGTGGAAATACCTGAATGTGTTTAGTATTTAGCTCTGTCCTGAGCCCTTTAGGCTTCCTGTTTTGGGCTAAATTATGTCCCCCTGCAACATTCATATGTTGGAGTTCTAACCCCCAGGACCTCAGAATTTAATTGTATTTGGAGACAGGATCTTTAAAGAGGTCCACTCAGTTTCAATGAAGTCACAAGGATGCATCCTATTCCAATATGACTGGTGTCCTTATAAAAAGAGATTAAGGCACCAATGCATACAGAGGGAAGACTGTGTGAAGACACAAGGAGAAAATAGCTGTCTGCAAGCCAAAGAGACAGGCCTCAGAAAAGACCAACCCTACTGACAACTTGACATAGAATTCCAACCTCCAGAACAGTGGGACAATAAGTTGCTATTGTTTAAGCCACACAATCTGTAGTACTTTGCCATGGCAGTCCAAGCAGACTAAGACATCCTTCCTGTTAAGGGTAAATCAACCATTTGCACCAAATACAGAGAGAGTTTGGACCTAAAATTGTTGTAATAGGAAAGTACATGTCAATTTGGGGGTTTGCATCTCATCATTAGCACATCCCTTTCATTTCTATTGAGTTGCTTGTTTGTTTGTTTGTTTGTTTTTGAGACAGGGTCTTGCTCTGTACCCAGGCAGGAGTGCAGTGCAGTGGCACAATCACAGCTCACTGCAGCCTCGGCTCCCCAGGCTAAAACAGTGTTCCCACCTCCACCTTCCGAGTAGCTGGGAACACAAGTGCATGACATTGTGCTTGGCTAATTGTTTTTGTCATTTTTTTGTAGAGATGGGACCTCATAGTGTTGCTGAGGCTGGTCTCAAACTCCTGGGCTCAAGCAATTCTCCTGCCTTAGCCTTTCAAAGTGCTAGGATTACAGGTGTGAGGCTCCAGATGATCGAAGCCACATCCTGTCTGACCACCTTCTATGGAGCAGCTGAGGTCTTAGGGCCAAGACCTACCTGGGATCCCAGGCAGCCTCTTAGCCACTCTTAAGAGGGCAGAAGAAGCACAGAAAACCTATGAGAGCAGCTTCAAAATCAGTCTTCTAAGTGCAAAAGAGACTTCCTGAACCACATTCCGCTTCATCAGTCAGACTCTACATGAAAAGCTTGTGTCTCTTACAGATTCTCATAGGCAGAGGCATAAAACGTGAGTAAGATGTGTCCACTGTTGGCACAACTTCCTGCTACAGCTCAGCTAGTGGGAAATCATGTACAAGTGTCAACTAAGAACCATTTAGGGAGAGGAGGTAGAGGAGAGAAAAAAAATTCTTTTGGCTTGGCTTGGTGTTTTGTATTCAGCAGCACATCTAACCTTGAAGCTGTCAGAGTTTATCATGAATAATGCACCTCAATAATGCACCATGACAAATTCCATATGATCCTTACAGGACAGACTGATGTCCTCATGGGCAGAGAAGGCAAAGCAGCGTGGTCCCATTCCCGGAGAGAAACACACCATGACATGGCAGTTAAGAAGGAATGTTCATGCCACTGTGCTACTACCTCCAGAGCTGCAGGGGTTCCAAGAAATCCTACCAAGACCTAAGAAAGAGCCGAGCGTGCACCCAGATGCAACGCCAAGGAGAAAAGGCATCACCATGAAATCACATTTTATGCTGTGAATGAGAGGGAAGTACATCAGATGCCAATAAACTTTTGCATCTGTGCACAAAACTAAAATCTCAAGTAGGTGTCACTTGACTCACTGCATGCACCCTTAGAACTCATGAAAAATGCCAACACTTAGACCTGCAAACACAAATGGGCAATGCTCAAAGTCACCATTGGCTATGATCTCTGCCTTTAACTTACAGAATTGTAAATTCTCCTGTAAACAGGAAGAGAAGCTAAGACAATGGAATCTAAATAAATGACATTTTGTTCATATTCTTTTCCTATGGTATTTTTGTCTTAATGTATAGCCCATCTCCCAATTTTTAAGTTTTTACTTAAAGTAAGAGGAAGCAGATATACAAGCTTATACTCTTCTGGGAACAATGCTGAAGATTAACACAAGAGCTAATTTCCTAATTAGCCCTTGTTTTTTTAGATAAAAATAGACTAATTTTTTAGATAAAATTGTGGAAAATTTTCCTGCTCCCTCCCAGTGTAGAACGCTCATCTGTTCCTGTCCTCACTGTCATGTAAATAAGGGCTTCCAGAAGTCAGAAACTTCCTAGCTAAGTTTTGTCCTCAACTGTCTACAAAGCTCAGTCTTCCACAGTGGGATACAAAATGCTCTAGACCCAGTGGGGATGGGAGACAAATTTGTAGAGTGGCCAGAGCACACAGCTGGTCCTCCCTCTCAGCAGCTTCCATGACCTCGACTGAAAAGCAATGATAGTGACAATTCCTCCCACAGTAATCACGTGATGTAATCAGGCAACGAATGGGAAAGTGCCCACCATGGAACAGACCTGCAAAAGGGGTCATATGTGGCCACCCAAAGAGCAGAGATCTCAAGAAATTTTATTTTTCACAAATTCCGATGTCCAAACATCTCTTCATCTATTGAGGAAATCCCAGTATTGTTATGTATACACACAGTGCTTACACACAAAGTCAACGTTGTTATAATGCACTTTCATGCAGTCAAATTTCTGATGTCCATGGAGTCAGAAAAAAGTCTGTCTCACTTCTCAGAGAGAGACCAATTTGCCTTCTACATTTGTTTTCTCTGGGCCCTCGACAATTGGATGGTGCCTGCCAACATTAAACACAGATCTTCCCTACCTAGTCCATACAGACTCACACTAATCTCCACGGAAATACCCTCAAAGAAATACCCAAAATAATGCTTTACCAGGTTTCAAGGTATTCCTTAATCCAATCAAGTTGACACTTAAAATTAAGTCCACAAGTCCACCCCTTGTCAGCTTGGCACCTATATGCATCTTCTTAAACCATACCTAATTTCCAAATAAAGACAATAAAAAGGTAATAGTTCCACCTACCATGATGTAACTAACATGATGCAACTAAAAACTCACTAAATCCCTTCCCCACAATTCAGCTTTCAGAATTCCAGGATGTGGGATTTTAATCTTTCAGGATTGTGATTTTTCAGGATTGCAGATGTTAGAGATTTTAGACTTTAGGGATTTAGACTTTAGGAATTTGGGGTTTTAGGGATTTAATTTTGGGAGATTTCAACATTCAGGATGATGGCATTCAGGATTGTGTCTTTTGATGTTATGATTGGCACCAGAGCAGCAGCTATCTAATAAAACAAACATATCATAGAAAGAAGAAACATAAAATGCATTTCTTTTACTTGGTTGCACTATCTTAGCTTCTTTTACTTGGTTGCACTATCTTAGCTTTTTTTCTTGTTTGCAGGAGAACTTACAATTCTGTAAATTAAGGGCAGAGATCATAGCCAATGGTGACTTTGAGCATCTCCCATTTGTGTTTGCAGGTCTAAGTGTTGGCATTTTTAGTAGGTGCTAAGGATGTAGTGAGTCTCATGACATGTGCTTGAGATTTGTGCTGTTGATTTGGGTTTTAATCAACAGATTTTGTTAGTATACCAGGACAAGGTGATATCGCAAGCAGATTTCACAGAAAAGGAAGGGAAAGCTCTATAGAGCACAGACAAGAACACTCCAAAGTCCCGGTGTGCAGGGAGGGAGGGAAGTGCCTTGTTCAAGGGAGCCGGAGGTGGAAATTGCACCGGTGGTCATGTTTGCTTTTTTTCTGTGCAGACATTATAAAGTGACAGTTTTGCTGGACCTGTCTCTCTGAGCAGATTTCAATTGCAGTCCACTTTTTAAGTCCGAAAGCAAAATGATACAGGCTGCCAAGAAAAGCATTTATGTTCCATGGGCCCCCAGATGGCATCCACGTCCCATTGATTCTGGCAGACCTGAGGATATAGGAATGGCCGATTCTATTCAATCTTGTTTTCTTCTTTCTAGACTGGAATGAAATGCAGGGAAAAGGAAATCTTTGGGGTTGTGCTGTGTTCAGTCACATCAATGCTTCTGTGGCAGGGATTCTGGTTGCCACAGGCTCCTGGAAGCCACTGAGACACCAAACCCTGTGGGATGTGTAAGGCAGGTTCCCTGTGAAGGAAAGGGGTATCTGGTTGGGTAATTTGCACACCATCACTGAAGCGTAACTGAGGTTAGAGAAATCTTGCTCAAGACATAATTCAGAAAAAGGGACATTATGGTAATTTAGACAAAAGCTGGTCTCACCCTAGAGTGTTTTTATGCTTGGCCTCTGCCACCATCATTTTTCTTTCAATGTCTGTCATTGTACATAAATGTTTATTATACTAGAATTGTGTCATAATGGATATGAGTTGAGACAAAGGATAGAGAAAGTAATACAATGCTGGCTACTTTTACTCCAAGAAGGAAATTCTAAACAAGCAGAGTGAAGCCAGCTGCACAATGTGACAAACGGTCACGTTGATACAAGTCACTGAAATGCTGAGTTCCCAAAATTGTGTTCCTTCCTTTTCACAATCTCTCCTTGCTCACCTCGGAAGTGGAGGTGAGCATGGTCACTGATGGACATGGGACACGAGCAGCCAGGGGGATATTATGGGGCACAAACAGGTGCAGGAACAACTAGAACGGTAACCACATGGAAACTTGTTGCCCACGCCCACCTTTTCTCTGCCCCACCCATGTCAGAGCTGGAATCCTTATCTCCAGTATTGACCACAGTTCCTCTCTCTGCAGGACCCTGAGGTCTCAAACTTGCCCCTCAGCTGACCATAAGCACGGGATAGGCATTAATGCAATGAATCTAATGAAACCTCTCGGAGAAGGACGCTATGCAAATACTATTAATGAAAAGCCTTATTCTTTTTCTCCCAAGCCCTCCCACCTTATGCAAGAATATAAGGAAATATTAACTTTACTTCCCTAGTGATGGAGAGATGTAATTAGAGCCTGAGAAGGTTTTTCCACAAGGCATTAGTGGGGAAATTTGCCAGCACTTTGATGAGATAAAACATGGAACTCTATTCTGTGCCAACTGCTTCTTTCTTTGGAACACAAAGTCATTTTTATGAGTGAAACTAGAAAGAAAGAAAGAGCAAAAAAAAAAAAAGCAAGAAAAACCAAGGAGGATAAGGTCATCCTCTCATTTCTTCTGGAAAACCTCTCAGATTCCGGCAGACCCCTTCCCCCGAGACAGAGCAGGGCTGCACAGCTGCTCCTAACAGAGAAAAAGGAGCAAATTCAAGTAAAAACTATGAAAAAAAAAACTCAACAATTCTTAAAATGTTTAATAGTTACCCTCAGTAAACTATATGAGAGAAGAAATTGTATTCAAATCTTATTTGAACAAATCTCATGACAACAAATTCTCTACCTTTATGTCTTCCAAACTTTCCTAATGACTTAGTGATCAATTTATAATAATTTACCGATCACTGTCCAAGCACTGAGACCTTTTGTGATCCATTGCAAACCATAGTCAGTTGCAAATCTCCTTTCAAGCCCGACTTTGGGATGGTGGCTCATGGTAACAGTGCCCTTTCTCCCTCTTCTCTTTGCTGGAATGCCCTGTCTACTGCATCAAACCCATCCTTCGGGACCCATCTAAACTGCCTCCTCCTCCACTGCGTTGATTCTTCACCCACCCCAAGAGCTCTGGCAGAAGTCATTTGTCCCTTTTTGGGACTGTCTTTGTCTGCCTTTTTTTTTTTTTATGGTTTATTTATTTTTTTTTTGAGATGGAGTCTCGCACTGTTGCCCGGGCTGGAGTGCAATGGTGTGATCTTGGCTCACTGCAACCTACGCCTCCTGGGTTCAAGCGATTCTCCTGCCTCAGCCTCCCAAGTAGCTGGGATTACAGGCACCTGTCACCATGCCTGGCTAATTTTTTGTATTTTTCGTAGAGACAGAGTTTCACTATGTTGGCCAGGCTGGTCTCAAACTCCTGACCTTGTGATCCACCCGCCTTGGTCTGTCTTTATTTTAAGGGACATATTATGTATAGCTTTATTATTCTTACTGTGTATTATCCAGTTTCCTCTCCTGGACTGCATACTCCTTGAGATGCAGATCTTGAGGACGGCATTCAGTATGCCTTAAACACGGCGTTGTTTTGATTTCTTATATGCCATTATTCCTCTAAGTGTGGCTCACAGGCTCACAGTATGCGCATCATTTGGGAGATCATTAGAAATGGAGTCTCCCACTTCACCCCAGTCCTACTTAATGAATCTGCTTTTTTTGGTTTTTTTTTTTTTTGGTTTTTTTTTTGAGACGGAGTCTTGCTCTGTCGCCCAGGCTGGAGTGCAGTGGCACGACCTCGGCTCACTGCAAGCTCCGCCTCCCAGGTTCACGCCATTCTCCTGCCTCAGCCTCCCAAGTAGCTGGGACTAGAAGCGCCCGCCACCATGCCCGGATAATTTTGTTTTTGTATTTTTAGTAGAGATGGGGTTTCACCGTGTTAGCCAGGATGGTCTCGATCTCCTGACCTTGTGATCCGCCCGCCTCGGCCTCCTAAAGTGCTGGGATTACAGGCGTGAGCCACTGCGCCTGGCCCAGAATCTGCATTTTAATCCATTACGAACCCAGGTTATTCACAGTACATTAAAGTCTGAGAAGTGCTGTTATATACTATGGATACTTAATAGGTATTTTTCACATAAGCCAATTTCTACGCAAAGATCTTCCCCTTCAGCCACTCCCACCCCCCATCCTGGGCACTGCAGATGAGCTGAGAACTAAGCCCACCTTCAGGTGGCAAGAGTGCTTTCTCCTCATTCACTCTAGCTTGCCATCCATAGCCTCCATGCATTCAGACAGCAAGTCATTTATTAATTAATTCCCTCACACCACATTTACTGAGGGCCTGCCTCTTATATGCCAGGCATTGTGCATATTCCACAAGAACGTTTACCTCTCAGTGCACTGAATCGGGTTTATGGGATTGGGAAGAAGACAAGGGGAGTGTCACGTAAATCATGTGTCCTGTGCCTACCAGGATGCTTGTCTGCTGCACAGATTTCTGGTGGATCAGGAAGGAAGCAGCCCATAGACTTAACCCCTCTTCCAGGGCTCGGCTGGCTGCTGCCCCCCAGGCCTGGTTCTCAATAGCATAAATTCTGCCCCAGTGTTTTCTCAAGCCTCAGGACACACCCCAGTCACCAGGAAGGCTTGGGAAAACACAGAATGCTGAGCCCACCCTGAAACTTCTGATTCAGTAAGTAGTGAGGTACCAACAAGAACAGAAAAAGGCAGAAACACTAAAGAAGATGCTTGTATTCTTTGAGCTTCCCTGATGAGGTGTATCCTCTCGAACCCCATTCCCTTAGGTGTTGCAGAATGTTTGGCGAAAAGATTAAAGAAGTGAGGTCTCCATTTAATGAAGCCATTGAGAGAACCACGTCTAGAAAGTTCACCAGGTCCTAAGCAGGAGCAGGGGACAAACTAGGGCCTGACTGGCCTGCTTTTTCACTGCATTGTAAGCTTTATATGTTACAGTGTCATTAAAGGTAGAGAGATCAGGACTCAACCCATGGTAATAAAAATAAATCTGTGTAATAGTGGGAAGCTTCAAAGCTGGATGTAATTATCTCTCACAGACGAAACCCAGCGAGTGAGCCCTGGCCCAGGAATAGCTCATTTTCTCCCTGCCTACAGCTGTGCCCGGGCTGAAGCCACTGACGCTGGGCTTGAGGGGGGCCTTCCCCTGCCTCCGACTTGCCTCTTCTCTCAGGCACCTCATCCTCCACCCCATGTTATTATGAAATCAAGTGGCCTGTAGAAGGAGGACTGAGAGAATGTCAAGAGTCCCTCCTCTGTCTCCAGTCCTTTCTCCCTTCCTCCCATGCCCCGTGACTTTCTAAACCCAACTGCAATTGACAGGTAGTGAGAACATGCAACAGCATTTCCTAGAACAGGATTTTCTACCTCCTTTTGGAAATCACTTATCTTATTCCCATAGTGCCCTAATTCCAACAGTCTATGACATATACAGTAAGAATGTCATATGGGCTAAGAAGGCTGAAGACCCATGCCTTAAGGCTAACCAGCTTCCAGAAGAATCCTTAAACCTACATTCCATTTCCATACCAATCCTGGGTGTCCTAACTTGCTCAATAGCAGGGGTATCTATCAAGTTAGTAGGTGCCTAGGGGAAGCCAGATGTCATTTTCAGCCCTTTCTCTTTCCCACACCCAGCAGAAATTGGTGTGAGATCTTGCAATGAGCATCTAAAGTTTTCAGGATTGTTCCCAGGACAACCATACCTGAAAGCTTTCCTTTGACTCGGTCTACCCTGTGCCCATTCAACCCCCATGTCAGCCCTCATCTGCTTCCAGCCCAACTTCTATTTTGGTGCCTCATTTTAATTGGTTTTTTGTTTGTTTTCCTGGCCTCAGATCAATCCCTCTATCTCTGGTCTGATGTTGTAACTTCTCCTTTTTATCTTGGGTATTTTAGGCCATGTATGTGGAAATTTGATGCATGTGACCCCCTTTGGCACAGTCTGACATTTCTCAAATTCACCTCATTTCCTATCTCTGGTTCTGAAAATTATGAAGTCAGAAAGCCCCATGAAGGCTTACGTTTACTGGCGTCACAAGGGCAGATACCATGTCTGTCTTACTTTCCTATTGCCTCCCATATTACCTAGCACATAATAGGTGTCAGACAAATATTTTTTATGAACAAGTGGATTATAGATATATCACTCCATGGGCAGACAGGTGGCAAGCTAATATGATTTTTATTGTGCGAGTATGCTAAGTGTTTCTGGACAATAAGGTTATATTTATAACCCAAAGGATTAATGTTCATGAAGTACATTGAAATCCACAAAACAATAATGCTGTAAAAGCGTCAACTATTCCCTGGTGGAGATGATCAGAGGAACAGATTGTACAATTCATTTGGGATTCAAAAGGTAGACATGAGTAAAGATGGAAAGAAAAATGGGACATGACGAGAAAACAATCAATAAACAAATTAAAACTCACCTTTACCATAATCATCATTCTCAACTGCATCTTCTTGAAGTTTCTGAAGTTTTAATCTTAAGGATATTACCTATGTTGGTTTAAAGGGAAAAAAATAAAAAATTACAATAGAATTCCAGCAAACATTTTTGTGAAAACTAAGAACATTTAGAAACTGTTTCAAAACTGAACTTCTTCATTCTCTCTTTAAAAAAAAAACAAAAGTGCACATTTTTTTCAATGCCAGATGCATTAGTTTCTCCAAGAAAAGCCTACGTAAAGAAAAAGTGTAATTTGAGCATAACATCCACATAAAAAGTTAACATGTTATTTTATTTTAAACAAAAACATCACACTGTGCCCTTATCTGCATGAAGAAATGCATAATGAGAAGGAATACAAATTTCCTGACCAAATGGTCTCTGTTCTAAACCTCACATTTAAATTATGAAGGTAAACACACCGAAATTGGGAGAGAAACCAAGAGTAAAAGAGCATGAACTTAAGCTCAGCAGGCCGTCCTGAAGGCTTGAGTAAGAAGGATGGCAAAGCTCTCACAAAACCCTTCTGAGAAGCCCTAAGGTTCAAATATTTTCCATTACAGGAAAGGGCAGTATTATTTAACCCACATGGAAACTCAGTGATCCAGTTACTTCTCTGAGTGTTACCAATGGGTTGATTTAGCATCATTGGTATGGTTTGGCTGTGTCCCCACCCAAATCTCATCTTGAATTGTAGCTCCCATAATTCCCACATGTCGTGGGAGGTAATTGAATCATGGGGGTGGGTCTTTCCCATGCTGTTCTCATGATAATGAATATGTCTCATGAGATCCGATGGTTTTATAAAAGGGAGTTCCCCTGCACAAGCTCCCTCATGCCTGCCACTGTGTAAGATGTGCCTTTCTCCTCCTTTGCCTTCCACCATGATGGTGAGGCCTCCCCAGCCATGTGGAACTGTGAGTCCATTAAACCTCTTTTTCTTTATAAATTACTCAGACTTGGGTATGTCTTTATTAGCAGCATGAGAAGTGACTAATACAATCATTGTTCTTCTCAACAGGAGACCCAAAGATCTACTGACAATGAATTCTTGGCCTACCAGTGAATGGATTTGGGCTTGCTCCCTGAAAAACATCTTCCTCCCATTCTTTGCCTGGCTCACACCTACATTTCCTTTAACCCCTAGCACAAGTGTCGTCTCCTCCAGTCTGTGTTAAATGTCCCTCCTCTATACCTCCATTGTGACCTGTACTTGCTTCTGTTCATAGACCCATTCAACAAATATTTACTGAGTGCCTCTTAGGTATCAGGCCCTGTTTGTATTGTGTTGGTGTACCAAGGATACATCATAAAATGCTTAGCCCTCTAGACTTACATTCTAGGCAAAAACATAATAGTCGGCCCTTGAACAACACAGGGATTATGGGAACCGACCCCTGCCCTACACAGTTGAAAATCTGTGCGTAACTTTTGACTTCCCCAAAACTTAACTACTAATAGCCTACTGTTGACCAGAGACCTTACCAAAAACATAAACAGTTGATTAACACACATTTTGTTTGTTATATGTATTATATACTGTATTCTTACAATAAAAGTAAACTGGAAAAAAGAAAATGTTATTTAAAAATCTTTGAGAAAAAAATTCAGCATTGACTAGATGACGAAAAAAATCATAAAAAACAGAAAATAAACTTTCTATTCATTAAGTGAAACTGGATCATCATCAAGGTCTTCATCCTCATCATCTTCACCTTGAGTAGGCTGAGGAGGAGGAGGAAGAGGGGCTGTCTCAAGGGTGGCAGAGGTGGAAGAGAATCTGCATATAAGTGACCCTTGCAGCTCAAACCCGTGTTGTTCAAGGGTAAACTGTAATCACTTAAGAAAGTGATTAATGCTATGAAAAAGGAAAAGGGAGAACCACGTTACGGGATTCAGGGATGCTGGTAGAGGGTGGAGGCTGCAATCTGAAATCTGATCTCCTTGAGATGGTGACATTTATGCAAAGATTTAAAAGCAGTAAGGGAGTGAACTATGAGGCTGTCTGGGAGAAAAAGATTCCCACAGAGGGAAGAGCCAGTATAAAGGCTCAGGCAGAAGTGTTTCTGGTAAGAAAGCAAGAAGTGAAAGTGAAATGAAAAGCAAGTGGGAGCAAGAATGCCACTGGATCTGGGGCAGATTGATGGAAGGGAAAACTGTAGAGAATGAGGTCACACAGGTAATGAGGACTGTGTCAAGAAGAGACATGAAGACCATTTAAAAGTTCTGATTTTACTCTGAAGTTCATGGGGCACCACTGGAGAGTTTGAGAGGGAAGAGCACATGATCTGACTTATGTTTTAAGCAGTTTCACTCTGGCTGCTGTTAGTAAGAGCAGAAGAAGGGAGGCCAGGTAAGAGGCCATGGGAACATTCAGGAAGGAGATGACAGGAGCTTGGATGATAGTGAGGATGGTGGCAATGGTGAAGATGGTGAGATGTGATCTGATTCCGGATATATTCAGAAGATCACTGGTTAAATATAGAGCCAACAGGATTTGCTAATACATCACAGGTGGGGTCTGAGGAAAACGCACCAGGATGATGCCAAGGTTTGTTTTGTTTTCTGTTTTTTGGGGTTTTTTTTTTTTTTTTTTCTGAGCCATCGGAAGAATGGAGTACTTACTGCACCAGGTTATAGCCATCATTTTGCTTTGTTTGGTTTTATCTGTGCACATCATTCGACCTGGAGCATCTGGAGGGCAAGAACTATTTTGCATCCACGTATAAGATGCTAGTACTTACCCCTACTTGATTTTCCACTGCTTTGGGCACATGGAAAGAGTACAAGTGCCTCTCTCCTTGTTCTGCTGAACGGGGTATGAGTGGCAGTGATGGGGTTACCTCTATGCTGAAGCATTTGATCGCTCTTGTAGGACTCCCTAACATTCTCTTCCTCATGTCTGTGACTAAGGGGGCCATATGTTCAGATGTTGCAGGCTGGGTTCTTGAGTGACTCTATGGAGCAGAGCCCCCCAAAAACCTCTGTGCAACATGAAGCATACGCAAAAAACACAATTTTGTTGTGTTGAGCCTCTAACGTAGCGCCTGTTACTAGCCTATCCTAACTAATACAATCTCCAAAGCCTAGCATAAGGCATTGTACTAGTTGTCATTGATAAACGCTTTCTGAATGAATGAAATAATGAATGAATAATCATATTAACCCCTTTGTCCTTGAATTGCTCTATATTACAACTGCAAAGTTACCAGTAACTTAGTCCTATATATTAGGGAGAGAAGAAAGGCTGTGTGAATGGTTTGAGGGCCACATAAAGCTATAGCATTACCACTGCCACACCCAAATGATGGTATCGTTAAACACTTATTAGAACAGAAGCCGAAGAAATGCAGGAAACAAGGTCAGAAAAAAAATTCATTTACAGCCAAAGCCCACCCCACGATGCCCGCCTGGTCCAGTGATCTCTATAAGGCCCTGAATGGACTGCTCTGGGATATGTCTGAATACCCATCTTTGCTGGAGGCACAGCCCCAGTGGCCATGTCTTGCACGGTGCCACAACCCTGCCTGTGGAACGTCCTATAATGCTCTGCAGGCAGAGTCCTTCGTTTTTCACCAGTTTCCATGGCCTTAGGTGGAGCCTACCTTGCAGGGCCCACTCCGCTGCCCCTCCTCTGCATGCCTGGTCACCAACTGTCTTTATTACCTTCTTCTCAGTCCCATGCAACCCCTGGAAATCTCGCTAAGCAGCAATTTCTAAACAGCGTAAAATATACACAGTCGATTCTCCTTATTCACAGTACTGTAGTTATGTTCTATAAAGTTTCTGTGAATATGGAATTAGGGAATAATGAAGCATTGCTCCTAGGAGAAATACAGGGTAGGTTCCCGTGAACCCCTGGTCACAACACATTCCTCAATCAATCAACACATAACCTTGTTCTATGTGTGTTTCTGTTTAAAAACACCTTATTTAATATGTATTATTGATCCATAAGCATAAGCATTGTACTCTGGCCAACAGCACTCTAACTCACGCCTGAATGAAGTTTCTGGAGCACCCATATCTTCTGCATCAGGCCCATCACAGCCTTCTCATGCTTAGGAGCACTAGATGGTATTAGCACTATGCTTGGGGAGCATTTGCAATGGTGAACTCACCAATAAAGAGCGCAAAAATGTAAAAAAAGATGGCATTAAATAGACCACAAAAAGGATACTAGTTTGTAGTGTGAGAGAGAAGGTAGAATGTCATCTGGTCTGAACTTGTTTGACCTAAGTAGAAAGCGTGTACATCAAGTGACCCAAATATTTTGCCACTCTGTGCAGGTTCAAAATTACCATCAGGCATGGTGGCTCATGCCTGTAATCCCAGTACCTTGGAGGCTGAGGCAGGAGGATCACTTGAGGCCAGGAGTTCAAGACCAGTCTGGGCAACATGGTAAGACCCTCATCTCTACCCAAAAAAAAAAAAAACAAATTAGCCAGGCATGGTGGCATGTGCCTGTAGTCCCAGCCACTAGGGAGGCTGAGGCAAGAGAATCGCTTGAGCCCAGGAGTTCAAGGTTACAGTGAGTTATGATCACACCACTGCACCCCAGCTTGGATGACAGAGACCCCATCTCTTAAAAAATAAAATAAAAATGAAAAATGACCATAAAAGTGCTGTGAGTACAGATTTTGGAGTTAACAACAAATTTTAGCAAGTAGACAAATTCGCACATATAGAATCCACAAACACTGAGGATCAACCATCTTTTAGAAGAAGCTGAAACAAATTCCTGAGATTCTCATTTTTACTTAAGTAGAAGGGAGAGGAGGTTAAGGAATTAAAATATAATATCAAAAAGGCCCCCAAACACTAGAAATCCTACTCTTTCAGAGGATCTTTTTGGAGATCCCTCACCCGACCTTCTGCCCTGTCCCAAGGGCCTCAGCCGCAGCCCCAGGGAGCAGTCTGGGGCCTCTGCGTAAGCACCATGGGAAAACAAGTCCCTGGGCAGCCCGCCTCATCACAGACAGTTCCCACTGTCAAGAGCTTCTTCCTCCTATTGAGGCAAACTCTGCCTTCCTGTAAGTCCTAGGCCCTGGACTGAGTTATTCCTGTCATTCCCACTACTCTGTTAATTCCGCTCCCACACAACAGATACTCAAGTACAGCCTAGCATTACTTAATGACACAGATGCATTCTGAGAAATGCATTATTAGGTGACCACCATTGTGTGAACATCATAGAGTGTGCTTACACAAATCTGGATGGTGTAGCCCATTACACACCGAGGCTAGACGGAATAGTCTATTGCTCTTTGGCTACAAACCTGTGCAGCATGTGACTGTACTGAATACTGTAGACAAGTGTCACACAATGGTAAGGTATTGTTGTATCTAAACATATCTGAACATAGAAAGGGTACAACAAAAACACGGTATGATAATCTCATAGGACCACTGTCACATCATATATGTGATCCGTCATTGACCAAAATGTCATTATGCAGTATATGAGTGTAATTGAAGAGAGTGTCATGTTTTTCCCTGCCCAGCTGTGGGACTGCCATAGACAACAACACTTACACTACAGAAGAAGTGTGTCCAGATTCTACCATTTGAGATAAGATAGGAATTTAATTTGAGCTATGGGCAAAAGGGAGAGCTTCATTTGCTTTTGACTCAAACTCTCTAAATTGGAGCTATTTCTCTAATGATGACAATGGTCAATTTCTGGGTACTTGCTAGATGCCAGGCCCTGTCTGAAGCACTTTGCACATATAATCACATTTAGTTTAATTAACTGGAGAAGAGAAACACCGCAGGAAGGTAGACCCTCTTGCAAAACCCAGGTGAAAGATAACAAGGATCTGAGCCAGGGCAGCGGCCATGGTGATGAGAGACAGATCAGCAGTAGGACTGAGAGGGATTGGAGGCTGGCCAGATGTGGAACGAGGGAGAGGGAGGTGTGGAGGATGGTTGTGGTTTCTGGCCTAAGAAACTGGATAGATTCTATGCATTCGAATCAACCAATATTGGAGGCCCTTCAGAACGAGTTTAGGGGAAAGACAAGGGCATTGGTTTAGGCAATGACTAACCGGAAGACTCCACACATCACCCAGAATACAAGCCTGCATCTCTGCTCTGGCCTCACTCCCTCTCTGCATAATAAATCAGAGGGCTGGACTGAGATCCCTGAGGGGTGAAACAGGGCAAACAGGGACAGGGCTAGAAATATCAGACTATACATAAAGAACAGAAGGTAGATGCTCTTTCAGGGAATGAGCGTGAACTTCTGCAGATTACTCCTCCCAAATGCCTGATGAGTGGGTGCTCCACTTCCCTACTCACATGAACACATCCACACACACACGCAGAAACACATGAATGCATACACACACACAAATACATACACTCGCACACGCATGCACAAACACACATGCACACACAGCACAAACATGCACACACACAGACACACGCGCACACATGCACACCTATATGCACACACACACACAAACACATATGCACACAAACACCAGGATTAAAACACAGTCTGGCAATAGATGAGCCACAGAGCATCTCTACCTGGGCTTCTCTGGGAATTTTTGTGGGTAGAGGAACCCTGCCTTCTTCCGGCTATACCCACCTCTCAGATAAATGGATAGACAGCATCATCGTAAGGCCGGGCCTTAGATGTCTCCAGTTTGTCCTTATTTCCAAAGCAGCTACATTCTCATTTGATCCTTAGAACAATCCTATGAGTTGGTGTTATCTCTAAATACAGAAAATGAGAGCCAGAGAGGTTCAATGACCAGAAGCAAAGTCTCCTGACCCTATGGAAGGCAGTGGCCACTGCAGCAGGATGGAAGGGAATGAGTGAAGCAGATGAAGAGCAGGATGGCCCTGATACAGGGCATCCCAATTTTTGTATCTCTCAACTCCTTCCAAACATCACCCAGCTCAATCTCCCTTGCCCCCTGTTTCCTGTCTCAAAGCAGAGCTGGGCTGCATGAACCACGTCTCACCTAAGCCGGGGCCTGCAGAGGAGCCTGCGGCCCAATGGAGAGCAAATCTGAGCACCTAAGTGACAGAGAAGACAAAAAGGAGAGTAGATTTGTGTCCAATTCAAAGAGACAGAAGTGCAGCAACATCCTGTGCAGCCGGCTCCAAAAGGAGCTGCTGCAGCTTCCAGGAGGAAGTCAGTTGAGCCCAGAACCCCTCATTTCCTGCCGTCTGCCCAGTGCTAATCTGAGCTCACGACAATCTCGGGCCGCAGAGGTGGAGGAGACACTGACCTCCATCTGCCTCCGGTTTCTCAGCAGGCAGTCCCGCAGCACTGGCTCCCACTTCCTGAGCAGGGTGTCCCAAGAGTGGGCATCCCCCGAGCCGCTGCTCCCATCACCACCACAGCCAGCCAATGAGGGATCCAGAGAACTGGAGGAGCCAGGGTCCATGCCCGGTAAAGAATGCATGTCATGCTCTGGCCTGGAGCTGTTCCCTGCGGCCTGGGCCGAGTCCGCCGAGACCCGTGTGGCCAAGAGACTGAAGGGCCGAGAGAGACATCGAGGGTCCTCGTGAGGCCCGTCCAAGCTGGCAGCTTTGGCTCCCATCTCCTGGGGGCTCTGGCAAGGGGACTCGGCCTCTCTGGATGGTGGGCAGCCTTCTGCTTCTCCACGTTCCCCCGCAGAGCCAAGCGAGAGCTGAATAAAGCTAAAGCTTGAGGTAAAGGCACTGTGAGAGCCAGGAGGGGTTGGAGTGGCCTCAGGGCCACAGCCAGGGCTGCAGCTACTGCTACTCAACTCTGCTGATGGCAGAGAGCCTGCTGCCCGGACACGCCTTGCTCCATCGCTGCAGGCTGCCTCCCAGCTGGCGTCCATGGCTGCACACTCTTGCTGCCACCCAGCATTCCCAGGGCCACACAGCCTGCTAAGCCTGTCGGGCAATCTGGTGCCACCTCTGAGCTGAATCCCAAAGTGTGCGGAGGTTCCTCTCACAGAGGTCACAGCAGGGGCTGCTGCGCTCTTGGAAACAGGGCTCTGGACCAAGAGGCCTCTCAAGTCAAGGCCACACTGTCTGGCCCTGGACTCCGAGTGGTGGGACTCCTCGCCAGACACCCCTCCTGGGACCTGAAACAGTGTGCCCACTGCTGGGGAAAGGAACCCGATCCCAGGCCCTGTCGAGCTTCTCATGTAGCCCGGCCTCCGTGCCAGCCGCCGCCTCCGAAAGCACGCTGCAGGTGGTAAGCAATCCCGGCTGCCTGGGAAGAAAAGAAAAAACAGCACCATAAACATGCAGATCTTACTGGCCCGGCTGGAACTGCATCTGGAGAACATCCCTAGGTTTAAAGGTCATCTCTCGGTACACCTGTCAAAGATAGATGCTGGCCCCGTGGTCCCAGGGCTAATCCATTACATAAATCCTGACAATCCTCAGGAAGTGTTTGCCTGGAACATGTAGAAATCAACATAGTATCTCAGCTCCTCGGTTTAGCAGAGCAGCTGGCACTGCTGTACGCTGTGCCAACAGGTCAGCATGAACACAACCTTGGCGTCCCCTGAACCCTCCAACATCTTGCCTGTTGGTCTTTTATGGCACATCAGTACTCTCATCCTGGAGTGGGCCTGGAAAGCAAATGATGTGAAAGTGGAATGCCAGAGCATGCCTCTAAATGAGATCCAACCATTTACTCTAGCTATTCATTGAACAACATGTGAATGTTCACTAGCTGAGCTATCCATGTCTCTGCAAGACTGATCTGTTGCTGCAGACCATGGATAGCTGGCCGTGCCACAATGCATGGTCATCATCTCATCTCACTCAGTGGATGACAGGAGGCCTGCCTGATGTGTTCTCCAAACCAGTGCTGCATTCCCTTCCCAGCTATGCTACAGGAATAGGAACAATAACAAATGCTGACGCCTCATTGCCTGGTTCAAACCCTGATTGTACCACTTGCTGGTTGTGTGACGTTCCAAAAGTTACTTAACCTCTCTGTGCCTCAGTTTCCCCATAAGTAAAGTGGTGATATTAACAGTAGCTCTCTCATAAGGTGGTTGTGAGCATTCAACTAAATGAGTTACTATTTGTAGACAGCTTAGAACCGTGCCTGGCACATATGATGATAAGAGTGATTAAAATGTTGTTATTTTTAGATTGCATAGCATTTTGCTACTCATAATGTGTCTTAATTTACATTAATTTCATTCACTCCCGACCAAAACCATGTAAATCAATCAGACCCGAAACTATAGCTTCCTTTTATATTAAAGGCAACTGAGATTCAGAGAACTTGACTTTCCAGAATCCCCTGCAAGTAGCCAAGTGACCAGGCCAAAGTCTCTTGACTCTACTGGCCCACACAGAGCTCTCATCTCAGGACCCTGCCACATTGCAAATCAGGCATGAAAGTAAAACCAGGCAGCACTAGGCAGAGCTGCAGTCATACCATGGCCTATGGCGAGAAGTGGAACAAGCCTTCACTCCAGGCCCACACATCCTGCTTTGCTTCCCAGAACAGACACGGGCTTGGAATCTTTATCCTGTTAAGCTGAGATCACTAGGCATTAAGCATCCCACTGAGCTACGATCATGGCACATGCCAGCTCCTAAAAGGGGTGGGGGTGGCATTGATAATCTCTGGGGAAATGAGCACAATGACCTCCAGCCCCCTATTTCCTGACTTGAGCATCTGAAGATAACACAGCCCAAGACTTGCTCACACAGTGACTTGCTCTTGCCAACTACAGGGAGCCCCAGAAGGGCTATTGCTGCCTGGAGTGCACAGAATTCCAGAAGCTTGCAGGGAAGGGAGGAATGGAAGCAGGGACCATGAGGTGGTGGTGGAGGAAGTCAGAGTAAAGAAAGGAAGGGAGGCATTTAACACTATAACCCTAGGAGATCGGTACTAGTCCTATTTTAAAAACAATACAGCTAAAGCTCAGAAAGCCTTACTTTGCCCCAGAACTCCCGGATCATGGTTTCCCAAAGCCTGGATTTGAACTGAGGCTTGTCTCGTTCCAAAGTGCACGCCCTTTCAATTCCCTTTGCCTCCAAGTGTATCAGTTAGGGCGACAGCGTAAAATGTCAGGAAAGCAGAAGAAACATTTCATTTTTTTCTTTCTTTCTTCAAGACAGAGGCCATGCAAGTTGAAGCCAGTAGAAAAGGATGTGATGAGATGTACAGAAGGAATCCGTCATCGGAGAACGTGAGGCTCCCTGCAGTGTCCCAGCCTGACCGGCAGGGGGAGCAGTCGGAACAGGGTGGCCGGGCGTTACGAGCGGGCAGAGAGGGCCTCAGGGACACGCACTCATACCCCCTGCAAAGCAGGCAAAACGTTCTCCAGAGAGCAAAGAATCCGAAAGGAAGTTAGAGAAAACACTGAATTCTGGCTTCAATTACCAAAGGAAAACAATTCAACAATTTCGTATCATGAAAAATGAGTCCAGTGAAACCTATATTGTCTGTGGTTTAGACTTTTAACTATTTGTTTATGTACCAGTCATCCAGATAACCCTTCCGAAGTTAAAAGGGCTAAGTAGAAAATAATTTGTTTGAAATTTCATTTCTTTTCCAAAGCCTGAGGGCACTTCAGCATGAGTAGCCTTTTCTTTTTTTCTTTTCTTTTTTTTTTTTTTTTTTGAGACAGTCTCGCTCTTGTTGCCCAGGCTGGAGTGCAGTGGCACGAACTCGGCTCACTGCAACCTCCGCCTCCCAGGTTCAAGTGATTCTCCTGCCTCAGCCTCCCAACTAGCTGGGATTGCGGGTGCCTGCCACCACGCCCAGCTAATTTTTGTATTTTTAATAGAGAGGGGGTTTCACCATATTGGCCAGTCTGGTCGCTAACTCCTGATCTCAGATGATTCCCCTCCCCGCTCCTAGGCCTCCCAAAGTGCTGGGATTACAGTTGTGAGCCACAGCCACCGCGCCCAGCCCCTGAGTAGTCTTTTCTAAAACCACTCAACCAAAGGTCCTGAAATCCTGCAAGCCAGGTTCCAGTTGCAGCACAGTGAGGTTACCCACTTTGAACCCTTGTTTCTACCGGGGCCCTGGGAAGCTGTGATGAGCCGGGAACCAGAAACAACAAGCCCAAGAGGGCAAACATAAGAGAGGTGTTTACCAAACGTGGGAATGAGATATGGGAACCACCTGGCTTCTGCACCCTGCTGAGGGCTCATGCAAACCATCCCCTGGCCACTGGCCTTCCCAGAAGGTGGCCCGAATAGCAAAGACTGTCATACACTATGAATCCTAACCCTCAGAGGGTAGAGGGCAGATCCGGAGGGCACTGCTGGAATCTGCCAGAAGAATTCCAGGAAACCCATATAAGGCAGGAATGAAATCTGTAGGAAAAACTCCCAGTTTCCCATAATGCAAGGCCATTTTTTCTCACTCTTTTTTTCCTCTTTTTTATTTTTATTTTTTGAGGAAACTAATGACATCCCCTGTGACCAGAATCAATTCTCACTTACATATCCAAGTCGTGCCATCACACCTGGCAGTTCAGTAAGGATTAGGATGCATTCAGACCTTGGAGACAAATACTCCTTTCCTAGCACGTAAGTGCAATCAGCTCTGGAAGGAGGTTCGAAAGGGCAGGAAGCAACATATGCCAAGGTGAAGAAAAAGCCCAAAGTGCAGGCAGGTTTTGAGAGCCGGTTAGGAAACAAGCTGTGCCCTCTGTGCTCTGTGAAACCCAGAGATGCCTCGTTCTACCCATCTAGTCCAGGAATGAATGACTGAGCAGGGAAAGGGAGCTTGGCGCAGCTTTCTCTGCTCCTCCAGGCCTCTTGTTCTGCAACAGATCAATTCTAGAGGGAAGAGCTGATGCCTTACTTCCTCTCTGAAGCACAGACCTGCTTGCCCTGGTAATATATGACCCCCATCTCCACCTTACTGAGCCCAACAAGCTCTGATTGGAGGGAAGTGAAAGCAGCTTAGAACAGACCCAGATGTCAATGGGTCTCTATATACAGTCCAGATAGGAAGCCTGGAAATATATGTTTACCTAGCTTAGAAGGAAAATTGAGGCAAGCCAATATTAACCAGCCTGATCGGCAAGAATCCTGTCGGTCCTCCCTCTTATGTTCTCCCTTCATCTATCCAAATCCTTCCCATCCTTCAGCTCCCAATCCCTTCCCCATCAGCTCCCTTCTCCTGATCACCCAGTCAACAGGGCTTCACCAGTTGTCCATATCACTCATTCCCTCCATCACTCATTCCCCCCTACGTATTGTTAACACCCAGCACTGTTAATTATTTTCTGTGGCGGATATGAATTGTTTCCAGTTTATACTATACAGAAGTTTCCTGAGGTCCTTATAATTCCTAAAACAATCCTAGTTTACAGTATATCAGAGAAGAAATTAAAATACACGTTGGCCAGACAATATTCATTTTTAAATATGAAATCTTAAACATGCAGTTTAAGAAAACATGATACTTAGTTTTTGTCCTGGAGCGGTGGCTCATGCCTGTAATCCCAGCACTTTGGGAGGCTGAGGTGGGTGGATCACTTGAGGTCAAGAGTTCGAGACCAGCCTGGGCAACATGGCAAGGCCCCATCTCTACTAAAAATACAAAAATTAGCCTGGTGTAGTGGTGCACACCTGTAATCCCAGCTACTCGGGAGGCTGAGGCAGGAGAATCACTGGAACCTGGGAGATGGAGGTTGCAGTGAGCTGAGACCACACCACTGCACTCCAGTCTGGGTGACAGAGCAAGACTCTTTTCTCAAAAACAAAACAAAAAGAAAAATGACATGTGGGCTTGGGCAGGTCACTTGGCTGCCCCACACCCCAATGATTCTAAGGTCTCCTGAAGGGAAAATGCTGGGACCTCAAGACTGCTGCAGGGAATGCACCAAATAGCAAGAGAAAGAACACGACTTTACAAAACATGATTTGCATATAAATTTATAGTGGAAGCATAAAGGAATATATTCTTTTCAGGGAAGGAATTTTAATCCCATCTGTCATGGTTGGGGTGTAAGATCTTAATACATTCAGGCTAACCAAATATTCAGAACCATAAAGAAACAATATATCCCTCTGGATTAATTTGTTTCCAAAGAATCAGAATCCAGTAATAGGCACTAAGCACAAACACTCTACTGAGCCAAAGTCCATCCTCCTTTGATAATTCAGAGAGCGCTTAAGGCTTCTGAAGTGCCTTCAGGTCACTGTAATAAGCATCCCGTGAGCAAGGCAAGCTGGGGGTGGAATAAATCAACCTGTACTGTATTTCCAATTTACTCATGTAATCCATTTCCATAAAACAATTCCTTATTGAACACTAGATGATACATGGGGTGCAGACATAAACAAGACACCATCCCTGCCCTCAAACTGCTTATGATCTAGCAAGGGATGTCAGACATACAAAAACTGTTACAGGAATTGAATGTACTCTTTCAATCGTGGAGGAAGGAGAATTCAATTTGAAATTAAACTAATGGAGGAACCTGGTTAGCTCAGTTGGTTAATGGTTCTAAGGCCTTCCATGAGCTCCAAATTATGTGCCACCCCATAAAACCACCTCACGGGATTAAAGGGAAGAAGGGTGCTGCATTTGGTGAAAAAGAAGTGAGGGCCATCACAAACACATCTTTAATTTCTACCAGAAACAAAAGGTTTTTTGCCCTTTGAGAAAATGAATGCCACAAGTCAGTCCTGATCCAGACGCATTTTGTGAGTTAGTTTGAACTCAGAAGCACTAAGGAAGGACAGGGTTACATCCAGAGGCCTGATCCCACAGCTCTCCTATTAATAAGGTGGCACAGAAATACTAGAAATAGAGTAGCAAACCCACCAGCCATTGTCCATGTTTGCAAACACACACACACACACACACACACACACACACACACATTTGTACATACTCATACAAGCACCAGGGTAAGGAACAAAGAGAAGGTTCTAGAACTGACATGGAAGAGGAATTATCACACTCTTCTCTCTTTATTCCCAGAAATGTCAACAAAAACATTTAAGTGTAAAATCTAATTTATCCCTACTTTGCTAACTGACCATTTCTGACATTTTAGAATGTATGTGGGTTTGGAATTGACCTCCCCTACCATTTCCTGAGGCTTCCATTGAATTTTCCCTATTTTTTTTTTAACTTTTCTTTAATTTTATGTTAGGTAACATATACCTAACATAAAATCACCATTTTTACCATGTTTCAATGTATCATTCAGTGGCATTAAGTACATTCACATTGTTGTACAATCATCACCATCCTGCACCTGAAGAACTTTTTCACCTTCCCAAACTGAAACACGGTACCCATTAAATATTAACTCCCCATCTCCCCCTGCCCCAGTCCCTGGTAACAACCATTCTACTTTTGTCTAGATTTATTCATGATTAATTCAACAACCTGGGCCTAAGCTTGGCCTAAAATTGGAAGTCCAACAGAAAGTGCATTTTCAACAACACCATCCATGTGCATGAAGGAACATTGTTGGGGGAGCATACACGTGTGATATAAAAATAATACAAATCTTATATGGTTTGGCTGTGTCCCCACCCAAATCTCATCTTGAATTGTACTCCCATAATTCCCATGTGGTGTGGGAGGGGACCTAGTGGGACATCAATGGAATGATGGGGGCAGTTTCCCCCATACTGTTCTCATGGTAGTGGAAAAGTCTCATGAGATCTGATGGGTTTATCAAGGGTTTCTGCTTTTGCTTCTTCCTCATTTTCTCTTGCCACCACCATGTAAGAAGTGTCTTTCACCTCCCGCCATGATTCTGAGGCCTCCCCAGCCATGTGGAACTGTAAGTCCAATTAAACCTCTTTTTCTTCCCAGACTCAGGTGTGTCATTATCAGCAGCATAAAAATGGACTAATACAGTAAATTGGTACCAGTGGAGTGGGGCATTTCTGAAAAGATACTCGAAAATGTGGAAGCAACTTTGGAACTGAGTAACAGGCAGAGGTTGGAACAGTTTGGAGGGTTCAGAAGAAGACAGGAAAATGTGGGAAAGTTTGGAACTCCCTAGAGACTTGTTGAATGGCTTTGACCAAAAGCCTGATAGTGATAGGAACAATAAGGTCCAGGCTGAGGTGGTCTCAGATGGAGATGAGGAACTTGTTGGGAACTGGAGCAAAGGTGATTCTTGTTATGTTTTAGCAAAGAGACTGGCAGCATTTTACCCAAGAGACTGGCAGCATTTTACCCTTGCCCTAGAGATTTGTGGAACTTTGAACTTGAGAGGGATGATTTAGGGTATCTGGCGGGAGAAATTTCTAAGCAGCAAAGCATTCAAGTGGTGACTTGGGTGCTGTTAAAGGCATTCAGATATATAAGGGAAGCAGAGCATAAAAGTTCAAAAAATTTGCAGCATAACAATGTGACAGAAAAGAAAAACCCATTTTCTGAGGAGAAATTCAAGCCAGCTGCCGGAATTTGCATAAGTAACAACGAGCCAAATGTTAAGCCCCAGAACAATGGGGAAGACATCTCCTCGGCATGTCAAAGGTCTTCACAACAGCCCCTCCCATCACAGGACTGGAGGCCCAGGAGGAAAAAAAGGTTTTGTGGGCTGGGCCCAGGGTCCCCGTGCTGTGTGCATGGGGACTTAGTACCCTGTGTCCCAGCTGCTCTAGCCATGGCTGAAAGGGGCCAACACAGAGCTCGGGCCCTGGCTTCAGAGGGTGCAAGTCCCAAGCCTTGGCAGCTTCCACTTAGTGTTGAGCCTGCAAGTGCACGGAAGTCAAGAATTGGGGTTTGGGAACCACCACCTAGATTTCAGAACATGTATGGAAACGGCTGGATGCCCAGGCAGAAGTTTGCTGCAGGTGCCGGGCACTCATGGAGAATCTCTGCTAGGGCAGAGGAAGGGAAATACGGGGTTGGAGCCCCCACACAGAGTCCCTATTGGGGCACCAGCTAGTGGAGCTATGATGGTAGATCCACCAACAGCTTGCACTATCCACCTGGAAAAGCTGCAGACACTCAGTGCCAACCTGTGAAAGCAGCTGGGAGGGAGGCTGTACCCTGCAAAGCCACAGGGGTGGAGCTGCCCAAGACCATGGGAACCCACCTCATCCTTGGATCAGTGTGATCTGGATGTCAGATCTGGAGGTCATTTTGGAGCTTTAAAATTTGACTGCCCCACTGGACTTCGGACTTGCATGGGCCCTGTAACCCCTTTGTTTTGGCCAATTTATCCTATTTGGAACAGCTGTATTTACCCAATACTGGTACCCTCATTGTATCTAGGAAGTAACTAACTTGCTTTTGATTTTACAGGCTCATGGACAAAAGGGAATTGCCTTGTCTCAGATGAGACTTTGGACTGCGGGCTTTTGGGTTAGAAGTGCCTTTTGCCAGGCCAGGTGTGGTGGCTTATGCCTGTAATCCCAGCACTTTGGGAGGCCGAGGCAGGCAGATCATGAGGTCAGGAGTTCGAGACCAGCCTGGCCAATATGGTGAAACTCTGTCTCTATTAAAAATACAAAAATTAGCTGGGCATGGTGGCGGGTGCCTGTAGTCCCAGCTACTCAGGAGGCTGAGGCAGAAGAATCACTTGAACCCAGGAGGCAGACGTTGCAGTGAGCCAAGATCGCACCACTGCACTCCAGCCTGGACAACAGAGCAAGACTCTGTCTCAAAAAAATAAAATACAATAAAATAAAATAAAGAAGTGCCTTTCACCTCCTGCCATGATTTTGAGGCCTCCCCAGCCATGTGGAACGGTTAAGTCCAATTAAGCCTCTTTTTCTTCCCAGTCTCGGGTATCTCTTCATCAGCAGGATGAGAACTAATATAAGATGTATACAAATATAAATCCAAATGTGAATATGTCTATACACAAATATACATATGAAATATTTATAAACACATATACACAAAGAGAAGGGTAGACATCACTATGAAGGTGGCACGAGAGAGAGGGAGAGTTCTATGCAAGTGAAGCAGTCCTTCCCACTCCCTTTCAAAATCCACCAACCAAGCAGGTCAATCAAGGAATCGCCACAGAATCTTGCACTGGGCTTGCTGCCATCACATTCACCAATGGATACCATTCATCTCTTTGCCAGGCGGATGGTTTTCCTAGGCATGATTATTCACCAACTGCTCTTTCTTGGAGAGGTGAGCCACTCTACTCTGTTGGGGCATTTCAGTCATCTGGAAAGCTGAGTGGACTGCAGGTACAGACGCCAACAGGTCTGCAGGCCACCAGGAGTTCCACCAGAGGCAAAGTTCTGTCGCTGTTTTCCTGTCAGCCTCCTGATCACCCAAAGGCTAGAGGTTTGACTCCCGGGTGGCATTCCCACAGACACTACTTCCTTACAACAGCCTCACAGTCGGAAGGGATGAATCCCACACTGAATTGGCTTTTTATTTAATTGTCTACAGTCTCAGCCCAGAATCACTAAAACTGGAAGGACTGTTCTGCTTGGAACAGTCTTTTAGCACAGGAGATAGATACGTGCTAAAAGTATAAACAAAAGCAAAAGAATGATAAACCAGTCTTAACAGGGAACAGGACGTGATGTGCAAGGGACCTCGAGGGTAATGTTCCATTTTTAAGCCTGCTGGTATTTACACAGGTGCCTACTGTATTATTCTCAAACAATACATAGGAAAAATACATGCAATTATATAGTAATTCAAGGATAACGTTCCATTTCTTAAGTGGTGGTTACACAGGAACTGATTGTATTATTTTCAAACAGCACATGTAAATCCTATGTGTAATTATATATTAAACACATAATTATATATACAGTTTTTATAACTGTGAAATATTTGATAATACTTTTTCAAGTTGGGTGCATATATGCCCCCATAGTCCCAGCTACTCGGGAGACTGAGCTGGGAGGATCACTTGAGCCCAGGAGTTCAAAGCTGCAATGAGCTATGATTGCTCCTATGAATAGCCACTGCACTCCAGCCTGGGCAACTTAGCAAGACCTCGTCTCTAAAAATTAATTATCAATTTTTCAAAGTCCTGGTCCCTGTCCTCAATGGAGCTCATGGCTCCCTGGGAAAGACAGACATGTCAACAAGCAGATGCAGACCAGGCTGTGAGCAACTCCACTGCAGGAGGCCAGGAAAGTGAACTGGAAGGCTGAGGCTTCCCAGGCCAAAAAGGAGGGTGAGGTCATTGCCGGTGGAGGGAAGAGCAAGCACAGTGTGAAAGGCAGTGTTGAGTGCAGCCAGCTTGAAGAAGTTCAGAACCACTGGGACTTGGGTACAGACAGCGTGGCAGCTGTGGAGGATGAGGCAGACGACAGGATGGGAATAGGCCCAGGGTGGCTTCCAGGTGGGGACCAAGAGGACAGGGCCAAGGCAGGACCTGAGCCACAGGGAAGAGAGGTGGAAACACATGCCATGCAAGTGGGAAAGCCAGGAGGGTTAAATGAGGCCGCGTAAGAAGGCAAATCCTGAAAGAAGAAGAGGGATTGCGAAAAAAGTGACCAGAAAACACCCAAGGAAACCACACTGGGATTCCAGGAGGGGTTGGTCACAGAATACAGGCAAATTACATGCATCCCAGATGTGCCCAGGAGGATAGCTTGATCCGGGGAAGGCAAGGCGGCAGTGAGCCACAGTCATGTCATTGCACTCTAGCCTGGGCAACAGAGCAAGAATCTGTCTCAAAAAAAAAAAAAATCATGACAGTATCTTTTAAAACTTCTAAGGTCCAGATCACAACCAAGACTGATGAAATTACAACATTGAGGGATGGGCCTCCGGTATTGGTGCTTCTTGACACTATTCAGGTGATTCTAGGGGGCAGTCAGGACTGAAAAGCTTTGTTTTAAGGAAAAGTCCTATTTAACATCCTAGTACACTTGGGATTCAAATGCATCATAAACTTAACATTAATGATGCTAGAGAGGTTGTTGCTTTGCAGAATATTCTCTCTCCCCCAATCTTTTTCTATTTCTTGAATGTGGTTTTAGCTACAAACTACTACAAGTAGAAAAAGTATGGTCTATATTTAAAATTTGTCCCCATGCCTCTGTTCTAAATCTTCTACCCTACATAGGATTTCCCCTTTCCATTAGACAATGAGAGTCCTGGGCCCCACAAGGAAGGTGACAGGTGGCACCAGCGTCTCACTTTCCTCATCAGTAATGAGGAGAAACAGGCCACCCAGCAGTTTGACATCCAGCCCACTTCGTGTTTAAGGGTCAAAAACCATGCATGTGACATACAGTGTGGGATCCTGGATTGGATCAGGGAACAGGAAAAGGATACTGGTGAAATCTGAATAAGATTTGTAGTTTAGTTCATTGCACCAATGTTCATTTTTGAGTCTTAATGCATGTACCATGATTATATAAGCCCTTACCATTAGAGGAAGCCAGGTGAAAGGAACTTTGTGCTGTCTTTGCAGCTTTGTGGTAAATCTATAATTATTCCAAAATAAAAAGTTTATCTTAAAAAAATGTATATGCACACAGTTTATGGACCTGGACTTAACAGCAGAAGACGAAATTTAGCTCTGCCTCTTATGAGTGAGCATGGTCAAGTGACTAACCTCTGCGTTGCTTCCATTATCTCATCTGTAAAATGGGACTCCACCCCTAGGATAGCTGGAAGGATAGATGAGATTATGACTTTAACCGCTCAATACCATGCCTGGCACAGTCACTGAAGGAAACCAAAATAAGCCACTCCAAACTATGCTGCTTTGGAATATTGATTATTTTGAGCTGAAGCCACTTGAAAAACAGCAAGTGCAGGGAAAGGTTTTCTCTGAACTCCCTTTATCTGCTCAAAACAGATGCGCCAAAGGGAACTCAGTTGTCATGAATTCCCTTCCCGGAAGTTTCATCAACCAGGGAAGACGGATTCGTATTGCAGGAGAGGAAACGAGGAGTCGACACCACACCCAGACAAACTTTGTCACAAACTCTCCTATCTTCCATCTGCTGTTCTAACAGCACATTTTTAAAAATCACAACCTATATCCTCCTCCCCTTCCCCTATGAAAACAGTATATAAGCTCTCAAATCTCACCGTTTTTTGGGGGTATTCACTATTTTTTCCTGTGATGCCCCCCATGCACATAATATTAAAAATTAATAAATGGGCTGGGCACAGTGGTTCATGCCTGTAATCCCAGCACTTTGAGAGGCCGAGGCAGGCGGATTACCTGAGGTCAGGAGTTCGAGACCAGCCTGGCCAACATGGTGAAACCCTGTCTTTACTAAAAGTACAAAAAATTAGCAGGGCATGGTGGCAGAGGGCACTTGTAATCCCAGCTACTCGGGAGGCTGAGGCAGGAGGATCACTTGAACCCAGGAGACGGAGGTTGCAGTGAGCCGAGATCGTGCCATTGCACTCCAGCCTGGGCAACAAGAGTAAAACTCCTTCTCAAAAAAAAAAAATTTAATAAATGTCTATGCCTATTCTCCTGTTAATCTATCTGTTGTCAATTTCATAGACCCAGATAGGGAATCTAGGAGGGTAGAGGAGAGGTCTCTTCCCCTCCATTGCCATTCAATAACTAGAGTTATTTTCAATTCATGAATAAAGATGAGGCAAAGGCACCTGGACCTGACCACCAGGGAGGTGGAGTTCAAGGCCAAGGTAAACCAGGGCAGCCTCAGCTCTGACCACAAGTTTTTTTTTGTACTGATGAAGTTCCCCGGGGGGCCAACGTGATTTACACACACACACACACACACACACACACGAGTGAGAGCCCAGCATGGGATCACATAGACACTCTATCTATGTTCTCCATTGACCAATACAGTCTCAACTCTCTGATCCAATTTTTCTCTCCTTGTTATGCCTGGATCTCTCTTTCCCAACTGAAGCAAGTGGCTGAGGAATTCAGTAGCAAAAGATTCATAAGCCATGTGGAAGGGTATGCTTCAAAATGCATCAAGCAGCCTCTCTCCATTGTGCTATTAATTCTCCTAAACGATTGTCTTTTTCTTTTAGTGTAAAGTGCTACTCCAAAATCTGATCACCATCTGAGCCCCCCTCAAGAGTGCTGCTAGCTACAGATGGGTGTCTCTAATGAATTTTTTAACTGCTGCCCTAATAAAATATGGATGAACCAGAAGGAGCCCTCTGTGTAGCTGTTATTTCAAAGCAACTAAACAACTTAAGTTTCTGCTCTTATTTTTTTGCAGCAAAGAGCTGCAAACTCTCGTATCCACCCTAGCAAAAGATAGCTTCTTTCATGCTAGTCCATCTGTAAAGTTCACAGTTACCTTTTTAATGCCACATTTTATGCATGGACTTATTTTCATGGCTTTCTAAGTGCCCCATTTTGCATGCCAACTCAGATAAGTGTTTATTTTAAAAATGATCTCAAATTTTCAGTATTTCACACAGAAACAGCACCCTGGAAGCTGGAGCATCTTTTAAGTAAGTTCTTACTTTGTGCTAAATGTTTATAATACTCAGAATGTAAGCCCACATCAAAGCTTTGTGCCACGTTAAATGCCTGACCTTAAAAATAAAACCGTTATAAAATTACAAGTGTCCTGCTCTATGGTCTTACTAAAAAACAAGGGGATATTCAGTATTTTTTTTCCACAAGTTAGTATTGGAATGTAGTGCACTGGTGGGAGGGAATTTAAAAAACAGCATAACACGACTCCTATGTTATAGTGATCCACACTCTCAATAAGCTGATATTACAACAACCTGCTTCTATATGCACGGGGGCAGGTGCCGAGCGTGACCTGTAACTTACCTGGGTCTGAGATATAAGAAAACATTTATAATAGGATACAGCTGTCTTTTATCTATACTTGAGGACCCTTCTTTTATAAAATTTCTCTGGTCTCATTTCATATAGAGACACTATATATAGTTTCCAAGTTTTGGTTTTCTGTTTGTTTGTTTGTTTGACAGAGTCTCACTCTGTCACCCAGGCTGGAGTGCAGTGGCACGATCTCAGCTCACTGCAGCCTCCGCCCCCTGTGCTCAAGCAATTCTCCTGACTCAGCCTCCCAAGTAGCTGGGATTACAGGCATGCACCACCATGCCCGGCTAACTTTTGTATTTTTAGTAGAGACGGGGTTTCCCCATGTTGGCCAGGCTGGTCTCAAACTCCTGACCTTAGGTAATCTACCCACCTCGGCCTCCCAAAGTGCTGGGATTACAGGCATGAACCACTGCGCCTGGCCTTGTAAGTTTTAAAAGGCCATGACTACATACAGAAAGCTCAATTCTGTCTGATGAATTCAAACAGCATTAGCATTTGGAGTTGATGATAACTAGACAGGGGCTGGACTGAAGTTAACCTTTGTGCTGCCTACAAATAAAGAGGCCGTTTAAACCAATTAATACCTTATGGAAGACGACAGTGGGAAAACTTAGGATGTTTAAGAGAGCAAACTGTTTTCAAGTACTCGTTTACATTCAAACAGTGCACACTAATTATAAAGAATTCTCATCTCTTCTTGCCTCTGTAATGCCTCTCCACTACAGAATCATCTTGAACAAAGCAATACATTTTACTGTTAGGAATAAGTCTCTGGGGATGCTTTAATGCTTAAATATCTGAAGTGTGCTTTAGTTATAACAACGTTTTCTCATTGTGGAAAGCAACTAAACATTTTTATTAAGTGCCTCTTAAAAGCTTTTGTATCCAAAGTGGCATATTTCATGATTTTTAAATTATTAAAATGAGGTGCTACTGTCTCTACCAATCATTCCTCTCAGATAGCTATCACTTAAACTCTCAGATCAGGGCCATCTGCCAGAGAAGGCAGGAAGCGGAGGTGCCGGCTGCTCCCCTGAGGGCTAGGATTCAGAATATGGCAATGAGCTGCTCTTAGATATCTCAGCCAGACACAGACCAGCATGGAGCTAGGTGCCCGCCCGGTCGGAGACCAACCAATAGAAAATCACTCCTGCAGTCCAAGGCAGTGCTTGCCAGGGAGGTGAGTGTCCCTCGGGGACTGGAAGTCAAAGGCATCAAAGATGGAGAATCCCCCGACAGGCACAAACTGGCCAGGAAGCTGTGACATTGCCTGGCTCCCTAGAATTCAAGTCACCCATGTGAACCCATCTTCACGATCCGCTATCCATTAGAAAAAAAAACAAATGGCAGCATCCCAGGAATGACAAGACTATTAAGAGACAGAGCAATGTGGCCAGGCGCGGTGGCTCACATCTGTATTCCCAGCACTTTGGGAGGCTGAGGTGGGCGGATCACAAGGTCAGGAGATCGAGACCATCCTGGCTAACATGGTGAAACTCTGTCTCTATTAAAAATACAAAAAAAAAAAAATTAGCCGGGCATGGTGGCAGGCGCCTGTAGTCCCAGCTACGTGGGAGGCTGAGGCAGGAGAATGGGGCGAACCTGGGAGGCGGAGGTTGCAGTGAGCCAATCACGCCACTGTACTCCAGCCTGGGCGACAGAGCGAGACTCCATCTCAAGAAAAAAAAAAGAGAGAGAGAGAGACAGAGCAACATACTCAAGAGAGTTCTGAAGTTAGATTGGGCTTAAGCCTATCTCTACCCCTCTTTGACTTGCCCAAGTATAACTTTTCCATGCCTGTTTTCTCATCTGGGGAAAGTTCATTTTAATATCTTCCATGCATGGTAGTTGGAAAGATTGGAGAACATGAACTCAAGCTCCCCTAGACAGCCTGTGCCCTGAGGCCCTTGTCCACACTGCCTTCTCTCGGTCTATAGATGATCTTATGGCCGCTGACTTCAACCATAATAGTGGAAGCAAATGTCTGCACCACACGGAGCTGCCCACCTGCCGAGCAGACAGAAGAGTTCCTGTTGCTTCTCACCACGCTTCCCTGGGTTCTGGTGGGTATAAATAACACATTCGTCCTCTTTGACCTCCCATTTACCATTCCATACTGACCATCCCCCTCTGTTAACAGTCTTTCTTCAGACAAGACCAATACTATGTATTAGATGTCAATTTTCTTATTTACAATCTCATTCCAGTCTTACCTTCCTGAGATTACACTGCAGTCACTTTGGAGCATAGGATGTTTACAGACAAGCCTGAGTTACTTCGGTAGGTGACTAATCTCATCATTATGTATGAGGTTTACCAGTTTAATATTCACGGAGAGGGTCTTACAGCAAATCAAAGTGTTGTTTTTTGGTTGTTTTTTTTGTTGTTGTTGTTGTTGTTGTTGTTGTTTTTCTTTGAGACACAGTCTTGCTCTTGTTGCCCAGGCTGGAGTGCAATGGCACGCTCTCGGCTCACTGCAACCTCCACCTCGCAGGTTCAAGCGATCCTCCTGTCTCAGCCTCCCAAGTAGCTGGGATTACAGGTATGTGCCACCACGTCTCGCTAATTTTTGTATTATTAGTAAAGACAGGGTTTCGCCATGTTAGTCAGGCTGGTCTCAAACTCCTGACCTCAGGTGATCCACTGCCTCGGCCTCCCAAGGTGCTGGGATTACAGGCGTGAGCCATCACACCTGGCACAAAGTGTTGGATTTTAATTCAGTCAGTTCCCATCTGGGTGATCCTTAACAAGTTACTTAGCCTGTCCAGGTCTCAGTTTGCTCATCTGTAAAATGGGGATAATTCCTATACCCTGAAAGGCTGTTGTAAGGATACAATAAAATCATGAAATGTTTGTTCTTTTAAAAACACATTTTAAATTTGTGGCAGATGACGTTAAATGCTCAATAAATTTTAGTTTCTTTCCCTGAGTTGTTCTGAGCACCCGAAGTGATTCCTTTATTCCGATAACATTTTGGAATTTTCCAGCACAGTCTTTAAAAAGAGAGAAGAGCTACGAATTTTCTCCCTTTTTCCTTCTTTGTGGGAGGAAAATCCGTTCATCAGTTAAAGTAATATTATTCAATGGTCTGCTTCAGACATAGTTTTCTGGGGCTTTTGTTTTGTTTTGCTTTTCTGTTTTATCTTCCTAAGAGAGTAAAATCAGTAAAGAAAAAATAAATGGGTGTGGGCGAACAGAAAAACAGATAAGTCAGTAGAAGTTTACAAACTATCAGGAAAATATCATCTAAGCTATAGGCAAATTCTGACACGTATAAGAAACTCATGAAAATTTTAATAGATCTGTATTTTACGCTAGAGTTACAGAAACCTTCTACATGTGTGCACTCTGACCAGACACTACTTTAACAATCTCTCCTTTTCCTTAAGGGAAAGGTTAAGGGGAAAAGTGATATTTCACACACTCTAAACACTCAAAATCAGTTTTTCCCCTGCTTCTTTGTTTACCTTCTCAGTCTCTGGACTAGCTTTCTAACCCCTGGCAACATCCAAAGGCCTATTTCTTTTTTAAAAGGGGTCTTTAATAGCTAAAACAAACTACATAAGTCTGTTTTTCTCTAGAATGAGCTTTAAAACTGGAGTTAGCTCTTGCTGAGGGAATAGAGCTTTCTTGGTACACAGCTTATTTTGAAATAAATGAGGCAATCCTGGATAATAAATTGGCTTTAATTCACTTACTACACTGAAGGAATGTGAAAATGAGATTGGTAAATTGCTGCACTGGTCTTTGAGGAATCTGGGAGAATAGGATACATGTCAACACACTAGAAAGACAAATGTTGAATTTATTTTATTTAAACAGGAAATAAGAAATGGGGAAAAGACAATAGTATTTCTTAAGAACTCTACTGTGGGTCAGGCATGGTAAACTATGAGAGAGGTAGAGGTCATAGATGTCTGGATTTTACCAAAAGGATTTAAGACGCGGCCTCTCCTGATTTCCATGTGTAGAAGTGGAAGCTGGAGACACCGACCGGTGGGACAAGTAGGTGTATTGTAGCTGGGGAGTAACAGCTGCAGGCCAAATGAGTCTAAATCCTAAATGGTCACAGGGAAGTTCCCACAGGGCTCTTTCCTTTGACCTGTCCTCTTCAACATAATGGATGACAGCATTGGGACCTAAAAATGTTCCAAAGGGTTGAGACTAATACACCACTGTTATATATCAAGACAAAGTAGAAATAATTTAACTAAACAAAGAGAAAGGAGTACAATATACCAGCAGACACTGGGCGCAGTGGCCCACGCCTGTAATCCCAGCACTTTGGGAGGCTGAGGCGGGTGGATCACCAGGTCAGGAGTTCGAGACCGGCCTGACCAACACGGTGAAACCCAGTCTCTACTAAAAATACAAAAATTAGCTGGGTGTGGAGGCACACGCCTGTAATCCCAGCTACTCAGGAGGCTGAGGCAGGAGAATTGCTTGAACCCGGGAGGCAGAGGTTGCGCCATTGCGCTCCAGCCTGGGCAACGGGGTGGACTCCATCTCAAAAAAAAAAAAAAAAAAGAGAAGAAAAGAAAAAACAAATACAATATACCAGCAGACTGAGCTATTTGGAACAGAAAAATCGAGCTCATGGAGGAAAAGATGTCACATATTGGACAAGGGAGTAAGAAGGACCTCGAAGACAACAGAAGACAAAGACAGAGAAAGCCCTCATCCAGAGAGCCTCCAAGGGATGAGGGCAATGGCGCACATGGGCCTCTGTGGCTGTCCGTCACAGCAGCATCTTTAAGGATGTGGTCCAGTGGTACAATGGTGTCTTCTAGGGTCTCTCAGCCACCTTGAGAGACCTACTAGCCCAGGAAATTTTGGTAGTAAATGTACATGTATGAGGGAGAAATGTACAAATAGCATCTCTATCTGATGATAAGGTGAACTATTTTCTTAGGGTCAAAAATCAACTTCCAACCGGTTCACAATAGATCCTCCTTCCTGCTTAGATCTTTGTCTCTGAGGTTGAGTGTTAACCACCACAAAGGCAACAGAGCTAAGCCACACTAAAATGTGCAATAGGGTAGGGCAGGGGAAGAGGCAGGGAGAGAAACCCCAGGACCCAGCAATCATCCCAAAGCAAAAAGATGTGTCATTCTGGCAGGATCCACCAAGAGAGCACTACACTTTGCGGGCGGGAATAGCCTAAGGACCAATAAGCAGGACACACGTGGATGCCTCTGAATCTGTATAAAGCCCATACCAGCTGTTTGCAGAGTATCAAGGGTCTCAGCTTTTCATTATCAATAACATCTTTTAAAGAGATATTTTCTTTTTACACACTTACTGTTGGAAGTCTCTCATCAGCTTTGTTTTAAATCCACCAATTCAGAGATTATGCTTGTGGGCACATTTTCAATCATACTGCTATTCTTGGGAAAAGACCAGACAGGATTAAAATCCTTCCCAGCCTCCAAAAGAGCCCCAGTGACAGCAAAGGTAAGTCTGGGCGGGGGCAGGAATGGGGTGAAAACAAAGGGACATTCGGAACACTACGCAAATCCTCGCTCCTTCCAGGTGAGTTTTAAGGTTATCTGGGGAATTTTTTTCTGTCATCAGGCTGTGTTGTTATATTGGCTACAAGTTCATTTAACTTTGCTCTTAGGCAGAACTACATACACATGGCCACGAAGGCCATACAAAGCTGCTTTTCTTACAACTTCCTACAATGCTTAACCTAACAACAGGTACTCTGTGTACCCAACAAGCGCTTCAACGTACTGCAGAGAGCTGCTTTGATGATGTGTGAGATCACCGAGCTGAGGCTGCACACCCGGGTCACACCTAGCCTGGTGATGAGACAAAAAGAAAATCAGTTGTTTCTCTGCACTTCATATTTTCTTTGTGTTCAAATTAGACAGGACATTAGAAAATACATTGTAAACTCCAAAGTGCCATAGAAATGAAATGTTTTACTAATGCTACTTTCTACAATTGATAGCATGGTCTTATCCCAATAGCTACGGATCAAATATTATTATAGTAACAGCCCAGTGACTGCCCACGTTATTCAATTCCCATTACTCTTCCTCCCAAAATTACAAAGCTTCAAAATGGCACATATAACAGATGTGATGCAGAAAAAAATCAGAGGGGGATTGGAAAAAAAAATCAAAAACTAGCTTGACAAATCTGACATAATCTGATGTCCATTTACGCATCATAAATTCACTGAGCACTTACTAAGTGCCAGACATATTCTAAGCTCTTAACACATTTTATGTCATTTAATCCTCTCCAAAACTGAATGAGGTAAGGATCATTATCACCTTATTTTTCAGATAAGATCACTGAGGTTTATAGGAGATAAGTAACACAGCTGGTTAGTGATAGCTCCAGGACTAGATCCCAGGAAGTCTGGCCTCAGTCCTACCCTATTCTGCACACAACAGGCACGGGCTTTTTATACGAGAGTCTGGGATAAATGCACGTCTTAGAGCATAGGACTAAACTCCTAAGAAGTCCTATATCGCCTCTTTTCACAGTTGCCAGTACTCAAATGTGAGCCCCAGAAGTAAAATTACTCAATGATGTTTGTTGTTTATCTATGAGACATTCCAACCTTTCAGAATAAGCAGACTACTAAGAGCTCTAAGAGAAACATGACGCAGCCGAAGTGTCCAAACATCACTACCTTGAATTAGGTACAAAGATCTTCATGCTTCCCAGTTCTTCAAATCTTTCCAAGTTGAAAATGTGCTGTAGTCCATTTGGTTTCAAGTAGAGCCTCCTAATGAAAGATCTTTTCTAGTGAATGGCATCAGACTTAATCTGACAGCCATACAGAATTTACAGGTTACGTGGAAGGAAGGAAATCTCTGGAGAAAGTGACCACGTCTAACTGGAGTTAAAAATAGCCAAGAAGAAAGCCAAATGTGGTGTCGCCTACCTATAGTCCCAGCTACTCAAGAGGCTGAGGAGTAGCCCAGCCTCCTTGAGCCCAGGAGTGCAAGGGTATAGTGCATTATGATCATACCTGTGAATAGCCACTGCACTCCAGCCTGGACAACAGAGAGAGACCCCAGTCTCTTTAAAAAAAAAAAAGGAAAGAAAAGAAAGAACTAGCCAAGGAAAGGATGCTGAGTGAGTCACTTTCCCACCTCCAGGGGACAGCACACCAGTGATGGAGTGGGAGATATGTTGGAGCGAGTAATAAAGCACTAAAACTGCGAGTTATTTAATTCTTTATAATGAAAACTGATTCAAGTTCAGACTTAGGGCAATATCACCCTCACTCAGTCATATTCAGTTATCTTTCTTGAGTGGCAAAGGAAGGCACAGAATTAGAGCCGGCTTCAAGCCAAGAACCATTGCACCTGACCCTGGGGTAAGCCCCAGGGAGTCCCCCTGCACTCACCAGAGGTCACTCATCAACTTAGCTTCATGGACAGCTTGACCAGAAAAAAAGAGGTTAGAAGCTTCTGCATCAAACTAGTTAGGCATGAGTGTGGTCTGGGGGTCAGCTGCATCAAAATCACCTGGGAGGTCTGTGGAAATGCAGATTTCTGGGCCTCTTCTCACCTCTCCCAAACCAAACCCCCAAGTCAGGGAGTTAAGGAACAACAGGTATCTTTCCCAAGTGCCCCAAGACATTAATTAGTACAATAATGCCAAGGCAAACGAGGTGGGTAAAGTATCTACAAGTACTTCTGAGACTGAAAAGGAAGCTGTCTGAAAGGCAGAAATTTTCAAAGGACATGTACAAAGATCCACAGAAGGGAAACAACCAGGAGTAAGCCCAAAGGGGTCACAAAGCAGTAAGAAAAATGTCAAGAAGACCAAGGGCCAGAATGAGCTCCACTTCCTGTAAATATACTAAGGACAGCACAAAGGTGTGCTTCAAACAAACACACAAACAAACGGACCAGGACAAGAAAGTCAACCAGGCAGGGAAGTGCCCAGTATCTAGGGCACAGTGATAATAGATAAGAGAGAAGACAGGGCAGAATGACATAGCTCAAATTCTCAGCCTTCATCTCTCTTAAAGAAAATGATCTTCAGATTGAAAAAGATAGTGGTAGCATAATTTAGCAGGAACTGAAGCCCAAGAGCGGTAAAAAGATAGAAAGAGAGTACCTAGCCATTTCAAATGAGTTCATGTCCCCAACTGAGGTCAAATCGGTCAGGATCTAGTACTAAAAGAACTGACAGACATGATGACAGAAATGTACTGAACAGACCTTGAGAAATCATGGGCTTACTGAAGATTAAAGATTGACAAGTATTCTGGTTTCAAGAAGAGAAAAAAAAAAACAGAATCTAAGAGGTACAGACTAGTCAGCCAGTTATATATTCTGGATACAATTCTAAATGAATAATTAAAACAATCCCGTTATGAGCAAAACAAATCAGGCAACCTCTGGCACAATATAATGGAATAAAGACAGTTAATGACACCTCTGTGAAACCCACTGAAATGAGCAAAGTGATTGAGAAATTGGGGAGAAAATTTTATTGACAATGCATCTTATGATCACTTCAAGACACCTACTTTGTACCCAGCAGGGTTATAAGCATTTTACAAATATTAATTCAGTTCATCTCTTAGCAGTGCTATTACTAACCTCCTTCACAAATGAGGAAAACTGAGGAATCAAGAGGTTAAGTAGCTTGCCCAACCTCACATGGCTAGCAACTGGAAAAATTTAAATTAAAACCCAGGCAGTTTTCTCCATAACTATGCTCTTAACACTATATTGCTTCTTAAAACCATGAGAATATCTGCCAAATACTGTAAAATGTGGATAAAATTAATGGCAGACACTAAAACCAATACAACCTTCTCCAGTTCGTAAGGAGTGTTTTTCCAAGGTCCTTTACTCAGGAGAATGGAGAGTTCAAGCATGTGTTGGGCTGGGGAGAAGAAGGCAGCTATTGGCCAACTATTAATCTGAGCTATGGTAATGTTAATTTTTTTATGATAACCTAGGAAGATTTACCATAGGCCAGCTGATGCCTGCCTGGGTGTTCTGCTCAGTTCATTCATAATATGAAGCCATCTCAGAAGCAGCAAGAGGTACAGTTACAGCTGAAAATAGAGTCAATGGCATGGAATATCAACTTGAGAAAATAGCAAAATGCAAAGGAAAAGGTAAAAAAAAATAATGAAAGGGAAGATGATATATACACAAGGCAAACAAAAGTATGGACAATTGGTGTCCCTTGAGAAGAAAAAATAAATAGGAAACCAAACTAAACTTACAAATAAAATATCACACAGCTCCTAAAAAACAAATTGAAATATTATGATCAACACCAAGATGTCCTGGTAAAATCACTGAAATCCAAAGAAAAAAGAATGAATCCTAACTGATTCTCTGAGAAAACTCAAGCCATGTACAAAGGGCAAAATTAAAGCTGGCTTCCAAGGCAATATTCAACGCCAAGTAACACTCCCTATATAGTTTGGATGCAGGCAGGGAGCAGGGCGTACTCAAGAATTTTATACCCAGCCAGGTTGCCAGACATTATAAAGACAATAAAAAGTCACTATTTAACATGCATGGATTTGGATACTATAACAACCATAGGCTTTCTTGATTAAAAATCTCTAGATGGTGAAATCCCAACAAGCAAGCAATAAATCACGACAATGGACTTGGGAATGGCAGGGCTCTTTTATGAAAGGACTACTGGGGAGTGCTGGATCCTTTTTTTTTTTTTTTTTTTTTGAGACTTTCACCTTAGCAGGAGAATGTGAGTCAATGGTACCCCATGCCATGCCATGCCCTTGTGACTCTGAAAATCATCTCTTGGACCACTGTGTTGCACATCCCACACCTGGACAGGAATGGCTGCTTGAGGTGAAAAATGTTCCCAAGCGATCTATAAAGTTATTCTAGTTTATACCCACAAGAAGGAAGACAGGAGTTCAACAGGAAAACACATGTTATAATATATAAAGCTTAAGCTAGTAAGTACAGTATGCTGTACTATACAGCATAATGCCTATAGCTAACAAACACTGCATTGTATACCTAAAATTTGCCTAGGGTAGATTTTATGTTACATGCTTTTACCAAAAAAAAATTAATCATAGTAATAATAAAGAAGAAACTTTGGGAGTTGAGGGACATGTTTAATGATTGGTTTCACAAGTGGGATTCACAGGTGGTTTTCACAAGTGTGTTGTACTTATCCTGAAACTTATCAAGATGTATGCTTTAAATATGCACAGCCTTTTTTTTTTTTTTTTTTTTTTTTTTTTTTTTTGAGACAGAGCCTTGCTCTGTCACCCAGGCTGGAGTGTAATAGTGCAACCTCGGCTCACTGCAACCTCCACCTCCCAGGTTCAAGTAATTCTCCAGCCTCAGCCTCCGAAGTAGCTGGGATTACAGGCACCCCCCACCAAACCCAGCTAAGCATGTACAGCTTTTTTTATGTCAATAAGACCTCAATAAAGTAGTTTAAAAAAAATAAGTAACATTGGCAACAATGGAAAAAGCATCTTTATAAATGCTAATAATATTTTTTTTAATGTCCTACAATTTACAAAGCACTTTCATTTACATCATTCTACCTAATCTGTTCAAAGTAGTGACTATTCTGTCCTTGAGATAATTCAACAGAAGCATCACTCAGGACAGACGATAGCTAAGGCCCTTTCCAACGCCAACAATCTCAATGTGGGCTGCTTTACCACCTTGAATTTGAATTGCTAATTTTTAAAAGAAAGGGAATTTTAAATTAAAACTTTAACCCATGATCGGTAAGAAGGCTGAATTGGATTTACTGAAGTAGAAAGCAAATTGATTTTAACTCAACGAAGATGAAGCACATCCAGGGGAAGTGAACACAGTAATCACTCTGGGTGTGTGTGTTAATATGACAACACATCATAGGAACGAAAGCACTGCCCTGCAGCTTATCAGGAACAGGAGGGCTCAGGAAAGGTCACTGAAGGTAAGGAAGTATTTAAGCCTTGAGTCTGCAATTTAAAAAGAGGTAAACTCCAATGAAGTCAGACAGACTGTAAAGCTCAAGTGTGCAAATTAAACTTTTCTTCCTACCTCCTTTGGCAACCTTTGGACTGCCCCAGATTTATCCAAACCGAAAAGAATAAGACCTCTGTGGTCCTCTTGGGTACCTTAAAGTTAATGGAAATAATTTCACCAGTTCCTCCTTCTTTTAAGGGGTAGTAGATCCAAGCTGCTCTGTAAGGACTTCCTTCAGAATACAGGCTCCTGTCTGAAGGGCCAGGCTGTGCAAGGAGATCATAGCAGGGAAGCTGGTTTACCTGCTTTGAAGGTACCACATCTTAGCTACATTGTTTGAATATTCACCTGGAAATACATAAACATTTAAACACAAATTCCAGGAAGCCCAGAGGGTTTGAGGCACTGCCATTTTGAATTTAAAGGGAAAGAACAAGGCCCTCTCTGAGAACTCCTAATCACCTCAGCAACTTCCTCCTCTGCAGCCAGTCCTGACCTCTCCTCTCCAGATTCTACACGTTGCCAGTCCTCCTCGGAGCCCATTACAATGGGGTGAAGATGAACGCCTTTTTCCTTCACTAAGAACCTTTCATTTTATCCTTCAAGCTGGAGAGGTCACAGATGTGTCACGTATTGAAATGGCTGGGAGAGCCTATGCCATCTGAAGCGTATGTAGGGAGGGGTGGGCAGAGAGGCTGGGCAGCCACCTGGCCTGTGTCTGTTTGCTTCTCTCAGCTTATTTTGCATCATACCATTATTTGTTAAAAGATAACAGTTCTATGTAATGATAAATTTTAAGACGAGATTAGATATTTTCTAAGGGTTTCTTAGCTGACACTGATTGTCATATTTTATTTATGCGCCAGGGAGAAGTTCCCATGGCCCTTTAATTAGATTAGCTCTAGAATTTGCCATATTTCTCTCAGAATTCCATCTGTCTCTCCTTATTATCCTGGTCTTTAAATCTTTCCCTGGAAAGATTAATTCATACTGTGCTTTTTTTTTTTTCTGAGACAAAAGCTACATGACGCAAGATGGCAGACATTCTACAAGATACAAGAACAGCTCATAATGGCTTTTGCTTTAATATGACATGAAAAGCTTGGGGTTGTAGTTATCAATAAACTCAACCTGAGTGAGCAGTGGATGTGATGTGGGTGCCAAAAAAAATAAGCATTACCTTGGCTTGCATTAAAGAGATCTAACATTTGGATTAAGAGAGGTAAAGACCTACTGTTCCCTGTCCTACTAAGACTACATATGGACTATTCCTTTCCTTTCTAAGGACCACCTTTTAAGAGAAAAGTGCCAGAAAGGCAATTAGTGTGGCATGGCCTTAAGTGGAAGTGAGAGCCCTTCCACACCCACAGAGGGTGACGATGCAGCTGATGAAGTGCCACTCTGAAACAATCTGGATGGTGGCAGTGGGAGGAAGAGATGCAAAGGAAAAGAGGAAACTCTGTAGAACTAGTTCAGAAATCATCAGGAGGGTAAGGAAAGCAGAAAACCTATTGTACAGTTGACCCTTGAACAACATGGGAATTAGGCATCAATCACCTGCACAGTTAAAATTCACCGTAACTTTTGAATCTCCAAAATCTTACCTACTAATAGGCTATTGTTGACCAGAAGCCTTATTGATAACAGAAATGGTCAATTAACACATATTCTGTATATGTATATATTCTTACAATTAAGGTAAGCTAGGGAAAAGAAAATATTAAGAAAATCATAAGGAAGAGAAAATGTATTTACACTACTGTACTGTACTTACTGATATTGTAAATTTACATCATCTGCTTACAAGCTGAATCATCTGTCTGAAATGGTGGGCAACCACAGTGCAGATCTCAATTTATAGCACATATCAAGCAATTCAGCTTTTACTTGTAATGTCATGACTTTTCTCTGCTTTTTGGGAGCACTTCCAGCATCAGTAGTGGCACTTCGTATGAGTCCCGCTGTGTTACTCAAAGTTTATAGTATTGCTCTAAACACACAAAAAAATGTGAGAACTGAAAGAGATAACTTTCATTGCAATATGCAATTTACTGGAGAGAGAAACTGCTCATGCACAGACGGTTAGCATCACATGGCATTTTAAGTGGATACTTCCAACACTTGAGCTCACCACAATAGCAATGTAGGTGGCAATACAGCAATTATTACCATAGTACCTTATGTATACAGTTAATTGTATGCAATTATGATTTAATACTGCATTTTTATGTTGTTTATATTTCTCTCCGCTGCAAAGGATGCCATGTACAGTCTGTCTGCATATGTTTTGATAAATTTTTACTTTTTAGAATAGATATGTGTATCATTTTATGGTAGTAAATGATAAAATAGACTAGTATCTACATATATTTTATGCATTCATGACATAGCTTTTTCTTATTTTTTTTTATATTTCTAGGATACACGGTTTGTCTGCGAGTTTTTTCAAGTTGCCACAAATCTCCAAAAATATTTCTAATATATTTGCTAAAAAAAAAAAATTCATGTAGAAGTGGACTCACAGTTCAAACCTGTGTCGTTCGAGGGTCAACTGTATTAGTCTCCTATTGCTGCCATAACAAATTACTATAAATTTAGTGGCTTCAAGCAACACAAATCTATTATTTTACAGTTCTGGAGGTCAAAGTGAGTCTCACTGGGCTAAAATCAAGGTGTCAGTGAATTCCTTGGCTTTGGTCCCTTTCTCCATCTTCAAAAGCAGTTGAGCATCTTCAAATCTCTCTCTGACTTTGACCCCTGCCTCCCTCTTTCCTTTATGGGCACCCTGTGATTACACTGGGTTCACATGGATAGCAAAGATAGTCTTTCCATCTAAAGATCCTTAACTTAATCTCATCTGCAAAGTCCCTTTTTGTCATGCAAGGTAAAATATTCATAGGTTCCAGGATTGGGATGCAGACATCTTTGGGGGGGATATTATTCTGCCTACTACAACTATCATTAGATATGGGGGGATGTGGATAATGAAAGGCTTGAACTTAGATCTCAGGCAAGATTAAGTTCAAGAACTGAAAGGTAAATATTATAGATGTTTAAAAATAACAAGCAGTGGAGTCAGGGAGATCTAGGTTCAAACCTTGACTCTTTCATATGTGAGTTGGGTAATTTTGGCAAATGACTTAATGTCTCTGGGTCTCAGTTTCCTCATCTGAAAAACAGGGATAAGCACAGCTTCTCCTTAGACTGTTGTGATGGTCAAGCTAGATATAGATAGATGGATGGATGGATGGATAGATAGATAGATAGATAGACAGGCATTAGCACATGAAACTGAAGCTCACAAAATTAAACAGTTTGGCCATATCTGTCCAACTTAATACCTATGATGCTTCTATTAGCTAATCCTTAGGATTAAGATCAGTATTTGGGCCTAATTTAGGGAGACATCTGTTAATTCATTAAAAAAATAAGATTCTGCGTCTATATAACAGTAATCATTGCCAGAAACTTAAAGGAGCATTAGCCCCCATGGAAATAAAGCTCTTGTTATGGAGGAGACCAAACAAATAGATTAAATATAGCTACATGTGTCAAATAAATAAGTATCAAATGTGATGTGCTAAATGAGTGGTATAGGTATATGCAACACGTGGAGGGTAAAGGATGAAAGTTGTTAATCTTAGCTCATACAAAAGGCTTCCTAGTGGGGATGGAGGTTGAAGGAAAGCATCAGATTTCAGGCAGGAGAGTGGAAAGTGATACAACCAAAGTGAGAATGTTCATTGCAAGTTGTAGGGGCAGTGTAACTGAAGTAAGAATTCACATAAAGTACAAGGGACTTAAATGCCAGCAGGAAACAGGCAGTAACTGAAGACTGCAGATGTCCAGGATGTCCACATCAAAGTGACGTGGAAATCATGAAAGAGGCTGGACTAGCCCACATACTGCATTATTCAGGCATTTTATTGCAGAGTTGTCTATTACTCCCTTCATTTCTGTCAACATTTGCTTCGTATATTGTGGAGCTCTGATGTTTGGTGCATACATGTTTTGAATTGTTATGTCTTCTAGGCAAATTGACCCTTTTATCAACATATAATGTCCTTTTTTCTTGTAACAATTTTTGACTTAAATTCTATTTTATGACATGAGTGTAGACACCGAAGTTCTCTTTTTGTTACTATTTACATCTTGTTCTATGCTTTCACTTTCAACCTTTAGATCTAAAGTGTTTTTAGATCTAAAGTGGGTCTCTCATAGCATGCAGTTAGATCATGTTTTTCTTTAATTCATTCTGCCAATCTATGCTTTTGACTGGACGTTTTTCGTTTCCTTGTTTGTTTCTTTTGTTTTGTTTTAAGACAGAGTCTCGATTACTAATATGGAAGGACTTACTTTTGCCATTTTGCCTCCTTTATATCTTACAGTTTTTTTGCCCCTCATTTTCTCTACGACCAGTTTTCTTTGTGTTTAGTTGACCTTTTTTTATAGAGGCACATTTCGATGCCTTTCTCATTTCCTTTTGTGTACATTCTACAGATATTTTCTTTGTGGCTACCATGGGAATTACATATAATATCCTATAGTTATAACAATCTATTTTGAATTTATACCAACTTAACTTAGGCATACAACAGCAACAGGCTGGAATCTGCCTGAGATAGGTCCGAGTTTCCGGGGAAAGGGGCAGCCACCATCTCTTTGGTCCAGTAGACTTGGCCTTTCCAGCCTGCCAGCTTTGGAGAATACAAATGGTCCAGATGAGGAAGGGCCCCCCACAACGCAGCACAGCTGCTTTGCCACACTGTGGCCAGATTGCTTCTTTAAGTGGGACCCCGATTCATTCCTCCTTACTGGGAGGGTCCTCCTTGTGGGGGCTTCAACCACTCCAACAAGGGTTCTGTGAACAGAACTCTGATCTCTCCCTCAGATGCAGCTCCCAGGGGGAGGGGCGGCTGCCATCTCTGTGGTTTGGAGGACTCAACCATTCCAGCCTGCTGGCTTTGGAGAATACAAACAGTCCAGATGAGGAAGCGTCTGCCACAATGCAGCACACCTCCTCAGACAAAAAGCAGCAAGACTCATCTTTAAATGGGTCCCTGATACCATTCCACCTGACTGGGTGAGACCTCCAAACGGGGGTCTCCAGCCACCTCTTACAGGTATGTTCTGGCCAGCAACAGGTCAGTATCCCCCTGGCACAGAGCTTCCAGAGGAAGAAGCTGGCAGCCATCTTTGCTGTTTTGCAGCCTTCACTGGTGATATCTCCAGGTACAGGAAAAACCAAGGCAACTAAAGTCTGGAGCAGACCCCCAGCAAACTGCAGCAGCCCTATAGTAGAGTGGCCTGACTATGAAAAGAAAAACAAACAGAAAACAACAACAACAAAAACATCAACAAAAGAATCCCACAAAACCCTATTGAAAGGCCAGCAACCTCAAAGATTGAAGGTAGATAAGCCCACAAAGATAAGCAAAGAATCAGTGCTGAAAACTCAAAAAACCAGAGTGGCTCTTCTCCTCCAAATGACAGTAACACCTCTCCAGCAAGGGAACAGAACTGGGCTGAGGCTGAGATGACTGAACTGACAGAAGTAGACTTCAGAAGGTGGGGGTAATAACAAACTTCACGAGTAAAAGAAGCATGTTGTAACACAATGCAAAGAAGCTAAGAATCATGATAAAACAATACAGGAGCTGATAGCCAGAATAGCCAGTTTAGAGAGGAACATAACCAAGCTGATGGAGCTGAAAACACACAACATGAGAACCTCACAATGCAATCACAAGTATCAATAGCAGAATAGACCAAGTGGAGGAAAGAATCTCAGAGCTTAAAGACCATCTTTCTGAAATAAGACAGGCAGACAAGAATAGAAAAAAAAAGCATGAAAAGGAATGAACAAAACCTCCAAGAACTATGGGATTATATGAAGAGACCAAACTTCCAACTGATTGGGATACCTGAAAGAGACAGGGAGAATGGAACCAAGTTGGAAATCACCCTTCAGGATATCATTCAAGGGAACTTACCCAACCTAGCAAGATAGGCCAACATTCAAATTCAGGAAGTGCAGAGAACCCCAGTAGGATCCTCCATGAGAAGATCAACCCCCAGACACATAATCATCAGATTCTCCAAGGTTGAAATGAAAAAAAAAAAACGTTAAGGGCATCCAGAAAGAAAGGCCAGGTCACCTACAATGGGAAGCCCATCAGACTAACTGAGGACCTCTCAATGGAAACCCTACAAGCCAGAAGAGACTGTGAGCCAATATTCTACATTCTTAAAGAAAAGAATTTCCAACCCAAGATTTCATATCTGACCAAACTAAGGTTCATAAATGAAGGAGAAATAAGATCCTTTTTAGACAAGCAAAGGCCGAGAGAATTCATCATCACCAGGAAGCACTAAATATGGAAAGGAAAAACTGTTACCAGCCACTACAAAAACACACTGAACTACACAGACCAGTGACACTATGAAGCAACTACATAAACCAGTCTGCAAAATAACCAGCTAGCATCATGATCACAGGATCAAATTCACATATAACAATACTAACCTTAAATATAAATGGGCTAGGCCAGGCGCAGTGGCTCACACCTGTAATCCCAGCACTTTGGAAGGCTGAGGCAGGCAAATCACCTGAGGTTAAGAGTTCCAGACCAGCCTGGCCAACAAGGTGAAACCCCATCTCTACTAAAAGATGGCAGGCAACTGTAATCCCAGCTACTCGGGAGGCTGAGGCAGGATAATCGCTTCACCCAGGAGGCGGAAGTTGCCGTGAGCCTGGACTGCACCATTGCACTCTAGCCTGGGTGACACAGAGTGAAACTCCATCTCAAAAAAAATAAAATATAGATATTTTTTGGGCTAAATGCCCCAATTAAAAGACACAGAATGGCAAGCTGGACAGAGCCAAGACCCACTGGTGTGCTGTCTTCAAGAGACCCATCTCACGTGCAAAGACATACACAGGCTCAAAATAAAAGGATGAAGGAAAATTTACCAAGGAAATGGAAAATGGAAAAAAGTAGGGGTTGCAATCCTAATTCCTGACAAAACAGACTTTAAGCCAACAAAGATCAAAAAATACAAAGAAGGGCATTAATAATGGTAAAGAGTTCAATTCAACAAGAAGAGCTAACTATCCTAAATATATATGCATCCAGTACAGGAGCACCCAGATTCATAAAGCAAGTTCTTTGAGAATGACAGATTTAGACTACTTAGACTTCCACACGATAATAGTGGGAGACTTTAACAACCCACTGACAATATTAGACAAATCAAGACAGAAAATTAATAAAGATAGTAAGGACCTGAACTCAGCCCTGGATCAAGTGGATCTGATAGATATTTACAGAATTCTCCACTACAAAACAGCAGAATATACATTCTCCTCATCGACCTATGGCACTTACTCTAAAATTGATCACATAATTGGAAATAAAACACTCCTCGGGAAATGCAAAAGAGCTGAAATCATAACAGTCTCTCAGACCACAGCACCATCAAATTAGAACTCAAGATTAAGAAATTCACTCAAAACCACACAACTACATGGAAACAGAACAACCTGCTCCTGAATGACTCTTGGGTAAATAATGAAATTAAGGCAGAAATTAATAAGTACTTTGAAACTAATGAGAACAAAGAGACAATGTACTAGAATCTCTGGGACACAGGTAAAGTGGTGTTAAGAGGGAAATTTAGAGCATTAAATGCCCACATCAAAAGCTAGAAAGATCTCAAGTTAACAACCCAAAATCTCAACTAAAGAACTAGAGAACCAAGAGCAAACAAACTCCAAAGCTAGAAGACAAGAAATAACCAGGATGAGGGCTAAGTGAAGAAGACAGAGACACGAAAAACCCTTCAAAAAAAATCAACAAATCTAGAAACTGGTTTTTTGAAAAAAATAATAAAATAGATCACTTGCTAGACTAACAAAGAGGAAAAGAGAGAAAAATCAAATAAATACAATAGAAAATGTTAAGGGAGAAAATGTTAAGGGAGATTTGTCTAATATTGTCAGTGGGTTGTTAAAGTCTCCCACTATTATTGCGTGGAAGTCTAAGTAGTCTAAGTCTGTCATTCTCAAAGAACTTGCTTTATCACAGAAATACAAACAAACATCAGAAAATACTGTAAACACCTCTATGCACATAGACTAAAAAATCTAGAAGAAATGGGTAAATTCCTGGACACATACATCCTCCCAAGACTGAACCAGGAAGAAATTGAATCTCTGAATAGGCCAATAATGAGTTCTGAAATTGAGACAGTAATAAATAGCTTACCAACCAAAAAAAGCCCAGGAACAGACAGATTCACAGCTGAATTCTACCAGAGGTACACAGAAGAAGGGGTATCATTTTTACTGAAATTATTCCAAAAAATTGAAAAGGAGGGACTCATCCCCAATTTATTCTATGAGGCCAGCATCATCCTGATGCCAAAACCTGGCAGAGATACGACAACAAAAAAAGAAAACCTCAAGCCAATATCCTTAATGAACATCAATGCAAAAACCTACAATAAAATACTGACAAACTGAATGCAGCAGCACATCAAAAAGCTTATCCACTAGAATCAAGTTGGCTTCATCTCCAGGATACAAAGTTGGTTCAACATATGCAAATCAATAAATGTGATTCATCACATAAACAGAACTAAAGACAAAAACTACATGATTATCTCAATATATGCAGAAAAGGCCTTCAATAAAATCCGGCATCCCTTCATGTTAAAAATTCTCAATAAACTGGGTATTGAAGGAACATACCTCAAAATAGTAAGAGCCATATGTGACAAACCCACAGCCAATATCATACTGACTGGGCAAAAGCTGGAAGCATTCCCCTTGAAAAACAGCACAAGACAAGATGTCCTCTCTCGCCACTCCTATTCAACATAGTATTGGAAGTTCTGGCCAGGGCAATCAGATAAGAGAACAAAATAAAGAGTGTTCAAATAGGAAGAGAGGAAGTCAAATTATCTTTGTTTGCAGATGACATGATCCTATATCTACAAAACCCCATCATCTCAGCCCAAAAGCTTCTTAAGCTGATAAGCAACTTCAGCAGTCTCAGGATACAAAATCAATGTGCAAAAATTGCTAGCATTCCTATACACCAACAACAGGCAATCAAAGAGCCAAATCATAAATGAACTCCCATTCACAATTACTACAAAAACAATAAAATGCCTAGGAATACAGCTAACAAGGGAAGTGAAGGACCTCTTCAAGGAGAACTACAAACCATTGCTCAAAGAAATGGTACAGGACACAAACAAATGGAGAAACATTCCATCCTCATGAACAGGAAGAATCAATATCATGAAAATAGCCACACTGCCCAAAGCAATTTATAGATTCAATGCTATTCCCATTAAACTACCATTGGCATTCTTCACAGAATTAGAAAAAACTATTTTAAAATTCATGTGGAACCAAAAAATCCCAAATGGCCAAGACAAAAATAATCAAAAAGAACAAAGCTGGAGGCATCACGCTACCCAACTGCAAACTATACTGCAAGGCTACAGTAAATGAAACAGCAGAGTATTGGTATAGGAACAGACACATAGACCAATGGAACAGAATACAGAACTCAGAAATAAGACCCAACACCTACAACCATCTGATCTTCAATAAACTAGACAAAAACAAGCAATGGGGAAAGGACTCCATATTTAATAAATGGTGCTGAGAGAGCTGGCTAGCCATATGCAGAAAATTAAAACTGGACCCATCCCTTACACCATAAGCAAAAATCAATTCAAGATAGATTAAAGACTTAAGTGTAAAACCCAAAACTATAAAAATGCTGCAAGATCTTTCCTGCTTTCTCTTGTGGGCATTTAGTGCTATAAATTTCCCTCTACACACTGCTTTGAATGTGTCCCAGAGATTCTGGTATGTTGTGTCTTTGTTCTCGTTGGTTTCAAAGAATATCTTTACTTCTGCCTTCATTTCATTATGTACCCAGTAGTCATTCAGGAGCAGGTTGTTCAGTTTCCATGTAGTTGAGCAGTTTTGAGTGAGTTTCTTAATCCTGAGTTCTAGTTTGATTGCACTGTGGTCTGAGAGACAGTTTGTTATAATTTCTGTTCTTTTAAATTTGCTGAGGAGAGCTTTACTTCCAACTATGTGGTCAATTTTGGAATAGGTGTGGTGTGGTGCTGAAAAAAATGTATATTCTGTTGACTTGGGGTGGAGAGTTCTGTAGATGTCTATTAGGTCCACTTTGTGCAGAGCTGAGTTCAATTCCTGGATATCCTTGTTAACTTTCTCTCTCGTTGATCTGTCTAATGTTGACAGTGGGGTGTTAAAATCTCCCATTATTATTGTGTGGGAGTTTAAGTCCCTTTGTAGGTCACTCAGGACTTGCTTTATGAATCTGGGTGCTCCTGTGTTGGGTGCATATATATTTAGGATAGTTAGCTCTTCTTGTTGAATTGATCCCTTTACCATCGTGTAATGGCCTTCTTTGTCTCTTTTGATCTTTGTTGGTTTAAAGTCTATTTTATCAGAGACGAGGATTGCAACCCCTGCCTTTTTTGTTTTCCATTTGCTTGATAGATCTTCCTCCATCCCTTCATTTTGAGTCTATGTGTGTCTCTGCATGTGAGACGGGTTTCCTGAATACAGCACACTGATGGGTCTTGACTCCTTACCAGTTTGCCAGTCTGTGTCTTTTAATTGGAGCATTTAGCCCACTTACATTTAAAGTTAATATTGTTATGTGTGAATTTGATTTTGTCATTATGATGTTAGTTGGTTATTTTGCTCATTAGTTGATGCAGTTTCTTCCTAGGCTTGATGGCCTTTAAAATTTGGCATGTTTTTGCAGTGGCTGGTACCGGTTGTTCCTTTCCATGTTTAGTGCTTCCTTCAGGAGCTCTTTTAGGGCAGGCCTGGTGGTGACAAAATCACTCAGCATTTGCTTGTCTGTAAAGTATTTTATTTCTCCTTCACTTATGAAGCTTGGTTTGGCTGGATATGAAATTCTGGGTTGAAAATTCTTTTCTTTAAGAATGCTAAATGCCCACAAGAGAAAGCAGGAAAGATCCAAAATTGACAACCTAACATCACAATTAAAAGAACTAGAAAAGCAAGAGCAAACACATTCAAAAGCTAGCAGAAGGCTAGAAATAACTAAAATCAGAGCAGAACTGAAGGAAATAGAGACACAAAAAACCCTTGAAAAAATTAATGAATCCAGGAGCTGGTTTTTTGAAAAGATCAACAAAATTGATAGACCGCTAGCAAGACTAATAAAGAAGAAAAGACATAAGAATCAAATAGATGCAATAAAAAATGAAAAGGGGGTTACCCACTGATCCCACAGAAATACAATCTACCATCAGAGAATACTACAAACACCTCTATGCAAATAAACTAGAAAATCTAGAAGAAATGGATAAATTCCTCGACAAATACACCCTCCCAAGACTAAACCAGGGAGAAGAAGTTGAATCTCTGAATAGACCAATAACAGGCTCTGAAATTGTGGCAATAATCAATAGCTTACCAACCAAAAAGAGTCCAGGACCAGATGGATTCACAGCCGAATTCTACCAGAGGTACAAGGAGGAACTGGTACCATTCCTTCTGAAACTATTCCAATCGATAGAAAAAGAGGGAATCCTCCCTAACACATTTTATGAGGCCAGCATCGTCCTGATACCAAAGCCTGGCAGAGACATAACCAAAAAAGAGAATTTCAGACCAATATCCTTGATGAACATTGATGCAAAAATCCTCAATAAAATACTGGCAAACCGAATCCAGCAGCACATCAAAAAGCTTATACACCATGATCAAGTTGGCTTCATCCCTGGGATGCAAGGCTGGTTCAACATACGCAAATCAATAAATGTAATCCAGCATATAAACAGAACCAAACAAAAACCACATGATTATCTCAATAGATGCAGAAAAGGCCTTTGACAAAATTCAACAACGCTTCATGTTAAAAACTCTCAATAAATTAGGTATTGATGGGACATATCTCAAAATAATAAGAGCTATCTATGACAAACCCACAGCCAATATCATACTGAATGGGCAAAAACTGGAAGCATTCTCTTTGAAAACTGGCACAAGACAGGGATGCCCTCTCTCACCACTCCTATTCAACATAGTGCTGGAAGTTCTGGCCAGAGCAATCAGGCAGGAGAAGGAAATAAAGGGTATTCAATTAGGAAAAGAGGAAGTCAAATTGTCCCTATTTGCAGATGACATGATTGTATATCTAGAAAACCCCATTGTCTCAGCCCAAAATCTCCTTAAGCTGATTAGCAACTTCAGCAAAGTCTCAGGATACAAAATCAATGTACAAAAATCACAAGCATTCTTGTACACCAATCACAGACAAACAGAGAGCCAAATCATGAGTGAACTCCCATTCACAATTGCTACAAAGAGAATAAAATACCTAGGAATCCAACTTACAAGGGATGTGAAGAAACCTCTTCAAGGAGAACTACAAACCACTGCTCAATGAAATAAAAGAGGATACAAACAAATGGAAGAACATTTCATGCTCATGGGTTGGAAGAATCAATATCGTGAAAATGGCCATACTGCCCAAGGTAATTTATAGATTCAATGCCATCCCCATCAAGCTACCAATGACTTTCTTCACAGAATTGGAAAAAACTACTTGAAAGTTCATATGGAACCAAAAAAGAGCCCGCATCGCCAAGTCAATCCTAAGCCAAAAGAACAAAGCTGGAGGCATCACGCTACCTGACTTCAAACTATACTACAAGGCTACAGTAACCAAAACAGCATGGTACTGGTACCACAACAGAGACATAGATCAATGGAACAGAACAGAGCCCTCAGAAATGATGCCACATATCTACAACTATCTGATCTTTGACAAACCTGACAAAAACAAGAAATGGGGAAAGGATTCCCTATTTAATAAATGGTGCTGGGAAAACTGGCTAGCCATATGTAGAAAGCTGAAACTGGATCCCTTCCTTACACCTTATACAAAAATTAATTCAAGATGGATTAAAGACTTACATGTTAGACCTAAAACCATAAAAACCCTAGAAGAAAGCCTAGGCAATACCATTCAGGACATAGGCGTGGGCAAGGACTTCATGTCTAAAACACCAAAAGCAATGGCAACAAAACCCAAAATTGACAAATGGGATCTCATTAAACTAAAGAGCTTCTGCACAGCAAAAGAAACTACCATCAGAGTGAACAGGCAACCTACAGAATGGGAGAAAATTTTTGCAACCTACTCATCTGACAAAGGGCTAATATCCAGAATCTACAATGAACTCAAACAAATTTACAAGAAAAAAACAAACAACCCCATCAAAAAGTGGGCAAAGGACATGAACAGACACTTCTCAAAAGGAGACATTTATGCAGCCAAAAAACACATGAAAAAATGCTCATCATCACTGGCCATCAGAGAAATGCAAATCAAAACCACAATGAGACATCATCTCACACCAGTTAGAATGGCCATCATTAAAAAGTCAGGAAACAACAGGTGCTGGAGAGGATGTGGAGAAACAGGAACACTTTTACACTGTTGGTGGGACTGTAAACTACTTCAACCATTGTGGAAGTCAGTGTGGCGATTCCTCAGGGATCTAGAACTAGAAATACCATTTGACCCAGCCATCCCATTACTGGGTATATACCCAAAGGACTATAAATCATGCTGCTATAAAGACACATGCACACGTATGTTCACTGCAGCACTATTCACAATAGCAAAGACTTGGAACCAACCCAAATGTCCAACAACGATAGACTGGATTAAGAAAATGTGGCACATACACACCATGGAATACTATGCAGCCATAAAAAATGATGATTTCATGTCCTTTGTAGGGACATGGATGAAACTGGAAAACATCATTCTCAGTAAACTATCGCAAGGACAAAAAACCAAACACCACATGTTCTCACTCATAGGTGAGAATTGAACAATGAGAACTCGTGGACACAGGAAGGGGAACGTCACACTCCGGGGACTGTTGTGGGTTGCGGGGAGAGGGGAGGGACAGCATGAGGAGATATACCTAATGCTAAATGACGAGTTAGTGGGTGCAGCAAACCAACACGGCACATGGATACATATGTAATAAACCTGCACATTGTGCACATGTACCCTAAAACCTAAAGTATAATAATAAAAAAAAAATGCTGCAAGACAACCAAGGCAATACCATTCAGGACATAGGCATGGACGAAGATTTCATGATGAAAACACCAAAGCAACTGCAACAAAAGCAAAAACTTACCAATGGGATCTAATTAAACTAAAGAGCTTCTGCACAGCAAAAGAAACTATCATCAGACACTTTTCAAAAGAAGACATACATCCGGCCAACAAACATATGGCAAAAAGCTCAACATAAATGATCATTAGAGAAATGCAAATAAAAACCACCATAAGATTCAATCTAACACCAGTCAGAATGGCTGTTACTAAGATGTCAAAAAACAACAGATGCTGGTGAGGTTGTGGAGAAAAAGGAATGCTTTTACATTGTTGGTGGGAGTGTAAATTAGTTCAACCACTGTGGAAGACAGTGTGGTGATTCCTCAAAGACCTAGAGGTGTACCGTTTGACTCAGCAATCCCATTACAGGGTATACACCCCAAAAAATATAAATCATTGTGTTATAAAGATACATGCATGTGTATGTTCATTGCAGCATTTTTCACAATACCAAAGACATAAAATCAATCTAAATGCCCATCAGTGATGGACCAGATAAATAAATGTGGTGCATATACACTATGGAATACTATACAGCCATAAAAAGGAACAAGATCATGTCCTTTGCAGGGATATGGATGGAGTTGGAAGCCATTATCCTCCAGAAACTAACACAGGAACAGAAAACCAAACAACATCTGTTCTCATCTATAAGTGGGAACTAAATGATGAAAACACATGGACACATAGAGGGGAATAGCACACACTGGGAACTATCAGTGGGTGGTGGGTGGGAGGGAGAGCATCAGGAAGAATACCTACTTGATACTGGGCCTAATACCTAGGTGATAGGATGGTCTGTGCAGCAAACCACCATGGCACAAGTTTACTTGTGTAACAAACCTGCACATCCTCCACATGTACCCGTGAACTTAAAATAAAAGTTGAAGAAAAGAAAAAGAGAGAACAAACAATCCTAAAATTCATATAGAACCACAAAAAAGAGCACAAACAGCCAAAGCAACCCTAAGCAAAATGAACAAATCTGGATGCATCACAATAACTGACTCCAAATTATACTGCAAGGCTATTGTAATCAAAATAGCATGGTATTGGTATAAAAGTAGATACATAGACAAATAGAATAGAATAGAGAACCCAGAAATAAAGCCAAATAGTTACAACCAACTGATCGTCAACAAAGCATATACAAACATAAATTAAGGAAAGGACATGCTATTCAATAAATGGTGCTGGGAAAACTAGATAGCAACATGTAGAAGAATGAAACTGGATCTCTATCTCTCACTATATACAAAATCAACTCAAGATGGATTACAGACTTAAATCTAAGACTTGAAACCATAAAAATTCTAGAGCAAAATCTAGGAAAAATTCTTTTGGATATTAGCCTAGGCAAAGAATTTACAACTAAGACCCCAAAAACAACCACCACAAAAATAAATAAATAAGACTTAATTAAACTAAAATGCTCCACACAGCAAAAGAAATAATCATCAGAGTAAACACACAACTCACAGAATGGGAGAAAATATTTGCAAACCATGCATCCGACAACAGACTAATACCCAGAATCTACAAAGAACTCAAACATATAACAGGGGAAAAATTCCTTTTAAAAAGTGGGCAAATGACATGAATATACGTTTCCCAAAATAACATATACAAATGGCAAAGAAACATATGAAAAACTGCTCACCATCACTAATCATCAGGGAATGCAAATTAAAACCACAATAAGAAACCATCTTATCCCAACCAGAATGGCCATTTATTAAAAAGTCAAAAAACAAGAGATGTTGGCATGGATATGGTAAAAAGGAAAAGCTTATATACTTCTGGTGGTAACATAAATCAGTACAACCTCTATGGAAAACAGTATGGAGATTTCTCAAAGAACTAAAAGTAGATCTACCATTCAATCCAGCAATCCCACTACTGGACTATGTACCCAAAGGAAAAGAAGTCATTACATCAAAAAGACACCTGCATGCATATGATTATCACAGCACAATTCACAATTGCAAAGCTATGGAACCAACCTAAGTGCCCATCAATCAATGAGTGGATAAAGAAAATGTGGTATATATACACCATGGAATACTAGTTAGCCATAAAAAGAATGAAATAATGTATTTTACAGCAACTCAGATGGAACTGAATGCCATTATTCTAAGTGAAGTAACTCAGGAATGGAAAACCAAATACCATATTTTCTCATTTGTAAATGGGAGCTAAGCTATGGATACACAAAGGCACACAAAGTGATATAACGGACTTTAGAGACTCAGAATAGTGGAGTGTGGGAGGGGGTGACTTAAAAAGTTACATATTGGGTACAATGTACACAACTTGGGTACACTAAAATTTCAGACTTCAGGAATATACAATTCATCCATGTAAGCAAAAACCACTTGTACTCCTAAAGCTATTAAAATATTTTTTTAAAAAAAGAATTTGTTGGTTTGCAAGCATAAATGAAAGGGAATAGAGTCCAGATGTTTGTCCAGAAAGTTCTGAGTGTAAAGCCTTGGAAAAAATGACTGCTTCTAAATTCTGAGGATTAAGAAACAAGATTGAAAAGGCTTTTGAGTGACACAGGTCAAAAGATTCAGCCTTGCAGCAAAGAGCTAATTAAGAATTTTGCCTTCCCATCTGACCTTGAAGGCCTCAAGGAAGTCACCATCTCATTGACAGAAAAGGGTATTAGGGTAAGAAAGTCATATAATAATTCAAGCTTGGTAATAATATCTAGGAAAAAAACTTAGGGATTTGCTATTGGCATAAAAAACTTTAGGGAAGAAAACAGAACAGAAGCAAGTAATGCAAGCACAGAAAGAAAAATACTGCATGATCTCAGTTACAGGTGTAATCTAAAAAAAGTCTAACTCGGAAATAGAGAATAAAATGGTGGTTAGCAGGGGCTGGGGCAAGGGTAGAAGTGGATGGGAAGATGTTGGTCAAAGTTTACAAAGCTTCAGTTAGACAGAAGGAATAAGTTCTTGAGATTTACTCCACAGCATGGTGACTATAGTTAATAATAATGCAATATATTTCAAAATTGCTAATAATTTCATACCACACACACAAAAAAATTTCATACCACACACACGTGAAATGATGGATATGTTAATTAGCTTGGTTTAATCATTTCATAGTGAATAAATATATGAAAGCTTCACATTGTACCCCATAAATATGTAAATTATTATTTGTCAAAAATAAAAGTAATTAATTTTAAAAAAAAGAATCCTATCAAATTTTTGACATAAATGTATGGCCAAAGAAACCATAAGCCTGGACTAAAAATAAAATTTTTTAAAGGCGTTTGTCTATTTGAGCCTTGAAACAACAGCAGGGCACTAGAGGGCTGCAAAGCTGTGTACCCTCCTAAGGTGGCGGACTCCCCTGCAATCACTTCAAACGTAGCCATTGAGAATAAAGTGCAAGAAGGAACTTGCCAGGACAGAGCTGGGGCCATGGAGACCAACTGAGAAGAGATTGCCTTTTCTGGCAAAATCAAGGTCTAATCAAGAAAGTTCTCCCACCCTCTGGTTGAGAACCTCCACCTTGCCTACCCAACTGGATTCCGTTGTTGCTTTGGGCCTGTGATGACTGTGCTGCTCGCTCTTTACCCTGATCTAAATGGGAGCTTCTAATGTTATGATGCTTCCCTGCTTCACTGAAAATTGGGAGGCGCTAGGGAGGAGGCAAATAACTTTATACTCTTCTAGTTCATAAGTCATCAAACCACAAGGATCCTCATTTAAATGTGATGGGGAAGAGAGCACATCACCCAGAGATCCTGAACAGTGACTGAGCAAGCTGCCAGAGCTGGATAGGACTTAGGGTCCCTCACTCTGGGAGGGGTGTGTTCTGTGTGTGAGGGGAAAAGCAAAACAGGAATTTGGTAAACAGTAGGGGAAGCTCTGTTAGAGACTGGCTAGTATTCACCAAATGTATTTCCTTTCCTCCCACACACACAGATGAGTGACATTTCCCAGCCTCCCTTGCAGTTTTGTATGGCCATGTGACATTCTGGCCAATGGAATGGGGGCAGAAGCAGTATCTGCCACTTCCAGTTCTGATCCATTAAAACCTCCTGTGACACCTTCTTCAATCCCTCTTCCACTATCAGCCAGCTAGGCAGCAAGGGCCAGGGCAACCTTGCAAACCACATGCTGGAGAAGGCCTGAGTCCCTGCATGTCCATGCGAGGCACAGCAGCCCCTCCACACAAGCCTGGTGCCTCAAGGTAACCATCAGCAAATGGAGAGAACCTAAACTTTACATAAGGAGAAATAAACTTCTGAGGTGTTAAGCCACTGAGATTTCAGAATATATGCTTTAGAACTAGCATCACCTTAAATACAAAAAATACTGGCATGTTCTAAAGATCAAACAACTATGAACATTCCAATTAAATGTAACTAGATGAGTAAATTATGGTGTCAGCATGGAATACTGCGTAACCATTAGGCCGGACACAGTGGCTCACACCTGTAATCCCAGCACTTTGGGAGGCCAAGGTGGGCAGATCACCTGATGTCAGGAGTTCAAGACCACCCTGGCCAACATAGTGAAACCCCATCTCTACTAAAAATATAAAAATTATCCAGGTGTGGTGGTGGGCCCCTGTAATCCTAGCTACTCAGGAGGCTGAGACAGAACAATCGCTTGAACCAAGTAGGCGGAGGTTGCAGTGAGCCAAGATCGTGCCACTGCACTCCAGCCTGGGCGACGGAGCGAGCCTCCATCTCAAAAAGCAAAAAGAAAGAAATAACAGTGTAAAGTCATACTGGTTGACATGAAAACATATCTGTGCTATACTACTAAGTGGGAAAAAATTAGGTTGGAAAACAAGATGCAACATAATCCCATTTCGGTAAAGTTGTATGGCTCTGTGAACCTTCTAGAAGGATGTTCCCTAAATCATTAACAGTGAGGAATATGTGACCTCAGTGATCATTTCATCTTCTCCCATACATTTTTCAGGCTTGTTTGACTTTTTACAGTGCCTATGTTTTTAAATATAAAAACAACAAAGCTATGTTTGAGCAGTAAATGTGTAATTTTTCCTCCAGTTGACCCCGTAATGTCCATTTCCTTTAAGAGAGTTTTCCCATTAGTACTGAATATTCAATATTGAATATCCTGAAACATTACTTCAAGCAAGTTGGAAAACCTACGGGTAAGAAAATAACACAATAATAATGATAATAACACAATAATAACAATATAACACAATAATAACAATTTTGTCTAGGCTCAGAGCACATCTGCACATTTCACAGTTATTCTCATTCATGTATAAGAAGTGACATGATGGATTCTGTTCCAAGATGGCCAAATATGAACAGCTCCGGTCTGCAGCTCCCAGCGTGATCGATGCAGAAGATGGTGATTTCTGCATTTCCAAGTGAGGTACCTGTTTATCTCATTGGGATTGGTTGGAGAGTGGGTGTAGCCCACACAGGGCAAGCTGAAGGAGGGCGGAGCATCGTCTCACCCAGGAAGCACAAGGTGTCAGGGGATTTCCCTTTCCTAGCCAAGGGAAGCTGTGACAGACTGTACCTGGAAAATCAGGACACTCTCACCCAAATACTACGCTTTTCCAATGGTCTTAGCAAACAGCACACCAAGAGATTACATCCCGTGCCTGGCTCAGCGGGTCCCACACCCATGGAGCCTTGCTCACTGCTAGCTCAGCAGTCTGAGATTGACTTGCCAGGCAACAGCCTGGCAGGGGGAGGGGCATCTGCCATTGCTGAGGCTTGAGTAGGCAAACAAAGCGGCTGGAGAAGCTTGAACTGGGCGGAGCCCACCGCAGCTCTCCAAGGCCTGCTTCCTCTGTAGACCCCAGCTCTGGGGGCAGGGCACAGCTGAACAAAAGGCAGCAGAAACTTCTGCAGACTTAAACGTCCCTATCTGACAGTTCTGAAGAGAGCAGTGGTTCTCCCAGTACGGTGTTTGAGCTCTGAGAATGGACAGACTGCCTCCTCAAGTGGGTCCCTGACCCCTGTGTAGCCTGAGAGACACTTCCAAGTAGGGGCTGACCGACATCTCATACAGGAGGCTGCCTCTCTGGGACAAAGCCTCCAGAGGAAGGATCAGGCAGCAATATTTACTGTTCTGCAATATTTGCTGTTCTGCAGCCTCCACTGGTGATACCCAGGCAAACAGTGTCTGGAGTGGACCTCCAGCAAACTCCAACAGACCTGCAGCTGAGAGACCTGACTGTTAGAAGGAAAATTAACAAACAGAAAGGAATAGCATCAACATCAACAAAAAGGACATCCACACCAAAATCCCATCTGTAGGTCACCATCATCAAAGACCAAGGGTAGATAAAACCACAAAGATGGGGAGCAACCAGAGCAGAAAAGTTGAAAATCCTAAAAACCAGAGCACCTCTTCTCCTCCAAAGGATCACAGCTCCTCGCCAGCAACAGAACAAAGCTGGACAGAGAACGACTTTGACAAGCTGACAAAAGTAGGCTTCAGAAGGTCAGCAATAACAAACTTCTCTGAGCTAAAGGAGGACATTTAAACCTATCACTAGGAAGCTAAAACCCTTGAAAAAAATTAGACAAATGGCTAACTAGAATAAACAGCGTAGAGAAGACCATAAACGACCTGATGAAGCTGAAAACCATGGCACGAGAACTACGTGACACATGCACAAGCTTCAATAGCTGATTTGAGCAAGTGGAAGAAAGGGTGTCAGCAACTGAAGATCAAATTAATGAAATAAAGCAAGAAGAGAAGTTTAGAGAAAAAAAGAGTAAAAAGAAACAAACAAAGCCTCCAAGAAATATGAGACTATGTGAAAGGACCAAATCTACGTTTGATTGGTGTACCTGAAAGTGATGGGGAGAATGGAACCAAGTTGGAAAACACTCTGCAGGATATTATGCAGGAGAACTTCCCCAACCTGGCAAGGCAGGCCAACATTCAAATTCAGGAAATACAGAGAACACCACAAAGATACTCCTCAAGAAGAGCAACCCCAAGACATATAATTGTCAGATTCACCAAGGTTGAAATGAAGGAAAACACGTTAAGTGCAGCCAGAGAGAAAGGTCGGGTTATCCACAAAGGGAAGTCTGATGACTAACAGCGGATCTCTCAGCAGAAATTCTACAAGCCAGAAGAGAGTGGAGGCCAATATTCAATATTCTTAAAGAAAAGAATTTTCAACCCAGAATTTCATATCCAGCCAAACTAAGCTTCATAAGTGAAGGAGAAATAAAATCCTTTACAAACAAGCAAATGCTCAGAGATTTTGTTACCACTAGGTCTGCCTTACAAGAGCTCCTAAAGGAAGCACTAAACATGGAAAGGAACAACCAGTACCAGCCACTGCAATAACATGCCAAATTGTAAAGACCATCGATGCCAGGAAGAAACTGCATCAACTAACAGGTAAAATAACCACCTAACATCATAATGATGGGGTCAAATACACACATAACAATATTAACCTTAAGTGTAAATAGGCTAAAGGCCCCAATTAAAAGACACAGACTGGTAAATTGGACAAAGAGTCAAGACCCATCAGTGTGCTGTATTCAGGAGACCCATCTCACATGCAGAGACACACATAGGCTCAAAATAAAGGGATGGAGGAAAATCTACCAAGCAAATAAAAGCAAAAAAAAAAAAAGCAGGGGTTGCAATCCTAGTCTCTGATAAAACAGACTTTAAACCAAAAAAGATCAAAAGAGACAAAGAAGGCCATTACATAATGGTAAAGGGATCAATTCAACAAGAAGAACTAACTATCCTAAATATATATGCATCCAATACAGGAGCACCCAGATTCATAAAGCAAGTCCTTAGAGATCTATAAAGAGACTTAGACTCCCACACAATAATAATGGGAGACTTTAACACCCCAATGTCAATATTAGACAGATCAACCAGACAGAAGGTTAACAAGGATATCCAGGACTTGAACTCAGCTCTGCACCAAGCAGACCTAATAGACATCTACAGAACTCTCCACCCCAAATCAACAAAATATACATTCTTCTCAGCACCACATTGCACTTATTCCAAAATTGACCACATAATTGGAAGTAAAGCACTCCTCAGCAAATGTAAAAGAACAGAAATCATAACAAACTGTCTCTCAGATGACAGTGCAATCAAATTAGAACTCAGGATTAAGAATCTCACTCAAAACCACACAACTACTTGGAAACTGAACAACCTGCTCCTGAATGACTACTGGGTACATAATGAAATGAAGGCAGAAATAAAGATGCTCTTTGAAACCAATGAGAACAAAGACACAACGTACCAGAATCTCTGGGACACATTTAAAGCAGTGTGTAGAGGGAAATTTATAGTACTAAATGCCCACAAGAGAAAGCAGGAAAGATCTAAAATTGACACCCTAACATCACAATTAAAAGAACTAGAGAAGCAAGAGCAAACACATTCAAAAGCTAGTAGAAGGCAAGAAATAACTAAGATCAGAGCAAAACTGAAGAAGACAGAGACACAAAAAACCCTTCAAAAAATCAATAAATCCAGGAGCTGGTTTTTTGAAAAGATCAACAAAATTGATAGACCACTAGCAAGACTAATAAAGAAGAAAAGAGAGAAGAATAAAACAGATGCAATAAAAAATGATAAAGGGGATATCACCACTGATCCCACAGAAATATAAACTAACATCAGAGAATACTATAAACACCTCTATGCAAATAAATTAGAAAATCTAGAAGAAGTGGATAAATTCCTGGACACATACACCCACCCAAGACTAAACCAGGAAGAAGTTGAATCTCTGAATAGACCAATAACAGGCTCTGAAATTTAGGCAATAATTAATAGCCTACCAACCAAAAAGAGTCCAGGACCAGAGGGGTTCACAGCCGAATTCTACCAGAGGTACAAAGAGGAGCTGGTACCATTCCTTCTGAAACTATTTCAATCAATAGAAAAAGAGAGAATCCTCCCTAACTGATTTTATGAGGCCAGCATCATCCTGATACCAAAGCCTGGCAGAGACACAACAAAAAAAAGAGAATTTTAGACCAATATCCCTGATGAACATCGATGCAAAAATCCCCAATAAAATACTGGCAAACTGAATCCAGCAGCACATCAAAAAGCTTATCCACCACGATCAGGTCAGCTTCATCCCTGGGATGGAAGGCTGGTTCAACATATGCAAATCAATAAACGTAATCCATCACATAAACAGAACCAACAACAAAAACCACATGATTATCTCAATAGATGCAGAAAAGGCCTTCAACAAAATTCAACAGCACTTCACACTAAAAACTCAATAAACTAAGTAATGATGGAATGTATCTCAAAATAATAAGAGCTATTTATGGCAAACCCATAGCCAATATCACACTGAATGAGCAAAAACTGGAAGCATTCCCTTTGAAAACTGGCACAAGACAGGGATGCCCTCTCTCACCACTCCTGTTCAACATAGTGTTAGAAGTTCTGGCCAGGGCAATCAGACAAGAGAAAGAAATAAAGAATATTCCATTAGGAAAAGAGGAAGTTAAATTGTCCCTGTTTGCAGGTGACATGATTGTATATTTAGAAAACCCCATCGTCTCAGCCCAAAATCTCCTTAAGCTGATAAGCAACTTTAGCAATGTCTCAGGATACAAAATCGATGTGCAAAAATCACAAGCATTCCTATACACCAATAACAGACAGAGACCCAAATCATGAGTGAACTCCCATTCACAATTGCTACAAAGAGAATAAAATGCCCAGGAATCCAACTTACAAGGGACGTAAAGGACCTCTTCAAGGAGAACTACAAACCACTGCTCAATGAAATAAAAGAGGACAAAAACAAATGGAAGAACGTTCCATGCTCATGGATAGGAAGAATCAATATCGTGAAAACGGCCATACTGCCAAAGGTAATTTATAGATTCAATGCCATCCCCATCAAACTACCAATGACTTTCTTCATAGAATTAGAAAAAACTACTTTAAAGTTCATATGGAACCAAAAAAGAGCCTGCATTGCCAAGACAATCCTAAGCAAAAAGAACAAAGCCGGAGGCAACACACTACTTCAAACTATACTACAAGGCTACACTAACCAAAACAACATGGTACTAGTACCAAAACAGAGAGATAGACCAATGGAAAAGAACAGAGCCCTCAGAAATAACACCACACATCTACAACCTGATCTTTGACAAACCTGACAAAAACAAGAAATGGGGAAAGGATTCCCTATTTAATAAATGGTGCTGGGAAAACTGGCTAACCATATGTAGAAAGCTGAATCTGGATCCCTTCCTTACACCTTATACAAAAATTAATTCAAGATGGATTAAAGATTTAAATGTTAGACCTAAAACCATAAAATCCCTAGAAGAAAACCTAGGCAATATCGTTCAGGACATAGGCATAGGCAAGGACTTCATGACTAAAACACCAAAAGCAATGGCAACACACGCCAAAATAGACAAATGGGATCTAATTAAACTAAAGAGCTTCTGCACAGCAAAAGAAACTACCATCAGAGTGAACAGGCAACCTACAGAATGGGAGAAAATTTTTGCAATCTACCCATCTGACAAAGGGCTAATATCCAAAATCTACAAAGAACTTAAACTAATGTACAAGAAAAAAAAAAACCCCATCAAAAAGTGGGCAAAGGATATGAACAGAAACTTCTCAAAAGAAGACATTTATGCAGCCAACAGCCACATGAAAAAATGCTTATCATCACTGGTCATCAGAGAAATGCAAATCAAAACCACAATGAGATACCATATCACACCAGTTAGAATGGTGATCATTAAAAAGTTAGGAAACAACAGATGCTGGAGAGGATGTGGAGAAATAGGAACGCTTTTACACTGTTGGTGGGAATGTAAACTAGTTCGACCATTGTGGAAGACAGTGTGGCGATTCATCAAGGATCTAGAACTAGAAATACCATTTGACCCAGTGATCCCATTTGACCCAGCAATCTAAATTGCCCCAAAAATTTAGAATTGGGGCAATAGCAAAGTTGCTATTTATATATGCAAAGAATTATAAATTATGCTACTATAAAGACTCATGCACATTTATGTTTATTGCGGCACTATTCACAATAGCAAAAACTTGGAACCAACCCAAATGTCCATCAATGTTAGACTGGAGTAAGAAAATGTAGCACATATACACCAAGGAATACTATGCAGCCATAAAAAAGGATGAGTTCATGTCCTTTGCAGGGACATGGATGAAGCTGGAAACCATCATTCTCAGCAAATTGTCGCAAGGACAGAAAACCAAATGGCGCATGTTCTCACTCATAGGTGGGAACTGAACAATGAGAACACCTGGACACAGGGTGGGTAACATCACACACCAGGGCCTGTCATGGGGTGGGGGGAGGGATAGCATTAGGAGAAATACCTAATGTAAATGACAAGTTAATGGGTGCAGCAAACCAACATGACACATGTATACCTATGTAACAAACCTGCACGTTGTGCACATGTACCCTAGAACTTGAAGTATCATAAAAAAAAAAAAAATTAAAGACCAAAAAAAAAAAAAAACCAGAAGTGACATGACATAAACTGCCTGGTCTCTGCCCTCCTAACCCTGGGACATCAGGCAGACCTTGAAAGCTGGATATTGTCATTTGGGAGGCGAGGAGAGGGCAGTGCAATGAAGGTCCCTGCTCTAAAGGCCCTGGTTTGACTTGTACAAGGAAGCAGTAAGGTACAGAAAGGAGCGTCAGTGGGAGCTATGGCCAGGCTTTGAAATCTTCCCCAGACCAGCATGATGATTGGTGTGCCTACCACTGAGCTCCCTGCCCTCCAGTTAGCCAGGGTGAAAGAACAACCAATCCTCTTCTGATACAGATCTCTCTGTTATTAGGATCACAGAAAAGGTGGCCATGGTGACAATCCTGCCTTTGGGGTTTGGGTCATAGATGACTATACCTATGCTTAAATAGTTGTCATAAAAATAGAGTTTTGAGCAGAAATGTGGATTCAGAAAATAGATTTTTAGAAAAATTAAACTACCAATAATGTCCACAGTGAACAGAAAGAGGCTGGTGGCTGAAAATCTATTTAAGGGCTACTGCGACAATCCTGCATGCATGATGAGGATGGAAAGAGAAAGGAAGAATTCAGTCACAGGATCCTAGGGTGCAAACCCAGGCCTTAAGCACCCAACAGATTCACAGAGTCCACGTGCTAAGTGCAGGAAAACTGAGACTACTCCAAGTATCTCAAGCAGAAGAAATTTAATATAGGGAATTTGTTACAAAGATATAGAAAGAACTAGAAGAGAACAAAGGAGAAGGAGAGGGCAGGAGTAAAAAGGAAAAGGAGGTCATAGCTAGACACCCATCATTAATGCTCCTAAATGATGTCCCTCGGCCTGCTCAATCTGCTGTATTGTTGAGGAGGTTGTGCCAGTTGGCTCTGAAGCCACCAAGGAAGTGCTACATCAACTAAGATTGGAGCCCCAATAAGGGGGTTACCTGCAGGGTTGCTGATGTTCCAACTCACCCCTTCCTTACTATCACTACAGCAACTGCTTGCAATGGCCTCACAGTAAAACCCAGAATCAGGAAGTTTTTCTCTCCGTCTTACTGGTCTCCCACCAGTGCCTCCTATTAACAGAATTTAACAGCAAACGAGCTGGTGAGAAACCCTGGGATATGTAGCTTTCTGGCTCCTAGCCCTAGTAGTAAAGAGCAAAGCACAGGAAGGTAAGTGGAAGGCCAGCCTACACTCTTACCCGTTGTTAACAAATGTGCATTCTGAAGGATATGTACAGGGCAGTGGTGAGGAAGCAAGGTGATGGGGAGGGTGGGGGTTATAGTCCTTGCCTTCAAGGAAAATCCTAGAGAAAATTTAGAATTGGGGCAATAGCAAAATTGCTCCTCTGACTCTATGGCAATCAGATCATTGAAATTAAACGGAAATGACCAAGTTGGAGCCAGATAAAGCATGCCATGTGCCCTCTCCAGAATTCTCTGTCTGCTACATTAAAAATAACATCTTCTTCTTGTTGACAGAATTGCAGCTAGCACATATGGTACCATTGTGCAAATTTTTAAAAGGTATCTTCTCTGGGGTGGTAAAATATAAAAAGATGTCCTCTTAGGGAGGGTAAATTAGAAAAAGGTGGCACCTCTGATGAATTAGAAAAAGGCTCACCATCCTCAGCACCAGGGCTCCATTCACCCCTCGGCTAGTACCATTGTGTGGGACGTCACCTGCACAGCGGCAGGCTGCAGGCCACCTGTAATATGCTACCGTTTGCTAAGCCCTTTTATGTCTCATCTTACATGATCCTCACAATAGTCCCAGAAAATAAGCATTATTACTTCCTATCTTACAGACGAAGGGAATTAAATAGCTTATTCCCAGTCATATACTTAATAAGTGACACAAGAGCTGGTAGAGATGTGAAATCTAATAATAGCTTCTCAATAATAATATTGAGTGCCTACAGTGAGGCAGAAACTGTATGTACTTGAAACTCTATACATCTGACCCGCAGTCAATTCTCTTAACAGTATGAGGTAGCTAGTATTCTTTGCATTTCACTGGCCAATTTTTGACTGCTAGGAGAACAAGGACATCAGGGTCCCGAGGAAGCCCCCCACCCCGTATATACAGTGTGTGTGCCCAGTCCCCGAGCCACCATGAAAGGCATTCTTTCATTTATTTTATTTTTTTACTAGTTATTGCCTCACTCAAAGGAGGCCTAAACACAGTGAGATCTGAAGGGACAAGGAGACTGAATAGGAATATCTGAAGCTGGGATTTCCTGTGGGTTTTTCTACGAGTGAAACAAAAAGCTCCTTTGACTCTGGCTCCTTCGGGGTTCCAGGGAACAAGCTGGCATTATCTCTGCACTGAAGGGCCTTTGACTCCCACACTCACTGCAGACAATGCTAAAAGAACACCCAAAGGATTAGCGAAATGGCCTGCCAAGTCCCCAACTTTACAGAAGCTCTCCCTTGGTGGAAATAGCTCACAAGTGACAGCTCAGAAAATTTACAGAGAGCCGGCAAGGTTTGGTGGGAAGGCAATAGACCGAGTCCTCATCCTCTGCTGTTCCAGTGCATACTCAGGTTGGGTACATTTTCGTAACAGTTTTATTAAATAGATTTTCACTGTGACTATTTCCTCACTGGAGCTAAAACACCTGAGAAGCCAAGGAAGAAGGAAAACTGTGTTTAGAGAGAAAGGCAATGACAGACGCTCTGCTGGGCTGAACTTCTTTTAAGGTTAGAATGCCCTCTTTGGGTATGAAATTATATCAGCAAGAGCAGGGAATTTTCTGAGCCAGAAGAGATTCAGAAACACCAAAATCCACACAATGTCCTAATGGAGACTTGTATAGAGCTTACATTTCATATAGATGAAAATGTTACATAGGTAAAACCAAAATTCAATTGCACAGTGAAAAAAAAAAAAGATTTACTGGGTCTAGAAATGTAACTCCTGTAGCACAGCCAACCTGTATGTGTTATTACACAGCCTTCACTGTCCATGATACATTTGGTGTCAATCATCCACACTGAATCACCTCATCGCCAGCAGCACTAGAGATACTCAGGGCCCAAGACAGCATCCTACCCACCAAAAGAATAGCTCACCTTGATTGTCATTGCTGGTTGGTATTTAATGGGGAACCTTGACAGTTCCAACCCTTTTCCTTCAGGCCTATCAGTGAAAGCAGTTGTCCAGTTAATCTCGTAAGACCAGCAGGGTCTCCAGAGCATGGACAGACTACAGGGTAGGTTATCATTTGTCCTAAGGCTGCAAAATGTAGCATCACAGGATTCATCCAAAAGGCATAATCGGGAGAGTCTATACTAGTCAGCACTCCGAAGAGTGTAAGTCAACCAGGAGAATCCAGGGGTCAGACCAACGATCAAAAACCAGGGAGGGGCCCAGCATGGTGGCTCATGCCTATAATCCCAGCACTTTGGGAGACAGAGGCAGGAGGCTTTCTTGAGCCCAGGAGTTTGAGACCAGCCTGGGTAACATAGGGACATCCTGTCTCTACAAAAAATAAATAAAAATAAAAATAGCCAGGCATTGTGACATACTCCTATAGTCCCAGCTACTTGCAGGGCTGAGATGGGAGGATCACTTGAGCCCAGCAAGTAGAGGCTGCAGTGAGCTGTGATCATGGCACTGCACTCCAGCATGGGCAACAGAGAGGGAGACCTTGTCTGAAAAAAAAAAAAAAAATACCAAGGGGGTCTGGTGAGCCCACAGTTTTGGAAGCTGAGTTTCGGAGGCACTCCCACTCAGAGCATACCGCTGTGTTGCTTTATGGAGAAGCCAGCCTGCACTCACATTCCGGGAATGTGCTGAAGCTGGGGGTAACAATACAACCCCATGATGTCTTGTGCTCATCTTCCCCAAGACACTCTCGTGTTCATCTATTCCTCCCTTATGCGGCGCTGTGCCTGGTGGCTCAGAGACCAAAGGCAGCATATCAGCAGCCTGTCTCAAGAAACAGAGGCAGTGCAATAGTAACTGAGGCTAAGAACTGGAAATGGAGGAGAAGGGAAAGAGGGAAAGGGGAGGGAAAGTAGCAAAACAGCTATTAAGCACAAATCCATGATGCATCATTTCTAATTCCAAAATCCAAAATTCTCTGAGAACCTCAAGCTTTCTCTAATTCATCTGGCAGTAATCTGACCTGACTGAACTCACATGGTGGCAGAGCCTCATGTGCACAGATGTGAAGCAATTTAGAGTCTTCAGTTATCCTACTTAGTGGGAACAAGCATCTGTTTTACTGTAGAAACACTAATGTGATTCAGATAACATTATATATCTGTAGAAACACTAAATGAATCAGATGACATTAATCCACTTGGACCTGGATTAGGACAGGAGGGAGCCACAGATCACTGGACAAGCAATAAAGCCAACAGATTATAGGCAGGACTGGCTGCTGGGGACCATACAAGCAAGTTTATAGCAAAAGCAGTTCTCTACACATAAATGATAATAGGTTGTGACAAACACTGATCAAATTGGACCTTCACTGCAACTCTGTAAATTGAGGGCTGATATTATTATCCCCATTTTCACAAGGGAGGACACTGAGATCTAGAGACACTAGAGGACTTATGCCTGACCCGCCTTCCCCATCCACGTCCTTTCCACCTGGCCACTCGGCCGGTTGTGGTTAACTATCACTTATCCACAACAACAACAAGCAAGTTGAAGTATTTTGATCATAATTTAAATGACGTTTGCCTTTGGAATGTACCTCTGTGCTTCCAAGAGAAGAAGCATTTGTCCGGTGTTTCAGGAATGTGCCATACTTCATGATAAATGATGAACGCAGGAGGTGTTGGGAGCACCAGAGGTAAGGGTTGGCTAGGGGGATGCTGCAGTGCCCCATGCTTCATGAGTCCCCTAAATCCACTCCAAATTAAAATCATGATGATGTGCTTTGATATGGAGAATGGAAATTTTTCTCTCACAAAATGTGTAGATGGAGGCTCCTTTAGAGATTTTTGCCACTTTTGGCATGTTGATCTTGAACATGCAATCTACATGAAAAGTGTGCTTGTGAGCCCAAGCAACATGAAGACAAGTGCCTTGTGCTCCTCTTTCTAACCCAACTGTTACCTAATCCTCTCCCTGTGATGTTTCAAGAGCCACTCCTGGTTGGGGGCAATTCTGCCTACTCTTGCATGCCATGGTGGCTATATTACACATGCTGTTTTAAAGCAAACCAATTCAATAAGTCTTTATTGTTACTATAAGTCTAACACGAATTATAAGAAGGCAAATGAGACAAGGTTTGTCCTCAAGAAATTTACCCCAGACTAATACAAAGACATATCCAAAACAGTGGATTTCTCTCCACTAAATTCCTGATGATTCACACTTTCCCTGCTCTGTGATGATTAATAATTATTCATTTTAATCAAAGGCAGTCTCCTAATTTGGATATTGTCTTTTAAAAAGGATATTTTATTCATTAAAAAAGAGAATAACGAGTAAACACAGCAATAGGTAAAAAATAGGCTGGTATAAAAATAGACACATAGATCAATGAAACAGAATAAAAAACCCAGAAATAAAGCCACATATTTACAACCAACTGATCTTTGACAACATTGACAAGAACATACACTGGGCAAAGAACACCCCTTTCAATAAATGATACTGGGGAAATTGGATGGCCATATGCAGAAGAATGAAACTGGACCCCTATACTTCATCATACACAAAACTAAATTCAACTAAAGATGAATTAAAGTCTTATAAATAAGACCCAAAACTATAAAAATACTAGAAGAAAACTGAGGGAAAACTCTTCTGGACATTGGTCTATGCAAAGAATTCATGACTAAGACCTCAAAAGCACAGGCAACAACAACGACAAAAAAAAAAACATAGGCAAACGGTACTTAGTTAAACTAAAAAGCTTCTGCAGAGCAAAGGAAATAATCAACAGACTTAAGAGACAACCTGCAGAATGTGAGAAAATATTTGCAAACTATGCATCCAACAATATCCAGAATATGCAAGGAACCCAAACAATTCAACAACAAAAATAATTCCATTAAAAAGTGCGAAAAGGACATGAATAGACATATTTCAAAAGAAGACATACAAATGGCCAACAGGTATATGAAAAAATGTTCAATATTACTACTAATCAAAGAAATGCAAATTGAAACCACAATGAGATGTCATCTTATGCCAGTCAGAATGGCCATTATTAAAAAGTCAAAAAATAACAGATACTGAACAGAATGCAGTGAAAAGTGAAAAGGGAAATTTTATACACTATTGGTGAGAATGTAAATTATTAAAACCTCTATGGAAAACGGTATGGAGATTTCTCAAAGAACTAAAAATAAAACTACCATTTAATACAGCAATCCTACTGAGAGGTGACAGCATGCTGGCAGCCCTCACAGCCCTCGCTGGCTCTTGGCGCCTCCTCGGCCTTGGCGCCCACTCTGGCCGCGCTTGAGGAGCCCTTCAGCCTGCCACTGCACTGTGGGAGCCCCTTTCTGGGCTGGCCAAGGCCGGAGCCGGCTCCCTCAGCTTGCCAGGAGGTCTGGAGGGAGAGGCGTGGGCGGGAACCAGGGCTGCGCGCGGTGCTTGCGGGCCAGCACGAGTTCCAGGTGGGTGTGGGCTCGTTGGGCCCCACACGGGGAGCAGCAGGCGGGCCCCACCGCCCCGCCGCCCCACCGCCCCCCACCCCACTGCCCCGGGCAGTGAGGGGCTTAGCACCTGGGCCAGCAGCTGCTGTGCTCGACTTCTCACCGGGCCTTAGCTGTCTCCCCGCGGGGCAGGGGGCAGAGCTTGGGACCTGCAGCTCACCATGCCTGAGCCTGCCCCCCTCCCTGGGCTCCGGCGCAGCCCCAGTCTCCCCGACGAGCGCCGCCCCCTGCTCCACGGTGCCCAGTCCCATAGACCACCCAAGGGCTGAGGAGTGCGGGCACATGGCACGGGACTGGCAGGCAGCTCTACCTGCGGCCCCCATGCGGGATCCACTGGGTGAAGCCAGCTGGGCTCCTGAGTCTGGTGGGGACTTGGAGAACCTTTATGTCTAGCTAAGGGATTGTAAATACACCAATCCGTACTCTGTATCTAGCTCAAGGTTTGTAAACACACCAATCAGCACCCTGTGTCTAGCTCAGGGTTTGTGAATGCACCAATCCACACTCTGTATCTAGCTAATCTAGCTAATCTAGTGGGCATGTGGAGAACTTTTGTGTTGACACTGTATCTAGATAATCAAGTGGGGATGTGGAGAACTTTTGTGTCTAGCTCAGGGATTGTAAACGCACCAATCAGCCCCCTGTCAAAACAGACCAATCAGCTCTCTGTAAAACAGACCAATTGGCTCTCTGTAAAATGGACCAATCAGCAGGATGTGGGTGGGGCAGATAAGACAGTAAAAGCAGGCTTCCCAAGCCAGCAGTGGCAACCCTCTCGGATCTGCTATAAATCTTGCTGGTGCCCACTCTTTGGGTCCACACTGCCTTTATGAGCTGTAACACTCACCGTGAAGGTCCGCAGCTTCACTCCTGAAGCCAATGAGACCACGAACCCACCAGGAGGAACGAACAGCTCCAGACATGCCACCTTAAGAGCTGTAACACTCACTGCGAAGGTTTGCAGCTTCACTCCTGAGCCAGCAAGACCATGAACCCACCAGAAGGAATAAACTCCGAACACATCCGAACATCAGAAGGAACAAACTCCGGACGTGCCGCCTTTAAGGACTGTAACACTCACCACGAGGGTCCACGGCTTCATTTTTGAAGTCAATGAGACCAAGAACCCACCAATTCTGGACACACTACTACTGCATATCTACCCAAAGGAAAATAAATCAATATATCAGAAAGATACCTGAACTTACATGTTTATCACAGCAATATTCACAACAGCAAAGATATGGAATCAACCTAGATGTTCATCAACAGAGAACTGGATAAAGAAAATACAGTATACATACAAAAGAGAAAACTATTCAGCCACACAAAATGAAATCATGCCTTTTGCAACAACATGGATGGAACTGGAAACCATTATCTTAAACAAGTCAGACACAGAAAGACAAATATCACATGGTCTCACCTACAAGTGGGAGCTAAATCATGTCCACACATGGATGTAGAAAGTAGAATAACAGACAATGGAGACTCAGAAGAGTGAGGATATGAGGGGTGAAGGATGAGAAATTACTCAATGGGTACAACGTACATTATTTGGGTGATGGACATCCTAAAAGCCCCGACTTGACCATTAGGCAAACTATTCATGTAATGAAATTGCACTGTACCCCATAAATTTATATAAATAAAAAACTAATAATTTGACCCAGCAATCCCATCACTGGGTGTATACCCAAAGGCTTATAAATCATTCTACTATAAAGATACATGCACACGTATGTTTATTGCGGCACTATTTACAATAGCAAAGACTTGGAACCAACCCAAATGCCCATCAATGATAGACTGGGTAAAGAAAATGTGGCACATATACACCAAGGAATACTATGCAGCCATAAAAAAGGATGAGTTCATGTCCTTTGCTGGGACATGGGTGAAGCTGGAAACCATTATTCTCAGCAAACTAACACAGGAACAGAAAAACAAACACCACATGTTCTCACTCATAAGTGGGAACTGAACAATGAGAACACATGGACACAGGGAGGGGAACATCACATACCAGGGCCTATTGGGGGGTAGGGGTCAAGGGGAGGGAGAGCATCAGGACAAATACCTAATGCATGCGGGGCTTAAAACCTAGATGACAAGTTGATAGGTGCAGCAAACCACCATGGCACATGTATACCTATGTAGCAAACCTGCATGTTCTGCATATGTATTCCAGAACTTAAAGTAAAATTTTTAAAAAAATTGTAAATTAAAATTTAAAAAGCAGAATAAAATTTTAAATATAGTGTTGATATAAATTCATACCAAGATTAGCCAAAGGGAAAGTAACTCCCATAAGATATCTCATTTTGTTTCCACTGAGCCTGTTCTGACTCCTTGAAATGGGAAAAACAGGGGTAATAACAATATCTTTTATCATGTATTACTTTATGCCTTTCAAAAAAAGTTTCAAAAACATAATAAATATTTGAATGAATGCACTTAAGATAATCCCAAATCAGAGTCAAGAAAATATATAAAAGTTAAATTCAAATGATAGAATTTATCCATTTTTCCATTCAAATTACAATTTAAGTCAAGTAAAGAAAGACACACAAAAGCTGCATGATTAGGAGGGAGTGCAGCGCTCATCCTCCTGTCCCCAAGGCCGATTAGCCAGCTGGGTGAGAGATGAGATCATGAGTTCTGGGTCAATGAGTCACTCCCCTTCACCATTGCCCGCAGACACAAACAGCTGCAGGCTCCCAAAGCGTGTGTCCACCCTACGGAGCTGCCACCCTACAGAGGAGAAAATGTGGGTGAAAGTAAGCAAAAGCAACACCACAACCATGAAATTAACTCAGTGTTCTACAAATGGAGAATTAGATATCCCTTTCTGAATGAAGAGCAGCATATTTCATACACAGTGTGGAAATAAACATTGAGTAAATTGTTTTCAAAATTGTCATACCTAGGAGTAAACCCAGCAAAAGGTAAATTATAAATTAAAGGAATCCTTCTTTCTTCCTCCATCTATCCATCCATCTAGCCTGTAAGGTATTTATCAGGCATCTACTAGGTGCTAAATACTTCTTAATTATTTTGGTACACCCCGATGTGCCCAGTCATTCTGATGAAACAATATCCAGAAACTTCATGAGAATTAATTCTCTTTTTTCCACGGGACTATAGGCTTCTCAATGGTGTAGACAACACTATCTATTTAAATTTACATATCAATTTATATATATACAAACGTAAGTATATATACATGTTTTATATTCAAGAGCTATCATAGTATCTGACTGTATAGTGTGTGCATCTCAATAAATATTTAAACTGAACTGAACTTCTGAAACTCTTGATTGGTTTCAAAAGATATAAAAATAATAGACTTGGTTAATCTATGCATTGGATTAATCCATCCTAAATAAAATTAAGAGTTTGGTCTAATCCAGTGAGAATAGAGTAAACCATAAGTGTACTACATAGATGAGGGAGTAAGGAGATAAACCAGAACTGAAACCTTGAGCTGAAGAAGTCTACATTGGAGTCAGAAAAACAGGTTATATCCATAACAAACTATAACAGAAGAAGGAGAGAGCAGATGATTCCAGAGAACCAGGGAAGGCTGAGAAGCATTATTGATTTGCTAGATGGTAAATGAGGGATGACATTTTGATGTGTTCAGATTGGGAGCAAGGAAGATGGGTTCTGTAATATTCTCAGTGGGCAGAATAATGTGCATAATAAAAAGGCCAGAGTGTCCGTTTTAAGTGTTTAAGGGCCAGTGTACGGAAGGCTTGAAAAGAGATGCTAAGAATTTGCTTGGGGGGAGATAATGAGTCTCTGAAAGCCCTTTCCACAGAGGAACAATAACCCAATCAGATCTGTGCTTTGTGAGGACTGTCCTGGCAGCAGTGTGCAGGCCTGACTGGAAGGAGTTACTCAACAGAGACATAATGACATAATCCAGTATCAGAACTGGGAAGACACAGGAAGGCCTGGAACACCTTCTGAAGAGGCATCCTAGGTGTGGCTGTTAGGCTCTAAGGCCTAAGAGTACCAGGCTCCCTTAGTTCTTCTCTCTAGACTGGATGGCCCTTGAGAATGATCTACATTTTTGTTTTGGGGGGAGTTTTTTCTTTTTTTGCTTCTTTTTTTTGAGACAGGGTCTTGCTATGTTGTCCAGGCTGGAGTGCAGTGGCTATTCGTAGGCACAAGCATAGCGCACTGCAACCTTGAACTCCTGGCCTCAAGCAATCCTCCCACCCCAGCCTTCCAAGGAGCTGGGACTATAGGCATGCACCACCATGCCTGGCACTCTACATCTTTAAGTACCCTGCAATGCACAACACTGTACTGTGTATACAGTAGATGCTAGTGTTTGTGAATGAATAAACACAATGGAAGAAATTAATGGATAAGTTAATGTCTCTAGGAGATAATTCTATAAACTAAGGAACACAAAATGATTCATAGAGTCGAGGTAATTTAAGGCCCCCAAATCTACTGTTTAAATTGGATAAAGATGATCTATCCCCAAGGACAGTGTCTCACATTTCATTTTGCTTGGCCTGCAGCTATAACACAAGACGCTAGGGAAACATTAAGACTTGTACTGAAATATGCAAACTTTTTTTCTTCAGAAGATTTGTGATCCCAAAACAGCTCTTGCAACTCTAAGTTTCCAGTGTAGCAGAAACATTAGAACCCCGTTTTATCTCTGTATTTACTTTTTTTCTCACTTGACCATTGTAAAATAATCTTCCTTTTCCTATCAGTGTTGGAGTAAGATGAGGCATGCTTTCACTTATAAATGCAAAACACGCACATTCTCCTGTGTTAAAAATAAAGTCCAATAATCGATCCACTCACAAATCAAGAGAGGACAGGTACAGGCCGGGCGTGGTGGCTCACTTCTGTAATCCCAGCACTTTGAGAAGCCGAGGCAGGCAGATCACTTGAGGTTAAGAGTTCAAGACCAGCCTGTCCGACATGGTGAAACTCTGTCTCCACTAAAAATACAAAAATTAGCTGCACGTGGTGGGGCATGCCTGTAATCCCAGCTACTCGGGAGGCTGAGGCAGGAGAATTACTTGAACCTGGGAGGCGGAGGTTGCAGTGAGCCAAGACTGTGCCGCTGCACTCCAGCCTGGGCTACAGAGCGAGACTCCGTTTCAAAAAAAAAAAAAAGATGACAGGTATGAAAAAGAAAAGTTAGGTAGGTGTACATGTCCAAAATGCAATTTCAACTCAGATTCCACATTCAGGACACAACTTACTCATTAAACTTTAGATACTTCACCTTTCAACCTGTGAAAGCAATTAGTCTCCATGCAGGGCCACCTGTCAAATGCACATTTCTATTCCTGGTAGATTTGTTCACCTGGGCGAACATAATTGTGTTAATGATTAATATCAATCCTAGACATGTACAGCTCTGGGGAGTTAAAGTAGCTACTACATTCGGGCAGATAACTGCAAAGAAGCTATCTAGGCCTCCTGAAATGGAACCACCTGGACGAGGGAAGGAAGCAAAATGTGAAAGCCCAATGAGCATGGAAGAGGAAATTTACACCGTAGCTCAAATCCTGCACAATCCCAATCCTGCAGGACAACGATCACAGCATCGTAGCGCTGGAAGGGTTCCCATTCATCATCCCACGCAGCCCCCTCCCCAGTGCAGAACCCCCATGACAGTCACCCTAGAGTCATCCAACACTGCCCTACATACTTCCAATGACAAAAAGCTCTCTGCCTTTCAGGGTAGCCTATTCCATCGATGGACAACTATTTTTAGCAAGTTTTTAATTTAGTCAAAAAGTGATACCTTTCTAATGTGTGGCTCTCATGCTAACTCTAATTCTGAACCAAGTAGGCACTCAATAAACGTTGAATGAATAAATAATGAATTCATGAACAAAAAGATTCTTAAGGACCCATTGACATTTAGTGTAACAATAGTAATTACTTGAAAATCTACGTGGTTTTTTGTTTGTTTGTTTTTTTGACGGAGTCTTTCCCTGTAGCCCAGGCTGGAGTGCAGTGACATGATCTCGGCTCACTGCAACCTCTGCCTCCCAGGTTCAAGCGATTCTCCAGCCTCAGCCTCCCGAGTAGCTGGGATTACAGGCGCACGCCACCATGCTCAGCTAATTTTTGTATTTTAAGTAGAGATGGGGTTCTGCCATGTTGGCCAGGATGGTCTCAAACTCCTGACCTCAGGTCATCTGCCCACCTTGGCCTCCCAAACTGCTGGGATTACAGGATGAGCCACTGCGCCTGGCCGAAAATCTAAGTTTTTAAAAGCCATCATGGCTCAAAAAAAAGGGATTCAGTTCAATTCACTTAATGTATCTTAAGCAGGGATGAATTATACAGAACTATGAAATGACACAACTTAATGAAAAGAGTTGTAAGTAAAAGAGGAGGAGCCAGGTTCTAACAATCACTCTGCTGCTGTTTCTCACTTTTCTCACCTGTAAAATAAGAAGGCCAGATTACATGATCTCTACTACCACTTACAACATTCAATACTGTACAGTAAATATATGTATATGATTTATCTTCAGAGATTGCCATTCCTCATCTTGAGGAGTTTACTGTCTTATTTGCATTTCTCTGAGAGTTCAAACTCTGAACTCTGAAAATAAAAGGTGAAAGTCCACCCATGACAGACAAATGTTGTGGCTGAACAGGTAGAATTTTATCCACATTTTTTTATGATGAGCAAGCACAAGGCCATGTGGCTGGAACATTAACCTGAAGTTGACATGAGAAAAATACTGTGGGGCTACTTATTTCAATCACAGTCGTGCATCACTTACTGACAGGGACACGTTCTGAGAAATGTGTCATTAGGTCATTTTGTCATGCAAACATCGTAGAGTGTACTCACAAAAACCTAGATATTACAGGCTATGACACACCTAAGCTATATTGTATAGCTACTGTTTCTAGGCTACAAACCTGTGCAGCATGTTACTGTACTGAATACTGTAGGCAGTTGTAACACAATGGTAAGTACTTTTCCATCTAAACATATCTAAACATGGACAAGGTACAGTACAAATACACTATAAAAGATGAGAAATGGTACACCTGTATAGGAGGCTTATCATACATGGAGCTTGCAGGACTGGAAGTTGCTCTGGGTGAGTCAGTGAGTGAGTGAGTCCATGTGAGGGCCGAGGACATAATTTTATGCTACTGTATTTATAAACGCTGTACACTTAGGCTATACTAAATTCATTTAAATTTTTTTCTTCAACAATAAATTATCTTGAGCATACCATAACTTTTTTTACTTTATATATAATAATTTTTTAATTTTTTTAATTTTTTGACTTTTTTATAAAAACACTTAGCTTAAAACACAAATCCATTGTGCAGCTGTACAAAAATATTTTTTCTTTATATCCTTATTATCCTATAAGACCATATTTTTAATTTTTTTTTTACTTTTCAAACTTTTTATTAAAAACTAAGACACAAACACACACACCAGCCTGGGCCTACCCAGGGTCAGGATCATCACCATCTCTGCCTTCCACCTCCACACCTTGTCCCATTGGAAGGTCTTCAAGGTAAAAATACGCATGGAGCCATCATCTCCTATGACAACAATGCCTTCTTCTGGATACCTCCTGAAGGACCTGCCTGAGGCTGATTTACAGTTAACTTTTTTTTTACTAAGTAGAAGTACACAAAATAACAATAAAATGTATAGTAAATACTAGGCAATAGGAAATTGTCAGCCCCAGTATAATCTCATGGGACCACTCTCACATATGTGACATTGACAAAATGTCATTATGCAAGGCATGACTGCACTTATTTTGAGACTATGTCTCTACATACATAGTTCTCAGTAGCATCATTTGTTAAATAAGGATGCTGACATCTTACCTGCCAGAACACAAGGAGTTTAGCCAATTGGTGTTTTGAAGCTTCATCTGACAATAAGCTCTGTGATTCTGTTTATAAGTCAGTGACCAGTGACTCTAGTGACTGGAGGGAGCCCCACAATGTCTAGCATCCATTTCTGAGTCATGACAAAAAGCAGGTGGCCAAAGGGGAAATGGGGCAGGGAAAGGAAGCAGATACAGGACCAGTAGTCATATAAGAGGCTGTGCACACCATGTGAGCCCCTGACTACCTTCTACAGCTAAATGTCTGTATTTCATTCATTGCCCAGCCACAGTTCTCCCTTCCTGCTTCTACTTGGTGTGAACATTTGGAAGCTGATTGCAAAGTCTTGGCTCAAGAGAAACAGCTGGTGAACTCTGGTTTTTAAAGAAAAAATGGATTCTGAATGGCTAAAGCATCTGGAATTTTAAAAATTACGTGATTGTTGCACACAAGTCATTCGCTAAGGAATTTTTACCACAAAGTCATTAAAGTTAGGAACTAACAACGGAAGACTCCTCGGAGCTAAAAGTCTTATATTACTAAATGGTGCTGACTGAAAAATGGCTCTTCACTGGTGGTTCCAGCTGTGCCAGGAGGGGACCCGCCTCAACCCAGGGTGGCTGCCAAGGGAATCTCTGGAAGCAGTGGGCTCTGCTTGGATTTATGAGAACACAGCATATAAACTCAATTACCATCATGATTATCAAAAGAATGATTCTGGCCAGGTGCAATGGTTCACATCTGTAATCCTAGTACTTTGGGAGGTCGAGTCAGAGGAGTTGCTTGAGGCTCAAGGTCAATCCGGCCAACATAAGGAGACTCTATCTTTTTTAATTAAAAAAAGAAAAAAAAAAGAATGATTCTAATTCTGGTCTAATGACCCTAACCTAAAATAATACCTATTTTTGTACTCAGAAACTTTGTGCGCTGGTCTTTAAATCTTGTTTAAAGGGCCGGGCGCGGCCTCAGAAACTTTGTGCACTAGTCTTTAAATCTTGTTTAAAGGGCCCGGCGCAGTGGCTCACGCCTGTAATCCCAGCACTTTGGGAGGCTGAGGCGGGCAGATTACAAGGTCAGGAGATCGAGACCATTCTGATCAACATGGTGAAACCCTGTCTCTATTAAAAATACAAAAATTAGCTGGACATGGTGGTGGGCGCCTGTAATCCCAGCTACTCGAGAGGCTGAGGCAGGAGAATCGCTTGAACCCAGGAGGCGGAGGTTGCAGTGAGCTGAGATCATGCCACTGCACTCCAGCCTGGCGACAAAACGAGGCTCCATCTCAAAAAATACATACATTGTTTAAAGGTCACCATTGTACCCTCTCTTTGCTCCGAAGGTCCTGTGTCAAACTTTAACCAAAACCACAATAAAATTCAAATATCAACAATTTAGTCTCTAATCCTTCTCCAATCAAAATTTTTACATTTAAAAAAAGAAAAAGCTTTAATAAGCATAATAAATTGGCTTTTTTCCACATTAATGTCATAATGTTTGAGCAATTAGCAAGTACTATTTTTGTCATTTAACAAAAAACAATAATAGTTTGCCTCTCACTTTTTGGATGGATACATGCAGCACAGAAATGGGTTACAAGGGCAGAGACACCAAGCTATTTGTCTACCTTGGTGAGATTACAGTATTTTTTAGTGTTCATTTACTTGTTTGTAGTTTTCTGTGTTTCCTGTAATGAGCATGCATTGCTTTTGGAAAAACAAAAACCAATAAGATAAACTTAATTTAGGAAACAAATAAACTAGGAATTGTTTCTGCAGCACAGAAACAGAGCATTCATGCTCCTCTCAGAAGTTTCTGCCTTCTTCTGGAGGCATCTTGGGTGAGCAATGAACTTCCTGCAGAAAAGTCTTGGGGCCCAGCCCTGCAAAGTAACCATGACACCCAATGCCTCGATTTCTGGTTACACCTCATGTGCTATCCTAAGAGTTCTGGCAGATGCGTGTTGAAACAAAACAAAACAATCCAGATACCACTTTAAGATTTGCAATGAGATCTTGCAACCTGTTCTTTCAGTGTTTTAATAACTTTTCTGCAAATTGTCATCATTTGTTTTACAAGAAGATAGTTTAAAGTATATTTTATAAAACAAGCCTGAAGGAAATTAAAATTATGCCAAAGCCTCTTTTGCCAGGACTAACAATTCACTCTTACATTTTGGGTCTATAGATATGCAGGATGGAGGTTGGGCCTGTTGGCTCATGCCTGTAACCCTAGTGCTTTGGGAGGCCAAAGTGGGAGGAATGATTGAAGCCAGGAGGTCGAGACCAGCCTGAGCAACATAGCAAGACTCCATCTCTAAAAAAAATAGTTAGCTGGGCATGGTGGCATGCGCCTGTAATCCCAACTACTCAAAAAGCTGGAACAGGAGGATCTCTTGAGCCCAGGAGTTCAAGGCTACAGTGAGCCATGATTGTGCCACTGCACTCTATCCTGGGTGACAGAGCAAGACTCTCTTAAAGAAAAAAAAAAAAGTACCTAAATTCTAATATAGGTCTGTTCTGAATCACAGCTCCACTCTATAATTTCAGTTTGGCAAGTGGCCAAGAACACAGTTGTGAGTGGCACCCACACCAGGGTTCTAATCCTGGCTTTACGCTTAAGAGCTCTGTGAGCTTGGGAACCAAGCAGGGTGACCCTGAACCTCAGCTTTGTCATAGGGAAATGAGGACTGTAATCCCAGTCCCATAAAGATGCGGGGAGGATTTCATCAAAGGAATTCATAATAAAATGTCTGGCACATTGTAAGTTCTAAAAACCTGCAGATGTTACCGCTCCCTCCTAGTACTATCATATCTTATATGTGCATAGTGACTCATACTCCACAAGGTGCCTTCAGATCTTTTGCCTCATTTGATCCTCAGGCAATGCGATCAGTACAAAAGGCAGTAATTACTACTCCCATTTTTCTTTTATCTTTTTTGTAAACAGATGAGAAAACAGGCTCAAAGTCAAAGAGCCCGAAAAGCGGGTGTCTTGTCCAGGGCTCTTTTTGCTCTGTGGCACAGAACTGAACCTCAGAGGACTTCATGTACCATGCCGAGCACAAGAGAACTACATGTGTTTTTAAATGCCTTACTATTCCTACATTAATCAAATCAAACTGGTATTCTCACATTACTCCCAATTATTTAGATTTTGCCTAGGAAAAATAGCAACCAAGGATTTTTGAGAGTGCACTGGGTATCTCAGGCATTGGGCGAGGTGCTTCACTTCCACCATCACAGTTAAACCGCATAACAACCCTATGAAGCAGGTACTGTCATAGTCTCCTGCATGTCCAGGATTGACATGCAGGCAGACTGTCTCCAAACCCCGGTTCCTATGGTCCTAGTGCTGTCCAACTCAAATTTGTCCAGTTGATGATAAAACTTTGCAAATTGACTTCCCATACAACAAACCTAACGACACATGGAGGCCAGGCTATGAGTGTTCTCTTTTACATTTCAGGAGACTGAGGCTCTGAGAGGTTAAGCGACTGACCCAGCCCTGTCCTCACCCAGCAAGGACACAAGGCAGCACTCCCTAACTCCAAATCTCACTGTCTTTGGAAAACCTCACGTTTTAAGAGTGAGAAGGTAGAAGTCCTGTCATTGTTGAAAAACAACCATCCACAATCATCACTAAGAGTTGACAGCGAGACCCGCGCTCCAGGCGGTGGAAACCGAGCAGTCTCCGGCTTGGGCCGTCCTCGTTACTGTAGCCAAGTAGGAAGTGGGCGGTGACACTGATTTCAGAGCAGCCCCTAGGGAAGGCACAGGCACCAGTTCCTGGTCCCGCTCCCAGCCTCCTCCCTGCAGGTCCCCAAGAGGTGGAACCGGAGATCCAGCTGGGTCTTGGGGTTAAGGCGGGCGGGACGTCCCCTGTCCCGAGGGGGCGCAGGCTGGGGCGCACCGCAACGAGAGTGCGGGCGGCGCAGGTGTCCCAGGAGGGATACAAACCCCAAGCACGCCCCTGCAACCTTTCCTGGTCACCTGGACACGCAGCGGGGGCGCGGGTCAGACTCCTACAGTTTCGCAAACTGCGGGTTCGGGGGATAGCTGCACAGTCCTGGGTCAGGGACCTGGCCCGGCTCGGCGCTGGTGCCGGGCTGGCAGCCCAAGACTCGCTCTTCTCTCAACCCCGCATGCCTCGCGTCCTGCCTCAGTTTCCTTCACCTCGAAAGGGGTTGTTAACAGAGGCACGCCCTGACCTACAAGACTTCCTGGGGGCCAGAGCGCGCCCTCCCTGCCAGGACCCCCCAGGACGTGCTAGGACTCTGTGGCAGCTCGCCTACCTGCGCGGTGGCTCACGCCGCCGCCGGCGGCGGCGGCTGGGGCGCCCTGAGGACCCCTGCCTGGCATGCGCCCCGCTGCCAGCTCCTCCCGCTCCGCCTGGACTGCCTCCTGCTCGCTCCCCGAGGCCAGAGGCGGGGGGAAGGGAGCAGCGCGCTGGACGGGAAGTGGGGAGGGGGCTGGCGACGAAGGGGGCGGCTCCTTTCTTCTCCTCAGCAAGTCCGCTGTTTCCTTTCCAGCATTGGCCCCTGACGCGCGCGCGCGCGCGCGATGCTGGAGCGGGCGGGGCCAGCGGCCCTCACAGCCTGTCTCCGGGATCTCAGGACCTCAGAAAGTTTGCTTTCGCTCTGACTCATTTCTGGAGGAAACAAGAGGGGAAGTGCAGGAAGCCTCCAGGATGGGGTACAGGAGGGCGCCTTCCAGACGCATGATTTAAGAAGTGACCACACAGTGATGGAGAAGATGGAGGGATGTGAGGGGCTCATTTATACAAAGTGGGGGCGGGGGGGCGGAGTGGGGATGACTGATGACCCTGGAAAGAGATGAGTGCGAGCAGATGTTTAGAAATGAGATGGGATTCCAACTTCTAGCATCTTCCAGCAGCTCCGGGCTGGTTCCAGGACACAGGCTGGTTCCAGGACACAGGAGTCCATGCAAGCTCCTAGGCAACTGACTCCCGCCTTCACCCCTTCTCTTTGGTTCATTCAAAGAAGCCACTGGAGCACCCCCTAGGTAGCACCTGCTATAGAACAATGGGTACAAGGAAGGGGGCTACAAATGGGCTTTTTGCCCTTAAGCAGCTCACTTCCGGACTAGAAGGAGAGCACGTGCATAGAAAACCAAATCACAACATGAGATAGAATGTGCCATGTGCCAGAGGCTTGGCACAAAACCTCTTGCAATGGTTCAGGGATAGGAGGGAGAACTGTGAAGAAGAAGGGTTGGGGAGACGTTCTGCAGGAATGGGAAGGATCTCCTTAGAACGAGAGGAGTTAGAACTAGAGGAGGGCTGAGGTCCTTCAAAAGCTGAAGATCTTAAGACTGAAAGCACACAGTCGTACTTAAAATCAGTGTGTTTGCCCGGCATGGTAGTGCACTCCTGCAGTCCCAGCTACTCGGCAGGCTTAGGTGGGAGGATTGCTTGAGCCCAGGAGTTCAAGGCTTCAGTGAGCTATGATGGGGCCCCTGCACTCCAGCCCAGGTGACAGAGAGAGACCCCCCACACCCCCACCACATCTGTAAAAATAAATAAATGTATGAATATCTAAGGCCAGGCACTTTGGGAGGCCAAGGTGGAAGGTTCACTTGAGTCCAGAAGTTTGAGATCAGCCTGGGCAACCTAATAAGGCCCTCTTTTTTTTTTAACTTTTAAGTTCAGTTTGTTACATAGGTAAACTTGTGTCATGGGTGTTTGTTATACAGAGTATTTTGTCACCCAGGTATTAAGCCTAGTGCTCATTAGTTGTTATTCTTGATCCTTGCCCTTCTCCTACCCTCCATCCTCCAAAAGGCACCAGTGTGTGCTGTTCCCCTCTATGTGTCCATGTGTTCTCATCATTTATCTCCCACTTATAAGTGAGAACATGTGGTGTTTGGTTTTCTGTTCTTGTGTTAGTTTGCTAAGGATAATGGCCTCCAGCTCCATCCATGTCCCTGCAAAGGACATTATCTCATTCTTTTTTATGGCTGCATAGTATTCTATGGTATATATGTACCATATTTTCTTTATCCAGCCTGTCATTGATGGGCATTTAGATTGATTCCATATATTTGCCATTGTGAATAGTGCTGCAATGAACATGTGTGTGCATGTGTCTTTATAATAGAATTATTTATATTCCTTTGGGTGTATACCCAGTCATACGATTGTTGGGTCAAACAGTATTTCTGTCTTTAGGTCTTTGAGGAATCACCACACTGTCTTCCACAATAGCTGAACTAATTTACACTCCCACCAACAGTGTAAAAGTGTTCCTTTTTCTCCACAACTTCTCCAGCATGTTATTTTTTGACTTTTTAATAATAGCCATTCTGACTGGTGTAGATGGTATTTCATTGTGGTTTTGATTTGCATTTATCTGATAATCAGCGATGTTGAGCTTTTTTTCATATGAATGTTGTCTGCATGTATGTCTTCTTTTGAAAAGTGTCTGTTCATGTCTTTTGCTCATTTTTTAATGGGGTTGTTTGTTTTTTTCTTGTAAATATAAGTTCCTTATAAGATGCTGGATATTAGATCTTTGTTAGATCACAGTTTGCAAAATTGTTTTCCCATTCTGTAGGTTGTCTGTTTACTCTGTTGATAGTTTCTTTTGCTGTTCAGAAGCTCTTTAGTTTAATTAGATCCCATTTGTCAATTTTTGCTTTTGGCATCTTCGTCATGAAATCTTTGCCTATGCCTGTGTCCTGAATGGTATTGCCTAGGTTGTCTTGCAGGGATTTTATAGTTTTGGGTTTTACATTTAAGTCTGTAATACATCTTTAGTTAACTTTGTATAAAGTGTAAGGTAGAGGTCCAGTTTCAATCTTTTGCATATGACTAGCCAGTTATCCCATCACCATTTAGGAAATTCTTTACCCATTGCTTGTCAAAACCCTTTCTATAAAGAAAAAAAAATTTAATTAGCCAGCACAGTGGCCTGTACCTGTAGTCCCAGCTACTTGGGAGGCTGAAGCAGGAGGATCACTCTAGCTCAGGAGGTCGAGGCTGCAGTGAGCAGTGATTGCACCACTTCCCTCCAGCCTGGGCTAATGGAGTGAGACCGTGCCTAAAGAGAGAGAGAAACAGAGAGAGAGAGAGAGAGAGAAGCCTCAAATCCTGCCTGAATTTTTAGCCTAGCAGCCTGCCCTTCAAATTTCAAACTTGCTAGACCTTAAAATCAAGTGAGCCAATTCCTTAAAATAAATCTTTCTCCTTTTTCTCTCTTGCCTCTTTCTCTATCTTTTTCTTCTCTCTCTCTTTCTATCTCTTTCTCCTCTCTCTCTTTATCTCTCTCCGTTTCTCTCTTTCTCCTCTCTCTGTCTCTCTTTCTCTTCTGTCTTCTCTATCTATCTATCTGTCTTCCTGTCCTCCTCTCACTTGCTCACTACTTTCTTTGGGTCCCCTCCATTAGTTTCTCCCCTTCTCCCCACCCCTTATCTTGGACCTCCCCAGAATTTAATCCATGGCCTGCTTCTCTTCTTGAGCATCCCTCATACTTGACCTTACTCATCCCTCTCATCTACTTCCAGGGTTTCAACCACCTGGTGAAACCTCAATCAGAATCCCTGACTGCATCCTGTCTCCCAAACTCCAGATTCATATTTCCAACTTACAGATTCTGCTGGGTTCTCGAAGTTAATATCACCAAAACGATTCTCATGGTCCTCTCTAGCACATTCCCAAAACTGCTGCCTTTCCTGTATTAAACTTTTCTTCAAGATAGCTTTACTCTCTTCTTGTCCCCCCAGCCAATCCTACATCCCCCCTCACCTTCGTCCCTTTCATTCAGCCATTGGATCCTGTCCTTTCCACCTCAGAACTGTCTTTTGTATCCATTTCCTCCTGTCCATCCCTCACTAGCCCTAAATTAGACTGAGCTTCATTGTATTTCCAACTGCCCCCTCAACAGCACCACCCTCAACAGCACCACTTGGTTGTCTAAGAATCCATTCAAACCAACCGAATTGAAAACCATTCCCATTCTTTTCCCCTCGATTCCGTACTTCTAATTGTGTTCCACACCTCCACCACTGGTCCTACCAACCATCTCATTAGCCCTGTGGCATAGTCTAGAAGGCATCATACTATGTGGTTAGGAGGATACGCTCTGCACTCAGATAACGGCACCGTATCCGAGCTCCACTACTTCTCAGCTGTGGACTTTGAGAAGTTATTTAACCCTCTGCTAAGTCTCAGTCTGCTCATCTGCAAAACAAAGGTGATGGTGGTACCATAGAAGGTTGCTGTGAGAGGGTCTGATATATGGTCTAGAGTGGGGCCCAGGCAATGGATTTTTTTAAGTCCTCCAGGTGATTCTAAAGCACAGTGAGGGTTGGGACCCCCTTCTGTAGTGGTAGTATAGACAGATTTGTGGTAGATGCAGAAAGACTGATTAGGAAACAGGTAGGAGTTCCAGGTAAGAGACCATGAGCATTTGTAATGAGGATAGAGAAGATATGGCTGGCTGAGCGTGGTGGCTCATACCTGTAATCCCAGCACTTTGGGAAGCCAAAACAAGTGGAATGTTTGAGTCTAGGAGTTCAAGACCAGTCTGGGTGACACGGTGAAACCCTATCTCTACAAAAAAAAAAAAAATTAGCTGGGTATGGTAGCATGCACCTGTAGTTCCAGCTACTTGGGGGGCTGAGGCAGGAGGATCACTTGAGTCTGGGAGGTTGAGGCTGCAGTAAGCCATGTTCATGCCAATGCACTCCAGCCTAGGTGACAAAGTAAGACCTTGTGTCAAAATGAGAGGAGAGAGAGAGAGAAAGAGATAAAATGGGGCCATATTCAAGAGACACTTAGGAAGCAAAATTATATGAAACTTGGTAACTAGATGTTGAGGGTAATTGAGAGGAAAGCATCTAAAATGACTCCGGCTTTTAATTTAGTTGACTAGGCTAGGTGGATATGGTTCCCAAATATGTTTGTTCATTATAAGCACTTGGGGAAAATTTATATATTTTTTCCTAGCTGTTATGTATTATATATTCCTAGTCTTATCAAAGACCTCTGTGCAAGATTATTCTATTTTCACCTTGATTATTCTGGGAACTATGTTTTGCAGAATCACCTTCCCTGAATGGATCCCAGCTACACTTGGCCAAAAGCATAATATTTGGGAGGTGGCAGTGAGCAGTAGTCATTTTGTTCTAAGGTTACTGTTGGTTGGAGACAGTCAGAGACAGATGCAAAGGTGCTGGTGGTTTCCAGTTTGCCCTGTCTCTCCCTATTCCATGCCCAGGTCTCCTCCTCAACTACTAGCTCCATGGGCCAATAGCAGCCCCAGGCTCCCTATGAGATGCTTCTCTGCACATTCACAGAGGAAGCAGACACAGAACCATCAACCTTCTGTAGATGTCTATACCAGCCCCTTCACAGTCCTCCTCCAACAGCTGTACATACATAGCTCCCAGATTTTCTGTAAGCCCCAACTCATTCACCCACACAGGGCTGGTTAAATACCTTTCTCAGATCCCTCATCTCCCTTTTTAGACTTCTGCTTCTCCAGCTCTTCTCACAATTGTGTGAGGTCTAATTCCTGTAATACATTCCTTATTCCACAATACTCATAGTGGTTCTCCTTCTCCAATTGATCCCTCACTGGTAAACCTCCCAACTCCAAATCTCTGGTGTGGGTACTAGAGCAGTCTTCCTTTAGTTTTTTGACAGCTTTCTCATTCCAACACAATGCTGTATTAATTAGCACTCTTAATTGCAACTAACCAAAACCAATATACTCTAACTTAAGTAAAACAAATTTTGGTGAGGAAACAAGAGTCATTTCATGGAGCCTGAAGGCATAAGGAAGCTGGTCTTCTGGAAACACTAGAGCCAGCTCTGGAAAGCCAGAATGACCCTGGAAGTCTTGCTCATCCCTACTTTTTTCTGCACATCTGCTTCCAGTTGCTTCCGAGTTTACCTGTTTGTAATCCAGCCACATGAAGAGCTTGACCCTCTTGGAGCCGATTCTGGATCTTTAGGAGCAAGATCCTAGTGAGCTCAGTAGGTCGGAAGTCCCTCTCTCAGGTCATCAAGTGTAACTGAAGAAGTGGACCCCATAGGAACACAAGACAACCACAGCCCCCAGGAAACCAACCCTGAATGAGGGGTGAGTGGAGACCATCACTTTGGACAGCCATCCCCAAATGTGCCTACTTTAAATGTCATGGTGAAGATTAGACACCATGAATCCTGCTGCCTGCAAATAAACAAATGACATCTATAGTTTCCCTCTGCTTCTAAGTTCTGGCTGCTAACACATGTAAAGGTTGTCCACAGAGAGGATAACGAAGAGCAAATGATGAAGGGATGATTGTTCTATCAATCTTTTAAATTTAAATTACTGGACAACTCTTTCTTGTGGATACTACCAAAGTCCTCATGAGATTGGAAATGGAGTAATGCCATGCTGACACAATCTGAGGTCATAGCCTAGAATCTTTGCATCATTAGCAGGATCGGCAGTTGCTCTGTTGTATTGAAATTATGCATATCTACAGATCACATTTACACAGTCAACGAACATGAAATACTAGAGGTATGACATTGTAGCCAGAATCTAGGAGCTCAAAGGAAGTAAAGTGTACAACTCTTTTGCCAGGTAACAAATACTGTATGATTCCACTTATATGAAGTAACTAAGTAGTAAGATTCCTAGAAACAGAAAGTAAACTGATGGCTGCTGGGGACTGGGAAAGGGGGAAATGAAGAGGTGTAGTTTAAAGGATACAGAGTATCCTTTTTAAAAAGTTTCGTAAAGTAAAAGGTTCTAAAGGGCCGGGCGTGGTGGCTCATGCCTGAAATCCCAGCACTTTGGAAGGCCGAGGCAGGCAGATCACAAGGTCAAGAGATCAAGACTATCCTGGCCAACATGGTGAGATCCCATCTCTACTAAAAGTACAAGAAATAGCTGGGCATGGTAGCACACCTGTAGTCCCAGCTACTCGGGAGGCTGAAGCAGGGGAATTGCTTGAACCTGGGAGGCAGTGGTTGCAGTGAGCCGAGATCACGCCACTGCACTCCAGCCTGGTGACAGAGACAGACTGTCTCAAAAAAAAAGCTCTAAAGATCCATTGCACAACAGTGTGAATAAATTACTACTACCGACCTCCACACATAAGCGTGGTAAATATGATGGGTTTTTTTTTTTACCACATTTAAATGGAAATAAAATATTATCACTACCAAAAATTGTGTTTAAGAATATGGAAATCTCTTAGAAGTTTACTAATAATAACTCATGGACACTTACAACATGCCAGACACTATTCTGTACAATTTAAACTTGTTAAAGGCATTTCACCTTTACAATAACCTGATTTCATATCCATTTCTAGACGAGGTAACTGAGGCATAGAAGGTTAGAACTTACTCAAAATCTCAAACATAGTAAGTGTCTGAGCAGGGATTTGGGCCCAGGAAATCTGGCTGTAGGGTCCATATTCCTACCCACAATCATATACTATTCTCTCACTAGAGAAAATGGCATTTTCTGATGCCTGAGTACAAACTGTCACTCTCCATTCATATAATGAGACTTATACTTAGCTAATAAGTATGCTGCGTTTTCATGCATAGTATTATCTCCCCCTTCCCTTAATTTTATTCCCAGAGGAAGGTGAGATGGGAGAAGGTGGGCTATGGCAATCATGCTTTATATACAATCAATGTTCCTTTTCATCTCCCCTTCTAAACTGTAAGCTGTTTGAGGGCAAATGTCATGCCTTATTCATTTTTGCTTCCTGTCTGGCCACAGACTTGTTGGAATGAATGATCTAAATTAAGATTCTGACTCTTGACAGGCTGGTTGATTTATCTCTCAAGTGTCCTGCAAATTCTCTGAGTATGGCAATGATAGATACTCAAGAAAATTCCCATCAAGTTACATAACTAGAGTTAAATAGGAAATATTCTCATTGAGTACAATAACAATGCTCAAACAATTCTGGGAAATTTAATTGTTTAAAGGAGATCTTTTCTTTAAAGAAATGTGAATGAATTGGGGAAAAGAAATCAGTCTTAAACTCAGGAAATAACATTAGACAACATGAAGACTCTCATTTGTTAATGCCTGGAAATAGGAAGTTGGTTCCGTTTCAAATACCATCAGATAGTGGCCATGCCAAAGGATGTTATCCTAGTGTTAGGCTAAATATATAATATAAATAACCTTCCTTTTGCAGTGCATATTGTCTTAAAGCCACAATAGTGAGATAATTCATGGGAAACTGGCAGAGACGCTGCAGGCTCCCGCTCTAGACCTATGATCCCGAGATGCCTGAAACTTGTGGTCATCTTTACCTCCCAGTGATTAGCCTCCGCTAGAGATGTGGCACTCAAAATGTGTTTACATGGTCAAACAGCCAAAGCCATTAAGGAAGGGCATGTTAATTTTACTCTGCCTAAAGACCTACCACTCAATGGTTTAAACCTGTTTCTGCCAGTTTACCACAGTAACATAGGAACAGCTAACCCTGCTAACCCAGAATCTCTCCAGTCAGAGATTTATTCACAATTAAATAGTTCACCGTGGGACGAGTGCTCCTCGCCTGGCTGCTCGGTTTTGAATAAGTAGACTTTGTTCTCTATTCGTGTCTACATTTACTCCAACTTCCGCCAAGGAAGAGATACTCGCCCCCCTCTCACTGTTTATCACCTTGGCCGTATCACCTATCATTCCTAGGTGATAGGCACCAGCCCTCTCTTTCCATCTTTCACATTGATTGTCTCGCGTGACCCTTGACAGGTAACACTATGTTACTCTCACAGCTCTCATATACAGGGGGACAACATGAATGGCCATAATAACAGGTGGCAACCTTATTATCATTAGAAAGTGCAGCAATTTCAAGCCTTTTTTTCTGATTTTTAATCTTCTGGCCAACCTCTCTTCATTGGTTTTCTGACCCAATCCTCTCACAGCTGATTTTTATGTTGTCTGATCAGCATAAATTCCTGGCTTGTGTCTTCTTAATGAGAGAGAGGGGACCTCCCGGTCCCCCAAAACTGATGCACATTACAACCATCAGAAGCTTTTAAATGCCCCAATTCAACAGCCACATTAGAAGATCTCAGGAGGCTCTGCAGGCAGTTTCAAAGACAGTGTCTGTAAGTGGACCACTGTCCAAAGTCAGGAGTTCATCTCATTAATGAAGTGCTTGACCTTAAGCCACTCACATTTTTCCCATCTCGTCCATATTCCTCATGTGTTACACAGTGAGTAAAGTAATCGTGTGCTTTAATCTTCTCTTGCAAATGCTGTTAATGGTCAGGTCTCTGTAAGGCTATTCCAGGGGAAGAAAAATTCATGCCATTCAGCTAATTTGAAATTTGAATTCAAGAATTGATTAGGGATTCTTTCTCCAATTAAATGTGTGTGTTTGGGGATACATCACTTAATTTTCTAGCTTCCTTCTTTGAAAACAAAGGGGAAACCACATGAGTGGGTTTTAAACTTTTGTTTCATGGCTGGTTGCTAAAAACTTAAGAAAAAACAAGAAGGTGAGATATATAATGACACTAACGTTTTATTTTGCCGTGTAAATTTACTTTTTTTTTTTTTTTTTTGATAGAGTTTTGCTCTTTTTTGCCCAGGCTGGAGTGCAATGGCTCGATCTCGGCTCACTGCAACCTCTACCTCCTGAGTTAAAGCAATTCTGCTTCAGCCTCCCGAGTAGCTGGGATTACAGGCACACACCGCCATCCCCGGCTAATTTTGTATTTTTAGTAGAGACAGGGTTTCACCATGTTGGCCAGGCTGATCTTGAACTCCTGACCTCGGGTGATCTGCCTGCCTCAGCCTCCCAAACTGCTGGGATTACAGGCGTGAGCCACTGCACCCAGCCATACATTTCTTTAAAAAAACAAAACAAAACTTCTACCAACTACCATCACCACCATTTCATAAAGAAAAGCCTTTTTTTAACCTCAAAAAAATAATAAATATGTGATAGAAGCTAGCACAGTTCCTTAAAAAGAGTGAATTTTGCTTTCTCAAAAGCTCATTTATCCTGGTTTTTCCTTTCTTTTTTATTTTGCCCTGGCCGGTGAAACTTCCACAGTAGGTAGGACCAGTCTCCAACTGTGGTCTTAGGGACCAACTAATGAGACAGCCCCTGAGCTGAGGAAGCCAGAGAGCTTCTCTTTTCAGTGTGATGCATAGAGTTTGCAAAAATAAGCTCATGAATATTATTAAGCTTTATGTTATGAGAATGTTTACCCATTTTCAAGTATAAACCTGTTTGTGATATTTTGAATTTCGGATTTGGCCTTTCAGAGGATAAAACTGGAACATAGGCATGAGAACTAAACTACCAGTAGCCACAGAGGCACTCACCAAATATTTTTGAGTTGCTGGCATCCAGACACACAGTAGGAATGCCTTCCCAACCTCTTTGAAGCTGAGGATGGCCATGTGACTGGCTTAGGTCAGTTGAATGTGAGCAGAGGAGATATGCTTCCCATCTGGGCGGAAGCTTTAGAAGCCAGTGCTTGATTCATCGCTCTTTTTCTGCCTCTATGTATAAAAGTAAGTCTTCAGATGGAGCTTCTGTCAGCCTCGATCCCGAGAGCCTCTGTGAGTAGGATCTCGCCTGTAAACTTCTATAGAACATAAAACATGAACAAGAGAAAAGGAAGCACACATTGAATTAAGCTACTGAGATGTAGGCGTCTTTGTTGCCACCAGATAACCTATCTCATCTTGATTAGTCTACCAAAGTTCTCTCAGTTCTGAAAGCCTGTTACGTGAATGGCCACACGATGTCTCAGATCGTAAGTTGTGGAACTGGAGCTGCTTTCACCAACAATACTGTCATCAACAACACTCACGTTCCTCAATCATGCCGCCTCCCCCAAATCCTAACTAAAGTAGTTCTAATATTGAGCAAGGCATTATTCCAGAAATGAAATCCAAGGCTTGGCAACAGTCAGAGCACATGAGGGCAGGATCATGACAACATGGGGAAGAGAAGATTTCACAGGGTAGAGCACTCCTTGGGGGATTTCCTTGCTCTTGGTTGGAATCAGAAGGTTAAAAGACTTCCAATCTGGTTTCAAAATGTTTTATGGGACTTAAAGAAATCTTAAAGGGGAAGAGGAGACTTTTCTTTCATTATTCAGGCATCTGAGACTATGGATACAATGGCTGGAGCTCTGGACACCATCTTGAACCTTGAAGACAAAGCCACAGCTTAGGAATGGCAAAGCAGATAACTGGAATTAGTCTGGTTCCATGACAACTTTCTGGGGTTGCCATATCCCCCCTGGATTGCCTTCCTTTAGATTTCCTTTATGGAACAGGGAAAAATTGTTACCTTGTTTATGCCACCATTAGTTGTTTTTCCTTATATGAAGCCAAGCCTAAATGTAACTATTATATACCATTTTTTAAAATTATTTGAAAGATACTGTTTATCTCTTTCTTTTTAAATTTTTTGGCTTTTTGGATTTTTACAATTTAAAATAATGTATATAATTTATTTTAAAAGAAATATGAGGGCTGGGCGTGGTGGCTCATGCCTGTAATCTCAGCACTTTGGGAGGCCAAGGTGGGTGGATTGCCTGAGGTCAAGAGTTCGAGACCAGCCTGGCCAACATAGTGAAATCCTGTCTCTACTAAAAATACAGAAATTAGCTGGATGTGGTGGTAGGCACCTGTAATCCCAGCTACTAGGAAGGCTGTGGCAAGAGAATTGCTTGAACCCGGGAGGTGGAGGTTGCAGTGAGCCAAGATCATGCCACTGCAATCCAGCCTGGGCAACAAGAGCAAAACTCCATCTCCAAAAAAAAAAAAAGAAAAGAAATGAAAGAAAGAAAGAAAGAAAAAGAAAGAAAGAAAGAAAGATGAATGTACTAAAGAGACATATTCTTTTTATTAATGTGTGAACAGAGCATGGAGCCCACTGGTGTGAGGAACTGACCTTGGGGAGCCACCTGGATTCCAGGCTGCCCTCTTTCATTGTCTGAAGCTCAGCTCTGATGCATAGGGGTGGGGAGGGTGGCTAAGGAATTTTTACTTTGATCATCTTGGTCGGGTTTTGAAGGCTTTCGTTACCTGACCCTCTCTTCACAATGGGTTGCCATCTCCAAGTCTTTGGCCTGAAACCTCTGAGGATATGATTACCACTTCCCTTCACCTTTTGCCTATTGAGAAAAGCAACCACTACTTCTTTTGCTCTGACTCCAGTCAGCTTTTTGCGCTTTCTCAAAGAACAATGAGTCATTACATCTCAACTAGCCTTCTAAACAGCCAGAGTTTGAACTGAAGTGTATGTATATGTGGTACATAAGGAAACTTAGGGGTCTGAAAGTGCATCATGAAAATCTTGAGGCAATATTGAACAACTTCCTTTTTTAATCTCCAGGGATCTATTTAGCCTCTGGGTTTTTAACCTTTCAGTATATCATTTGATTGGTAGTTACCCGTTCCTGAGGGCCACTCAGGTGAGGAGGCTCCAGCAAGGGTGTAGAAGAGGATGAGAACACATCCCTGAGGCCACGCTACAGTATGTGAGAACAGAGACTGAAGACCAGTGATGACCACTGGAAATAGTTTACAATTCCACTGTGTTAGTCAGTTCTCATGCTGCTAATAAAGACGTGTCTGAGACTGGGTAATTTATAAAGGAAAGAGGCTTAATTGACTCATAGTTCAGCATCGCTAAGGAGGCCTCAGGAAACTTATGATCATGATGAAAGGGGATGCAAACATGTTCTTCTTCACATGGTGGCAGGAAAGAGAAGTGCAGAGTGAAGGTGGGAAAGCCCCTTACAAAACCATCAGATCTCGTGAGAACTTGCTATCACGAGAACAGCATGGAGGTAACTGCTCCCATGATTCAATTACCTCCCACCAGGTCCCTCCCACCACACATGGGGATTAATGGAACTACAATTCAAGATGAGATTTGGGTGGGCACACAGCCAAATCATGTCATCCACCAAAGATATTCCTTGCTCCCAGGTCATCTTCCACCACCCATCTGCCGAGCTTTGCTTAGTGATTGACAGCCAATTTTATCACCAGCCTGGTTCCCATGGATTTGGAAAGGTCAATCTGCAGCTGCCTACCCCTCTATCAAAACAACTGAATGTGAATTCTAAAGCCAAGTAGACATTCAAAAAAGTTTTCTGTGCAAAATTCTTTCCATTCAGGCATATATGCAAGAACTGACTCTAATGACATAATGCATTTGAACAGCTTCATATGTAGCAACCCTCAATCATTGCTAGTTTCTATCTTCCCTTCCCCTATTCTGCTATTATTCATTTCACTACCCCAACTGAGAAATAAGATAGTTTAGTCGAAGTTTGCATGAAGTATTATAAAAAGGTTTTATCATCTTGTCAGGAAGGCATTTTTTTCCATTCATTCTTCAAAGGAAGTCATTCTCCCTAACAATCAAAATCATCTATTTTCTTTACCTGTCTTCCAGGAAATGACACTGAATGAGCTAACACTACTGGGGAACGAATAGCACTGACAGCCCTTGAGGCTCTTGCAAAAGCACTTGCCCAATGAAATGTGCACTCACCCACAGCTCCAGCTGCCCCTCCTGTACAAGGTCAATGCCAGAAGCTCATCTGACTGGTTTGCCCCCAGGGCCCTTGAAACAGCAAAGCTGCACACCGTGATCAAACCACAGCCCTTCCCAGGAGACGCTGACTAAAGCACTTCACTCATTGAGAAGATTTTGTCCTAATCCAGAGGCTTTCCACCTTCCTGCTCATGAAGAGCTGATTTGGAACATCCCATGATTTGCTACAGATGATGGTTCTAGAAGCATTGCCTGAGCACACCAAGACTATGTGTTGATATCCTCATAGATATTAAATCCATGGTTTCATCTCTTTGGTTACTGTTGCCATCAACCAACCTATGCATTTAATTAGCACCTCCTGGATACACAAGCAGTGCTAGACATTGCGGGGGGTGCAAAAATTAGCTGGTTGCTTGGCGGCAAAGAGAAGGGAAAACAGATGAATAGACAGACCACAGGAGATTATTAGGGCAGTGAAATCATTCAGCAGAATACTGTAACAGTGGATACACGACATTATGCATTTGGCAAAACCCATTGAATGTACAACACAAAGAGTGAACCCTAACGTAAACTATGGACCTCAGTTTATAGTAATGTATCAATATTGGCTCATCAGTTGTAACAAATGTGCAACCCAATGCAAGATCTTAATAATAGAGGAAGCTGTGGGGAAGGGAGGGAGTATACAGGAACTCTGTACTTTCTGTTTAGTTTTTCTGCAAACCTAAAACTGCTGTTAAAAATAGTGAACCCAAGAGGCGGAAGTTGTGGTGAGCCGAGATCGCGCCACTGCACTCCAACCCAAGCAACAAGAGCGAAACTCCATCTCAAAAAAAAAGAAAAAGGCCGGGCGCGGTGGCTCACGCTTGTAATCCTAGCACTTTGGGAGGCCGAGGCGGGTGGATCACAAGGTCAGGAGATCGAGACCACGGTGAAACCCCGTCTCTACTAAAACTACAAAAAATTAGCCGGGCGTGGTGGCGGGCGCCTGTAGTCCCAGCTACTCGGAGAGGCTGAGGCAGGAGAATGGCGTGAACCTGGGAGGCGGAGCTTGCAGTGAGCCGAGATTGCGCCACTGCACTCCAGCCTGGGCGACAGAGCGAGACTCCGTCTCAAAAAAAAAAAAAAAAAAAAAAAAAAAAAAAAAAAAAAAAGTGTATTCGTCGGGCACGGGCACGGTGGTTCACGCCTGTAATCCCCGCACTTTGGGAGGCCAAGGCAGAAGGATCACTTGTGTCCAGGAGCCCAGCCTAGGCAATATAAAGAGACTCTGTCTCTATAAAAAGAAAAAATAAAATCTATCAATTCAAAAAAATAACAGACTACTTGAATAGATGAGACTGGCTCACACGTAACAGAGGACATGCGATAAGGCAGTAGGTAAGCAGGTCTGCAGTGACATGGTTCAGGATCCCAGGAGCAATTATTTCTTCCACTTCCTGCGATTCCTCACATTTTAAATTTTAAGGCTGTGAACTTCACAGCAATAAGGACCAACTAAGAATAAGCCTACGAAATTGGCTTGCACACCATCCAGCACTGTACATATCTAAATAAAGTCATAAATAAATAAATGTGTTCTTTTTAATCCTAACCTTGGAGAAATTGAGAAGAGAAAATGAAACACACATGAGACAGGTGATAAGGAGAACACACCTGCCAGTTTGAGAAAAGCCCTCAGCAGCATCGGCCATTTGGCAGTGGCGGCAAAGGGAATGAGCAGAGACTAAATATCTGCATTCCACTGGTGGCCATGATAGTAATAGAAAATGCGTAAGGCGAAAGTGTTCTCACAGGACCATACAGGGAAGTGAATCATCCTGGATCACACATATCTGAGATCCTGAGCTTCACACCTTGGGTCAGATGTGTGTTGTCAGCTGAGAAACCGAGCTGTATTCTTGAGCATGAGCCAGACGCCTCAACAGATGGTAAGTACCTGCTGCTCTGGGCACCCATCATCTAAGCAGCCTGGCAGAAGGATCCCAGCTCCCTGTGCCCAGCTGGTAATCTTCTTATGTCCTGGGGCTTAAGGAGTGATAGCCCTTTGCAATTGTTCTTTCCAGGCAAAGCTTAAAGCTGAGAAGTCTGCTTTACACTTAATTGTTTATAGTAAGAAAGACAGATATGGATAGACAGACAAGCCAGGGATTGGAAAGGAAAACTGACAATATCTGACATTGCTTATTATTAGAGTTTCAAAGCATTTTCTCATCCATTTGCTCTTTTGATTATTACAACCAACATTTGGGAAAGCAGGAAGTAATCATTCCAATTTTATAATAAACCAAAGAAACTGAGATGCAGAGAGTTGCCCACAGCATGGCTAGTAACAGGCAGTGCATCCAACAGGATTGGATTGCCCAGCAAACTTTCTGCACCCAAAAAAAAAATACAGGTTCTGCCTGCAGGGGTCTTGGCTCTTTGGGGAGTACACAGAGACACGTTTTTTAAAGTTACTTAGAACTTCGGAGGAGGCAGAAAACCACTATGGGCTCAGGTGGTCTTTGTGAAAGAGGAGAGAAGACAGGGAGCGTCTCTCAGGCAAGAGGAAAATTGAGAGTCAAGCCACATGGCTTGTCTAACAGAACCCCCAACCTGCAGCTGACAGCTCGTCTTGGCGAGAATCCAGAGAAGGCGACTTCAGACATGAAGGTGAAGGCCAGGTTGTGAAAGGCCTTTAATGCCAGGCTAACTAAGGGGTTGAGCTTTTTTCTCATCACCAGGAAGGAGCCATTAAAGATTCTGAAGCAGGGAGGAATCTGTACCAACTAGGCTTTAGGGGAAAGATGACCCTGAGGGAAAAGAGAGGCGCAAGATGAGGAGCCCAGGCACGGGTTGGGAGGACTGGAAGTGGGAAGGCAGGAGAGAGGTGGTAGGAAAGTGGAAGGGAGTTGGAGTGGAAGGAATTGAGAGGAAAGGACCACAGTGCAAGGCAGTACGAAGAAATAATGGCACCCCTAAAGTTAAGTTTGAGATGCGGGCTGGATGTGGTTGGAAGTCCCTAGCAAGTCGTAAGAGATGATGGGCTGATGGTCAGGAGAAATGTCAAGAGACATTTACCTGCGTGGATATGATCATTGAAGCATTAGGAGGGATAAGAAGGTTGAATGGGAACGGAACACTGAAACTTGGGTCCTACCACCTTTAAGGAGTGGGATCAGAAAGGCAAGCAAGAAAAAGATGTAAGAGATGGGAAGAGAAGCAGAACAGAGGGAAGGCAGCACTCCCAAGAAGTCTTCCCAATCAGGCCCCTGGCTCCAATTGTGCCCGTTCCCTTCTTTACACCAACTTCCTCCCTGTGTCTAAGCTGGGTTCGTGTCCCAGGTCCTGCCACACCCCAGAAGTGTAGTATCAAGTTAGAGACTTAGAGACATCTGCGGAAGTTTACTAGTCTTGTGACAATCCAGAGCGAAGTCATGAAAACCAGACAAAAAATAGTTTCAAAAAGGAGATGTGGGACTGGGCACTGTGGCTTTGAGAGGCTGAGGCAGGAGGATTGCTTGAGGCCAAGAGTTCAAGAACAACCTGGACAATGTAGGAGACTCCATCTCTGCAAAAAATAAAAATAAAAACTAGCCCGGCTCAGTGGCATGTACCTGTGGTCTCAGCTATTTGGGAGGCCGAGATGGGAGAATTGCTCGAACCCAGGAGGTTAAAGCTTCAGTCAGCTGTGATCACGCCACTGCACTCCAGCCTGGGCAACAGAGCCAGACCCTCTCTCAAAAAAAAAAGTGGGTGAGGGGGGAGATATTGGGCAATAAGGACTGCAAAGACAGAACAACTAGGAAGGCAAAAGAGAAGAACTGCTTCAAGGGAGCTGTTTCAGGTAGACCTCCAGGAGCAGAATGAAAAGGTGAAGGTGCTAAGGAGGATATGCATGGCACAGAAGCAAATGTCCAGCATACTCCCTACTCTTTCAAGAAGTTTTGCAGAGAAGGGAGGGAAAGTGTGGGGAGGAATTGTCAATGGAAAGCAAGAGAAAAAGAAGATTCTTTTTTTTTTTCTGAGACGGAGTTTTGCTCTTGTCGCCCAGGCTGGAGTACAGTGGTGTGATCTCTGCTCACTGCAACCTCCGCCTCCTGGGTTCAAGAGATTCTCCTGCCTCAGCCTCCTGAGTAGCTGGGATTACAGGCACCCGCCACCATGCCCAGCTAATTTTTTTTTTTTTTTTTTTTGGTAGAGACGGGGTTTAACCATGTTGGCCAGGCTGGTCTCAAGCTCCTGACCTCAGGTGATCCCCCTGCCTCAGCCTCCCAAAGTGTTGGGATTACAAGCGTGAGCCACTGCACCCGGCCAAGAGAAGGTTCTTTCAGATACTGTAACATGGTTATAATTAGGCAGAGAGTCTCAGCCCTTCAGCTGATAAACAACTTCAGCAAAGTTTCAGGATACAAAATCAATGTACAAAAATCACTGGCATTCCTATAAACCAACAACAGTCAAGCTGAGAGCCAAATCAGAAAGGCAATCCCGTTCACAATTGCCACAAAAAAAGAATAAAATACCTAGGTATACAGCTAACCAGGGAGGTGAGAGATCTCCAACACTGCTCAGAGAAATCAGAGAAGACACAAACAAATGGAAAAACACCCCATGCTCATGGATAGGAAAAATCAATATTATTAAAATGGCCATACAATCCAAAGCAACGTACAGATTCAATGCTATTCTTATCAAACTACCAATGACATTCTTCACAGAACTAGAAAAAAGAAACTACTTTAAAATTAATATGGGGTCAGGCGCAGTGCCCAATGCCTGTAATCCCAGCACTTTGAGAGGCTGAGGCGGGTGGATCACCTGAGGTCAGGAGTTCGAGACCAGCCTGGACAACATGGTGAAACCCCATCTCTATTAAAATTACAAAAATTAGCCGGGTATGGTGGCATGCACCTGTAATCCCAGCTACTTGAGAGACTGAGGCAGGAGAATCGCTTGAAACCAAGAGGCAGAAGTTGCAGTGAGCCGAGATTGTGACACTGCATTCCAGCCTGGGCAACAGAGTGAGACTCCAAAAAAAAAAAAAAAACAATAATAATAATAATATGGAACCAAAAAAGAGCCTGAATAGCCAAGGCAATCCTAAGCAAAAAGAACAAAGCTGGAGAAATTATGCTTCCTAACTTTGAACTATACTACAGGGTTACAGTAACCAAAACAGCATGGTACTGGTACAAAAACAGGCACATAGATCAATGGAACAAAATAGAGAGCCCAGAAATAATGCTGCATGCCTACAACCACCTGATCTTCAACAAACTAGACAAAGACAAGCAATGGGGAAAAGACTTCCTATTCAATAAATGGTGCTGGGATAACTGGCTACCCACATGAAGAAGATTGAAGCTGGACCCCTTCCTTACACCATATACAAAAATCAATTCACAACGGATTAAAGACTTAAATGTAAAACCCAAAACTATAAAAATCCCACAAGACAACCTAGGCAATACCCTTCAGGACATAAGAATGGGCAGAGAGGCTGAGCACGATGGCTCACGCCTGTAATCCCAACACTTTGGGAGGCCGAGGCAGGTGGATTGCCTGAGCTCAGGAGTTTGAGACCAGCCTGGGCAACATGGTGAAACCTCGTCTCTACTAAAATACAAAAAATTAGCTGGGTGTGGCAGTGCACGCCTGTGGTCTGAGCTTCTCTGGAGGCTGAGGCAGGAGAAGAATTGCTTGAACCCAGGAGGCAGAGGTTGCAGTGAGCCGAGATCGTGCCACTGCACTCCAGCCTGGGCAATAGAGTGAGACTTTGTCTGCAAAAAAAAAAAAAAAAGAATGGGCAAAGATTTCATGACAAAGACACCAAAAGCAATCGCAACAAAGGCAAAAATTGACAAGTGGTATCTAATTAAACTTAAGAGCTTCTGCACAGCAAGAGAATCTACCAACAGAGTAAACAGACGACATACACAATGGGAAAAAATACTGGCAAACTATGCATCTGACAATAGTCTAATATCCAGCATCTATAAGGAACTTAAATTTGCAAGAGAAAAACAAACAACCCCGTTAAAAAGTGGGCAAAGGACATGAACAGACACTTTTCAAAAGAAAACATACATGCGGCCAACAAGCATATGAAAGAAAGCTCAATGCCACTAATCATTAGAGAAATGCAAATTCAAACCACAGTGAGATACCACCTCACACTAGTTAGAATGGTTATTATTAAAAAGTCAGAAAATAACAGATGCTGCTAGGCTGCAGAGAAAAGGGAACATTTATACACTGTTGGTGGGAGTGTAAATTAGTTCAACCATTATGGAAAGCAGTATGGCAATTCCTCAAAGACCTAAAAGCAGAACTACCATTTGACCCAGCAATCCCATTACTGGATGTATACCCAGAAGAATACAAATCATTCTACCATAAAGACACATGCACGCCAATGTTCACTGCAGCACTATTCACAATAGCAAATACATGGAATCAACCTGAATGCCCATCAATGACAGATTGGATAAAGAAAATGTGGTACATACACACCGTGGAATACTAAGCAGCTGTAAAAAAGAACAAGATCCTGTCTTTTGCAGGAACATGGATGGAGCTAGAGGTCATTGTCCTTAGTAAAGTCACACAGGAACAGAAAACCAAATACCACATGTTGTCACTTATAAGCAGGAGCTAAATGACAAGAACTTATGAACACAAAGAAGGAAACAACAGACACTGGGGTCTACTTGGGGGTGGAGGGTGGGTGGGGGGAGAGGAGTAGAAAAGATCACTATCGGGTACTGGGCTTAGTACCTGGCTGATGAAATAATCTGTACAACAAAACCCTGTGACATGAGTTTACCTACGTAACAAACTTTTACATGTACCCCTGAACCTAAAATAAAAGTTAAAAAAAAATGGAAAAGAGGGTAGTCCTTACCGGGGTAGGCAGAGGGAGGAAAAAGCCCTTAAGAGAAAGATCAGCAAGCTAAGGAAGAGGAGGAGGTGTGCAGGCTGGGAGTTGAGCCCCACTGCGCTCCTCCTTTATGGGGTAGCAGCAGGATGCAGGAGAGATATCAGCCTCCCAAGCATCACTTCTCAGGAAGGCAGCGGAGCTAGCCCCGCTAACTGCAATACTATGACAGGGATTCTGAAAGGGCATTCCTCTTATAATTAGATACCTAGGTACTGGGAGGCAAATAAAAATCATAATAAAAGGCAACAGTAATGAGTTTACCGGCCAGACACGGTGGTTTATATTTTAATCCCCGCATTTCAGGAAACCAAGATGAGGCAGGAGGATCGCTTGAGCCCAGGAGTTTGAGACAAACCTAGGCAACATAACGAGACTCTGCCAAAAAATTAAAATCAACGAAATTAGCCAGGTATGGTGCCAGCACCTGTAGTCCCAACTACTCGGGAGGCTGAGATGGGAGGATCACTTAAGCCCAGGAGTTCGAGGCTGCAGTGAGCTGTGATAGCACCACTGCACTACTGCCTAGGAGACAGAATGAGACCCTGTCTCAAAAAATTTTTTCAACATTTTTTAAAATTAAGAGCTTACCTATTGTCTGTTACCATTATGCCAAGGGCTTTACTTTGACCATTTTATTCAGTTCTCAAAAGAATGCTACAGATTTAGTACTGATGCAATTGCCCCCATTTCACAAATGGGGAAACTGAAGCTTTAAAGAGGTTAGATACCATGCCTATGTCTAGGATGTAAGCAATGGAGCTGGACATCTTGGGGACTCCAGGACCTATGGTCCTAACCATGGTTCTTGGGATGGCTTACTGCCTCCCAGGGTGAGCTGGAGTAACTGGAGTAAGTGGACCCAGACAGGACAATTAAGCATTCCTAAAAGTGGAGCATTTAGTGCGTGCAGTGTCTTGGTGCAGCATGAAGGCCAGAGAAGATGCAATGAGATAGATTAGTGTCAGGTCCTAGCTGACCGAATGGCATTTTGATCCAATATTTAAAAAATCCCTGGATTCTGTTATAGGGGCTCCTCACTTTAAGGAAATCTGATATTCAAAATCCAAACTTAAGTAGGAATAACAGCTTGTTCATTGAGCAGCTACTGTGAGCCTTGGCATCACACCAGGAGTTTTCTAAACATGACCTCAAAACTGCACAATTCTGCCAGGTGAAATTATTAGCCATATTCCCAAGCCACACACTATGAGCTGAGTTGTGACTCTCCAAAATTCAAGTGCTGAAGCCCTAAGCCCCAGTACCTCTGAATGTGACTGTATTTAGAAATAGGATCTTTAAGGATGTAATTGGGTTAAAATGAGGTCATTAAGGATGGACCCTAATCTAATATGATTGATATTCACATAAGAAGAGGAGATGAGGACACAGACACACCCTGAGGGGTGACCACGTGAGGTCACAGCAAGACAGCAGCTGCCTGAAAACCAAGAGAAGAGGTCTCAGAGGAAACCAACCCAGCCAACACCTTGATCTCAGACTCCCAGCCTCCAGAACTGTGAGACAATACATTTCTGCTGTTTAAGCCACAGTCTGTGGTACTTTGCTATGGCAGTCCTAGCAAACTAACGCACCAAGGAATCGAGTCTGAAAGCCTAGTTTTTGTCCAAAATCACAAAGACTGTGTCAGAGCTAAGAATGCAGTCTGTGCTACTGCAAAACTTACACAATAGAAGGGCTCCAGGCTTCTGAGTATCAGCTATACTGTTTCATCAAAACACAATTCATTTGACAAAAGCCACTTGCCCTTCTGGCAAAAGAGATCTCAAGCAAAGAAAATTCTACTGATTTCACTCATGCCCCCTTTGTAGATGGTGATGTTTCTATAATGAAGCATTTAAAGATTCTGATCCCGTGTCAGAAAATCTGGATGGACTGTTATATATGAGAGAAAAACCATGTTTGCATATTGATCAATGAATGAAAACAACCTGAGAAATGGGAACCATTTGATTTGGTGAAGTAGGAGCAAATGAAGTAAATTTTTAAGTAATGTTTATTTCCCATGTTAGATAAGGTTATCTGAAAAACAAACATTTAAAATTTTTCCTTTTAAACTTTTTTCACATTCATATTTAATACTCCTTTTGCACTAATTGCCAGAAATTAGCACCCCTCAAAACTTGTGTGTGTGTGTGTGTGTGTGTGTGTGTGTGTGTGTGTGTGTGTGTATTTTAGATTGAGTCTCACTCTGTCGCCCAGGCTGGAGTGCAGTGGCGAGATCTCTGCTCACTGCAACCTCTGCCTTCCCGGTTCAAGCAATTCTCCTGCTTCAGCCTCCTGAATAGCTGGGATTACAGGCACGCACCACCATCCCTGGCTAATTTTTTGTATTTTTAGTAGAGATGGGGGTTTCACCATGTTGGCCAGGCTGGTCTCGAACTCCTGACCTCAGGTGATCTGCCAGCCTTGGCCTCCCGAAGTGCTGGGATTACAGGCATAAGCCACCATGCCCAGCTCTATTTATATTTTAAAAAGATCTTTATAAATTTAAAAACTTAAAATATATATTATAAAATTATCATACACATGTGATAACGAAAATTCAAATAGAATTTTAAAAATTCAAATAGGACCGAAGAGAACAAACTAAAATATAAGTGATTGCCCAAGAACCATCTTTAAGCATCTCTGGGTTTTAGTTCTTGCAATGATTACATCTCTGTGTGACACTGTGTTATTTTGATCTTGACATTTTTAAAGAAAACATGGATTGACAGATACAAATGTCTTTGCGTATGTCAAAATACTTTTAAAAATAAATAAAGGGGAAAAGAGCCTCTCAGAAATGGCCACTAGGTGGTAGAAGTTGACTAAAAACTGCTTTATTCGGTATAGCCATCTCGATTGCTCCCCGCGACTTTTTTCCTTTAGGGAGAAGGGATTTCTTCAGGGTCTTCTGAAATATCCAACATCTCCTCCTCCAGCCCCTTTGCTTAGACTGCCTGTAGCCATTTTAGACTGCACACAATGGAGATGACATAAGCAACCTCTCACCTTCCAGAGAGCAGGACAAGATGAAGAAGGAAGATCTTCAAAAGTGAAAGGTTAAGAAAGACAAGTACACACCCATACACACACCAGTCCTACCAAGGCAATGGTGACAGCAGGAAGAGATGGCTGCTCTTCCTCCAGAGCAGCTGTGATGCAGACCCACCTGTCACCCAAGAAGGAGAAAAGTGAACAACAGCTTCTGCTCTAGTGGAGCCTGAATTAACTCATTAAGTCGAAATTTCCAGAATCTCTTTGCGCTTTGGTCTGTGCTGTTGTACGTAACACATGCTCAATAAAGACTTATTGACTTGACTTAATCTCAAAACCACATTTCTAAAGCACCAAAGGACTATCTTTTGATTCATTAGATGTTTCTTGAGCTCACACAAGTGCCTAAACAACAGGGGAAAAGTCCTAAAGATAAATAAAATAAGAGCCTTCTGTATATTTTTCTTTTTTCTTTTCTTTTTTTTTTTTTTTTTTTTTGAGACGGAGTGTCACTCTGTCGCCCAAGCTGGAGTGCGGTGGCGCAATCTCGGCTCGCTGCAAGCTCCGCCTCCTGGGTTCACGCCATTCTCCTGCCTCAGCCTCCCGAGTAGCTGGGACGACAGGCGCCCGCCATCACGCCCGGCTAATTTTTTGTATTTTTAATAGAGACAGGGTTTCACCGTGTTATCCAGGATGGTCTCCATCTCCTGACCTCGTGATCCACCCGCCTTGGCTTCCCAAAGTCCTGGGATTACAGATGTGAGCCACCACGCCCGGCCAACCTTCTGTATATTTTTCTATATGACCAAAATGTTTAATGATTCTAAAAACTGAGAACAAACACAAGCAAACAAGTCAAAGGAAGAAAATGTTTAAATAAGAAAAATAAATGGGCCGGGCGTGGTGGCTCACGCCTGTAATCCCAGCACTTTGGAAGGCCGAGATGGGCGGACTGCTTGAGGTCAGGAGTTCAAGACTAGCCTGGCCAACATGGTGGAACCCCTGTCTCTACTAAAAATACAAAAATTAGCTGGGCATGGTTAGCACCTGTAATCCCAGTTACTCAGGAGGCTGAGGCAGGAGAATCGCTTGAACCTGGGAGGCGGAGGTTGCAGTGAGCCACACTGCACTCCAGCCTGGGTGACAGAGCTAGACTTTTTCTCAAAAAAAAAAAAAAGAAAGAAAAGAAAAATAAGTATCAATAACCCCTTCACACAAGAATTTTATTCCTAGAAATTTATCCTTAGAAAATACATCCATAGAGGCAAAAACTACAAAAGTGAAATTATAAATGTAAATAGCCAGTGATTAACAGTTAATGGTAACATTAGTTTACTAGATCATTATCTATCCTTAAAATCATTTTGAAGACTATGAAAAAATGAGTCACGCATACTAAGTTTACGGGTTTTTTTAGACATGAATATAACTAAGTTCACTAAAAGGCAAGCAGACTAAGCAAAATAATGTGTCTTCATAACAGTATGCCGACAGTAAGATCCAGAAATTGACTGAAGCACTGTGTTTTCATAAGAAGTACTAAGGATTCAATCTCCCAGCCCATGGCCCACAAATATGATATGGTTTCACGCTATGGTTATCTTTTGTTTATTATCTTTGTTTTACAGTTGCCATAGCAGTAAAATTTATTTTCAATAGAATTATTAAAGTTTTCTTTGCTAACTAAAGCTTATTTTTGTTTTGAAACCATTAGCAATGTAAATTTACTCCCAACTATGCCAAACACAATGTTTACATTTTGTATCAAATTTTAAGCCTGTAATAAAATGTAGGCATTTATAACCATATAAATGTCCTTCTTCTTGGGCAAGATGAGGGGTTTATTTACCATGGCAGAGTCCAGGTTCTTCTGGCAGTCGTGGGATAGACTATGCCATCCCAAGGATAAAATCAGCTGTTTATGCCAATGTTTACATGGGAGAATGAGTGACACTTAAATTCATGCTCTTAAAAAAAAAGAAAAAGTGATCCTCTTCTGGATGTTATTTGCGTAGATTTTGGCAAGGAAAACTGAGCTTCCTTGGGCTAGGTCCAGAACCTGCAATCCCAGGACCTCTGCGAAGACCTAAGGGCAGCAGAGGTTGATTAAGCCCAGCAGAGAGATCTATTTCCTGGCTGATTCACAGACATAGCCTTCTAAGTCCTACAAAGTCTCAGAGTGTGCAGAGGAGGAAAAGGAGACAAGTTCTGCTGAGAAGAAAGCTAAGCGGTTCTCCATACCTTTCCCATTAGGCTGGAGCACTGACATTGACATCATTAGACCAGCAACCTTATGACCACTGAGTTCCCAAATCTTTAACTTCAGCCTATACATTTCCCCCTAAACGCTTTTTGCTTTAAAATAAAGAGAAATGTATATAATGTGTCTGATTCAGTGGTGCTTTCATATATATGCCATATGTCTTATATATATTTCTCAAATATGTATGTATATATACATTTATGTACATATAATATATATATTCATATTTATATAAAGCTATTTAACTGCTTTAAAAGGACAAGATAGCCCACCAGAAGTTTTGTGATTATGATAAAGTGGAATTAAGTCAAACTTTGGTCTTTCAAAATAATAGACAATCAATAACCTGAAATTAATAACTTTTCATTTACACCTATACCAAAATAACATATTCATAAATATAATGAAAAAGACAAGAATGTAGAAAGTGTGTGTGTGTATGTGTACGTATGTGTGTGTGCATGCACACTCACTAAGAATATGTAAACTGGGTGGGAAATTAGTCTTACAAGAAAAAAATTTGGCCAGGCATGGTGGCTTACACCTGTAATCCCAGCACTTTGGGAGGCTGAGGCGGGCGGATCACGAGGTCAGGAGATCAAGACCATCCTAGCTAACACAGTGAAACCCCGTCTCTACCAAAAATACAAAAAATTAGCCGGGCGTGGTGGTGGGCGCCTGTAGTCCCAGCTACTCAGGAGGCTGAGGCAGGAGAATGGCGGGAACCTGGGAGGCGGAGCTTGCAGTGAGCCAAGATCGCGCCACTGCACTCTAGCCTGGGCGACAGAGCGAGACTCCGTCTCAAAAAAAAAAAAAAGAGAAAAAACTTTTTAATTTGAAGGAAAATACAAACTCAAAGAAATACATATTATTATTATACATTCCCTCTGATAAAGCCTAGTAATCAGTTTAATAAAGGAATATATTGAAAGAGATGTTTAGTACAGTATTTTAAAGCTTGTTTAAGACAGCAAATTCTTTGCAAATGGGAATTAGAAGCCAGGTGCCTATTTCCAGGAAAGAGAGTTCTGTATTGAAAAAAACAAAGGACGTATGTGCAAATAAATAATCACTTCCATTAAATTGAGGGGTCAGAGACCAGCTTGGCAGCTGCAACAAAGAAAAATTTGTCATCAAAACTCTTTGGCCCTTCATTCCTAAAATAAATTTGGAGCTAATTAGCTTTCAAGACTTTTCCGGGTTTTTTTCCACAGTGACAAGACAAAGAAACAGACTTAAGATAAAAACCAGATGTCAAAGTTTACTGGTCATTTGTTCATGTACATTATATATTTATATGTCTATGTCACTGTTAAAGTTGAGGTTTGGCAAAGTTCCAAACACAGTAGGTGAAATAAACTTTGTGGGCCTTATTCTGATTGTGATTTGCCCTTCGATGTGGAAGGTACCATATTCTAGCATGGCTGAATTCCTCCTGGTGTGAAATGCATTTTACTACTCTGTTAAATGTTGCTTAGTACAGCTCCCTTTGGCTGCTCTTACAATACAAAGCAATTCTGTAAAGACTTCCAGAAATCATAGACAGCATATAAATTACATCAGCTCTTTTCCATTGGTATTAGATCTGCCCACAGTGACGACACTCTGTTTCCTGTCAAATGGTGAATCTGGGCTACTCAGTACTTGCCTTTGAGAATACAAGAGGAAAATATAGCTATACTTTTCCCATACAGATATCAGTGAAAACCCAGGAAAAGGAGAAATGAAAAGATAAGCAGGACACATTCAAGTTTTTCAAGGACCTCTGTTTAATTTCTGCAGGATCCTGAACCCATGTCTATCTTTGGTTACTAAATAATAAATGTTAAGCTCCACGACAAGCAAATGCGTTTACAAGAGGTCTCTATGCAACTAAGAGCCATGGTCAGCAGCTGATTCAAGATCCCAAAATACTGTACTAGACAGCTCCTTGAGAAGGTGCCGGATGGAAGGAAAGGGTAGATAAAATGTATTTGAATAAATGAATTTACATTTGAATAAATATTTTTACTACAGGCTCTAGAACTTTCTTTACTCACAAATTTAAATGAGATGTGGCTAAAGGCACAATAGGACAATTCTCTTACTAAACGGTTTGTACCTCCAGGTTTCTATACAAATAGTTCTTCCCTCAAAAAACCGGCTAGGTTTCTGAGTGTTTCTCCGTTAGGGTAAATATGATATACCATAGTGTTTAACTTACAGTTCATGGAGTCATCGAGGACACAGAGTTTTTTTACTTTTTTGTTGTTGTTCTTCAATTATCTGTCTCCTCATAGGATCTACTTTAAAGTTCCAAATCTACCAAGTCTACAAATACGAAATTTGATCCAGTCAACTGGCATCCATTTTCCTTTTTTTTTTTTTTTTTTTTTTTTTTGAGACGGAGTCTCCTCGCTCTGCCCAGCGAGTGCAGTGGCGCGATCTCGGCTCACTGCAAGCTCCGCCTCCCGGGTTCACGCCATTCTTCTGTCTCAGCCTCCCGAGTAGCTGGGACTACGGGTGCCCGCCACCACGCCTGGCTAATTTTTTGTATTTTTAGTAGAGACGAGGTTTCACCGTGTTAGCCAGGATGGTCTCCATCTCCTGATCTCGTGATCTGCCCGCCTCAGCCTCCCAAAGTGCTGGGATTAGAGGCATGAGCCACTGCGCCCGGCCTCATTTTCCTAAGAGTTTTCATGGGAAAAGACGTTATAATTTCCTTCTGTAGTTTCTCAAAATGTTATAGAGCACACTCACAGACAAGACATTCTTGAGCATATACAAGACTTTAGATGAACTCTCCCACACACCAAATTTCTAGCTCATTTTTCTAAACTCAGAAGAAATAGAAAAATTGTTATATCTTTCACTGGACTGCTTTTTCTGTTACTGGAGTTTATTTGCAGTGATCACAGTTAGGGGTTGGTTGGTGAGATAGTTTGGATATTTGTCCCCGCCCAAATCTCAGGTTGAAACAGTAATCCGAAATGTTGGAGGTGGGGCCTGCTAGGGGGTATTTGGATCATGGGGGCAGATCCCTCATGAATGGCTTGGGCCATCACCTTGGTGATAAGTGAGCTCTCATTCAGTTCACATGCAATCTGGTTGCTTAAAATTGTGTGGCACCTCCCTACCCCAACTTGCTCCTGCTTTCACCGTGTGATGTACCTGCTCCCCTTCGCCTTCTGCTGTGATTGAAAGCTTCCTGAGGACTCCCTAGACTCCAAGCAGGAGCTGGTGCCATGCTTCCTGTGCAGCCTGTAGAGCTGCGAGCCAATTACACCTCTTTTCTTCATAAATTACCCAGTCTCACGTATTTCTTTATTGCAATGCAAGAATGGCCTAATACAGTGGGGTTTTGGTGGGCAGGAAGGAAATGAATGACAGCTTCATTTTCAAATACAACAGTCCCCGCTTATCTGCAGTTTCACTGTCCATGGTTTTTAGTTTAACCTTGGTACAGTGCAACAAAGCATTTTGAGAGAGAAAGAGGCTGCATTCACATAACTTTTATTAAAGTATACTGTTATAATTCTATTTCATTATTAGCTATTGTTGTTCATTTCTTACTGTGCCTAACTTATAAAGTAAACTTTATCGTAGGTATGTAGAGGAAAAAACAGTATGTCTAGTGTTCAGTAGTATTTAAGGTTTCAGCCAGCCATTGGAGTCTTGAAACATATCAATAACCCATGGATAAGGGAGGTTGCTATAGCTTCAGAGCAGACACTTCTTTTATGTCAATCCAGTGCACAATTACCCCTTTTCTCCAAGGTCTGTCCCCACACACCCACTAGCTGAGTTCCTGGCAGTCCTTCTATATTAAGAGACCTATGTCCCTAGCCCAGCTGTTTCTTGGGGACTATGGAATTGTGATCTCTGTGTTTGGCTGAAACTACAGTGATATAATCTTGGAAGAAAAGAATGAAGCAGATGAGGCCTGGGAATTCCTGATGGCTTCTTGCTCCCTGGGTCTTGGCCCTCAGGAATCCAGATATCCTTCCCCAGCATCCTTCTAATAACTCCCTTTTTGAGTAAAATAAGTCCAAATGGTTTCTATGTGAACACTGACTAAGAAAGACTATATTTGTGCCAACATATTAAGTGATTCATTTTGTAAGGACTATTTCATGTACAATGCAAATAAAGAAAGGAGGCTCAAATATTAATAGAAGAGTATTTAACAATTTTTAAAGGTATAAATGTAGCATTTATTCCTTCCACCCCCACTCCCCAAATAGCCCAGTGCTGATATATTAATCTTTATAATAACATTGTCACATGGCAAGAGACATATTTCTTTCCCCCCACCACCCCCTGTTAAGAAGACTGAGTCTGGGGGAGGGAAAGCATTAGGAAAAATAGCTAATGGATGCTGGGTTCAATACCTAGGTGATGGGTTGATCTGTGCAGGAAACCACCATGGCACACATTTACCTATGTAACAACCCTGCACATCCTGCACATGTACCCCAGAACTTAAAATAAAAATTTAAATTAAAAAAAAAGAAGAGGCCGGGCGCAGGGGCTCACACCTGTAATCCCAGCACTTTGGGAGGCCAAGGCAGGCGGATCACGAGGCCAAGGGATCAAAACTATCCTGGCCAACATGGTGAAACCCCATCTCTACTAAAAATACAAAAATTAGCTGGGTGTGGTGGCACACATCTGTAGTCCCAGCTACTCGGGAGGCTGAGGCAGGAGAATTGCTTGAACCCAGGAGTTGGAGGTTGCAGTGAGCCAAGATTGCGCCACTGCACTCCAGCCTGGCAACGAAGTAAGACTCCATTTCAAAAATAAAAAAATAAATAAAATTAATTAATTAAAATAAAATAAAGAAGAAGACTGAGACTGTCAGACAGACTAGAACCCACGATTTCTGACTCGGTCCGGATTATTTCCATACACAAGTTAAAGCATGTGGACCACAAAAATAAAAGTCTTTACAAAGACACTGGGGAAAAAAAAATGCTCATATGTTAAAAAAAAATAAAGATATTCTGACGGGAAAAAGGGCTGGGAGTACAATTTGTATATTGACTAAACCAGTTTTGTAGCAAAGCCAATAACTGTCTTTGATTTGTTTGTTTGTTTTTGTTTATTCTCCCATGGTGCCTTCAAAATATAATTATGGAGATAATTTCCTCTATCCCTGAATGGATACTTGGGCAAATCTCATGACTTCTGCATTCACTCTTAGATAATGGATGGTTCTACAGTGTTAAGATCATAAAATCAGCAATGGTACAGGTTCAGTCCAAGATATTAACAAGCCATTCAGTCCTCATTCAGAGTCCTTCTCTTCTTGGCTAAGTGAGGCCTAAAGACTGCCTGCTTTGGAGAAGAAGGCGTGGGCGTCTTCTCTTCTCCATTCTCCCACTAGCTGCTGTTTGGGGCCCTTCCTGGGGAGAGGCAATGGATTCTACTTAGCTAGGTGGCTCCCTGCACTCTGGGCTTGACACAGTGAAAGCAAACTCTTACTTCCATGAAACAATTTCATGGGCTTTTGTTTTCTTTTTAATTACCCAATTGCTGAGGCCTCTCACCTAATTCTCAGGCTTTGAACAAAACATTCCATCCCCCAGGCTGCTTTTCCCCACTGTGCACTCCACATGGCTTCATGCTGCTGCAGACTCCACCCTTTCCAGTGGCTCCCCAGGCAGCACTCACAAACTGCTCTCGCCAGCTCTCCTGCGGAGGGGCCTACTCTGGGGGACAGGAAATATTGAGAGACCTTGGCCTTGATATTCCAGAGGTAACAACAGCACGCTCCTGACCCCACTGCTGGTTGGTGAACCTGCCTCTTAGCCCCTCCACTTCCTAAGGTGTCAACCCCATTCTGAATGTGCCCCAAGTTCAGCAAACACAAATCAAGCTCATGGACAATTCTACTGAAGCCCTTTCCCCACCCATGGGTGGAGTGGAGGAGAAGAGGAGTCTGGAGACAGGGCATGGCATAAATACGCCTCCTCTGGCTATACTGGAATCCCCCTCTTTTTCATTACTTTGTATGTGGTATTACATACAACATAAAACTTAGCATTTTTACCATTTTCAAATGTATAGCTCAGTTGTATTAACTATATTCATGCTGCTGTGCAACTATAACTGCCAAACCATCTCCAAAATTCTTTTAATCCTCCCACACTGAAACTGTGTACCCAGAGTTTCTAACATGAACTCCCCCACCCCTGACTCCCAGTCCCTGGCACCTACCATTTGAACTTCCTGTCTCTATGAATCTGACTGCTCTAGGGACCCCATATAAGTGGAATCATACAGTATTTCTTTTTGTGACTGGCTTATTCTACTGAATACAATATCCTCAAGGTTCATCCATGTTATAGCATGTGTCAGGATGGAATAATATTCCATTGTGTGGAAAGACCACACTTTGTTTTTCCATTCATCCATCAATGGACAATTGAGATGCTTCTACCTTTCAGCTATTGTGAATAATGCTGCTCTGAACATGGGTGTACAAACATCTGTTCTCATCTCCTTATCTCCGACCCTTTCTAAGTTTTCCCCATGTGGGGTTCAGTCTTACACTCATTTTTGTATTTGTTGTCCATTACACATTAGTGTCTCAACTGATATCACGCAAAAAGAAACACATCTAACATTCTGTTAGGTCAAGACCCAAAGATAACCTTAGGCTCTATTCAAAGTCCTCTAACTTTTTTTTTTGAGACGGAATCTCGTTCTGTCTCCCAGACTGGAGTGCAGTGGCACGATCTCAGCTCACTGCAACCTCCACTTCCCAGGTTCAGGTGATTCTTCAGCCTCAGCCTCCCAAGTACCTGGGACTACAGGCACGTGCCACCACGCCCGGATAATTTTTGTATTATTAGTAGAGACAGGGTTTCATCATGGTGGCCAGGCTGGTCTCGAACTCCTGGCCTCATGATCCGCCCCCCCTTGCGCTCCCAAAGTGCTGGGATTACAGGCGTGAGCCACCACGCCCAGCTTTAAAGTCCTCTAACTTTAAACACTGCACAGGTCTTACCTCTCTGGGGAGGTTTTCCTCTGGAGGCTTCTGTCTGCACTTCTTAGTTAAGGTTTCGATTGGTCCCAGTCAGCTCTTCAAAAATACAACCACACATTAACATAAAGTTACCATGTGACCCAGCAATTCCATTCCTCGATACACACCCAGAAGAAATGAAACTATGTCCTCATAAAAACTTGTAGACAAACGTTTATAGCTAGCATAAAACTCATGACAGCTGAAAAGTGGACATAATCCAAACGTCCTTCCACTGATGAATGGATACTCAAAAATGTGACATATCCATTCAATGAAATACTATTTAGCAATAAAAACAATGAAGTACTGATACAGCTACAATATAGATGAAACTCACATTAAGTGAAGGAGGCCAAACACACAAAAACATACATATTGTATGATTCCATTTATATAAAATGTTCAAAAAAGGCAAATCCATGGAGACAGGAAGTAGATTAGTGGTTGCCTAAGTCTGAGGGGAGGGAACAGAGAGTGACAGCAAATGGACACACGGTTTCTCTCCGGGGTGAAGGAAATAAAGGTTCTAAACTTAGACTGTAGTGATGATTGCACAATTCTGTAAGTTTACTAAAAATCATTGAATTATAACCTAAAATGGATGAATTTCATGATATATAAATTATACCTCAAAAAACTGTTTTTTAAAAATATAACTCAAATATGTAACAAGTATAATTCATGACATCAAAATACAGTCCGTTACTGCATAGAATCAAAGGCAAGAACTTTCTGTGACAAAATATTCACAGTGACTATCTCTAGCAATTTCACGATAACATTTTTTTTCTGTTTCTTAAGTGTATTTTACAAATTTTCTGCATTGACTATCTGGCTTTCCTGACAACAATAATGTGGCGGCTGCTGTTGCTGTTGTTGTTGTTTTAAATAAAAAGCATGGGTAAATTGATTTATAAGCTTGCAGTGGGGAAGACCTTTCAAAATAAGACAGAAAAGCCAATAGCCTAAAGGTACTCTGCCAAATTTGCCATATGAAATGTTAAAAATGCTGCTGCAGCAAAAACCAAACCAAACAAAAACAAGAACTAAACATAAAGTTAAAACACAAGACAAATTGAAGAAAACATTCATAAAATACAATGAAAGACAAAAGACTAATTTTCTTAATTTATCAAGCTCAGCCAAATCAGTAAATGCTGAACCCAATGGAAAAATGAGCAAAGAATATGAATAAGCAATTGACAGAAAAAGGAATATTAACTGTCATTTTACATATGAAAAGATGCTCAACCTTGTTCACTTTGTGGTGAGAGTATAAACTTGTATGTTTTTGTTTTTTTTTTTGAGATGGAATTTTGCTCTTGTTGCCAGGCTGGCGTGCAATGGTGAGATCTCGGCTCACTGCAACCTCTGCCTCCCAGGTTCAAGTGATTCTCCTGCCTCAGCCACCTCAGTAGCTGGGATTACAGGAATCCACGACCATGCCCGGCTAATTTTTGTATTTTTAGTAGAGACGGGGTTTTGCCATGTTGGCCAGGCTGGTCTCGAACTCCTGACTTCAGGTGATCTGCTCACCTCGGCCTCCCAAGGTGCTGGGATTACAGGTATGAGCCACCAAGCCCAGCCAAACGTGTATGATCTTTTTTAAGGGCAATTTGACAAACTCTACCAATACCTTTTTAAAGCATAGTCCACATTGTGCAACTTGGCACTTCCACTCCTATGAAATTACCCTGTCGATTACACCAACAAAAATATTCCAAGGTAGACATAAGCATATGTTCATTGCAATGTGGTTATAGTGAGAAAACTAAACCCTGAATATCCATGAGTAAGGAATAAGCTAAATAAATTACGCTACCTTACAAATGGAATTCTATGCACTCTTAAGAAGTATTAATTACATCTAGATGTGCCAATGTGTAAATATCTCTGAGAAATAGGAAGTGAAAAAAGAAAAAAGCAGCAGAATGAATATGGAAAAAAATCTATGTTCTACAAATTTTAAAAGATAAGTATACACATACACAAATATTTTTTTTCCAGAGGTAGTAATGGTTATCTTTGAAATGAAGGACTGCTGGAAAGAAAGTCTATCTACCTTTCATTTGAACTTTCCCGTGCTGTTTTGCACATTTTAAGGCTGTGCCTGTAATTTTTTAAATGTTCACAAAGGCTAGCTAGGAGGTGGGATTATAAACCATTTCTGTTTTCTTATTTTTTACTTATCCATATTTAAAAATAACTTAATGGATTTGTTATTTCAACAGGTTATTCTTTTCTGCTTGACCTCGAGTTACAAAGATGCCAGATGAAGTCAAAGAGGATACCAGATGCAGCCAGGCTGCTGGGGAGGCACGTACGTCTGAGCCGGCCCAGCACAGCTGTTCTCCAGGGCAAGGCTTGGCCATGGCAGCTGCCCCAGCGCCCGCATTCAGCCCAACCCACCAGGTCACCCCAGTCCAGTCCATGGTGCTCAGATCCCCAAGCAATCACAGGTCAGAGGCCGAAAGAACTATGTGAATGTGTACAGCGATATTGGGCACATGCTCTGAAAGAAGGGAAACCGAAGCACGTCAAGGGGCAGCGTTCAGAGGAGGGGAATGACTGCAGGGTCTGGGTGTGATCTCTACCTGGACTCTCTTAGAAGCTCCACTATCCTCTTCTCCAGTGATTTGTCTTCCCATTCCAGAATGTCTTACCTTAACCTACTCAGCCTGAGTTAGATAAGCATCTGCATGCAGAAATAAATAAGTGGGGGAATTTGTACTTCTTCTGCGATTAGCGTGCATTATTTTTCTCATCATACAAATCTGTTTTTAGAAAACAATAAATGATGGATATAGGCCCACCTACACGAAGGTATGCTTTCTACTGGAGCCCGCTGAGAACTTCAGTCAGATCTGTTTTGCTCCCACCAGGTAACCCACATTCTCCACTTGGAAAGAAGGGCAGAGGAAAGCAGGGAGATTAAGGACATGACCACTGATGGGGGACTTTGAGGACTGGCTGCACGTTTCTCCTGGAGAAGAGCTGGGGTGGAGGGTAACTTACAAGCAGAGGGGGCGAGAGAAAGGGAAAGAAAGAATACCGGTGTGTGCATGCTTTTGGGTCTATTTAACTAGATTCTCCCAATTGCTCTTCCATCAATCTTTATAGGATTTGCTATGTATTTGCACTACTCAGCTCCATCCTGTTGACTTTATCATTTTCTCACGCTGAATCACGATTCGTAAATTGAGGAAGGCAGCACGGATAAGTAGGGATGGTGCCACACTATCTCTCAGGCTGGGCGCTAGAGGGCAGAAGCTTCCAGGAAATCTTCTCAGGCAGATCCTCACTTCTAAAAATGCCCAAGCATCTACAACACTGGTGAACCTGGAGAATATTATCTTAAGTGAAATAAGCCAGACCCAGAAGGACAAATACTGCATACCTCACTCGTGTGGAATCTAAAAAAGCGCCGTGCTCACCATAACACAGAGTAGTAATATGGTGGTTCCCATGGACTGGGGGATGTTGGTTAAAGGGTACAAATTTTCAGTTATAAGGTGAATAAGGTCTGGAGACCTACTTTACAGCATGGTGACTATAGTTAATGATAATGTGTTGTGGAGTACGGTGGCATACCTCTGTAATCCCCACTACTCCGGAAGCTGAGGTAGAGGACTGCTTGAGCCCAGGAGTTTGAAACCAGCCTGGCCAGTGTAGTGAGATCCTATCCCTAAAAAAGGGGAAAAAATGTATACTTGAAATTTGCTAAGAAAATAGATCTTAAGCATTCACACCACACACAAACAACATGATAGATATGTGAATAGCTTGATTGTGGTAATCATTTCACAATGTATACATATATCTCAAAACATCACATTCTACACCTTAAATGTGTACAATTTTTTTGGGGGGGGGACAAAGTCTCTCTCTGTTGCCAGGCTGGAATGCAGTGGCACGATCTCAGCTCGCTGCAATCTTGACCTCCTGGGTTTAAGCAATTCTCCTGCCTCAGCCTCCCAAGTAACAGGGACTACAGGCATGCACCACTATGCCCAACTAATTTTTGTATTTTTAGTAGAGACAGGGTTTCACCATGTTAGCCAGGATGGTCTCAATCTCTTGACCTCGTGATCCACCCGCCTTGGCCTCCCAAAGTGACAATTTTTTTTTTTTTTGAGGCGGAGTTTTTTTGCTCTTGTTGCCCAGGCTGGAGTGCAATGGCATCATCTCAGCTCACTACAATCTCCGCCTCCCAGGTTCAAGCGATTATCCTGCCTCAGCCTCCCCAAGTAGCTGGAATTACAGGCATGCACCACCACATCCAGCTAATTTTGTATTTTTAGTAGAGATGAGGTTTCACGATGTTGTCAGGGTGGTCTTGAATTCCTGACCTCAGGTAATCCACCCACCTCGGCCTCCCAAAGTGCTGGGATTACAGGCGTCAGCCACTGCACCCGGCCAAATGTGTACAATTTTTATTTGTCAATTATACCTCAATAAAGCTAGGGTTGGGGGGTGGAGATGTTGATGAAAGAGCCTCTGAATGCAAAAACGTTTAGGAATACCTTGACCAATTAGATTTGTTTGTATTTTCTTTTTTTTAATCTGTGCACAAGAGTGACATAAAAATGGGAAAAAAATCAATGTCTAGCTAATTCTAAAACAGCTCTTTCAACATGTTTACAACAAAAATTCTATGAGATATAAACTATTTAGTGATTTTTAAAAAAACGCCCAAGGAGGGAAACACTCAACAGCCAATCGTGGCCACTATGGTCTAAGTGTCTAAAACCATATCATCAAGTTGCTCGCTGTTCTATCAAAGTTCTGCCTTATGATGGGAAAAAACAATCTATGTTAAATTCAATTTTGGCCTTGTTTGGCTCGTTTGCATGGGTTATCTTATGTAGACTTGATTTCCACAAGTGCTACGTCGGGGTCTTGGCTCCCAACTCTCTGATGATTCTTTGGCTGTGTCCTTCTGAGCAATATTTGTTTCTCTACAGGATGAATGCCGTCGGTGTTAGCGCTGAGAACCAGAGTCTATTCAGGATGGAGGGTGTATACAAAAGAGGGGGATCTGGGGCACAAAGAGAGGAAACTGGTCCCCGTTCTTTAGTTTGCTCCCCATTCCGGCCTCGTTTTAACACAAAGGCAGGCGTTGTTGACAGATGTTGTAGGGGACACAGGGAGGTCTTCCACTTCCTGGTTTCAGATTGAACTCTACGTCACCTTTATCAAAATTCGTTGAACAGCCCCCTGAGCTTTTGACCTGATCCTCGCTCTCTTTGTTGTGAGTCGCCATCTGCAGGGTCTCTGCTCCTGGTTGTGACACCTCCTTAGACATCTTCTGGCATCTCTCCTATGGGCACCACTACTTGCCCACAGTGGCTGTCCTAACAATATCTCTCAACATTTTAATTGTCACCTTCTAGGTTAGCCCCATTTAAAAAGAGGTTTTGTTTCGATCATGCCTCTGGGATGTAATAGCTCAAACCATAGAGTTCCCTTTGCGCCTGCTACCAAATCATGTGGCTCCAGGAAATTCTGCGCTTTCCCACCATTTGCTGTTAATCAGTAAACTCCAAAGTTCCTACTACTCCTGGCTGGGGGATTCAAAACAAGCCCAAGGCAAGATTCTTACACACACTGAGAACAACAGAAGAGTAATTCAGAATGAGATTTTAGGACAATAATTTTTAAAGTTACTTTTTGAATAAAATAAACAACCATGCCCGTAAAGGCCACTGTAGTATTATCTTAGCTAAAAACTGCACAGAAATATAGATAATTAAATGGCTGGGCGCGGTGGCTCAGGCCTGTAATCCCAGCATGTTGGGAGGCCAAGGCGGGTGGATCACGAGGTCGGGAGTTTGAGACCAGCCTGGCCAACATAGTGAAACCCCGTCTCTACTAAAAATACAAAAAATTAGCCAGGCGTGGTGGTGGGTGCCTATAATCCCAGCTACTTGGAAGACTGAGGCAGGAGAATCTCTTGAACCCAGGAGACAGAGGTTGCAATGAGCCGAGATTGCGCCATTGCACTCCAGCCCGGGGCGACAGTACAACATTCCGTCTCGGAAAAAAAAAAAACAAAAAACAAAGACTGGGTCTTCAGTTAAAAGTGATCCAAATATACCTCGGACATTCAGACACTGCACTAGAATGTAATCATCACTAGGTGATCATCAGTACAGACGATGGCTGGGCCCCCAGGTTAACCAACAATGATTTAAGTTTCCATGAGACAAAGGTTAGTTGTGCTAACTGGTTTCCAAACAAGGTAAAAAAATACCACACTAGGAACACGCTGTATCTCAAAGAGTAAAACGATTATGTCAAACCTCTCCCTCTGCATTATAAATGCCATTTGCATTACAATGGTACTAAACTGTAAAGAAATGTTCTGTTTGTTAGATGAACTACATGTGCTCTGTTTCAAATCACATACTAATAAAAGTGATCTAGGCCAGGTGCGGTGGCTCATGCCTATAATTCCAGCACTTTGGGAGGCCAAGGCAGGGGTATCGCTTGAGATCAGGAGTTCAAGACCACCCTGGCCAACATGGCAAAACCCCATTTCTACTAAAAATACAAAAAAAATTAGCCAGGTGTGGTGGTGCACACCTGTAGTGCCAGCTACTTGGGAGGCTGAGGCAGGAGAATCACTTGAACCCTGGAGGAAGAAGCTTCAGTGAGCTGAGATTGCACCACTGCACTCTAGCCTGGGTGATAGAGCCAGACTCCTTCTCAAAAAAAAAAAGGTAATCTAGTTCTTTTGATAGATTTGCATAATTCCCTAACTAGACTACAACTGATTCCCCTTAAGAAATGTCTGTAGGCTCTCTATGAAAAACAGTTTCTTTTTTTTTTTTGAGACAGTCTCACTCTGTTGCTCAGACTGGAGTGCCATGGCAGGATCACCGCTCACTGCAGCTGTGACCTCCTGGGCTGAAGTGATCCTCCCACCTCAGCCTCCCACATAGCTGGGACTACAGGTGCAAACCACCAGTCCTGGCTAATTTTTAAATTTTTTGTAGATTGGGGTCTTTCTAAGTTGCCCAGGCTGGTCTCAAACTCCTGGGCTCAAGCAATCCTCCCACCTTGGCCTCCCAAAATATTGGGATTATAGGCATAAGACAACTCACCAGGCCTAAAAATTAGTTTTTTTTACATCCAACTTCCTATGTAAATTGTGTCACTACTTTATAGGATGCTTACTTTTTCTTGAAGGTGTTTTATTTCCCCCATGAACCTGTCAGCATCTTGAGAGAAGGGATAATGAGTTATTTTTTCTAATTGTACAGCTCAGCATTTTGACTAAATGAACAGCAATGCATCTGAGGGTTGGCCTTCCGTGCTGAGGTCTTGTCAGTGGCTACCAGAGGCTATGCAAGCCCCTGCTCCATCCAAGTGCTTCCCCTTCTCTCTCCAAGTGGATCCTAGATTGGCTGAATTTATGGATCTGTTCCTGGCCTTCCCAGGGATGTAAGATCCCCAGGAAAAGGCAATGACCTGGCTCATCATCAAATCGATTTCTTGCTTCTGATATTCTACTTCCCTTGCCTGAACCTTTGGCCAGATATTTTGCCCCTTTGACACTGGTGCTTGGAATTGTTTTGTGGCTTACTCCCTCTCTTCAACTCTTGCAGGATCTCTGTCCCCTGAACACTAGCATTAGGTTTTGAAATGTTCTTATAATCCTTGTATTCACTTCTTTATGGCATCTTTCTGATTCTCTGATATCATGCTGCCATCATTAACTCAGTGTCTCCCCTGGCTTCGTGATAGCCACACTTTCTCTCTTTCTTCTCTCTCTCTCTCTCTCTCCCCCTCTCTCATCCATTCTCACCCCCTGGGTTCTCAACCTGACTCTCAAACCCCATTTTGTCCTGACTCCAACAATGATACATAAACTTATGAACTTCAGTGCAGGCAGATAGGTACGTAGAAGAACTTTGGATTCACCGACATTTTAATGAAATCCTGCCTCTTGCTCTTTGGAGGTATAACCTAACCTGGATGCCCAAAGGTAGCCATAGTGAAGAAATGCAAGGCCCCTAATAAACATCTATCCAGCGTCTGTGCTTAGCACTATGGATTTTATAACGACAAACCACAGACTTTACAAATCTTACAATCTAGGCCAGGTGCGGTGGCTCACACCTGTAATCCCAGCACTTTGGGAGGCCTGAGGCGGGAGAATTGCTGGAACCTGGAAGGCAGAGGTTGCAGTGAGCTGAGATCGAGCCACTGCACTCCAGCCTGGGCAACAGAGCGAGACACCGTTTCAAAAAAATATATATATATATATACATATATTGGCCGGGCATGGTGGCTCTGGTCTGTAATCCCAACACTCTGGGAGGCTGAGGCAGGTGGATCACGAGGTCAAGAGATCGAGACCATCCTGGTCAACATGGTGAAACCCTGTCTCTACTAAAATACAAAAAATTAGCCAGGCGTGGTGGCACGCACCTGTAGTCCCAGCTACTCGGGAGGCTGAGGCAGGAGAAGCACTTGAACCCAGGAGGTGGAGGTTGCAGTGAGCAGAGATTGTGCCACTGCCCTCCCACCTGGCGACAGAGCAAGATTCCATCAAAAAAAAAAAAAATCTTACCATCCAGAAAGAGAGGAAAGGCAGAAAACCATATGCAATGTGAGACAGTTCATGAACAAAATACAAATCTAGCGAGAAGTTTCAGAAAAGGGAGTGTTATGGGTTGAACTGTGTCCCCTTCTCATTATTCACACACTGGAGTATGAACACCGAGTCCCAATCCCCAGTACCTCAGAATGCAACTTAATTTGGAAACAGGGTAATTGCAGATGTAACTGGTTAAGATTAGGTCATACTGAAGTAGGGTGAGCCCTGATCCAAAATGATTGCAGTCCATATGAAAAGGGGAAGGAGAGAGTCACCCACGCAGGGAGAATACCATGTGAAGACGAAGACAGAGATCAGAGACGGTTTCAAATGAGTTTCCATATCTCATTGATATTAATAATGTCATTCCTGTGCTTTAAGGACTAACACTAAGAAATGCAACCAGAGCAGTTCTGAGACAGATGTCAGAAAACATGTGTTCAAGGAAAGAGGTCATGTTAATCTAGCTTTTTTGTGTGTGTGTGTGACAGAGTCTTGCTCCGTCACCCAGACTGGAGTGCAGTGGCGCGATCTCAGCTCACTGCAACCTCGCATCCTGGGGTCAAGCGATTCTCCTGCCGCAGCCTCCTGAATAGCTGGGATTACAGGCATGTGCCACCACGTCCAGCTAATTTTTGTATTTTTAGTAGAGATGGGGTTTCACCATGTTGGTCAGGCTGGTCTCAAACTCCTGACCTTGTGATCCACCCACCTCAGCCTCCCAAAGTGCTAGGATTACAGGCATGAGCCACCCCGCCCAGCCGATCTAGCTTTTTGAAAGTGGCAAAGCCACTTACCTCCTCAGTGCCTCAGTTTTGTCTATAAAAAGATAGCATCATCCCTACCTTTTTTTTACCCTCTCAAAAATGTGATGAGGGTAAATGAGATGAGATTAAAAGATGTTTATGTGGGGAAATAATTTAAAAACAGATAGATACAGGCTTTGAGCAGTAGAAACGTGTGTGTGTGTGTGTGTGTGTGTGTGTGTGTGTTGTCTATGGATACACATATACATATCCATAAGTACGTGTGTGCCATTAGATGGCAGCAGGAAGCTAATTCATAACAAAGCTTCAGCCAAGTTTTTCCCTTTATCAGACAGATTTCCTGTGACTTGGTGTCACTGACTCAGTCTCAACAGGATTCTCTGTGAGTGTCTCTTTGTCTTCTCTTTCTCCCTCTCTCCTTCCTCTCTTTCTACCCTTTCTTCCTCTCTCCCCAACTTAAAGAAAATACCTTTTATTAAATTATGAAAAACGCCAAATGTTCACAAAAGAAGAATAGTACAATGAGCCATCAACCCAACACACAAATTCAACAAATTCTGCCATACTTGCTTCAACTATCCATCCATCCTTCTCTCCTTCTCTCCCTCCCCACTGAATTTTAAAGCAAATCTCAGACTTCATGGTTTTCCACCTATATATTTCAATATGCATATGTAAAAATTATGTCTATATCCATACATAATCAGAATGCCATTGTGAAACTTAATAATATTAATGATAATTTCTTAGAATCTTATCATGTCTCTTTTCAATGCTTTGAAGCAAGAATAATGGCCATATTTTACATAATTTATAATTTAGCAAATAGAATATTTGAATAATAAACCAATCCATTTTGAAGGCTTCTGATATAGCACTCTGTTAAAAAAAAAAAAAAAAAAAACTACTTGAGAAAAGTACGGATTGACTATATTGGAAGTTGCAAGGCCTGAGGAATGTTTTCCCATGATTTTAGTCCCTCTCATCAGTGTTCTATGCCTCAGTTCTGGTAACCCCAGAATGACGCTTTCACCTGACAGTATTCTAATGAAGATTAAAGAAATAACATCTGTTAATCTTATAAAGTTCACTGAGGCAGGATGGGGCTGCGTGCCAGTAAATGGAGCAGATAAATGATGTGAGGCATCTACACTTTATTTTTCATGTTGAAAAGTCATCATAGAGAAACTTTCTCCTTTGGTGCACGTACTAATACTTCAGAGCACGTATGAACTATGGCAGGTAGGAAAGTCACGCCAGAGACTACCTCTTAGTAACCTTAGCAGAAAATTACAGCGCAATGCCTACAGCCCCGAGAAGAGACACATATAAATCCATTTCACACCATGTAGAGCTTACATAACTGAATCAGAATTTTAAAAAAGGAATCTGGTTGCTAATTGTTCCAGAAGAAATCAACTCAATTTTTCAGTAAATACCAAAAACATTCATAAGACCTAGGTATTCTACTTTCAGCAATTTATACTAAGGAAACAAACATAGATGGAGGCAAAGATGCAGTTTCAAGGACATGTGTGTCAGTGTTGTTTATATAAACAAACTTTTAAAAAATAACCCTTAAATATTCAACAACAGAGATGGGTGAATAAATTGCATTATAGAACCATGATGGGATACTTTGTAGCTATTAAAAATCACCTGGTAGGAATACACTGATTAACATGTAAATGTTTTGATAATATCTTTCGTGAAAAAAAATCATGTTATAAGATAGTACAGGCGCCAGGCACGGTGGCTCAAGCCTGTAATCCCAGCACTTTGGGAGGCCGAGGCGGGCGGATCACGAGGTCAGGAGATCGAGACCATCCTGGCTAACATGGTGAAACCCCGTCTCTACTAAAAATACAAAAAATTAGCCGGGCGTGTTGGCGGGCGCCTGTAGTCCCAGCTACTCGGGAGGCTGAAGCAGGAGAATGGCATGAACCTGGGAGGTGGAGCTTGCAGTGAGCCGAGATCATGCCACTGCACTCCAGCCTGGGGGACAGAGCAAGACTCCGTCTCAAAAAAAAAAAAAAAAAAAAAAGATAGTACAGGCTGGGCATGGTGACTCACCCCTGTAATCCCAGCACTTTGGGAGGCCGAGGCAGATGGATTACTTGAGGTCAGGAGTTTGAGACTGGCCTGGTCAACATGTTGAAACCCCATCTCTACTAAAAATACAAAAATTAGCCGGGCATGGTGGTGCGTGCCTATAATCCCAGCTACTCAGGAGGCTGAGGCAGGAGAATCGCTTGAACCCAGGAGGCAGAGGTTGCAGTGAGCCGAGATCATGCCACTGCCCTCCAGCCTGGGTGACAGAACGAGACTCCATCTCAAAAATAATAATAATAAAATAAAATAATATCGTATAAATGGCATCAATTCCTCTTTAGTTTAGCTGTATTTATACATGTGCATATATACCTGTGCGCACACACACAGAAATGAGATAGAAAGACATGGAGTAAGCATAATGCTAATAGTAGTTATCTCTGTAAGCAGAATTACAAAAGTTTTTTTTTTTTGCCTCTAGGTTTTTCTATAATGTGCATATAAAAATTAAGTAAAAAATATTTTTCTTTCAAAAATTTGACTACCAGATCTGGCAACATGGAAAACTGACCTAAAGCAGAATGCCACGTACTATAAGCACGAAGAAATAACAGATACAAGGAAAATAGAAAGAAAAGCAAATCCCTTAGAAACATGGAAGGAATACAGATTGGGATGCACATTAATTAACAAAGCAGCTGCTCACAGTTGAAGGCAAGGTGGAGATGAGGTCAGCACTCCCTGATAACAAACCAGACAAAGATGAATACTAACACAAAATCCTTAACAACGTACTAGCAAACTGAATCCAGCACATAAAAAGGATTATACATCACGACCAAGTGAAATTTATCCCAGTCATGTGATATTTGAACATCAATTAATGTAATAGCCATATCAAGAGAAGAAAGGACAAAAACTGTATGATCATTGCAATAGATGCAGAAGCACATGATAAAATCCAACACTCTTTCAGAACTGTAAATTATCTGGGTGATGGGGTGTGTGGAGAAGATCATCTGTGTTATACTGTAATAGCCGCTAGAGTAATCTCACATACACCAGTAAGGAGCTGTCACCATAATTAAGGGCTAGTTACTGTTGTTAGTTGCACAATGATGAAGTTCTTTTGAAAATATTGGTTAGCCCACTTATATGTGAAAAATGCGCTTTCTGCTTATACACAAGAAAAAAATATTCAGAAAGTTATTTTTGGCCTTGCTATGTCAAAAAGTCAATCGTACAAAGATCTACGTGTTAAACCTAAAATTATAATTTTAAAAGTCTATTAAAAACAAAAATGTCATGCATTTTTATTATCAGTTATGCAGAGGCTTTAAAACTGTTGCAAGACCATATAGTATATATTAGCTTTTATACTGCTAATGCACAACTAACAGCTATAAAGTATTACTGATAAAAAATTAAGATTATCTAAGGAAAAAAACAAAATTATTTGGTGCGGCCATCTTACATGCTTATGTCTCCTACACAAAGCTAAATATTCTAGCAGTGATGTAATGAAAAATTACATCTTACTGTTGATACATGTATGCTCTGGTACACAGATGTCATTTTGTTGTCACAGCACTACAGTGAAATACACAAAAAATGAAATTCATATAATGACTTAAATGTATTATATGTTAGAATTGACAACATAAACTACTTTTGCTTTGAAATGATGTATGCTTCAGTAAAATCATATTCAAATTAAAAAAAATCCAACACTCTTACATGATAAAATGCTCAACAAACTAGGACTAGAAGGGAACTTCCTCAACCTGATAAAGGGTATCTATGAAAAACCCAGAGATAACATCATAATTAAAAGACTAAAAGCTTTCTCCCTAAGATCAGGAACAAGACAAGGATGCCTGCTTTTGCCACTTCTGCTCAACATTGTACTGGAGGTTCTAGACAGAGCAATTAGGTGAGAGACAAAAATAAAAGGCATCAAGATTGGAAAGGAAGTAAAGCTATCTGTATTTGCAGATGACATGATTTTGTATGTAGCAAACCCTAAGGAATCTGCTTTAAAAAAAAAAAAAAACTATTAGAATAGGCCAGGGGTGGTAGCTTACGTCTGTAATTCCAGGACTTTGGGAGGCCGAGGCAGGTGGATCACTTGAGGTCAGGAGTTCGACACCAGCCTCGCCAAAATGGTGAAACTCTGTTTCTACTAAAAATACAAAAATAAGCTGGGTGTGGTGGCGTATGTCTGTAGTCCCAGCTACTTGGTGGGGCTGAGGCACAAGAATTGCTTGAACCAGGGAGGCGGAGGTTGCAGTGAGCCAAGATATCACCACTCCACTTCAGCCTGGGTAACGGAGTGAGACTCTGTCTCAAAAAAACACAAACAACATCAACAACAACAACAAAACTAGGCTGGGCATGGCAGCTCATGCCTGTAATCCCAGCACTTTGAGAGGCTGAGGCTGGCAGATCACCTGAGGTCGGGAGTTCGAGACCAGCCTGACCAACATGGAGAAACCCCGTCTCTACTAAAAATACAAAAATTAGCCGGGCATGGTGGCCCATGCCTGTAATCCCAGCTACTTGCAAGGCTGAGGCAGGAGAATTGCTTGAACCTGGGAGGTGGAGGTTGCGATGAGCCGAAATCGTGCCATTGCACTCCAGCCTGGGCAACGAGAGTGAGACTCCATCTCGAAAACAAACAAACAAAAAAAACTATTAAAATAAACAAGAACACTGTCCATGAATGTTCTTAGTATTACTCATAAGAGCCAAAAAAGTGGAAACAACCCAAATGTCCATCAGCTGATGAATGAATAAATAAAATGTGGTGTATCCATATGACAGAATATTACTTGGCAATACAAAGAAATGAAGCACTGATACTTGCTGCAACATGGATGAACTTTGAAAACATGCTAATTGAAAGAAGCATGCTAGGCCGGGCGCAGTGACTGACGCCTGTAATCCCAGCACTTTGGGAGGCCGAGGCAGGTGGATCACGAGGGCAGGAGATCGAGACCATCCTGGCTAACACAGTGAAACCCCATCTCTACTAAAAAATACAAAAAAATTAGCCGGGCACAGTGGCGGGCGCCTATAGTCAGTCCCAGCTACTTGGGAGGCTGAGGCAGGAGAATGGCAGGAACCTGGGAGGCGGAGTTTGCAGTGAGCAGAGATCGCACCACTGCACTCCAGCCTGCGAGACAGAGCGAGACTCCGTCTCAAAAAAAAAAAAAAAGAAAGAAAGAAAGAAAGAAACATGCTAATTGAAAGAATGGAATTTTATGATTCCATTACATGAAATGTCCATAACAGGCAAATATATATATATAGAAAGTCGGTTAGTTGTTGCCTAAGGCCACGGGGGTGAGGGGGGTTAAGGGTAATTAAGAGTGGCAGGTAATGGATATTGGTATCCAAATTTTGATGGCATCAAAATTTCTCATAAAAAGGACAACATACTCTCAACCATAGACCAAGATAAGCTATCTGTAAAGAACTACAGAAAGGAGAGAAGGGGGAAAGAGCAGTTTGGGGAAAGACAATCTAATAGAAAAATGTCAAGAATATAAGGGCAAGTAATATATAGACAAAATCTGGGTGGCAAAAGTTTTCATTGTAAAGATATTCACTATTAGATTAAACCTCATTAAATTGCCAACACTTGATAGTTTTAGCTCACAAAAATGTGATTTCATATAGGTAAAATTAGTAGCAGTAGGAAAATTAAAAATTCAGAGATACCACCGGCCAAATGTGGTGGCTGACATCCATCATTCCAACACTTTGGGAGGCCAAGGCGGGAGGATCACTTGATGTCACAAGTTCAAGACTAGCCTGGGCAACATGGTGAGACCTCATCTCTATAAAAAATAAGAAAATTAGCCAGGCACAGTGGCCTGTGCCTATAGTCCCAGCTACTAGGGAGGTAGAGGCAGGAGGATGGCTTGAGCCCAGGAGTCTGAGACTGCAGTGAGCTATGATCACACCACTACGCTCCAGCCTGGGCAACAGAGCGAGACCCTGTCTCCAAAAAACAAAACAACAAAAAAAAACCATTAAATATCCATTAGATTCACCATCAGGACTCACAAAATTTTGTGGAAACATAAACTATTAGACAGTTGTAGAAGAAAGCTTAGATTGGTAAAAGCACTTTGGCAATATCTAATAAAGTGGAACATACATATACCCCTAAGACCAAGCAACTTCACTCCTTCACAATCTTTCTAGAGAAATTCTTACATAGTTACACAAGGAGATAAGCCAAAGATATTGTATTACCCAGAGTTCTCCAGAGAAACAAAACCAGAACCTAGAGAGAGAGAGAGAGAGAGAGAGAGTGTGTGTATGTGTGTTTAATTATAAGGAATTGGCTCACAGGATTACAGAGGCTGAGAAGTCCCAAGATAGGCAGGTGGCAGGCTGGAGACCCAGGAGAACCACTGTTCAAGTCCAAAGGCCTGAGAACCCCAACAGATGATGTTATTAATACTAAAAGCCAGCAGGCTCCAGACCCAGGAGCTGATGTTTCAGTCTGAGTCTTTTTTTTTTTTTTTTTTTGACGCAGAGTTTTGCTCTTGTTGCCCCGGCTGGAGCACAATGGTGCAATCTTGGCTCACTGCAACCTCTGCCTCCCAGGTTCAGGTGATTCTCCTGCCTCAGCCTTCCAAAGTAGCTGGGATTACAGGTGCCCGCCACCATGCCCAGCTATTTTTTGTATTTTTAGTAGAGATGGGGTTTCACCATGTTGGCCAGGCTGGTCTTGAACTCCTGACCTCAGGTGATCCACTTGCCTCAGCCTCCCAAAGTGTGGGGATTACAGGCATGAGCCACCATGCCCGGCCAGTCTGAGTCTTAAGGCCAGAAAAAACCAATGTCTCAAGCAGCCCGGGAAGAGGAGTTCCCTCTTACTTAGCTTTTGTGTTCTATTCGGGTCTTCGACTGATGAGCTGAGGCCCACCCACATTAGGAAGGGCAATCTGCTGTATCCAGTCTGCCAACCCAAATGCTAATCTCATCTGGAAACACCCTCACAAGCACACCCAGAGTAATGTTTGGTCAAAAGCTTGGGTGCCCATAATCCAGTCAAGTGGACACATAAAATTAACCATCACAGATACTCACTTCAGTATTGCTTATAATATCAAAAACTTGGGCCAGCCATGGTGCTCACACCTGTAATCCTAGCACTTTGGGAGGCTGAGGTGGGTGGATCATCTGAGGTCAGAAATTCAAGACCAGCCTGGCCAACATGGTGAAACCCCATCTCTACTAAAAATACACACACACACAAAAAATTAGCCGAGCATGGTGTCAGGGGCCTGTAATCCCAGCTACTTGGGAGGCTGAAGCAGGATAATCACTTGAACCCAGGGGACAGAGGTTACAGTGAGTCGAGATCACACCACTTCATTCCAGCCTGGGCAAAAGAGCGAGACTCTGTCTCAAAAAAAAAAAAATAAATAAAAAACTTGGAAATAATCTAATTGTCTATTTATTCTACAAATACTAGGCACTGATTATATGCCAGGGACCATTCAATATGTTCGGGATACACCAGTGAGTAAAAAAGACAAACATTCCTCTCCTTGGCGAGGTTACATATTAATTAAAGAAGACAAACAATAAGCCTACTACATACATAGGGTGTATATTACTTACGTAATACAGGAAAGCTACTTTCCACAACTTCAAGGATACCATTCATATTATATTCTATGTAAATGCCACCCTCTGCAAATGTGTAAGGCAATAGTGGGGTGGGGAGTGGGTGGCAAGTGACAATTTAAATTAGAAGATCAAAGTAGGCATTAGTAAGTAGGTGACACAGCGCAAACTTAAAAGAGATGAGGGAATTATTGTGCAGATATCTGGAGGAAAGAGCAAACCAGGCAGAAGAACCAGACTGTGTAAACATCCAAAAGCTGGAGGCTGGTGAGACTGTGAAGACAGCCAAGGGGAGAGGGTTAGAATAAGATGAAGTGGAGCCAGGGGTAGATTTATAAAGTCATGTGGGCCACTGTAAGGACTTGTGGGCTTTTTAGTCTGAATGAACGAGCAGCCATTACAGAGGTTTAAACAGAGGAGCAAAGTGATCTGACTGCATGTTAAAGGGATCACTCTGGCTACACTTACAGGGAAGCAAGGATGGAAGCAGGAAGCCACTGCAGTAATTCAAGTGAGAAATGGTGATGGCTTGGGCCAGAATAATAACAACAATGTTGGGTTCTAGATATATTTTGAATATAGAGCCTATAAAAATCCTGACAGATTGGATGTGGAATGAGAGTTAAAGAGAAGACTCAAGGATAACTCATATTATGCCTGATCAACTGGAAGGATGAAGTTGCCATCAACTGAGAAGCGTGTCACCCACGGAGCAGGGTTTTTTAAAATTTTTATTTATTTATTTTTGAGACGGAGTCTTGCTCTGTCACCCACACTGGAGTGCAGTGGTGGGATATTGGCTCACTGCAACCTCTGCCTCCTGGGTTCAAGCAATTCTCCTGCCTCAGCTTCCTGAGAAGTTGGGATTACAGGCATGCACTACTACATCCAACTAATTTTTGTATTTTTAGTAGAGACAGGGTTTCACCATGTTGGTCAGGCTGGTCTCCAGCTCTCAACCTCAGGTGATCCATCCACCTCGGCCTCCCAAAGTGCTGGAATTACAGGCATGAGCCACTGTGCCCAGCCATGGAGCAGGTTTGAGGGGAGAAGACAAGCTGAGTTCTGAACATGTTTACTTTACAGGTATATTACACATTCATATGAAAATGCTGAATTGAGAATTAGCCATCTTGAGTTCTGAATTGGAAATTAGACAGGAATCTTGAAGAGATATCTGAGCTAGAGTTGTTCAGTGTATAGATAGCATTTTTTTTTTTTTTAAATAGAGATGGGGTCTATGTTGCCTAGGCCAGATTACAATGGCTATTTACAGGCAAGATCATAGTGCACTACAGGCTCAAACTCCTGAGCTCAAGGGATCTTCCTGCCTCAACTTCCCAAGTAGCTGGGACTACAGGTACACCACCACTCCCAACTAGATAGTATTTAAATCCATGAGACTGTATAAGACCACTAAGGGGTCTGATGTAGCTAGAGATGAGATTCAAGGATTGAGTCTTATTAGAAGGTTAAGGCCATGAGAAGGAACCAGTAAAGGAGACTGAGAAGCAGCTAGTGAGACAAGGAGAAAGACCAAGAGTGTGGTGTCTGGAAGCAACTGGGAAAGTGTCAAGGAGGAAGGAAGGGCCACCCATGTCAAATGCTGCTGACAGGTTGAGTAAGATAAGGACAACAGGTTAAATACTGGACTAAACAATAAAAGACATCTTGAGAAGAGCAGTTCTGATGAAACATAAGAGACAAAAGTCTGAGCGAGTTCAAGAGAGAATGAGAGGAGAATCAGATTTGGAAAGTACATACATCTCAGGCTTTGTTGCAAAGGGGAGCAAGGAAATGGAAGACAGTTGATGGTGAAAAGGGGAAGATAAAAGGGTTTTAAGATAGGCAAAATAAAGTGTTTATATGGTAGCAGGGAGCTGCAATAGAAGGAAAAAAAATGATCATTCAGGATAGAAGTGAGAATTGCTACAGTAGTCCTTGAATAGGTAAGAGTAGGACCTAATTCACAAGTGGAGAGGTTGGCTTTAGAGAAAAACACGAATACTGGTAGGCAAGAAGGCAGAGTCTGTGAGTGCAGGTATTGGTAGGTCAGTAGACGTGATGAGATTGTGGAAATTCTCCCCCTTGTTACTTGGATTCTCTTAGCCATTAGCCAAAAGGGAGGGTGGGGAGGAGCAATGGGAGTTAGATGAAAGAGACAATGTGAAATATGAAACAGTCATCAATGAGAGTGGAAGAATGAATAGACTAAGGAAACACAGTATGATTGTCAGGCAGTATTCGAGACCCACATGAAATTCATGGTCATAAAGTTAAAATGGGGCCAGTCAGTGTGGTTGTCTATTTTTCCTTTATTTTCTTCACTGTCAAAGGGGCAGGGAGTAGCTGGAGGATGGATTTAATCTGAGCTGTAGCTTTTCCAATGTGTATGATGAAGTAAGAGGGGAGCAAGGGAGTTGAAGACGTATGAAAGGAGTGGTAATGACTGCAATGGAATTGAAGCTGGGTTATAAAAGAGACTGCAGAGGGGTTAATGAGCAGGTGAAAGATAATAGGATCAATGGAGTTAAGGTCCCACTGGGGTCTAAGGACTGTTGAAGCTGGGATACTGGAAAGGAGTAAACTTGAAAGATGAGAAGTGATAAACAGAATGGATGCATAAAATTGAGAACATGAATTGGTAATGTCGGGGTAATGGTAAGGTCTTGAGTATAATCATGAGAGTGAGTAGCAGGAGCTACACTCATCAAGAAACAAGAGTGTGGCCAGGCGCAGTGGCTCACGCCTGTAATCCCAGCACTTTGGGAGGTGGAGGCAGGTGGATCACTTGAGGTCAGGAGTTCGGGACCAGCTTGGCCAACATGGTGAAACCCCGTCTCCACTAAAAATACAAAAATTAGCCGTGTGTGGTGGCTCATGCCTGTAATCCCAGCTACTTGGGAGGCTGAAGCAGAAGAATTGCTTGAACCAGGGAGGTGGAGATTGCAGTGGGCCAAGATCATGCCACTGCACTCTAGCCTGGGTGACAGAAAGGAGGGAGAGTAGTCTGGGGTACATCAGATTACAGCAGAAGGGAAACTGATAAACTGGTCTATCAGTTTATGTGAGTGCAAGTGATAAACCAGTAAAATGATTTATCAATTAAATTGATAAATGGATTAACTAGAATTGTCAGCTAAAATGGATTAACTGGAATTACACACATTGATGCATATAAATCTCAAAAGCACTAATATGGAATGAAAAAAATCAGTTGCAAAAAGATATGTACACTGACATTATTTATATGCAAATTTTAAAACCAAACAAAACATAAACTGTTAATAGATAGTTATATAGTAAAGTTATATAGGTAGATAGTTATAGAGTAAAAACATGAAAATGTGTATCAGAAAAATATATATTTCAATTTCTAGTTGGTAGTTGCCTCTGGAGATGGCAGGGTTGGAGTCAGATTCTGTAACATTTTAATTCTTTAAAAATAGCCTGAAATAAATGTAGTTTTAAGTTTAAAGCAACTAGCTGTGGATACTTAGGAAACAAAGTTTCCTGTGTATTCTCACTGTAAGCTCATGACCATGAATTTCTTGTGGGTCTCTTACAAGGCTTCATATGATCTAACTCAAGATCCGGACGTGATTCCAGCAGCTATTCTCACTGTTTACTAAAGATAAAGTTTCTGGACAGGGCAGGGTGGCTCACGCCTGTAATCCCAGCACTTTGGGAGGCCAAGGGGGTGGCTCACAAGGTCAGGAGATAGAGACCATCCTGGCTAACACGGTGAAACCTCATCTCTACTAAAAATACAAAAAATTGGCCAGGTGTAGTGGCACGTGCCTGTAGTCCCAGCTATTCGGGAGGCTGAGACAGGAGAATTGCTTGAACCAGGGAACCAGCAACAGAGCAAGACTCCATCTCAAAAAAAAAAAAAAAAGAAGAAGAAGACAAAGTTTCTGGCTTCTCTGGCCTACCTTCCACAAACCTACATATTTTTTCATCTCAAATCCTCCTTAGAAAAGATTGAAACAAGATTAATAATAACAATACCAACATTATCTTTGGTTTTAAGCTCTTTATATCATAGAAAACCTAACAAATGTGCCACCTGTATTTTCAGGCTTGCTCACTGATTCCCATTTGAAAGAAAGGGACCCAACAAACACTATTGTCAATTTGTATGTATTTTTCTAGAGATACTCTCTGCGTTTTAAAAACATCCATATTTTTAATTTTTTTCACACAGTTGTGACACGTACAAAATTTGATTTTTTTACTTAAAATAGCTTGGATATCTTTTCATAACCATACATGCAGAGCTGTCTCATTCTTTTGTTTTTTTTGAGACGGAGTTTTGCTCTTGTTGCCCAGGCTCGAGCGCAATGGCGCGATCACGGCTCACTGCAACCTCCACCTCCCAGGTTCAAGTGATTCTCCTGCCTTAACCACCTGAGAAGCTGGGATTACAGACACACGCCACCGCACCCAGCTGATTTTTGTATTTTTAGTAGAGACAGGGTTTCACTATGTTGGCCAGGCTGGTCTTGAACTCCTGACCTCAGGTGATCCTCCCACCTCTGCCTCCCAAAGTGCTGGGATTACAGGCATGAGCCACCACACCTGGCCTGTCTCATTCTTTTTAATAGCTTTACAGCATTTAATTTATAGTTATGCCATAAATTATCTAACTTGTTCTCCATAGAAGGACATTTATATTTCAAACTTTCTGATACTTGAAACAATGCTGTAATGAGTATTTTTTGAATACATAAATTCACAAATGTATGAATACACTTGGTAGATATTGCCAAAATCCCTCCATATAGATCAACATTGATTTCCACTTTTCACAGCAGCATGAGTGCCCATTTCTCCCAGGTCAACAGAGTGTTCTTGAGCTTCAAACTGTACCCCATCTGATAAAAGTGGTAATATAGTTTAAATCTGTATTTCTCTTATTATGAGAGAGATCAGCCATCTTTTCCTATGCTTAAGAACCATTTGTATTTTATATCTGAAAACTGTCAGCATTCAGTCAGGAAAACAGAAGGCACTCAAGTACTACACTCAGGAAAGGATTGAACCCAGGTGCTTCCAAAACACTGGAAGGGCTGGAGGAAAGGAAGGTCAGGGAAAGCTGCCAGTGAGTGCAGGAAATCAAGAAGTCACAGGAATTGCAGGAAATCACAGCTGATGATCTCAGCTGCCTGCAGCACTGAAGCAGGTGATTAACAAAATGCAGAAGGTCCTGCAGAACCTCACGTATGCCGTCTGAACAAGCCTATATATGCCTGCCCGCTGGCTGAAGGAATAAGGGCTTGTTTCTCTTTTGCCTTCCAAATAGTACACGTGCCTCTCATTAGTAGAATGAAAATAAACCCTCTTAGCAAGAAAATCAAGGAAGTGTGGTTTCCAGGCTTCCAGCTCCTACAATAGAGTTTGGAAAGCAAGTCTGAAGTTGAGTATGAATGGGCAATGCCCAGCACAATCCATCCTTTTGGTTACTTGGCACTCATACACTCCCTGCTAGCAAGGTTTAAACTTCCAAACATCACCTAATGTGATGTAACTGGGGCATGATAAAACTTTTTGCTAAAGGAGAGAGAGAAAGTCCTGTCAGTTCCTATCTCCATCTCTGATATTTATTCCTTTTAGTGCAATACAACTCGCCTTTGCCATACTATAACTTGAAGGCTAAATTAAAAGGTTAATCAACACTAAACACCCTATATAAAAATAACAGAGGCCGGGCTTAGCGGCTCACGCCTGTAATCCCAGCACTTTGGGAGGCCAAGGCGGACGAATCACCTGAGGTCGAGAGTTCAAGACCAGTCTGACTAACACGGAGAAACCTCGTCTCCACTAAAAATACAAAATTAGCTGGGCGTGGTGGCGCATGCCTGTAATCCCAGCTACTTGGGAGGCTGAGGCAGGAGAGTCGCTTGAACCCGGGAGGCGGAGGTTGCGGTGAGCCGAGAGCGTGCCATTGCACTCTAGCCTGGACAACAAGAGTGAACTTCGCCTCAAAAAATCAAAACAAAACAAAACAAAAACGAACAAACAAAAAAACGGAGTAAAAAGGGAGGGAGGAAAAGACACAAATGGCCAATATATAAAATATACATATTACAAAGCAAGGAGAAAATAAGCATTGTGGCTAATGTCCTTGTTTCTGCATCTACTCCTGAGGTGATAGTTGCTATTTATGATTTCCTTCTACTACCCATCCTATGTTCCTTTTCTCTGTAGTCAAAACTTCAGTTAATTGAGGGTTTTTTTTACCTGGTGGGTGACCCAAATCTTCATTCCTGAAGAGGCAGTGCCATTAGGATTCTGCCTGTTTGGTGTTGCTAGTCTTTTATCCATTTTACCTCCATGCATGGAAGTACTAAGAAGTGTCCCAGAGAAACTCCTGTGTGTGTGCATGCGTGTGTGTGATATCAGGTAGACAAAGGCAGCCTTAGAGGCTTTTGTGAGCATTATGGATATGGAAAAAAGTTTTGTATTTTGAGTTCTGTGTTTTTATGTCACCCAGATATTGTTCTGTCATGTTTCTTAAAGCAACAGTTAGGATTTGGAAAATGCCAACTGCTTATTCAAAAGATCACTGACAATGGTTACAAACAAGACCTTCCCAGAAAAAAAGTAGACCAGCAAGGATGACTTTTATCTTAAAATCTGAAGATGATATAACTAAAAATTAACTATAGATATTCCTTTTATTCTGCAAGGGCAAAAAAAAAAAGATTTTTCTTGAGACACACAATTATATGTAGACAGAAAACAATCAGAATAGGTAATCTCTGAATTAAAATCAGTGTGACTCTATAAAATGAGAACTTCAGGGGAATGGGGTGCTACAACTATGGAACACTCATTCAAGAGAACTTCATTTATTGTCTTAAAAACAAACATACAAAAGAAAATCCAAATGCTACATAAATACTGAGAACTGCTTCATCTAGTTAAAATCCTAATAGGTTTGGAAAGCCTTTGATGGTGCGTGGGACCTTAAGAAATCATCTATGTGATGGCTAATACCGAATGTCAACTTGATTGGATTGAAGGTTACAAAGTATTGATCTTGGGTGTGTCTGTGAGGGTGTTGCCAAAGGAGAGTAACTTTTGAATCAGTGGCTGGGAAAGGCAGACCCACCCTTAAATCTGGGTGGGCACCATCTAATCAGCTGCCAGCTCGGCTAGAATATAAGCAGGCAGAAAAATGTGAAAGGAGAGACTGGCCTAGCCTCCCAGCCTACATCTTTCTGCCATACTGGATGCTTCCCGCCCTCGAACACTGGACTCCAAATTCTTCAGTTTTGGAACACAGATTGGCTCTCCTTGCTCCACATCCTGCAGACGGTCTACTGTGGGACCTTGTGATCATGTGAGTTAATAATAAACTCTCTCTCTCTCTCTCTCTCTCTATATATATATATATATTCCATTAGTTCTGTCCCTCTAGAGAACCCTAATCCTAATACAATCTATACCAGGTGATTCTTAGTTTTAAGTCAAAAATCCATTTGAGAAAGATACGAAAGCCATGAGTGTTTCTCTCTAGAGAAACACTCTAACGCCAGGCACGGTGGCTCATGCCTGTAATCCCAGCACTTTGGGAGGCCGAGGTGGGTGGATCACCTGAGGTCAGGAGTTCGAGACCAGCCTGCACAACACCGTGAAACCCCGCCTCTACTAAAAATACAAAAACTAGCAGGGTGTAGTGGTGTGCACCTGTAGTCCCAGCTACTTGGGAGGCTGAGACAAGGGTTCTTAATCTGGGTTTCAGCAACATAGTTTTAGAGAATCCATAAATTTCAGAGGATCCATGAATCTCCTTATATTATATGCAAAATATAATTACATATGATTATGAATTATATATAATTGTAGGTATAGTCTATTGAATGAGGTATATTCCTGGGAGGCTGAGGCAAGAGGATCACTTGAGCTTGGGGTCTGAGACCAGCCTGGGAAACAAAGCGAGACCTTGTCTCTACAAAAAAGAAAAGAAGGCTGGGTGTGGTGACTCATACCTGTTATCCCAGCACTTTGGAGGGCCGAGACGGGTGGATCACCTGAGGTCAGGAGCTCGAGACTAGCCTGACCAATATGGTGAAACCCCGTCTCTACTAAAAATACAAAAACTAGCAGGGTGTAGTGGTGTGCGCCTGTATTCCCAGCTACTCGGGAGGCTGAGACAGAAGAATTGCTTGAACCCAGGAGGCGGAGGTTGCAGTGAGCCCAGATCGCACCACTGCACTTTACTTCTGTATGGTTGGTAGTAACGTTCCCTCATTCATTCCTATTTTAGTAATTTGAATCTTTTTTTCTTGATCAGCTTAGCCAAAGGTTAATTTTGTTGATCTTCACCAAGAATCAAATTTTGATTTTGTTGCTATTCTCATTATTTATTATTTTTGGATGGAGTCTCGCTCTGTCACCCAGGCTGGAGTGCAGTGGCTCACTGCAACCTCCGCCTCCTGGGTTCAAGAGATTCTCCTGCCTCAGCCTCCCAAGTAGCTGGGAATACAGGCACATGCCACCACACCCAACTAACTTTTGTATTTTTTAGTAGAGACAGGGTTTCGCCATGTTGGCCATACTGGTCTCGAGCTCCTGACCTCAGGTGATCCACCGGCCTCAGCCTCCCAAAGTGCTGGGATTACAGGTGTGAGCTGCCACGCCTAGCCCTCAGTTGTTTTTCTCTTCTGTATTTCGTATTTCTGCTAAAATCTTTATTACCTTTCTTCTGCTTTTGTGGTTTACTTTGCCTTTCTTTCTCTAATTTCTTAAGGCTGAAGTTTAGCTTATTAATTTGAAACCTTCTTTAAATGCAGGCATTTAAAGCTATAAAGTTCCATCTGAACACAGCTCCACTGCATCCCATATGCTATTGTATATCAATTTTTTCTTTCCATTCACCCCAAAGTATTTTCTAATTTCCCTGTGATTTCATCTTTGACCCACTGGTTACTTAGGAGTACGTTGCTTAACTTCCACCTATTAGTAAATTATACCACTTTCCTTCTATTGATTTATAGTTTCATTCCATTGTGGTAAGAGAACACATTTTGTATGATTTCAGTATTTTTAAATTTATTGAGACGTTTTGTGGTCTGAAATTTTGCAAAGAGTGTTTCATGTGCACTTGAGAAAAATATGTATTCTGCTGTTCGGTGGAGTGTTCTGTATATATATGTCTGTTAAATCCAATTGGTCTACAGAGTGGTTCAAGTTCCTTACTGATCTTCTGTCATGGTGTCCTAGCCATTGGAAGTGGGGTACTGAAATCTACAATGATTACTGTTGAATTGTCTATTTCTCTCCACTTAAATTTTGCTTTATGTATTTTGGGGCTCTGTTAGAAATATGTGTGTACATGTATACACACACATATATAATTGTTATGTATTCTTGATGGGTTGAGTCTTTTATTATATGGTGTTTCTAGCAAAAAATAATTTTCTTAAAGTCTATTTTGTTGGATATTATTCATATAGCCACTCTAGCTCTCTTTTGGTTATTGTTTGCATAGAATATCTTTTTCCATCCTTTTACTTTCAATCTACTTGTGTGTCTGAATCTAAAGTAAGTCTTATGTAGACATAAAGGGATTGGATTAAATTTTCAAATCTGTTCTGCCAATCTAATTTAAATATCATCTTTCTTTGAGGCACCTTCAAAAAGCCCCCGGGCACTCAATGTGTACTTTAAAAATCACTGATGTAGGCTGCGCACGGTGGCTCACGCCTGTAATCCCAGCACTTTGGGAGGCTGAAGTGGGAGGATCACTTGAGGTCAGGGGTTTGAGACCAATCTGGCCAACATGATGAAAACCCCATCTCTATTAAAAATAGAAAATTAGCCAGGCATGGTGGCATGTGCTTGTAATCCCAGATACTTGGGAGGCTAAGGAAGGAAAATCGCTTGAATGCAGGAAGTGGAGGCTGCAGTGAGCCAAGATCATGCCACTACACTCCAGCCTGGGCAATAGAGAGAGACTAAGTCTAAAAAAATAAAAAAATTCACTGATGTAATACATGCCGGAAATTATTTATGAAAGAACCCAATATTCTTTCAGAATTTTGTCAGCAACTTACCATATGACCTAGAACCAGTTTCTTTTTCTATTAAAGATGAAAACTGTTACCACACATGATACCATCATAGTAAGCATTTTTAAAAGTGAGACACTCAGAGTTGGCATAACACCCACAGTACTAGTATGACATGAACTGTGGAGATATATCAGTAGCAATGGCACCAACTCACCTGTAGTGAGTTGACTACAGGTGAGTTGGGAAACCAAAAAGCCCACCATCACTAACACAAACAAAAAAACAGAATTTACTAGGCATGTCCATGTTTTATTTTCTTTAGGTGTTTTTCTGGAAAATTACATTTTCAAGGAATCAGCCCTTACAAACAGAGCTAATCTTTCAAAAAATAAAACCCAGTATCTAGATTCTCAAAACTTACAAAACCAACTGGAAATGTCTGGTTGTCATGCTCAATTCAGTTTCACATCACAAGTAATCATCTATAACTATTTTAGTAGGCAAATTCCAATTCTAAATATTACTAACGATTACCATTGTTATTCTCCACTGTGTTGACAATTGTCTTATTGCTGAATTGTTCATAATACATTTTCTTTGGCAACTTTATTCACACCACGGGACAACTAAAGGTCTGGATTAACTTAGTATTTCAAAACTTCATTATAATTATTTAAATGTAAATGCTAGACTTAAATTATTTAAATTTAAACGCTAGATTTAAATTATTTAATTTTAATAAAATTTAAATTTAAACGCTAGAATAGGAAAGCCTCCAAACATGCCTAATATAACAAAAACAAAAATTGCTAAATAATCACTACTAAAAGCATTTCCATTGTATGTACAAGTATATAATTCAACTTTACCAACAAAAATATTATAATTTAGCTCCAATTCTCTATCAGACCTTCTGTGATTAAAAAAAAACAAAAAATAAATGGAGAAAGTAACATCTGGGCACCTGTCAAATTTTTATGGAAGGTTGTTTTATATAAATTTTAAATGGCCTAAAATCAGCCAGAATGTGAATTTTTCACTATAATACTTTATAAACTTGTACTTTTTTTTCTTTTCTTTTTTGAGATGGAGTCTTGCTCTGTTACCCAGGCTGGAGTGCAGTGGCGCAATCTCGGCTCACTGCAACCTCTGCCTCCTGGGTTCAAACGATTCTCCTGCCTCAGCCTCCCAAGTAGCTGGGACTACAGGCACGTGCCACCACATCCAGCTAATTTTTGTATTTTTAGTAGAGGCGAGGTTTCGCCATGTTGGTCAGGCTGGTCTTGATCTCTTGATCTCGTGATCTGCCTACCTCGGCCTCCCAAAGTGCTGGGATTACAGGCGTGAGCCACCACACCTAGCCTAAACTTGTATTTAAATTATATAGTGAGAGCTTATTCATTTTTAATTCTTGTTCCATGGAATAAGCCTATTTTTGAGGCTTGGCACAATATTAACAAGAAATTTAAACAGGACGCTCAAGTCCAGAAGTTTAACTAAAAAATCTTTTCTATATATAACAAAATCACCAACTTAAATTACAAATTGCTTCCACTAAAAATTATCACTCCAAACTTCAGAAAAAGTAAATTAACATAGGTTATTGCAAAAAGTACACTCTGAAGCATGTTCACATTACAAAGATAAATGATAAAGGTTAACCAGCAAAAATTCAAAAAGGCATATATGCAAACATCTGTATGCAAACTTTCATGAATAAGATATAAGAAATGATTCATTTGGCTAATTTTATGTACAGCTTGTATACAATTTAAAACAAGTATAACTGATTATGTTTCTATGTAAAAGCCACAATAAAGTTAAATGAAATACTAAATAAGTCTTACAAATTGGTCTCTTAGGAGTTCTCAAAAGAATTAGTAACTGAGTAATGTTAGATTCTAAGAAATGCCCTCTTCTTGATCTATCATTTCTGTTTTAACTGAAAACACATCTGCCAACATATGTTTTGGAATTTCTGACCCTCTGACTTTCAAGGCATAACAAGCATTCTCCACTTTGGCCAAACTTTGTTTCAAGGTATACAGCTTCTTAGAAACCTCGTAAGGTCCAGTGTTGCCAATGAATGAAAACCCATCATAAACCTGACGTAAAAACTGGCTCACTTCAAAGGGGGTGTCAATGTCCCCATTCCCCACACTGTTAATACACATCCGCATCAATTCTCCAGTTAAGTCAGCTACTCCCAGAAGGTAATCGACAGGTGTGACTCTCAGTCTCCAAGTACCAAACTGCTTATCCTGTGCATCAGAGGAAGGCTGGTAAAAAAAACACACACACACACACACACAAGAAAGAACACTGTGAAAAAGAGTGAATATAGCATGTATCACATTTATTATAGAAGTACAAAATCAATAGCAAATCAGTCATACTAATTTCTTCTAAATAAAATACATCTATTTTGCTTAATAACCATTTGGGATGTTAAAGGAGGAATCTGTGCCCTGGGTAGTGAATTGAACCAGATGACTTCAAGATACTTTTGAAATATATCATTATGAAACCAACTATTTCCAACTCCACTTGACGTACAAAATAAAAATATTCTTCAACAAGGCTTGGTAACTTTATTGCACGACACTTACTTACTTAAATGAAAAACCATACGGCCCTCCAAGTTTGTGATCCATTAATGTTTTCCTAAGAAGCTCAGTCTTTTTCTGGCTTTTGTCTTTCCCTACTCAGCCCTGACCATCACGATTTATTACTCTCTCACTGCATCCTCAATTCCCTTAGACTGCTATATTTTCTACTGCACCTACCCATCAAAAACAGAATCCTCAATCAATACTAAAATCTACTCATTAGTCCTTTATTCAGGTGGCTGAGTACCACTCACTGAGTTAAAAAAAAAAAATGGTAATCAAAACTGCAGGGTCTGTACCGCTACAAATTACTCTCCAATCCTTTTACTTATCATTAGATGGTTCTCTTTCCAGCCTCTTCAAACACAATTTCAATCCTTTCACCACTCTCTTCAGTGCTCTACTCAAATCCCAAACCTCTTCACTTTCAGTAGACAATCTTGCCCAATTTCAGTGACCTGGTCATTTGCCAGCTTACCTAGCACAATTTCTTGCAACTGCCTTTATCCCTACCAAAAAAAAAAAAAAATTATATGCACACCCATCTTTACCTTCTATCCTCCAGTCTCAGATGATGAGTTGTCCCTCCTCTTGTTTGAGGTTAACTCTTCCAAATGACCTTGACCCATCTCCTCCCACCTCTTCCAGGACCTTGCTTCATAAGGTGTATGCCCTTGGGCAAGTTATTTCATCTCTCTAAACCTCAGTTTCCTCATCTGTAAAATGGGATAACAGTACCTACCTCAGAGGTTTATTTTAAGGGTTAAATAACATTTACCAAGTTCTTGGCATAATGCCCAACACAAAGTAAATATTCAACAAATGCTAGCTGCTATCATGATTACTATCATCATGAAGTCTCTCTCCACATCAATTTCCCTCTACTGAATTCTTTCTGGTAGAGACAATGCCTAAATTGTTATTAAAAGACTGTATGTATAAAAGGGTAGGTGAATTTGCAGTTACATCAAAGGACATTTCAGGTAGTGGGACCTACAAAGGCGTACAGGTAAGAATTGTGCATTTGAGGAACTAATGAGATAATTATTTTGAGTAAAGTTTAAAGGAAGTTACATAAATATAAGCTGAGACGAGGGAGATAGCTTTCTTAAGATCACTCTTTGCTATGTATCTAATACATGAATCCTAACATTGTTTGGACTCTGCAGAGACCATCTGGTGCAACGTCCTCATCATTTAGCATAAGAAATGGGGTCCGAGAAACATCACAGGTAATATGATGTTGAGCTACGGGAATATGATAGCTAGTTAGTGGCACTATTGTTTCCATTCTATTTTTCTGCATGTTTGAAATTTTTCACAAAACTTTTTAAAATAAAAATTAAATAGTTTTGACAATATTCTCAACAGGCAAGTCAGAGCAAAATACCTTTCCCAATCAAATTCCCAGAAATTTCAGCACCAAGCATCTTTAGCACTAAAACTTATTTATGAACACAGTCTTAAACTATTTGAAACGTGTATATGAATATTATAGCCCCATAATCTTAAAATAATCTAGTACCTAAGTCCTGAAAACAGTACTTTGACTCTCCATTTTCTGGCCTTCTCTCCAATATTTTCATTTTGATACACAGAGAACTTTAAAGGAAAGTGTGGTAACTTCCCTAATATCATGTGAGAAGCAGGGTCAAATAGGCCTACTTTACTTCTTTGTGTAATTCAGTCTACACTATATGAATAAAAAATATAAAGACATTTTACTTCTCAAAATAAATTTCCTCCTTAATACACTTCATAAAATCTAAAAAGTTAATACATGGCTTCCTTAAAGTAAGTTATACCTGTCATGCCAAATTAGTCTCATTTGTATTAATTTTAGTTGATATTCAAGAAAATATTATTTCTACAGTGTCTTCCATCTCCTGCCTACCTATCCTGAATATATGGTGTTTTTAAAAATAATTTTAAAAAGACAAAAAATAAAGAAAAATTTAAAAATATTTAATTTTATCTTTAAGTGTACTGGTATCTCAGAAAGTATCAAATAGTCAATACAGCTTACCTTACTGCCTGAATGTTATATCTTGAAACTCAGAAGGAAAAAAATAGTATTTAAGTCAAACTGCAAAGTTTTTTTCTTAATTCAGAAAAGCTACATAAATTTCAGATACAAGCATTATGAATTGAGTAAATGATCAACAGCTCTCACTATATAAAAACTATAACGGCAAACTACTCAGTACTTCCATGTCAGGTGCTGTATATAATGTATATTACGTGTCAGGTGCTGCTGTATATTGCCTAATTAATAACCTTTAAGTTAAATCCTTTAAAACAACCCTTTGAGGTAGGTACCTGATGCAAGGGATCCCTGTAGCACACTGTGGGAAGCACTGGCAGAGTGGACAAGGGCACAGGCTTGGATTCAAAATACCTAACTTCAAATCTTAGCTCTGCCACACTTTTTAGTTGTGTGGCTTCTGGCAAGTTACTTAACCTCTCTAAAAGCCTGTTTCTTTCTCTGTAAAATGAGAGTAATAATGCTTACCACATACGGTTAATAAAAGGATTGAATAAGACAGTGCTTACAAAGGGCACGTGAAAAATAGAGAGTAAAACCAAAAGAGGACTTACAGTAAGCACTCCATAATGCTGTAGGTAAAGAGCATTACTTTCCCAATATGCCCAGAGTTGTTCTTGTTCTATCCACTAACTGAAACATTTAAAAAGACCATTTCCTAGTTGAGACTCTACAAAACCATACTTTAGAAAGAACATTCCCATCTCAATCTTGGCATAAGCCAGTAAATCTACCAGAATCATCATACTGTTACATAAATTATACAATAAATGTGAAATAAATTTTAAATTCTCACAGTTTTATTTTCTTTCCCATTGTCTTCAGTCGTAAATATCAATTGTTTATTAATTTCATCCATACTAATTAATGATCGTGTTTTGATGAAGTGTTGAAAAGAGACAGCTTCTACATATTCCTGTAGTCCTGAAAACGCAACAAAGAAAATTACCAAGAATAAGCACTTAATTAGTAAGAATGTCATAATAAAAAACTTCAAATTGATCACCATCTAGCTCAAAAAAAAAAAAGCTTAATGGATGCCTACTATAATGCCAATACTAGACCAGGTACTTAGAATAGAAAGAATGGCCGGGGGGCCAGGCGCGGTGGCTCACGCCTGTAATCCCAGCACTTTAAAAGGCCAAGGTGGGTGGATCACTTCAGGTCAGGAGTTGGAGACCAGCCTGACCAACATAGCAAAACCCCAACTCTACTAAAAATACAAAAATTAGTGGGATGTGGTGGCGGGCACCTGTAATCTCTGGGCCACTGTGCCTAGCCAGAAAAAAAAATTTTTTAAGAGTTTAAGTAATAAGGATTTAAGAAAAGCCTATTCTGACCAGGCGCAGTGGCTCACGCCTGTAATCCCAGCACTTTGGGAGGCCGAGGTGGGTGGATCACCTGAGGTCAGGAGTTTGAGACCATCCTGGCCAACATGGCGAAACCCCATCTCTACTAAAAATACAAAAAAAATTAGCTGGGTGTGGTGGCAGGAGCCCATAATCCCAGCTACTCGGGAGGCTGAGGCAGGAGAATCACTTGAACCCAGGAGCTGAAGGTTGCAGTGAGCCGAGATTGCGCCACTGCACTCCAGCCTGGGGGACAAGAGTGAGACTTCGTCGCAAGAAAAAAAAAAAAAGCAAAAGAAAAGAAAAGCCTATTCCATAAATTTTGATAGGCTTTAATAAAAATTATACAAATTAATTTTTGTTTTATTTTGCTGGGTAATGAAGCAATGACTCAAACAAATGAGACATAAAATTAAGAATCATTTGGGCTGTTCGCGATGACTCACGCCTGTAATCCCAGCACTTTGGGAGGCCAAGGCGGGTGGATCACGAGGTCAGGAGATCCAGACCATCCTGGCTAACACAGTGAAACCGTCTCTACTAAAAATAAAAAACTTAGCCAGGCGTGGTGGCGGGCACCTGTAGTCCCAGCTACTCAGGAGGCTGAGGCAGGAGAATGGCGTGAACCCAGGAGGCGGAGCTTGCAGTGAGCCAAGATTGTGCCACTGCACTGCAGCCTGGGCGGCAGAGCGAGACTCGTCTAAAAAAAAAAAAAAAAAGTCATTTGGATTTTTCTTAAAGTTTTAATAGGCAAAATCACTTTAAGTAATATATGTAAAAGTGTCAAAATACCATTTCTCTCTTCATAGTTCAAAATGGATCTAAGACTAGATAATTCCTTTCTGCTTTGGTAGTTTAAGTTTAAAAAAAAAAAAGAGCTATGCAATACAATTTTGTACAAGATAGAAACAACCCTTGAATTGAAGAGCAAATTTTGGTAAAGATCAAAATGTAACTTAAATACTTTAAAAAATGTTTATATAAATGTAAAGGGCACAAGTGCAATTTTGTTACACGCCTACAGTACTATACTTTTCCAAGTGTTTTAAAACAACTACTTTCTGGCCGGGCACCAGTGGCTCACGCCTGTAATCCCAGCACTTTGGGACGCCAAGGCTGGCGGATCACGAGGTCAGGAGATCAAGACCATCCTGGCTAACACGGTGAAACTCCGTCTCTACGAAAAATTAGCCGGGCATGGTGGCGGGTGCCTGTAGTCCCAGCTACTTGGGAGGCTGAGGCAGAAGAATAGCGTGAACCCGGGAGGCGGAGCTTGCAATGAGCCGAGATTGTGCCACTGCACTCCAGCCTGGGCAAAAGAGCAAGACTCTGTCTCAAAAAAAAAAAAAAACAAAAAACACTACATTCCATAGCCAATATTTTCAATATTATTTTATGTCTTAATCTAAAAGGTGATACAGGGAAAAAGCATTTCTTAATTATCATTATTGTTAGTTTAAGAAACTTTTTAAGGGTTTGCTGTAAAAATAGCAAGAGAATACATTTCTGATTATGCAAAGAAAACTCAGAACTTAACAGGATATTTAAGTTCTCTAACATTTTTTATGACAGAGTCCTGCTACTTACAAGTCTCCCCCACCTGACACTACACTTCTGGTCTGGCAGCAACAGTGTTGGGAAGGCTAACAGCTGTAGTATCATCACATCAAATGCCAGGCAAAGGTCCAGGATACAAGGGAAAATGGGTGACCCTGGTTTTGATAGCACTAAGAAGAAACTTGACTAAATGAAAATATCCTGACTCATTCTGAGCTGCAAATGATGCCCAAATATAGGTCAGAAGGGACAATTTAACAAACCATAATGTTCTGAGAAATTAAACATTAACAAGGTTAAGTTTAACAAAACAGATGATGTCATTTATATTTATAATTAAAAATATTTTTAATTAAATGTTTAATTTTATGAATTAGTTTTATGAATAGGTGACACCAGCCAGTTCCCCCCCTAAAGAAAATCTCTATTTCTCATTTCCTTCTAAAGATACTTCATGCACACAAAAGCAAACAGCAAAACGTAAAGATGCATAATCGTATCTCTATGCTCTAATGTGGTTAGCCTCTTATGAGCTAAACAAGAAGATATGCACAAAGATTTACATACAAGGATGCCTGTCACTACAGCAAAAAAAAAATTTTTTAAGTTAAAAGACCAGTAATAGGTGTATCACTTGTCAATTTTTGTCTCTTAGTTCCATTATTTCAGAAAAAGGAGGTAGATGCTTAAAGCATGTCTCCTATGCCAGCTGGCAATATATTAAGCTTCGTCGGTACAGGGTGCTAGGTGCTCAAAGAACTGTAAAAGAAAGAGCTCTCTGCCTGGTTCTGCTGTGCCCCTCTTCACAGCCCTGAGTGTGGGGCAGCCAGCACTTCAAGGTGGCCAACAGCACGTAGCACCTGCCTGGGGACAGCTTCTTTTGTACTCCGGAGAGTGGCTTCCCATTAAGCCACCTCCTTGGGCAGGGAATTCCTTTCCATGGCACTTCCCCATGGACAGCTTCCCAGAGGGTCCATCAGCACAACAGCTCAGCAAACGTCTCTGCCAGCCGATGGGACATGCCCACCCTCTCCAGCATGGTGTGGACCTCATCCTGTGAAGGGTGAGGGTTGGGTTCTGCCAAATTTACTTCCTTGGGTGCTCTGCCTCCGCCCTAGGGGTAGTGGCCGCTCACTCCATCTGAGATTCCAGTACTCTTTAGAGTTCTCTTTTACTCTTATAATCCCCTATATGGTTAATAAGTCTGTATGTTGTATTTAACTTTCCCTGTTCATATTACCGTCTAATTTCTGCTTCCTGTTTGGACCCTGATGAATACAACAGGGAATTAGGAAAATAAATAATGGTATTACTTCTCCTTCAGCCCTATTGCCTAGAGAAGGTGTTCCATTTTCTGTGGCTAGTCACTGTATTAGGTTCAGATCAAGATTCAGTACCAACTGGGAGCTTCACATGAATTCTCCCTTTAACGTACTAGGTGTTCCCACTTTATTCTATACTGAATCTTACAGAAATATTGAAACACCCTCAGATCTGTCCTATCCATGAACCCTACATTTCCTCTCAACTATTGCTCCGTCTCCTCCTCCTCAGAGCTAAGTTTCTTGAAGTAGCTGGCTACATCATTTCCTCAGTAACTTCATCTCACACTTCTCAACCTACTTCAATCTAGCTTGGGTACATCTCTAAAACAAAATAGTTCTTGCTAAGATTACCATAATAAATAAGACTAATGGACATTCTTTCCATCTTCATCTCAGCAGCATTCAGCATTTTGTGCCACTTCCCCTCTTTAAACAAGTTTTCCTTTGATTCCTTTGACAGCATCATCTCCTGATTTCCCACTTTTCTACCTCTCTAGTCATGTCTTCTTAAGTCTCTGCCTCTAGCAGTCCTAGGTTCCCTCCAGTTCATCTATACTTGGTTTCAAGTAAGCGCCAACAGGCACACACATCCAAATGAATATCTGACATCCTTATCAAAGATACCTCAAAATCAACACTTTCAACAATGAACTCACTATCTTCCTTCCAAACCCGGTTCTCTCAAGTTTTGCCAATTCTAAGCATGTCCTGGTCTCTCCCCATCTATTCTTGACCTCTTCACATCCATTCTCACACTGCAGACTGTTTGTCTTTTTAATACGTAACGACCACATCACTCCCCAGTTTAAAGCCCAAATAGCTTCCCATGGCGCTCAGAATAGAGGGCAAAACCACTAACGTGGCTTATAAGACCATGCTTAATCTCACCCCCACTTACATTATCAGCCTCAAATCACGCTATAGTTAAGTCATAACTCACAAAGGCATGCATTTCCAAGTTGGGTACATAAACATCTATCTGTATGCATGTTGAGCAAAAAATAGCACTGCTTTAAATGGTCAGAATCAAACACAACTGGCAAGGTGCCTGTCTTAGACATGGCAATAGGTAGGGAGGGAGACAGTATAAAAACTAAAACTATGTCAGTTGAAGGCAATACACACATATTTTCCTGAGCCTTGAATAATATTAAATTCAACAAATAGGATAAACAGCATTACATGGAAACGGGGCTGTTATTCTCTCCACCCCGCCAAATGTAACACTGTTTATCCTATTTGTTAAATTTAGTATTACTTCATATGTAGCTGTTGGTAAGACCACAACACTTTAAGCAACAACATACTACTAATATTCTGTATCATTCAGCAGTGCCTTGTTGCAGAAACAAATAGCATTTCTGTTTGGCTGCCATATAGTTTAGTTTCATTCAAGTACTTTTTTTTTTTCATATTTCAGTGGAAGAATAGTTCAAAATATTTCAAATTTTAAAAGTACCATAGAGATCATGGCATCTAGTACTTTGACAACTGAGGCCCAGGGCTGAAATTTAGTTGTACCTAGTTGATTTTACTAATTACAAATTATTTTTAAAAATAAATTCACTAAAACCATTTTCCATGTTTTGAATTGACTCACGGACAAAACAACTTTTTACAACTAATGAAGGTGAACAAACTTTTTCCATGGACAAATGCATGACATTTTACCACATAATTGTCTCCGTAATTGTCATCTTTGTTCAATAACATTCATTCAGAAGCAGGAGTAGTTTTAAAAATACTACTTTTTTGATTGCCTATTGCTTTTCTTTCCCCTCTTCCATTGTGGAACTATGAAATTTAAAATTACTCATCTTTCGTTATCCAAGGCTCTTTGGTTCCTCCCCTCAACTTAGCTCCATTTCTACTTTCGCATGTCCAAAAACTCCTTAAGGACTCTATTCAACAAACGGAAATCTACCCTGGGACAAAATCCTTAATTATCACAGAGGACCTAGGAAAACAGGAATTTCAGTCTTTCCTTGAGCAGGAGCAAACTCTAAGATGTGCTTTTACTCCAATCATCTCTGTAAGCCAAATACTGCAATATAGTAAGCAATATTTGCTCCCAACAAAATGAATTATGGCATCTTGCTTAAAGAACTGAAGTGGTTAGAATTCGTTTGATTTTTTAAAAAATTAGCTGTTTCATTTTATTTTTTCTCCGTTTTTTAATTGTGGTAAAACAAACATTTACCAGCTTAGCCATTTTTAAGTGTACAGTTTAGCGTATTAAATACACTCATAATGTTGTACAACCATTATTACCATTCATCTCCAGAATTCTTGTATTAATCTTTCCAAAATGAAACTCTGGACCTAGCATTTCTTAATCTAACTCCCCATCCCTCCTCCCCTCAGCTCCTGCCAACCACCATTCTGCTTTCTTGTCTCTGTGATTTTGACTACTCTAGGTACCTCATGTAAGTAATAAATACGGTATTTGCCCTTTTGATTGGCTTATTTCACTTTGCATAATGTCTTCAAGCTTCATCCACGTTGTAACATATGTCAGAATTTCCTGTTTAAGGCTGAATAATATTCTATTGTATGCATATACCACATTTTGTTTATTCACTCATCTATAGACAGACAATTGAGTCACTTCCACCTTTTGGCTTTTGTGAGTAACGCTGCTGTAAACATGACTATTCATACCTGTTCAAGTCCCTGCTTTCAATTATTTAGGGGTATCACCCAGAAGCCCTCAACAAACTTTTAAAAAATAAAATAGTAGTTTACTAAGTCTTGAATGTCTACTACATGTAAGAGTATGGATCTGGAACTTTCCATCTGTCTTTTTAATGCTCACTATAACCTTATGTGACTGTATTACTATCCTTAATGAACAAATTGAGGCATAGAGAAGAAATTCAGCCAAGTCACACAGTAAATAGTGAAAGTTTCTAGAATTCAAAAGCTCACGCCCTTCCCACCTTACCTGCTTCTTGACAGTCATCTCCATATAAAACATACCCATTTTTCTCAACATTTTTCCACATAAATTCCTGGTTCAGCTTTTCTCCATGTTTTGCTTAACCTTATTCTGTAGTCTTCCAAACACACTATATACTTTCATGATTCCACGCCAATCTGTGACTATGAAGCCTTACTCTTACATCTTTCTCTACCTACAACAGTTTAAATGTTTTAATACACCCCAATCAAGGCGGCACTCGTCTCTTCATTCTCACTATATAAAACTTGTATTTCAATTAAATGTTTCAGTCAGTTTTAGATTACAAACAGCTGTCTGATTACCTATTTTGCACCCTAGAACTCTGAGGGTGGGGACAATGCCCAGACGACTTTGCTCCTTGGCCCTCTCCCAAAGATACTCATATGTACAAGAGACTCAACTGTTTCTCGTAAATTCCTTCTAATAATCTGTTTCTCCTCACCAAGGTCTATGAAACTGTAAGTGCCTCAACAAACAAAAATATTTTAAAATTTGCTATTCAATTATTCAGATCTAGTTGTACTTAATTTAAAATACTTTCTAAAAGATTAGCGTTCAAACTGATGAAGGGCAGAATTTGGGGTCTTGATTTTTTAAAAGGGAAAAGAGAGAATATGCAATAAGAGTTCTTAAACTTTATCTTTGGTGTCAATCTCTATTAAATGTGGGTGAGTGTCAGATATTTAATTTTCAAGTATATCTAGTCATTATATAAGTTATCCTTGAAATGTGTTAACAAAAGTTACTTCAGAGATGAGATGGCCATTTTTGCTCCATAGAAATTAGGTTTCATGGGCCAGGTGCGGTGGCTCACACCTGTAATCCCAGCACTTTGCGGGGCCGAGGTGGGTGGATCACCTGAGGTCAGGAGTTCGAGACCAGCCTGACCAATATGGAGAAATCTCGTCTCTACTAAAAATACAAAATTAGCCAGGCGTGGTGGCACATGCCTGTAATCCCAGCTACTCGGGAGGCTGAGGCAGGAGAATCACTTGAACCCAGCAGGCGGAGGTTGTGGTGAGCCGAGATCTCGCCCTGAGCAACAAGAGCAAAACTCCATCTCAAAAAAAAAGAAAGAAATTAGGTTTCATGCTATAACGTGGAGAAAGTTCAAGGACATCTGGCCCAAAACACTGAAAAGCATTTTTGGTCACATGTAGGCAAGAGGATGTTTAAACAAGTTATGTTTCAACCTGATAAAAAAGACATCCGCTATTTTCAGTGAATAATCCCCAAGGTGAAAATTTTCAACGTACTGCCATATTCCGTCAAACAATGCCTTCCCCTTCTGTCTTTGCCTTGGATGAAATCCAATTAGAATTATTTACAGAATCAGCTGCCAGTAAGATAGAAGTCTGTAGGTTGCTATTATGTAAATTGTTATTTTTTTCCTTGTTCTCCTATTAGAACATATAACAGGGAAACCCAGTTAAAGGCTTCTGATTATTTTTACATATTCCTTTAATATTTAAGCAATATACATCCAGTCCAAATCTCCATCAAAAACTATATATAAAAGCAAACAGACATGACAGAGGTTTCATTATAAATTTGAACCTCACATGACTCAACTTTGTTTCTTGGTTTTAATGCTTTTTCAGATATTGTTTAACATATGATTCGGCAATTCCGCTCCTAGGTATATACACCCAAAAGAGCTGAAAGCATATATTCACACAAAGACTTGTAGGCAAATATTAACAGCAGTTATTATTCACAAAGGCCAAAAAGTGGAAACAACCCAAAAGTCCACCAACTGATGACAGATTAACAAAATACGGTATATCCATAAAAGACTATAATTCAGTTATTAAAAAGGAACGAAATACAGATACATGCTGACATAGCTGAACTCTGAAAACATGCTCAAATAAACCAGACGCAAGAGGCCATATATGGTTTGATTCAATTTATATGATATCCAGAATAGACAAATCCATAGAGACAGAAAGTAGATTAGTGGTGACCAGGGGCTAACCCTGGTATTAGGAGAAGGGGGAATGGGGAATGACTGCTAATAGGTAGGTTTCTTTTGAGCGTGATGAAATGTTCTGGTATTAGACAGTGATAAGTACATAACCTTGTGAAAATAGTAAAAACAAATGAATTATTCAATTTAAAAGGGTTAAGTGGTATGTAATGTCTCAATTTTTAAAAATTGCACTTGTAACTATTTCTCTGAGTACCACATGAATTTTTAAAACAAGTTAGCGTCACCAAATCAATCACTGAAATGTTAAAATGAAATCAGACTTATTTTGGATTCACAGGCCACTCTGCTAAAAATCTACTTTCAAATATAAGACGTGCACACTGAAAATAAATATATCTATGTGCCTCAGCTTTGTAAAGTATGTGTGCTTATACTACCAACAGTAAACTCTAAACAGAATTCCACTGATTTGGATTTTGTCTGAGTAGGGTTTTTTTGTTTGTTTTGGTTTTTTTCCTGAGACAATCTGGCTCTGTTGCCCAGGATGGAGTGCAGTGGCACAATCTTGGCTCACTGCAACCTGCGCCACCTGGGTTCAAGTGATTCTCTCTCCTGCTTCAGCCTCCCGAGTAGCTGGGATTATAAGTGCCTGCTGCCGCACCCAGCTAATTTTTGTAGACAGGGTTTCATCATGTTGTCTAGGCTGGTCTCGAACTCCCGACCTCAGGTGATTCGCCCACCTTGGCCTCCCAAAGTGCTGGGATTACAGGCGTAAGCCACCGCGCCCGGAATGGGTCTTTCTTTTTTTAAAAAGAGACATGGTCTTGCTCTGTCACACAGGCTGGAGTGCAGTGGCACAATCGTGGCTCACTGCAGCCTCAAACTCCTTGGTTCAAGCGATCCTCATGCCTTAGCCTCCCCAGTAAATAGGACTACAGGAGCAAGCAACTATGCCTAGCTAATGGTTTTTTTATTTTTATTTATTTCCTTTTTTTTTTTTTTTTTTTTTTTTTTTACTTTTTTGTAGAGACAGGGTTTTGCTAAGTTGCACAGACTGGTCTCAAGTGATCCTCCCACCATGACCTCCCAAAGTGCTGGGATTACAGGTATGAGCTACCACTTCCAGCCCTAAGCAGGGCTTTTACAGCAGCACTGAAGAACGAGTATTGAGCAAATTGGTACCACCACTGAGTTTTTATCCAAAATGAAAATAAATGTTAAAATTTAGTACAGTATTACAGATTAATTTTGCTAAATTCAAGAAAGGTCGGGAATGAACATTTGTTAATGGTTATACGCCAAACAAAATAAGAAATGCTTTCCATAAATGTGTTTTATTTAATTTCCAAAAAATCCAGGAGGTAGCTATTAATGTTCTCATGCTAAAGGAAAGAAAGCTGAAATTCAAATAGGTTGTACACTTTGTTCCAAGGTTACAGAGATATGGAATATTAAAACATATAAAAGCCCAGGTCTGACGGCAAAGTCTATGGCTTTCTACTTCACCTCACTGAGCAAGTCTTATCTCTTATAAGGAGACCTCACAGACTAGAAAACTTAAGACCAATCTGGGGATCTTCTAAAATTGACTTTCCTAATACCAAAGGACCACATTCTCTTCCTATCTTGCTTAATCCTTATAATAACCACTTAAATAACTCATCTGCACTTTCAACTACCTTGTCCCTTGGAGTCATATTCAAGATATTTTAACAGGAATATAAAGTACTATATAAATAAATATAAATCCCAAATTTTAACTATATTTTTATTTTCTTAATACACTAAACTATATTATAGAACTGCTTACCAAGTGATATAAAATATAACAAATTATTCCTCAAATCATTCCAATAATTCTCAAATCATTTCTTAATTTTTTAGATGCTGTTGGAAAGGGCTTTTGACTTCCCTTGTCTGAGCCACGATTTGATATGCAAAGTATCATCAAACTCTTCCTATGACCTCCTCCATTAAAATGACAGTTATCAGGCAACTGGGTTCCTGCCAATGTAGGGGATTCACACAGGCCTGCCCCCATTCTCAGCTTCCAATTCCCCTGACCATTCCTTTAGTCTCTGTTCCTCTCTCATCATACTCTCTCCCCTAAACAATAGGGGATGAAAGGAGTAGAAGAGGAAAAGGAAGGAAGGAAGGAAGAAGAAAAGAAAGAAAATCTGTGTTCTCACTTGCTGGGATGCCTGCTGTCCTGTGATGGTTATCAATAAGGCTCCCTTCCCCCAGACTTTTTCCCTTATGTGCAGAGACAGCCACTTCTCTTTCCACCAGGGTGCCTGCCTCAAATAAAGCAATGCTTCCTGAACCCACCTGAGATTATAAATGCAGCCTGAGAGAATATGCTCTGCATGAAATATCTGTTTATATCCCTGGTTCCCAGTAGAGTCATCAGACACTATTTGCTTCTCCCCTTAAGGCAACTCTTTTTGGAGGTTTACAAAAGAAGTCCACAGCTCTGCTGCACAACATAAAACCCCCACCCACCCCTGGACTTAAAGGCAACTCCCCAGTCCCTCCACTCGAGTAACATTTGTAGCTCATCCTCTAGCTGCAGTGCACAAACCAAAAAGTATCTGTTATGGACTGAACTGGGCTGCCCCAAATATGTTGATCATATGTTGAAGCCCTAACCTCTGGTACCTAAGAATGTGAGTGTATTTGGAGACAAGGTCTTTAAAGAGGGGATTAAGTTAAAATTAGGCCATTGAGGTGTACTTTTATCGAATATGACTGGTGATATAAGGAAAGATTAGGACACACAGAGACAACAGAGATGTGTGTGCACGTGTGCACAAGGCCATGTGAAGACCCAGGGAAAAGATAGTCATCTGCGTGTCATGGAAAGAGGCCTCAGGGGAAATCAAACTTGCCAACACCCTGATCTCAGACTTGAGGCCTCCAGAACTGCAAGACAATAAATTTCTGTTTAAGCCACCCAGTCTGTGGTATTTTATTATGGCAGGCCTAGTAAACTAATACAGTATCTTGGAATCAGTGCACCTTTGGCTTCTGAGATAAACCCCATGCGCTGAAATTTGTATTATTAATTTTACTACTCATCACAGTTGACAATATACTACTTACCAACAAACGCAGAAGTATGTATTTCTATTTTAACAACAAACATGGCCACAATAATGCATCAGGCTGCTTATCTTTTCCTACTCCTCCCACTGTCATCCTGCTGCCAAATAATGAGCATGACCCAAACCATGAATTAATCTAACTTTCTGCCTTATTCATTCCTATTGCTATACAGAAAGGATTATATTTATTGGTCAGGTAAACTTTCAAAAATGATTAACAGTAACTATTAAATATTCCTGGTTAAGTTCCCATCCCGATTACACTCACAGTCATTCTTTTATTTTTCTTTTTGGCTGGGGGCGGGGACAGAGTCTTGCTGTCTCCCAGGCTGGAGTGCAGTGGTGCAATCTCGGCTCATTGCAACCTCCGCCTCCTGGGTTCAAGCGATTCTCCTGCCTCAGGTGCACGCCACCATGCCCGGCTAGTTTTTGTATTTTTAGTAGACACGGGGTTTCACCACTTTGGTCAGGCTGGTCTCGAACTCCTGACCTCGTGATCCGTCCACCTCAGCCTCCCAAAGTGCTGGGATTACAGGCGTGAGCCATCAGAGTCATTCTTAAATCTCCAGTCTCGCATCAATTCCATACCATTTCCCCACCACATCCCCTTTTCTCAGCACATGACACGAAAATGGAAGTGACTGAGCAAGAATTTTCTCAATTCCCTACCTCTATACCCATCTGGGAAGAGAGAGCTGTCCTGTCATACAAGGCTTAAGCTCTGGATCCCATTCTCAGGTCTTGATTATTCAGGGATATTACTCCCTTAAATATTATATTGTATTTCCTCTAGTTAAGGTTCCCAGCCTTGGTTTTATTCTCACTCTACACTCTCCTTAGACAATCTTATCCACGTCTTTAAAATTAACTACAATTTATGAGCTCATGACTCCAAGGCTATAACTGCAGATGCATCCTGAGTTCTCTAGACCTACGTATCAAATTGCCTCCTAGGCAGCAACCTGTACGTCCTAAGATTTCCAATTAATTTTTCCAAAACCCATTCCACCTTCCTGTTTTCTCCTGTTAACAAATAACATTCCTATTCATCCAGTTGGCCAAACCAGAAACCTAAAGGCATCCCTAGACTATTCCCTTTATGTTTTTTAAAAATAAACTGTCTTCTAAAAACACACCCATTCGTCTCTATTCCCACTGCTAACACCAAATTTGAGGCCCTATTCATTTCACACCAAGAAGGACCACTACAGCTGCCTCACCTCTCTGCCTTTAGCTTCCCACTGAATAAAATATGATAATAGCAAAACAGAAAGCAGAGACTTAAAGGGAGGATGTCCTAGGTTCTAAAGCTAATTCAGTCTCTTGCAAGCAGTGTGAACTGAGGTAAGTTTACTCATTTTACTGTATTCCAATTTTCTCATCTGTAAAGTGCAGGCATCTGTTTACATAGTAGGGTTTATATAGAATAATGTATCAGTGTCTGGTATAAGGGCCCTTTGTATCTGTTTACTAAATTAAACTATGAGAAGAATAAAATAAGAATTACTGCCATTGATTTTTGTTAGACAATATTTTATAATGTCTTTAAAGAAAGCAACGGTGGCGAGGCACGGTGGCTCATGCCTGTAATCCCAGCACTTTGGGAGGCCAAGGCGGGTGGGTCACGGAGATTGAGACCATCCTGGCTAATAGGGTGAAACCTCGTCTCTACTAAAAATACAAAAAATTAGCCAGATGTGGTAGCGGGCGCCTGTAGTCCCAGCTACTCAGGAAGCTGAGGCAGGAGAATGGCATGAACCCGGGAGGCGGAGCTTGCAGTGAGCCGAGACCGTGCCACTGCACTCCAGCCTGGGCAACAAAGTGAGACTCTGTCTCAAAAAAAAAAAAAAAAAGCAAGCAAGCAATGGTTTTTTGTTCTTTGGATTTCTTTTCCCTTTTATTACTTACAATTAAAAGGGGCTATTATTCTTCTAAAATGTTATCCTAAGTCAATATCTACTACGATTCTCAAATACTTTATGGTTTGCTAAGAAGTAACAGCAAATTGGCTGGGCACAGTGGCTCACGCCTGTAATCCCCAGCACTTTGGGAGGCCAATGTGGGTGGATCAGTTGAGGTCAGGAGTTTGAGACCAGCCTGGTCAACATGGTGAAACGCAACTCTACTAAAAATACAAAAATTAGCTGGGCATGGTGGCGTTTGCCTGTAATCCCAGCTACTCGGGAGGCTGAGGCACAAGAATCACTTGAACCTCGGAGATGGGAGGTTGCAGTGAGCCCAGATCGTGCCACTGCAATCCAGCCTGGGTGACAGAAAGACTCAGTCTCAAAAAAAAAAAACAAAACAAGAACAACAACAACAACAAAAGAAGTACTAGCAAACTATGTTAACAGAACACTATTTTTATCCTACTAAGCCATGATAAATTAAGATAAGAGTAAGTCAAGGAATAAGGATCTCTCTGACTTGATGCAATATGTCCAAAACTGAGTAAGATATTGTCTCTTCTTCTCCATGTTGCCTATTTAGCCCTACCCTTATCAACTGGCAGACAGACCTCAGGTCAAAAGAATAACCTTCTGAAACAAGATTTCAGAAACGGAATGGGAATACTCAGAGATGAAAAGAGAAATTAGACTAAAAGACCATCATACATTTGGACAGTCCAAGTAGCGTATATCAGACATTTATCTATAAAGAGTATTTACAAGCCAAGTTTTCATAACCCAGAAAATGTCTATAGACAGATTTTCTCATGGTCATAGTAGTCATCACAAAAGTTCACAGTATGAAATATACACTTACTAAATTGTGATTGAAACAGGTCACCAAAAAATGCCTAATGAGTCATCTGACATTTACATGCAACCCTAAACTGTTTCCATTTTACATAATTACATTACATAAATTAAGTAATTTGGCCCAGTGCAGTGGCTCACGCCTGTAATCCCAGCACTTTGGGAGGTCAAGGTGGTTGGATCACAAAGTCAGCAGCTCAAGACCAGCCTGGCCAAGACGGTGAAACCCCATCTCTACTAAAAATACAAAAATTAGCAGGGCATGGTGGTGTGCGCCTGTAATCCCAGCTACTCGGGAGGCTGAAGCAGAGAACTGCTTGAACCCGGGAGGCGGAGGTTGCAGCCGAGATTAATCACACCACTGCACTCTAGCCTGGGCAACAGAGCGAGACTGTCTCAAAAAAAAAAAAAAAAAAAAATTGCATAATTTATGTAATTACATGTATAGGTAAAATTAAGGATGATGAATGTCTTTAACAAGATATAGAATCTTCAAGAAAAGAGATCTTCAAGAAAAAGCCTTTGGTGGCTGGGCGTGGTGGCTCACGCCTGTAATCCCAGCACTTTGGGAGGCCCAGGCGGGCAGATCACGAGGTCAGGAGATGGAGACCATCCTGGCTAACACGGTGAAACCCCGTCTCTACTAAAAATACAAAAAATTAGCCAGGCGCAGTGGTGGGCGCCTGTAGTCCCAGCTACTTGGGAGGCTGAGGCAGGAGAATGGCATGAACTTGAGAGGCAGAGCTTGCAGTGAGCCAAGATCACACCACTGCACTCCAGCCTGGGCGACAGAGCGAGACTCCGTCTCAAAAAAAAAAAAAAGAAAAAGAAAAAGAAAAAGCCTTTGGCTTTAGATAAAACAGTTTAAAGCATCAGACACTAGCTATCAGAGACGGATAATAGTCTAGCAGAAAGTCTATCAAAGTAGATAAAACAAGTCAGATTCCAATTCCAATACTATCACTCACCTCATTTACAAAATTAGGTAGAACTAGAAGTCTTCTCACCAGTTATAAAATCACTTTCGAACAGACAAATGAATGCTTTCAAATAAAAGAAAAATCTATTCAGAAAAAAATGTTAAATCAATCAACAGGCATATACCTGAATTTTCTATTACACCAAAAGAACATCAAATTACCGTATCAGGCAGAGAAAAATTAACTATTCATCAAACATTTTGTTTTCCTTGGCACACACAGAGACCGTATTTCCCATTCTTCCTTAAAGCTGGTGTGGCCATGTGACTAGCCAACAAAATGTGGGCAGAAGTGCTCCATGCCACTTCCAGGGCTGGTGCATAAAATCCTCAGGCACCATCCCACACTCCTCCCTTTTCCACAACCTGTCAGCTCTATGTTGATGCCTTGGCTCATTTTGGAAATCATGTACTGGTAACAGCAGAGCCCCAGAGAGCATGGATCTGTGAATAAGTGGGCAGAGCACACTCAAACTACCACCACAAAGCCTGGTCAAGAGAGAAAGATAACGATTTCTATTTTGTTAAGCCACTGCAACGTCACAGTTTATTAATCTGTTTCTGCACTTAGCTTTACCTTAACTAACCAACATCTCTGGTACTTCCCTCTTAATCTCACTCATTAACAGATAAATTCAATTTTTAGCTATATTATTCCATCCACTACACTCTTCCTACTGTTTCTCCAAAAGCTTACAGAGATTCACATCATAGTTCATTTTTCCAGTGGGCACTCACAATTTTGCCAATATGCTGAACCTACACAGAATTTCTCTGTACTGCTATAGTAGCTTTGGAACTTCCCTAAACATTAATATTGATCCTATTCCTGCTAGTATGTGTAAGAAATAGGTCCTGGAAACTTGCTTTCTTTTGGAAGAAACAAAAAACAGTAAAACATAAACTCGCGAAAGCGAATCATCAGATAAAGCACATGGCTGAACAACAACAACAAAAAGCCTTTTAAAATTAGTTTTGTTCTTCATTCTTTCAACATTTATATTTACGGAGACTTATTAGGTGTCTGGGATATATAAAGTGAAAAACAGGAATGAAATCTTTGTAGAGATTTATAGAGTCTACATTCTAGTAAGGGAAAGAGAGATAATGAAGAAATATAATATATAAAGAGATTACACATTAGAAGTTGAGAAGTGCTATGAAAAAAGGGCCACAGTGTGTGCTGGGTGTATGACGAAAACCTCAGTATTTGGGGTAAGTAAAATAAAGCCTTTCCTAGGAGTTAGCTTGTAAAGTCAAGAGGTAAATGAAATCCATGTGGGAAGAAACCAATGGGACCACATGCTAGCTTATGACCCTGAGCATCACTTGTGAGCCTCAATCTCCCCGCTTGTGAAGTGGTAAAAAATCTATGATTTAGAGGTATTGCAAAAACCTATGAGATTGTGACTATAAAGAATAGTGGCTAAAAACATATCTTAACTGGCCCAAAACATCCACTTTACCCATCATTCACATTCTTGGATAAAAGAATTAAAATATTATTTAGGATATAAACTTAGTTTTGTGTACCGAAATGTCTCAAAAAATGACAATTCTCATCATTATCAGTGATATAAACTAAAGAAAAAAACATGTACTTTTTCTTTGAAATGGAGGACATTTCCCCTAAACTGTTAATTTTTCAACAAGAGGGAAAAAAAAATGACAGGACACAATTTTTTTTTAAGTGACTTATTTCAAATAGCTAATTATTTGTTCATTTGTTTAACCATCCCTTGGGACAATCTGTAATCTACTCTGATAAGAAATGTGTAGAAAACAGACCTGACGTTTTGTTGTTGTTCAATTATTAGGATACTCAATGTTTGAGCTCACACAAGTATCCCTTAGGGAAATGCTCTGCGTGCCATTAGCACTATTCTTAATGAGGAAAAGCACAGAACTCCTTTAGTTCATTGCCAGAATTGTTTTATCTTCAAGTCAAAAGAACAACTATTTGGAGTAATACCAAAACAAGCATTTAACAATTACAAGCAGCAAGCTATTCATAAGCATCATATTGTTAATGCTAATCCAATTATAAATAACCTTATTTTATCAAATAAAATATCTGTTAGCAAAATTTTCGGTCCTAGACACCTCTTTACTTGACTGCTTTATTCCTTAACTTTAAGAAAAAACATCTTTATTGCTTCAATTCAAAGAACTTCATTTTAAAGACTTTTTACAGAAAAGATACAGAAAATCCTTCATTATTTTAATCCATGAGTAAGTTATCTTCAAAGGAAACTTACAAATCATAAACGAAGGCCTAAAAGAGACCACTGTGCTTATAATAATCCTCAATGATACAGTGAAGTAGGAAAATCTGAAGATCGATCATTCCCGTTTTATTGTCCTATCTTTCCAAGAGTACAGCACTTCCTTCCTGAATTAGGAAATACTCTACTGAATATTTCCCTTTCACCTTTTTCTCTCCATTTCTCTGTTCTACAAGACAATGTATAGCTTTCTAGGTTGCTATACGGTCTTGGCCCTTATTTATCTATATGGTCTTGGCCCTTATTTAAACTCTTTATACTTCACTGATGCACGAGGACATACAAAATAGAACTATTGGACCAAATACAGCAAATCTGAAATGTCCCATATGTCCCACAGATATTTGGGGAACTTGATGTTGTCACAATTAGTAGAGCCTAATCATGCACTAATAAGGAATTGAGAAGTTTAAACATGAAAAACATTTTCACACGAGGCATCAACATTGTGGGGAAAATATGTGAATTTTTATTAAAATACAAGTTTTACGCAGACTGAAGTCCAAAGTGAGAACTACTGTGATCAGCTTTTATTACTTTAACTGTCATGAATTTTTGCAAGATAGGCATACTACATGATGATGTGATAGAACGATAAAGATTATGGAAGTTATTCAAACTCTTGCCTTGAGTCATTCAGGTTAATAGGATACTTAGGAAAAGCTGTAGAATTGGATTTCTGTTTAATACAGGCATTTAGACTGTACTGCTGCTTCAGTTCAAGCACTTTCCAGAAACTAAGAGACCTAACTTGGTCCCCCACCACCACCAACACTATCACCCAGTAGCCCTCAAGATTACACATGCATACCTAACTTAGGTATAGCAGGACTACTCTGTCTGAAATATTTTCCTGCTATGAATCTACCTGTAGTATGGTCACAGCTACTATTATAAAGATATTCCCATGTTTTCTGCCAAGCTTGATTTACCTTTTACTTCACCCTTCTTCCCACCAGTACTTCTGATCCTCTCTCCCACTCCAGCCAAATCTGTCACACTTTACAGGTTGTGCCACTTTACAACAAACTAAATTCATGAAGTCATCTTTATTGTGTGTGCTATTATTAAAAAATCAAATAAACCCCTGATATTAATAAATTATGATGGCAGACTGTATTTCATTTGGTAATATGTTATAATAACTCCTCACAGAAGTGTTTCACACTTCAGTTTCCAACAATGCACCCTCAGTTTTAACTAATGTATGCTGGTACTTTCTCTTACCCATATTAGAAGACATATCAACATTTCTGAAAAAACAAGTGCTGAAATTATAAACGTTTAGGCTAAAACTGGGTATTCGTATTAAGCAGATACCACATAAACTCATTTCCCAGTCTTCCTGCAAATCTTAAGGTACTGATATTGAGCATTCCTAATCTAAAAATCCTAAATCCGAAATGGCCCAAAATTCAAAACATTTTGAGTGCTGACACGATGCTCAAAGGTCGTGCTCAAAAGAAATGCTCATTGGAGCATTTCAGGTTTCTGGATTAGAGATGCTCAAGCAGTAAACTGTGAATATTTCAACACTCAAAATCTGAAACACTTCTGTTCCCAAGCATTTTAGATAAGGGATACTGAACCTGTATCTGAATTATCTAGCATTTGTCCTATCAATGAACCCACATTAGAAAAAGAAGGAAGAGGAAAGAACCAAGTACTTTATATATTTATTCAATTTATTTGAAAATAATGATAACCATCAAGATCCAGTATACCCTCAAATTTTTTTTTTTTTTTTTTTTTTTTTTTGAGACGGAGTCTTGCGCTGACACCCAGGCTGGAGTGCAGTGGTGCGATCTTGGCTCACTGCAACCTTCACCTCCTGGGTTCAAGTGATTCTCCTGCCTCAGCCTCCGGAGTAGCTGGGATTACAGGCACCTGCCACCGCACCTGGCTAAGTTTTGTATTTTTTAGTTGAGTCGGGGTTTCATCATCTTGGCCAGGCTGGTCTCGAACTCCTGACCTGGTGATCCACCCGCCTTGGCCTTCCAAAGTGCTGGGATTACAGGCGTGAGCCACCACTGAGATGTGCCCTGTCTGAACACATCCTACATACTCAAGAATAAAGTTGATCCTATTAAATTTGTGCTCTCAAATACTTTATTAAAATCAATCAATGACCATCACTACACTGTTAAAAAAAAAATAAAGCCAACTTGCTTTTGGATTACTTCTATATTACTACAAAGTTGCAGCTCTTTAAAAGCCAGTTTTATTATTTCATCAGGTGTCACTTAAAATTCATGCAACTCACATGTTAATCATGTAGCACACTATTTAAAATACATATTACCCCGAAACAAACCTAGACTTACCTGTAGTAATGGCTCGATGGAACTGATGCATATCTTCCCCCGATAGCTCTTGGGCTACCTGGAATATCTTTTGTCTGACACCATCCAATTTAATTTCTGATTCAGTCAATATATCTTCCATATCAGAAGCACTATGATCAAGATATTGGGAACTTTTAGAACATCAGATGCTTTAATAGTGAAAAACTAAAATAACCTAATTATCAACATAGGGCTAAATATTGTATGCATTCATATACTTCTAACTCAAAACTATTCATAGTATGGAGAACATGAAAATGCTATTAACACACTGTTAAGTGAAAAAAGTATACAAAAATTATATGTTTACTATAACTAAGAAAAATTTTGTTCATAAAAATATGATAGATGGATAGAGGTCTGCTTTCAGTAAGGGCAGAGTAACATGGACTGGATTTATCCTCCCACCTTAAACAACTAAAAAGAAAAAATAAATACAGAAAACAATGGTTACAGACACTGGACTACAGGCAGCATGGAGCAGTGATCCCTGGGGAAAGGGAGGAGAACAACATATACCCTCTGACTGCCCCATCTTATTGCCTGGAAAGCTTCCAAGTGACAGTACAGACACAGGAAACTTAGGTGGAGCCTGGGAGTCAGCCTGAGTAGAAAAGGAGTTGGGAGCTTTGGGGGATCAAGTCAGCTAAAATTTGCAGAGCAGAGTAAGAATGAGGAGAAAGCTGTATAAACAGAAAGCTTCAGAGATTTATAGAAGCAACCTCCTCAAGTCTTCAGTTGAGTACTGATCAGTGCAGGCCTGCGAGGAAACTACCTAAGGCTGGAAAAAGAATTGCCCAAAGTGAGCAGGCAGAACAATCCCCTTAGTTCACAGAGCCAGAAAGAATTGATTCATCATCAGCAGACTGACACTACAAAAATATTAAAGAAGTTCTTTAGGCAAAAAGAATGATACCAGATAAAAATCTGAATCTATACACAAAGGAATGAACATTTACAAAAATTGGTAAATGTGGATAAATAAATATTTTTCTTATTTTTAAATCATACTGTTTAAAGTAAAAATCATAACATATTGTGGAAACAACAAAAGTAGAAATAACATGAATCACAACAGTAGCACAAAAGGCCAAGCTAGTAGAGGGGAAATGGAAAAGGAAGTATAAGATTTTTATACCATATGCGAAGTGATAAGTAAATAGTCCTTACTTTGCATGGTACTGTGTTAACTGAAACTTGGGCACATCAACACTGTGACCTTCAATGCCAAAGTAACTGTTACCAAAAAATCATGCAAAGTGAAAAGATTCTTATATGCACAAATTTTAGTAAACACAGTATTGTACAAAGTGAGAATAGTTGACAATAAGATATATATTATGAACCATAAAACAATCACTACAAAAACAAAACAAAAAAGGCATAGCTAATAAGCCTACAAATAAGATAAAATGGGATCATAAAAAATTATCCAAAATAAGGCAGGAAGGAGAGAATAGATGGTAGATTTAATTATAACCATATCAATAACTACATTAAATGTAAACAGTCTAAACACCTGCACTAACAAGCAGATTTTCAGAATGGATTTTTTAAAAGCAAGAGAGACAAGAAATCCATGTTAAATATAAACACAAATAGATTAAAAATAAAAGGATGAAAAGATATACGGTCTGATAACAATCAAAAGAAAACAGGAGTAGCTATATTAATATCAAACTTTGGGCAAAGCCTATATCCAGGGATACCATCATAATGATAAAGGGTCAATTCATTAAATGCGTAACAATCCTAAATATTAATGTACCAAATAAAAGAGCTTCAAGATACTTGAAGAAAAAACTGATAGGACTTCAAGGAGAAAGTCAAATCTACAATTATCGTCAAGAGAGGTCACCCTCTTTCTCTCTCTCAATAACTGACAGAGCGAGTATACAGAAAATCATAAGGAAATAAGTGACGAGGACAACACTATCAACCAATCTGACTTAATTACACCTAACAATAGCAGAATACACACTCTTCAAGTGCACACACAACATTTACCAGATAGACCATATCCTGGGCCAAAATTAAGGCTCCATAAATTTAAAAGGATTCAAATTATAGAAAGTATGTTCTCTGACCACATGAAATTAAATTAGAAATCAGTATCAGAAAGTTGTCTGGAAAACTCCCAAGATATTTGGACACAAAATAACATACTTAAATTACTCTTGGGTCAAAGGTGAAATCAAAATGAAAATAGCACCAGTAAATTTCAAAACTTAGAGGAAATGGCAAATTCCTTCAAAGACACAAACTACTGAACCTCACTGAAGAAGTGTTATCCATGTCTTAAAATAATTTTGTAGTTAAAATACATGAGGTCTTCTCACTAACAGTTTTTCAGGTGTACTGTGACTGGCTCATTTCTTTCATAAAGTTTTTTTTTTGTTTTTTTTTTTGTTTTTTTTTTTGAGACAGAGTCCTATTCTGTCACCCAGGCTGGAGTGCAGTGGCATAATTCTGAGTTCAAGCAACCTCTGCCTCCTGAGTTCAAGCAATTCTCCTGCCTCGGCCTCTCGAGTAGCTGGGATGCCACCAAGCGCGGCTAATTTTTATATTTTCAGTAGAGATGGGGTTTTGCCATGTTGGCCAGGCTGGTCTCAAACTCCTGACCTCAAGTGATCTGCCTGCCTTGGCCTCCCAAAGTGCTGGGATTACAGGCGTGAGCCTCCGCATCCAGCCTCTTTCATGAAGTATTTTTACTTTCCTGAAGTTTCCAATATTTCTAAAGTTTCTATTTTTTCTGAAGTTTCTTATTTTTCTTAAGTCTATTATTTTCTCAGTTTACTAGTCAAAACTGTATGCACAGGATGATCACAACTATGATAAAAATAGTGCATAAAATAAGAAATCTGCTAGTTGATAGAGGCTATCTTTGGGTACTACAGACTGATTTGTCTCATTAAGTAGCTTTACTTTTCTGTCATTTGTAATTTTTCTAAAGACTACCATTTTCTAAGTTTACTATAATGAGCATTTATTTTTTGGTGGAAAAATATTTAAAAGATGACTTCACACAGTAACGCAGATTTTTCTAAAATATTAAGGTCTCCTGTCATATTCCTATTATAGGTTGAGCATTCCTAATCTGAAAATCCGAAATCCAAAATGCTCCAAAATCCAAAACTTTCTTAGCAACAAGAAGACACTCAAAGGAAATGCTCACAAGAGCACTTCAGATTTCAGATTTCCAGATTAGGGATGCTCAACCCACACATTATCTGCAAGTACTCCAAAATCCGAAATCCAAAACACTTATAGTCCCAAGCATTTGGGATACTCAATCTGTATGTTTTTCTTTATATTATTGCTTTTGTTATTTATTTATATTACTGCTGAATATTGATAGCAATTGTTTTAGAATTGCAAAAGGTACTAAAAAAAGTGTCCATAATTAATCAGAACGGTATTGCTTCTTTTGATAATATAAGCCTTATTATGTACAAGCTATCTAAGAATGATACGAGAAAACAAGCAAAAACTAATTTTACACAGTCAGGTAAGAAAAAGAAAATGTTAACAGTGCCATATTTCAATAAATCTACGTATGGCAAATTAGATTCCATTTAATGAAATAAAAATTAAAATGTGAGAATTATCTTAAAAGTTTCATGTTACTGAATGGAATACTTCAGTATCTTTTTTTTTTTTTTTTTTTGAGACAGGGTCTTATTCTGTCACCCAGGCTGGGGTACAGTGGCCCAATCATGGCTCACTGCAGCCTTGACCACCTGGGCTCAATCAATCCTCTTGCCTCCGTCTCCTGAGCAGCTGGACTACAGGTACGTACCACCATTTCCAGCTAGTTTTCTGTATTTTTTGTAGAGATGGGGTTTTGCCATGTTGCCCATACAGGTGTGAGCTACCATGCCCGCGCAATAATATCTTCAATAATGAAAAGCTAATAAATTATATGTGGTCTTCCCTACATTTTTTCTATGATATATAGTATAAAGCCAATCACAGCTACCCTTCTGGAGACATCTGGAATTTGTAACAACAATCCGTCTTCAGAAGCTGGACTAAAACACACAAGCTGGGGAGTTGTAGGGTAGATACTATTCTACCTCTAGTGAAACAGAAAGGCAAAGGAATCAGGTCAAATGAATTATGAAGCAAACAAAGAAGCAAAGATGGAAAATAGAGATCCTCAGCTGCTCATAAAATAGTGCTGAATCTTGAGAAGTTCTAATTTTTCTGAAGTCTACCATTTTCTCAGTTTACTAGTCAAAACTGTATGAACAATATGATCACAACTGTAATAAAAAATAGTGCATAAAATAAGAAATCTGCTAGTTGATAGTGGCTTTTTTTATAATTAATTTCCCCGTTCTGCTTAGACTAGTTTAAGTTAGTTTCTTTTATTTGCAATCACGAAGTCTATTAAATATACAAAGCCTGAGTAGAAAAACAAAATAGTAAAGTCCTAGAGAAAAAAAATTTAAACAAAAGTCACAAAACCGAAACAAGAACTTTCAAAAAAGAATTAAGTAGTCAACAGTATCATATGCTACAAAAATGTAAAATAAGAAAACAGACTTAATAATATGAAGGTTACAAGGGCATTTCAATAATTGTGAGGCAGAAAGCCAGATTGCAACAAGTTCAAATATGAATGAGAAAATAGGTTATGCAGATTTTAAGTTATCTAATATTAAAAGTTTCATGCAAATCATCCAAATAAAGTTTAATGTAACAGGCTCTAACAATCAAAATATTTAATATATTTTCACAGACAATAGCTGTATCTTAATGAACAATCTTAACATAACACAAAATCCCTAGCTGCTCTGAAAGTAAGAATTTTTCTTTAAGTCCACCCAACCCCTACAGACTTTTTTTTTTTTTTTGAGACAGGGTCTGGCTCAGTCGCCCAGGATGGAGTGTGGTGGTGGGATCTCGGCACACTGCAGCCTCTGCCCCCAGGCTCAAGCAAGCCTCCCAGCTCAGCCTCCCGAGTAGCTGGGACGATAGGTGTGCACCACCAATCCCTCCTAATTTTTGTATTTTTAGTAGAGATAGGGTTTCACCATGTTACCCAGACTGGTCTCAACCTTCTGAGCTCAAGTGATCTGCCCGCCTTGGCCTCCCAAAGTGCTGAGATTACAGGCGTGAGCCAGCACACCCAGCTGAGACCTATTTTTATTAAAATATTAACTCTTAAGTTGTACCTGCTGCTGCTGTCTTCTAATCCTCACACTCAAAAGTCACAGAATATTCTAATAGCTAGTATCAAACTGTAATAAATTCTAAAGATGCTTACTCACCTTGTAATCCTATGGAGGAGAAAAATTGTCCTTTTACTTTCAACAGTTATATCCCGACTAAGTTTCACAAGTCTCTCGTATTTGTCATGCCTTGCATCAAGTTCCTGCTGAAATGCTAAAAACACATTATTATGATCATAAGCATGTATATTCTATACTCAAAGCCTACCAAACAATATTTTTAAGATGTATGTCACATAGGCTGGGTGCGATGGCTCATGCCTGTAAGCCATCCCAGCACTTTGGAAGGCCATGGTAGGTGGATCACAAGGTCAAGAGATCAAGACCATCCTGGCCTAGATGATGAAACCCCGTATCTACAAAAAAACAAAACAATTAGCTGGGAATGGTGGCACACGCCTGTAGTCCCAGCTACTCGGGAGGCTGAGGCAGGAGAATCACTTGAACCCTGGATGCAGAGGTTGCAGTGAGTCGAGATCAAGTCACTGCACTCCAGCCTGGCGACAGAGCGAGACTCTGTCTCAAAAAAAGAAAAAAAAAAAAGATGTCACAATGTAAATACAGACAATGACTGTAGTCACCTGACTTCATTCAGAAGTAGAACAAGACGGTAATGACACTAATTCTCAAAACACAAAAAGGTGATTATAAACAATCTCTAGCACTTACTGACTCTAGTGTTAATTGTCAAATATCCTAGGTATACATCACTAACAGCGCTAAAGTACCTCAAGAGGTCCACTTAATGTTCCCAGATTTCTAAACCTTTAAAACTAAGTATCTACTAATAATTTCTGTAAATGCCAACAACGCACAGCAGATCACAAATTCCTGAATCCTTGAAGATTTTCTAAAAATCTGTCAATTGTAGTAAGGTAGCTCACGTATATTAAAATGAACATGAAACAAATTTCTTAAAAGTGAATGCCACAGTATGTGTATTATATCTTCATTTTTTAAAAAGCTACCATATTATTATCACATTTAAATATTAAGTAAAAATCTAGTTAGCCCATTTATTTTAGAAAGTACATAATCTCAAATTTACTGTTTTACCATGTAGTAATATTGCATACATAAGCATAACCTACTTGAGAAATATTATTTTCAGACAGATTAGTAAAGAGGAAAAAAAGGAAAAATGACTGAAAATAGACAATCACTACGTGAGTTAGTTTTGTTACAACTAGGGAACTAGATCATAAAGTAGTTCTGCAATCAATAGAAAGCTGTGGCAGAGTTCATCTGAAAATGGTAAGAAACATCAAAATTTAATTAGGCTGGAAAAAAGTCAGCTGAAAATTGAGTTAGGATGTAGAAATCTAGGAAGAGAACTGAAAGTAGGAGAAAATGAAGAAGAGTTCCTGAGATCCATGAAAGGCTGAATGCAGGCTGTGGTGTCCAATTCTTATATACTATCTTTGAAGACTCAACACTTCCACATAGAAATTAATCTTCAACCTGTCAAATTGTTATGGACACAAATCTCCCATAACATAATATTACATTAAGAAAAGAGTTCCTCCCCACTTTCATACATCCTTTTTCCTTACAGAACAAAGCATTTTCAGAATTCTAACATGTCTTGCCTTCAGGAAAATTTTCACACATTTGTCTCCTTAAATGTCAGCACTTTGATTCCTTATAGTTACTGTTTCCTCCTTACCTGCATTCTATCAGCACTTAATGCTCAATGGAATACTTTTATTTATATCTCTTACATATAACTGCCAATCTGCTTACCTTTTATGCTAACTTAAGTTTCATCTATTCTGCTTAATTTGTTTTAGTCTCGAATATTGAGACTCAAAGAATTTTACCTTGGTAAACTTTTTACAGAAAGCCTAACTTGAGACTGCCAAACAAAAACACTGTTTCAAGTTTTTTAAAAGAACCAAAAGCTTTCATTATACCACTATCAGATGTTTCAGCCTCAAAATTTTTTCCTTACTAAAATTCTTAACAATTAACAAAATAATTACTTTTCATTATTGTTTAAAAGACTACATCTAAAGTTTTGTGAATATACTTAGAGCAAAAGGTATTAAATAAATTTAACTGAAGGAAAACTGTTTACCTTTTCTAGAACACAAAGCTATACTTACAGGACGTTGTATATACCTAACATTTAATAAAACAGTACAACAACTGGGAGTCTACATAAAGATTACATTCCCTATGGGAAAAATAACCCGCAGAATCTAGAATCTTTTCACAGTAAATTCATGCCTCTAACACATTAAACTGCCTCATGTCCTGCCCTTAGCTCATGAGCCAGGCAGACTATGTCTTCTTGCTAGTCCTGTTTCTCTAAGCTTGCACCTTTCTCGATGCCTCTATTTTTGCTACTGCCTCTCATCATCTCACATTCCACTTTCATCATTCAGATATCATTCTGCTCAAGGACTGCTTAAGAATCACGTGCCTCCCTCCTCCCTTACTCTCCATTCCTTACCATGCTTCACTGATTTACATTTATCCTTCGCTAGCTAAAATTATATTGTTATTTGTAAATGTACTTGTTTCACCACTGTATCAGAGCATAGATCCATGTCTAGCAGCAGGTGTTCACAAAACATTTCCTGACTGAACTACTTGTTGAAGTCATAAGCGGTATAACATACTGGATAAGAGCATCTGTTGTAGTTTGAGATAAACGTACTAAGGGTATGCAATCTCCTGGGAACTAAGAAATTGTTGAAAAGGAACTGCAAATCCATGTGCCCAATAAGCACTGCCCCTAACATGGAATAACGTCTTATTATTTTGCTGCTTAGCTATTACTTTTTCAAATGTATGTTAATGCAGCTGGAATAAAATAAAAATTACTCATAATAGTAATATAAGTTAACTTTATAAAGCACTGTTGAATCTGTCTTATCAGCTTCATTACTGTCATCCAAATCTAAGTTACCTTATGACTTTATTATCTCTAAGTTACCTTACAAATAGCTTACTGTACCGGAACTACAAAATAGTCTCTTGTCTGGTCTGCGTCTGCCCACCTTGCCTTTCTATAGCTGCCAGAGTGACATTTCTAAAATATACTTTAGTCTTTAAGACTCTCTAATGACTCTGCATTACATTTAACAAACTCTAAACTCCTTATGAAGCCTTACATTACTTGGTCCCTTGCAATACCCCCAAAAAGAACAAATCAACAAATCATCATTTATGTAGTATTCCAGCCAGGGATGCATAACCTGAATCTAACCATGAGAAAATATTAATCAAATCTAAGTTGAGGAATATTCTATTAAATAAGACCTATATTCTTCAATCAACATCACTGTCAAGAAAGACAAAGACTGAGAAACTGTTCCAAATCACAGAAAACTAAAAAGAGACATTACAATGTAATATGTGATCCTGTTCTAGATTACTGGACTAGAGAGAAAAAAAGCTGGAAGGAACCCTTTTGAGACAATTGTCAAAATATGCACTGTAGATTAAAGTATTGTGTCAGTGTTAAATCTCCTGAAATTAGTTAACAATACTATAGTTATACAACAGAATAGTCTTCTTCCTAGAAAATATATTCTGAAGTATTAACAAGTAAAGGGATATGATGAATGCAACTTGTTCTTAAATGGTTCAGAATACATGGTTAGATATATAAATTTACATATATAGACAGAATAATAAAGCAAAAGTGGCAAAATGTTAAAAATTGGTCAATCTAAGTCAAGGCTACACAGAAATTCTCTGTACTATTTTTCCAACTGCATAAGTCTTCCAATTTTTTAAATAAATTTGAGATCACTTCAAAATAAATTTAAAAAGAGACAGTATTTCTTTACTCAGATGATTCAACAACAGTAGAATATTGATCTGATAACTCCTTTTAATGCAATTAACTCAAACTTTGATAGCAAAGTGGTTGCTCGGACATTAAAGATCCTGGGTTTGAGTTGAACAAACTATACTATCTCATGAAATTTTCTCTGGAAGCTAGTGCTTCTCATTAAAGACTTTCTGGGCAGGGCACGATGGCTCACACCTAGAATCCCAGCACTCTGGGAGGCTGAGGTGGGTGGATCACTTGAGGTCAAGAGTTCAAAACCAGCCTAGCCAATATATAGCGAAACCCCTTGTCTACTAAAAATACAAAAATTAGCCGGGCATGGTGGCACAGGCCTGTAGTCCCAGCTACCTGGGAGGCTGAGGCAGGAGAATCACTTGAACCTGGGAGGCGGAGGTTGCAGTGAGCTGAGACTGCACCACTGCACGCCAGCCTGGGTGACAGAGTGAGAGTCCATCTCAAAAAAAAAAAAAAGACTTCCCATGTAATCCCTTTTAAAATCTCCTCTGACAGACCCGTAAGCTTTTATGTTAAACTTTTTCAAAACACTTGCTAAATCTTATGAAAGGAAAAAAAAGGGAAATGATTTTAATTTTCTTGGAATACAAATGGCTAGAAAGCAAAAACAGTCTGTACCTAAAAGTACTGTCTCTATATGTAAGAAAGCAACTATTATTCAGTTTATAAAAATGAAGAGAATAAAATCATCTTGTTTATTTCTAAATTACATGGAAATCAAAAAGGCTCCACTAACTAAAATATTTTCTTCTTTAAATATAGGTATGCCTTAACTGGGTTTTATCACTTAGTCTTACAATGGGAATACTGTACAAGTTGTAAAAAATGAACTTAGTAAACAAGAGATTATCACAAAATGACACATAACAAAAATTACTTTTACGTAACAAAAAGTTACATAAGGTTTTAAAAATTACTTTAACCACATATATTAATAATATAAACATCTCCAAAAAAAGAAACTTGGACCTTTTTTTTCAAGTTTATTAAAATTTTTTTCCCTGTTGTCTTCCTGCTTTTCCACCTTTACTGGGGTATAACTGACAATTAAAAATTATAAGGCCAGGCATGGTTGATTATGCCTGTAATCCCAGCACTTTGGGAGGCTAAGGGGGACAGATCACCTGAGCCCAGGAGTTCAAGACCAGCAGGGGCAACACAGTGAGACCCTGCCTCTACAAAAAAATCTAAAAACTAGCCACATGTGGTGGCACATGCCTGTGGTCCCAGCTACTTGGAGGTTGAGGTGGGAGGATCACTTGAGCCCAAGAGGCTACGCTTGCAGTGAACGAAGATCACGCCACTGCACTTCAGCCTGGGCCAGGGTGAGGAGCTGTCTCCCAAAAAAAAACACAACAAACAAACAAAAAAAAACATCTGTGTGTTAGTATATAAGGTGACACTTTGATATACGCTGTGAAATGATTACCACTATTAAGCTAATTAACGTATCCATCACCTCAGTTAGTTTTTTTTTTTTTCCTTTTTGAGTCAGGGTCTCTGTTGCCCAGGCTGGAGTGCAGTGGCCCAATCACAGCTCACTGCAGCCTCAAACTTCTGAGTTCAAGCAGTCCTCCTGCCCCAGCCCCTCCGGAGTAGCTAGGACTATAAGCATACTACAGGCGCATGCCGTCATGCTCAGCTAATTGTGGTAAAAACATTTAAGATCTACTTACTTAGCAAATTTCAAGTATAAACTTTCTGAATTTATCAAGCTCTATACATTGAAATACCCTTAAACCACTTAACTCTCTTAATAACGCCTTTATTTCCGAAGTCTTTTCATTCCACAGCCCCACAAGCTGCCTGGCCTATAGGAAACACCCAATCATGTATACTGCACGAACTCAAAAAACGAGAACTTAAACTATTAACTAAATTAGTAGCTGACAAGGACCTAAATACATCTAGTCTTTTATTACTGAGATAATAATTAGGCCAGGGTTAAGATAATCAATATGTATTCATTATTTATTATGGCCATATTAATGACCACTGTAAGTCAGATACTATGAACACAAAGTTAGATAAGGTACAGTTCCTATCCTCAAGGAGCTCAGTCCTGTATGAGGGACAGAGATGTAAACAAATAAAATGTAATCATGCTATAACAAATATATGTAAAAAACTTAGGAAAGCAGAAAGCACATTTCTTGTTCACTACTAATACATGTGAGAACATAGCAGATACTCAATAAATATTTCATGTTGGTCACCAAGTCAACTTGAGAGAAAAATCAGAACGCATTCACAGGAAAGAAGCTACTTGAGCTAGGTCTTAAAGAAAATTGTAGTTCAGGCCAGGCGCAGTGGCTCACGCCTGTAATCCCAGCACTTTGAGAGGCCGAGAGGGGCGGACTGCTTGAGCTCGGAGTTCAAGACCAGCCTCCAGCAACATGGCGAAACCTTGTCTCTCCAAAAAACTTAAAAAAATTAGGCATGGTGACACACGCCTGTAGTCCCAGCTACTCAGGAGGCTGAGGTAGGAAAATGGCTTGAGCCCAGGAGGCAGAGGTTTTGCAGTGAGCCAAGATCGTGCCTAATTATTATCTCAGCCTGTGTGACAGAGACTCTGTCTCAAAAAACAAAAACACCCAAAAAAAACTGTAGTTCAGCAGACAGGTAATGAGGACACCACCTTAGAAGCAACTTCACCTTTTCTTTTTTTTGAGATGGAGTCTCATTCTGTCGCCGGGGCTGGAGTGCAACGGCGCGATCTCAGCTCACTGCAACCTCCGCGTTCCGGGTTCAAGCGATTCTCCTGCCTCAGCCTCTGGAGTAGCTGGGATTACAGGCACCTGCCACTACGCCCAGCTAATTTTTCGTACTTTTTTTTTTTTTTTTTGAGACGGAGCCTTGCTCTGTTGCCCAGGCTGGAGTGCAGTGGCGCGATCTCGGCTCACTGCAAGCTCCGCCTCCTGGGTTCACGCCATTCTCCCGCCTTAGCCTCCCAAGAAGCAGGGACTACAGACGCCCGGCCAATTTTTTCTATTTTTAGTAGAGACGGGGTTTCACCGTGTACTTTATTAGAGTCAGGGTTTCACCATGTTGGCCAGGCTGGTCTCAAACTCATGACCTCGTCATCCACCCGCCTCGGCCTACCAAAGTGCTGGGATTACGGGCGTGAGCCACCACACCCAGCCGCAACTCCACCTTCTGTATCAGTACGCTCTTTATTCAATTACGGCCAGCTGTCTTAAACTTCTGACAATTACAGTAGATACTGTGGTGGTTTTAAAATATATCCACAAATACCTGAGACTCCTCCCTCCAAAGGGTGGGACATAATTTCCCTCCCCGTCAATGTGAGACAGTTTTTAAAACTGCCTCCCTTCTAACAAACACAATATGACAAAAATGACAGTGTCTGATGTCTGAGATTAGGACATAAAGAGATTGTGGTTTCCTCCTTGCTCTCTTGCACTCTCTCTCTCTCTCTGGAGGCCAGATGCCACACCAAAGGACATCCAAGCAGCACAAGAAGTTCATGTGGACAGGAACAGAGAGCTGGTTGCAGGCAAAAGGCCTAAACTATCAACAGCTGTGGATCCTTCAGCCCCAATCAAGGTTTCAGGTGATTGCAAATAGGAATCAACCAGCTAAGCCCTTCCCAGATTCCTTAATCACAGAAATGTAAGATACAGGATAGTCGATAGACAGGGACAAAAGGAAGAGGATTTTATTTTGTGTTTGTTTTGAAATGAAGAATAACTTGTCCAAGTTAATATGCTGAGAAAAGGGGACTGTGAAAATATGTGTATATAGATATACGAGATTCACTAATAGATACAAGCTCCCATTCTGTGCAGTGTTACAGTTAAAGATACCGTCCCTGTCTTCAAGTCTAGTAAACAAATACACACTAAATGAAAATATATTTTAGCATATAACAGATGAGTAAATATTATCAAGTACACAATTCCTGAGTATGTGACATGTCTAATATTAATTAGCTAATGTTTACTGTTTCTTGTGTTTAAGTCATGTTTACCTGATTACTAATACTAATATTTCTCTTAATGGGACATAAAAGTGAAGGCCTTTGTAATCCAGACTTTTAGGGTAGATCTAGCGACATCACAAAACCTCCAGCTAAAGTTTCACATCTAAATTCTTAGGGACTGTTTTCTTGCGCATAACCATGGCTAAATAATTTTGTTCTCTCCCCTTCATCAACTTACATTGCAGAGAACTTACATTTAAAGGCCAACATCACGGGTGAAGATGAATTAACATCCTTCCCTTCTCTTCTTTGGTTATGTGGGAAATTGTCATGCTTCCTTTTCCTGAACCCTCCTGATCCTTATATAGAGAAGAAAAAAAGAGAGGGATCTTCCATCACGAAGAGTTTGCAAAACAGAATACAGGCAAACCTCCTCCTTGCTTTAAAACCAGATACCCACAGGGCCCTCGCCTTGGAGGCTTTCTCCGCAGACTGACAGAGACGCTGCCCAGGCCTTTCCAAGCAAATCATCCAAGTTTCCACCAACTGGTGCTATGATCTGTCATTACAGCAATTACTGAACTAGGATAAAATCACACCTCAAAAATTTAAGAAAAAGGGAGGTGTAAACACGGCCGATGTGGCCGGGGAGAGAACCAGAGCTGCCGCCCCCGAGTCTGCAAGGGACCAAGGCATCCTTCAAGGGTGAAAAGGGGAAAATTGCATAGAAAGACTGGAGAACCACCCCCTCTGGATAAATAACGCCCCGTGTTGTTAAGGACGCCACCTTCTTTGTTGCTCATGTCGTCACAGCCTACGGTGAGACAAGCGGAGACCGAAGGACCTGGAGCAAGAGGAGTGTGCGAGGTACAGGCCGAGGGAACCTGGGAAAACAACCCGCAGAAAAACGCTTTGCAGCCGGGCCGACTACAACGCAGTGGCCGGAAGTCTACGCGCACGTACTTCCGGCCTACGTCCGGAGGGGAGGGGAGGCCGCCGCAGCTGGCTCCGCCCACCGCGTGGTCCAGGGCCCACCACCCCCGCCGTCGCGCGAGCGTACTATTGCGGCCGCCCTCTGCTGTGCCTGAAGACAGAAGCGACTCTACACGCCTCACAGCATGCACTGTTACTAAAAAGACGATGCCTCCTCCTGGAGCTGAGATCTGTGTGATCGTGGGAAAGCAACGAAAAACGTGCGTAATTTTTTTCTGAAGGCACCTTCGGGACACCTTACCCTTCCCTCAGCGGGGGCCCAGCTTCGCGCGCGGTGCGTTGTGGGGGTTGTAGTTCGTCCGCGGGAGCGGGCCCTCCGGTGCCCCGGGCCAGCGGTGTGAGAAAGAAGCGAGCCCTCGAGTTCCTCGGGGCATGTGGGAAGGTTTTTTTCAGGATCCAGGCAGAACCTTACAGAGCTGGGAGTTTTTTAACTTTCCATTCCTGGCAGTGACGCCAGGAGTTTAAGTGATGGAAATATGCGAGTCAATCAGTGGATGGTGTTAGTACTGTTTTCTCTTACGAAGATCAAGCCTGCCCTTCGGGTCTGCTTCCACCTTTTCCCCCTGCCCGTCTCCCACCGACTCCTTCCTTTCCACTGGCTCTCAGGAGCCGGACAGCCTGTGTTCAATTTGCCTCCAAGGAGTGGTTGTGTGACCTTGATGAAGCAAGCAACTTCTCTGCCTCAGTTTCCTTATCTGTAACATAGGGATAGAATAGTACCCGCCTTGTAGGGTTATTTGAGGATGAAAGGAGTTAAGTCTCGTGAAGACGCTCTTTCACATGTAACTGCTCAATTAAATATTAAATACCATACTCCTCTCCCACCAGGGCTCTCCCAAACAAAATGACAGAAAGGTGAGTAATAGCAGGTGTGTTCCACTAAACTGTGGGCCTTTCATTAAGAGCAGGTGCTGCCGTATCTAGATTTTGTGCCCCTCCTAGCCCCAGTGCTTCTCAGAGCTGTGATCCGGCCCCATGTAAGCTTCCGTCAATGTTTGTTGAAGAATCACGTTCCTGGCGTCAGGATGGGTAACTAGGTGGCAATTCAGCACCGTCTAGAGAGAATCTAAGGCCAAGGCTTGGTAAGTGGGGTGCCCTAGGCCTAGTACAGAAAACACAAGTACATTTTAAGCTTTCTCTAAATAACCTCTATATTGTAGTCATGTGTTGTACACACAGTCTTTTCTCCTTGTTAATTTAGGAACAAAGGAACAGTAAATGGAATAACTTGGCTAGAATATGGCAGTAACTACAAGGCATGTTCTGCTCTGGCACGAAGGTAACCACCACTCATACCTCTGCAGCCCTGTGAATACGTGAATTGACTAAGCAGATTCCTTAAGGATAAAGTAGGCTCCTGGGGACCTTGCTTGTTGGGCTACTTGCTTTGTGGATGTTAAACAGATAATTCTCATGAGTTTGAGTGACGTCTGATCTACCAGTATTCCCCCTACTCTGATTAGAAATGACTTGACAATGCCAAAAAGAATAAAAGACAGCTCTGATACAAATCTAGCCACTTTAATGTGACTCCCTCTAGATCCAAGGAAGCCAGTACTTACGAACATTTTCAGAGTCGATACTTACTGTACTGTACCATAGTTGAGGAAAAGGGTATTTTTCCTAACTCTCCTGGAATAGCACATCCCAAGATCTCAACTTTCCAAAACCTGGATCAACTATATTTCTTTTCTTTCTCCAGCCACTACTCCCCTAGCCTGTTCAACTACAGCTATGTTACCTGAACTGCTTTCCACTCTTTCCCATAAATGTAATGATTAGAACACTAAGTTTCATAACCTATAATGACTTCTGAAAGTATTTAAGGGAGGTGAATCCCAGGAGCACTTTCCCAGCACTTATTTGCATATGCATTTACCCCAGGCTTCCCCAGGTGTCCCAACTTGTAGCTACTCCTTTGTCAGGAAATAGATTTCAACGTCTGTAACAACCTGCATCCCTACGCTGTCTCCTTGTTTTATTGCTTCAGATGCAAACACATAGTTTTGGTACTTGGCAAAACAGTTTTTTGTTTGTTTTTTAAAGGAAGACAACCACCTCAAGTCAGGGAGAGGAAGGTAAAGATTTTTAGTAAGATTTTACCTCTGATGTTTGTTTTTACTTGTTATTGTTGCTTTTTTTTTTTTTTTTTTTGACACGGTTTCACTCTGTCACCCAGGCTGCAGTCCACGGCTCACTCACTACAGCCTTGACCTCCTCGGGCTCAAGTGATCCTCCCACCTCAGCCTCCCAGGTTGTTGGGACTACAAGCACATGCTACTATGCACGGCTAATTTTTTTTCTCTCTATTTTGTGGAGACAGGGTTTCGCCATGTTGCCCAGGCTGGTCTCAAACACCTGGGCTCAAGTGATCCACCTGCCTAGGCCTCCCAAAGTGCTGGGATTACAGTGAGCCACTGTGCCTGGCCCCCTGTTGCATTCTAATTGCCTATATTTGGCTCTCAATGAAGCACTAAACCTTTCAATTGCATGGTGGCTATTCAGTTCATAAATCCTCTCATTGGTCACCATTAGATTAAGAGAAAAATCGCATATCAAAACTGGTTTGGGAGGCCAAGGCGTGCAGATTATTTGAGTTCGAGACCAGCCTGGCCAACATGGTGAAACAGTCTCTACTAAAAAATACAAAAATTATCTGGGCGTGGTGGCACGCACCTGTAATCCCCAGAGGCTAAGGCCAAAGAAACTCTTGAACCCAGGGTGGGAGTTTGCAGTAAGCCAAGATAGTGCCACTGACCTCCAGCCTGGGCCACAGAACAAGACTTCACCTCAAAAAAAAAAAAAAAACACAAACAAAACTGGTTTTGGATAGTGAAAGAAAATCATATAATCCAGTAAAGAGAAGATAATTAAGAGATTATCTATTTCAGCATTTCCCTTATTTAGTTATTACATAAATAACTAAATCCTGGGAGAGAAGAGATCGTGGGGAATTGTAAGAATCTGGAGTTTCTGTTTTTTTTTTTTTTTTTTTGAGACGGAGTCTCGCTCTGTCGCCCAGGCTGGAGTGCAGTGCAGTGGCGCAATCTCAGCTCACTGCAAGCTCCACCTCCCGGGTTCACGCCATTCTCCTGCCTCAGCCTCCCGAGTAGCTGGGACTACAGGCGCCCGCCACCACGCCCGGCTAATTTTTTGTATTTTTAGTAGAGACGGGGTTTCATCGTGGTCTCGATCTCCTGACCTCGTGATCCACCCACCTCGGCCTCCCAAAGTGCTGAGATTACAAGCGTGAGCCACCACGCCCAGCCTGGAGTTTCTGTTTTTTAAAAGATAACCATAATATTTAAAAGATATCTGTGGGATCCAGAGTGGTATTGTGAAGTGTACACATTATTGTGAATAAATTCAAAGATTTATTTTTCAAGCAATGCTAGGATGTAGTAGGAGAAAATGATGTTCCAGTTTTATAACACAAGAAAGAGAAGCTCATATTGAAGAAGTAAAGAGTAATGGGCAAAACCACAATGAGATATCACTTCGAATCCACTAGGATGATTATATTTAAAAAGAAGACAGAAAATAATAATTGGTGAAGATATGAAGAAACTGGAACCCTGATCAATTGCTGGTAGGAATGTAAAATGGTCCAGCCACTATAGAAGACAATTTGGCAGTTCCTCAAAGAGCTGGACATAGAATTACCATATGACCCAGCAATTCCGCTGTTAACTGTATACCTTGAACACAAATGTTCATAGCAGCACTACTCACAATAACGAAAAAGTAGAAATAACCCAAATGTCTATCAGTAGATAAATGGATAAACAAAATGATATATCATTTGGCAATAAAAAGGAATGAAGGACTATTCATGCTGCAACATGGATGAAACTTGAAAACAAGCGGAGTGAAAGGAGTCAGTCACAAAAGACCACTTATTATATGATTCCATATATACAAAATGTCCAAAATAGGCAAATCTATAGATAGAAAGTAGATTCATGGTTGCCTAGGGCTAGGGGCCATGGAACAGTGAGGTGGAGGGGTGATAGCTAAAGGATGTGGGGTTTCTTTGTGAGGAGATGGAAATGTTCTAAAATTGACTAGGGTGATGGTTTCACCTATTTGTGAATATACTAAAAATTGTTGAATCAGTCAGTTTAAATGATGAGTTACATGTGAATTATACTTCAATGAAGCTATTAAAACAAATTTTTAAAAGTGTTGGGAAACATTCCTTTCAAGTCTTGTAAATATATTGTGTATATATGTAAATTTACTATATACATGTAAATATATAGATAATTCAATGTTATTAGGAAAAAGCATTAAACAATATGGCTTAAGTTTGTTTTTATTTTTATTTATTTATTTATTTTTTGAGATGGAGTCTCACTCTGTCACCCAGGCTGGAGCGCAATGGTACGATCTTGGCTCACTGCAACCTCCGCCTCCCGGGTTCAATCGATTCTTCTGCCTCAGCCTCCTGAGTAGCTGGGATTGCAGGTGTGTGTCACCATGCCCAGCTAATTTTTTTTTTTTTTTTTTTTTGTAGTTTTAGTAGAGACGGGGTTTCACCATGTTGGCCAGGCTGGTCTCAAACTCCTGACCTTGTGATCCGCCCACCTCAGCCTCCCAAAATGCTGAAATTACAAGTGTGAGCTACCGTGCCTGGTCGGCTTAAGTTTATTTTTAATACTCCATAATAAAAAAGATGTAAAGTACTTTATAGGTTTGATAATATTTCAACAAATATTTCTGTGCCTGGTTTATGCCTGACAATGTGATTGGTGCCATACAGGATGCAAACATTTACTATCTCTACTTCTCCCATTCTTCTTGATCTATTTCTAATCAGGCTTTCACCCCATCATTTCTCAGAAACTGCTCTTGTCAAAATCTAGGGATTTTGCAATGACTTCCGCATTGCAAAATCTGATTGTCAATTCTTACTCCTCATCTCACTTGACCCTGAAGCAGCATTTAAAACAGTTGTCATTCCCTGTGTCTAGAAACCACATTCTCTTGACTCTCCTTCTATAGTACCTCTGTAGCCACTTCTTCCCAGTCCTTTATAGTTTCTCCTTACCTTCCCAAACACTGAATTGCTGCAGAAGTCCTCCTCTCTTCTCTATTACACTTACTCCCTTGTTGATCCCATTCTTATGGTTTTAAATGCCATCTATAATCTAACAATTCCCCCACTTTATATATTCAGTTCAGAAAACTCATAAATCCAGTCCAAACTCATATCAAATTACCTATTTACTATATTCTCTTGAGCGTCTAACATGCTTCTCAAAATTAACATGTCTAAAACTGAACATAGCCATCTTCCAATACCTATTTCTTCAGCAGTGTTCCCTATTTCAGTTAATTTCTATTCTTCCAGCAGATCAGACTAAACACTAGAGTCATCTTTGACTCCTCTCTTTCCCATTCCATATCCTATTTGCTATGGATTGAATTCTGACCACCCTCCCCCCCAAATTCATGTTGAAGCCTAATCCTTAGTGTGACTATATTTGGAGATAGGGCTTTTAGGAGATAAGTAAGGTTAAATGAGGTCATAAGAGTGGTGTTTTGATCCATTAGGATTGGATTGGTGGCCTTACAAGAAAATCTCTCTTTCTCTGTCCATGCACCAAGGAAAGGCTACATCTCTTTCTCTGTCCGTGCACCAGGGAAAGGTTTTGATCCATTAGGATTGGTGGCCTCATAAGAAAAGATCTCTTTCTCTTTCCATACACCAAGGAAAGGCTATTTGAAGACAGAGCAAGAAGGTGGTTATCTACAAGCCAGGAAGAGAGTCCTCACCAAAACACAACCATGCTGGTACCCTGATCTTCAACTTCCAGTCTTGAGCTGTTGAGAAAATAAACTTTTATTGTTTAAGCCACCCAGTCTATGGTATTTTGTTATGGCAGCCTGAGCAGACTAAGATACTTTTTATTACCAAAATCCTTTTGGATCTACCTTCAAAACATATTCATATTACAACCAGTCTCCCCAAATTCTGTTAGTACCTTAACTCAAGTTACTATCATCTGTCACTTGAAATAGAGCAATAGCCTCCTAACTATATACGGATGTCAGTCCTCCTCATTGAGATGCAGTCCATTTCCTCCCTGAAACTGAGCAGGCCTTTTGACTTGCTTTGACCAATAGAATTTGAAGAAATGATGCTGAGCCAGTTCCAGGCCTACCCCTTAAGGAGACGTGACACTTTCTACTTTAGCTCTCTTGGAACTTTGAGCCACCACGTGAGAAGTCTGATTACCCATTCGCAAGTGAAGCCTAAACAGCCCCTGTTCCTTCCAGACAACCCACCTGAGGCACCAGACACATGAGTGAAGCCATCTTGACATCCCAGTCACAGCCAAACTCACTCCTGAGTGCATCTGCATGATGAACCCAGCAATCCCCCCCATGGAGCAAAGGATCCATCCAGTCAACCCAAAGAATCATGAAAAATAATTGTTGTTTTAAAGTTTTGGAATAGCTTGTTATGCAACAATACATAATTAATACACTGGTCTCCCACTTTCAAGTTTGATTAACTTTCAGCTATTTTTCCACATAGGCAGAGTGATTCCATTAAAACATACATCAGATAATGTCACTGCACTAAGTAAACTCTACAAGGACTCTCATCTCCCTCAGAGTAAAGGTCGCAGTCGTTACAAGGTCCTACGTAATGTGGCCCTCACCACCACTCCATTACCTTTTTCTTATCTACTATTTGCTAACTTTGCTTTGTCCTCTTTTCTGTTCTGAAACAGGCTAGGCATGGTTCTGCCTCAAGGCCTTCGCACCATCTACTCTGTCTGCTTGGATTGTTCTTCCCACAGATTTCTTGCTCCCTTCTTCCTTCATGAAGAAATGTCATGAAATGTCACCTTCTCATTGAGGCCTTCTGTAGTACCCCAAATAATGGCCCCCAAAGATGTCCACATCCTTATCCCCAGAACCTGTGAATGTGTTATCTTAATGGCAAAAGTGACTTTGCAAATGTGCTTATATTTAAGGATCTTAAGGTGGAGATTATCCTGGATTATCCAGGATGGCCCAATGTAATCACAAGGGCCCTTATAAGTGAAAGGGGGAGGCAACAGAGAGAAGGAGATGTCATAATGAAAACAGATCCAAGTGATGAGATTGCTGGCTGGGGTGGAGGTGGAGGGGAGTACAATCCAGGGAATGCAAGAAGCCTCTAAAAGCTAGGAAATGTCAGGACACAAATTCTCCCCTAGAATCTCAGGAAGAAACCCAGGTTTATGGACACTGATTTTAACCCAGTAAGTCCGTTTTCTGACTGCTGACCTCCAAAACTGTAAGATAATAAATTTGTGTTACTTTAAGCCAACTGAGTTTGTGATAATTTAGTTATGGCAGCAATAGAAAACCAGCACACCTTCCTAGCCATCCTATCTAAAATGGCAACCCATGTCCTTCCTGGCACTTCCTATCTCCCTTCCATGTTTTTTTAAAATCATATATACAAGATATTTTGCTATTTTATCTATTGTCTTTTCCACCAGAAAGTAAACTCCACATAAATAGGGATTCATCTGTTTTATTCTTTGCGATATCTCCACTGCCTAGGATAGCATCTGCACATACTGCACACTCAGTACACATTTGTTGAATGAGGTCAGGTGCGGTGGTTCACATCTGTAATCCCAGCACTTTGGGAGGCCAAGGCGGGTGGATCACCTTAGGTTAGGAGTTCGAGGCCAGCCTGGCCAACATGGTGAAACCACATCTTTACTAAAAATACAAAAATTAGTTGGGCATGGTGGCATGTGCCTGTAATCCCAGCTACTTGGGAGGCTGTGGCAGGAGAGTCACTTGAATCTGGGAGGTGGAGGTTGCAGTGAGCCAAGATTGTGCCACTCCACTCAAGCCTGGGCAACAGAGTGAGACTCTGGCTCAAAAAAAAAAAAAAAGAAAAAGAAAAAGAAAAAAACCCATATTTGTTGAATGAACAAGTGAATAAACAAATGATATGCAAATATATTATCCCTATCTGTAGCTTGCCTTTTAATTTTGTTATAGTAACTTTGGTTGAAAAGAAGTTCTAAAATCTTTAATCAAATGTATCAATCTTTTCAACTTGTATATTTTATGCCTTGTTTAATCTACTGTCTTATATCAAAATTATAAAAGTATTACCCTGTATTTTCTTATAAAAGTTTTAAATCTTTTCTTTTTCCACTTAGATCATTAATCAACTTGGAATTGGTAAATGATTGTCCCAGGACCACATATTGAATATTTTACCATTTCTCCACTGATTTGTAACAACATAGTGGTTATATATCCCGTTTATACATGGGTCTGTCTCTAGGTTTCCTGTTCTGTTCCAGTGGTCTGTTTGCTTACCCTTCTACTAATAGCACATTGGCCTAATTACCGTAACTTTATAATATGGCTGAATCTCTGGAAAACCACATACCCCTCCCCTCCTCTTTCTACAATATTCTTATATTTTGCAACTGGCCTTTAATATTTTATATTAGTTTTAACAATACCTTATATACCCACATATATTAGATACTCTTAGCATCACTATAGCATCTAAAAATTGGAAATTATTTAAATGTCCACCAATACATTAGTTAAATAAATTAGGTTATACTCACACAGTGGAATACGATACTGGCTTTCAAAAGAATGAGGTAAATTTACATATTTACATTAAAAGGTATTCAAGATATCAGAAAAAAGGGCAAGTTGCAAAACAATAGAGTAAGAACCTATTCATGAATTTTTAAAAATGTAACTTGGGTTACATGTAGAAAAAAATGTGGACAAGAAAACACCAAATGTTAACAGTGGTTATATCTGAGGATCAGGAATAGGAAGAACATTCACTTTCTAAGGTATGTATTCCTATAATTCGTAGATATGACAATAACCAAGTATTACTTTTACAATAGAATACATAGGTTTTAACTTTGGTTAAAGCAAATACATATATATATATATATATATATATATTTATTTATTTATTTTTTGAGATGGAGTACCGCTCGGTTGCCCAGGCTGGAGTGCAGTGGCATTATCTCAGCTCACTGCAAGCTCCGCCTCCCAGGTTCATGCCATTCTCTTGCATCAGCCTCCCGAGTAGCTGGTACTACAGGCGCCCGCCACCATGCCTGGCTAATTTTTTGTATTTTTTAGTAGAGACAGGGTTTCACCGTGTTAGCCAAGATGGTTTCGATCTCCTGACCTTGTGATCTGCCCGCCTTGGCCTCCCAAAGTGCTTGGATTACAGGTGTGAGCCACTGCCCCGGCCGCAAATATATCTTAATGTTAAATATGTACTTTTCTGATGATAAAATTATGAGAAATGTTATTTTCATTTTGTTTTCCAAATTGTTTACAATAAGTATACATTATAATAAAGGTGGAAGCATTATTTAGAAAAATATTAACAATGTTTTTTAATATTGGGGTATGGTGATTTTTTTCCTTCCTCTCTATAGAGCTCGAGTTTTCCATGACAAATTTATTGCTTAATATGCAATTCTGCTTAGCATCCATTCCTTGAATGAATCACCCCTTTCATACTCTCCTGGTAAATTGCCCTTCAATAGTCCTGGTATGGCTGCAATTTGAAGGATCTTCACCATTCCAAGCATAGGCTTTGCTGGTGAAGAAGTGATAGAACAAAGGAGAAGAGCATTCATGAAGGAACACTGGCTTGAGACCCTCATTTGTCCCTTTAGGGCGCTTCAAACCACTAACCCAATGGTTCTCAGCAAAAGGTGATTTTCCTCTCAGAAGATGTTTGGCAATGTCTGGGGACCTTTTTAGTTGTCATAACTGGGGAGTGGGAATAGGGTTGCTACTAATATCTAGTGAATAAAAGCCGAGGATACATTTTACAGTGTACAGGACAACCTCCCACACACAACAAAGAATTTTTCAGTCCACAAATGTCAATAGCGTAGCAGCTAAGAAACTAAGAAACCCTGTGCAGGGCAGTGGGGGCTTCGCAGCAGGAAGACACCTGCTAACTGACCTTGGCTACCAAAAGGAAAGGAAACAGGATCACTGTTTCACAATAGAAGCCGGGAGAAGTACAGCTGGATCACAAGAGATCCCCAGGGGTCCTTCGTTGTATACCACGTGCAGTGGTGAAAATTATCAGCTGACTATAGCAACCCATCACAGACAGAACCACTAAGGATTCAAGCCCCAAGAAATAAAGGTGTACATTGCCCTATCAGGCAAAGAACTTCAACCAGCTTCAGTGTGAACGAAAGATAGGCAAAACGTGGAATAGCTCGTAGGAGAGGAAAATACCAGTTATAGCCTCAAGACCAGCTGTACGAAGAAGAGCTATAGGCTCTACCTCTATTTCTTTGCCTGCTGCATCTTACATTAACATTTTTTTCCTTTTCTTTACCATGCAATTGTATCTGTGGTATAATGGTGGTTGTTACATTTGCTGTTTGTCCATAATTATGGAGAAAATATTGACCGTGAACTAGAGTAGAAATGAACTAAGAGGATCTTGAACTCTGGGGACAGTGGCTTGTGGTAACATTTGGATATTTTTATTTCCGTTTCCATTGAGTGGTATAAAAATTCCTTTCAAAAGAGGAATTTTCTGAGAAGTTGAACCTCTCCAGGTGCCCAAGAATAGATATCATAAACTTTTGATTGAACAGAAGACAAAAAGAAAAAGATATCTGCATGTAGATAACTGATAGACACAGAGAATTAAGGACCTCACTGATGACTTCCATAGAATTTTTTAAATGCTAATGGAAACAGAGTCAGGTAGGAGAATGTCAGCCTTTAAGGAAATTAGCAATGAGGAATGGACTTTACTTCATAAATTTGTTTTGCCATTTTTGCGGGAGGGGGGAGCTAACAGCTGCATTTTCAGAATAATCTCTATGTATAAAGTCACATGAATGGATTTCAAAAGTTGTAGTTGGGTAAACAGCATCTTCCTTTTATCAAAATTACTTTTTCCATTTAGATCGGTTCAAATCCCTGAATAAATTCCTTTTCTGATAAACTAGTTATAAAGGAGTGCATAGTTGCAATGAAAAACTCTTAATTGGTACAGAAAGTGTTATGAAGAAGAGTTTCAGGGCACAGATCCTCAAGGAAGTGATTATTGAGCTTAGTTGGATCTGAAGACACTGAGGATTCAAAGAGAGTGTTTCTCAGGTGGATTATAGCATATAGAGGCAAAAGAGTTATTGTTATTTCCTATGCCAACTGTAATGAAGTGCCTGAAGGAAGGTTTTGGGGGACAAGTGGCATGGTTCCTTAAGTGCTGCCAAACTTTAAAGAAAGATAATGACAGGCTTAAGATAAAAATTGTTGGCTCCAAACAGAAAACCAAGGGCTGTCTTTAACTGCTAAGAGAACATTTAGGTTACTAGCCTCAGAAATGAAGTAACAAAATCAAACTCAAAATTTGAAACTGTGGACTGTAAAATTGAAGAGTAAGTTGTATTTACAGCATCACCAGATCTCATGCAAAATTAGTGCAGTGACTGGGATAGATTGGAAGACCCTGAGAATTGAAATGAGGAAAGAGAGGAGAATTTGGGTGACTTAGATTATTCCAAACTCCACTGCACATTCCTTGCAAGCTGGAATTTCCCAACCCACACATCTAGCGAGGCTATTCTTGTTTTGCTTGAAGATCTTATCACAACCTTGCCTCAGACACTTACTTTGTAGGAGGTGGCCAAATTCTCTCATGCCCCATTTCTATCGCTACTAATTTGCCTTTGTATCTACAATTAGGGCCAATTGTATCAGGCACATGAAGGCCAATTATAAAGTCAAACTCTGAAGAGAAGGCTCATAAAACAAAACAGTTTTGTTCATTTATATGGCAAGAACCTGAAGAATATCAATGATAATGCATTCTTAGAGTGTTAGACGAGGGAAAGGGGAATCATTTAAGATCGAACACCTTTATTGAAAGGTGTTCAAGCAGATGGGAGTGATTTTAGTAGTTCATGTATTCAATTATCTAAAAACAGGACTCAATGGTAGCCAAAAACAAAATGTAATAATGTTGCAATAAATTTCTTTCTACTAAATACAGGAAGGAAGATGGGAATGTTAGAATGGATTTATCAAATATGTCTACTCAGCCATCATTAACTATATCCAATAAGAGGACTCTTTTTAGTAGTCTGGGGGTACAAATAGTTGATTCTGCCATTGAAATGGACTCTTTGGTTTCAGTGGGGTTTATGGGATAATAATTTAAAAAGCAAGGTGGGCATGGTTATTATAATAGACAGCAGGGTAAGAGTAATAATCAAAATGGTTCTAGATCACATAGACCCTAGGACCAAACTGCCCACTAAGTTCCTAGCAGATAGAGCCTCACGTAAGCCTCCTTGGTTGAACAACACCATCCCTCATCTAATTCTCCTCCTGAATAAATTCAGAACTTAGAGATCTTTGAAGAAAAAGCATGGTAAGATACTCTTGAAGAAGACACCAGCAATAACATCACTAGCACATTCTTTAAATTATCCTCCTAGGCTTCCACTTAGGGATTTGTGTTCATTTACCAGGGTTATTATGGCACAGACTAATTGGGATCCAGGAAGCTACTATGGTCAACTGGTAAGTGTGGGAGTTTATTGGGATTAGGTGATGAACAGGGTTGTTGTTTTGTTTTTTGTATGCCTCATGGTGCACTCAATGGGACTCTTAGCCCATTCTATTGTCACTTCCTGAATAAATAAATATATAGTTGGAATACAAGTCCTCAACAATTGGCAGAATTTTCACTTTGACCTTCTGATCTGTGAAATATATACTATAATTGTAGGAAGGACCAAGTGGAAATCTTTGAAGCTCTTCCTATCAAAAGGCAAAGCCAAAGCAATACTACATTCCTAGAGAAATCTGAGGCTATTACCATCATCAAAGACTTGAAAGAAACAGGAACGACTATTCTTAGCACATCCCTGTTTAACTTCCTTCTTTGGCCAGTGCAAAATGAGTCTTGGACAGTGAGAGTGTTAATTAGGCAGTGATTCCAATTGCAGGTGTTCTAGGTAGAGTTTCTTTTCTCAAGTAAATCAACACAGCCCCCAGCATCTGAAATTATAGCCATTGATCTAACTGGTTCGTTTTTCTTTCCATAAATAAGAAAAGAACGTCAGACGTAGTTTACTTTTACCTCACAGGGATACCAGAACATACTCACTTCTTATGTCAAGGCTGTCAGCTCAACAGCTTTGTGCAAGAATTCAGTCTGCAGAGATTTTGTTCATAATCACTATCCTGTAGGACATTGCTTTGGTCCACTTATCAAGAGAATCATGCTAACTTAAAGTAACATTTTTAAATGTCTTCAGATGTTCAGAGTTCCATCATTTGTAACAGCAAATCAAGAAACTGTCTAAATATCAACAATAAGGACATGAACAAAATCATGGTCTAGCTATGTGGTATAATATGAAAAAAAATTTACCAAGAACTTGAAACATATTGGCAAATTTTTATATTACTATACTAAGTGAATAAATGGTACAGTATAATCATACTTATGTTTTTTACTATGCACAGAAAATGATATTAACAGTATAATCTGCTGGGTGCAGTGGCTCACACCTGTAATTTCAGCACTTTGAGAGGCTGATGCAGGAGGCTAGCTTGAGTCCAGGAGTTCAAGACCAGCCTGAGCAACATAGTGAGACCCTGTCTCTACAAATAATTAAAAAATTAGTGGGGTGGTTGAGCTACTAGGGAGGCTGAGGTGAGAGGATTGCTTGAGCCTAGGAGATTGAGGCTGCAGTGAGCCAAAATCATGCCACTGCACTCCAGCCTGGGCAACAGAGCAAGACTCCATCTCAAATAAATAAATAAATAAATAATAAAATCAATGATAAGGGTTCAAGCAATACATGCACACATATTGGTGAATGGAATCCAAATTCTATAACCTTTTGCAAAGTAATTTGTAAATATATGTCAAAAGCCTTAAAAAAATTCATATACAGAACTACCATTTGACCTAGCAATCCCACTACTGAGCATCTACCCAAAGGAAATCATTATATTAAAAAAGACCTGCACTCGTATGTTTATTGCAGCACTATTCATGATAGCAAAGTCACAGAATCAACCTAAGTGTCCATCAATGGTTGACTGGATAAAGGAGGTGTGGTACATATACACCATGGGATACTCTGCAGCCAAAAAAAGAATAAAATCATGTCCTTTTTAGCAACATGGATGCAGCTGGAGACCATCATCCTAAGTGAAGTAACTCAGAAACAGAAAATCAAATACTGCATGTTCTTATAAGTGGGAGCTACACAATGGGTACACATGGCCATAAAGATGGAAGTAATAGAAACTGGGGACTCCAAAGGTAGAAGGGTAGAAGGAGAGTGAGAGTTTAAAATATTACCTATTAGATACAATGTTCTCTGTTTGGATGATGGGTATACTAGAAGCCCAAACTTCACCATTACCCAATATATCCGTGTAACAAATCTGCACATATACCCCCGAATCTAAAATTTTAAAAAGTTTGTTTTAATGTAATAAACCTACACGTTCTGCACATGTACCCCAGAACTTAAAGTATATTTAAAAAGTTTGTTTTAATGTTCTTATTATTTGTTCCAACCATTTCACTCCCAGGAATCTCCCCTAAAATTATTGAGATGCAAATAAAGCTTTAGATACAGAAATATTCAATGCAGCATTACTTCTATTAATCATACTTGAGAACAACTTAAAACTCTCAAATGTGGGAATAATTATATTAATTCATGACACCTGTATGAAATGAAATATTAATACAGGGTTTATGAGTTAATTATTCAGATTTTGATAACATTTAAAAAGTTTGTGATATGCAAACTTATAAAGCAAGACCTAAGTTCACATATGCTATGATATCAATCTATTAAATATGTGCATTTTATGGAAATACTGATTCAGAAACACAAGTCAGCATAATATATGGCCAAGGATTTTTCACTGAAATAGGAATAGTGAAAAACCTGAAACAAATGTCCACCAGTAGGATTATTTCAGCAAATTATGGTATATTCATTCAGTAGGATAATATAGGGCTGTTAAAAGAATGAGGTTAGAACTATATGTACTAACATGGAGATGCTTTCAAGATAAGAGAGTTCAGTGGCATAAAAGTAAGACAGTATTTAATGTAAGAAAAATAGAATCCAATTTTCATTAAAATAGTAACAGTATATGCATATAAAGAAAGGATGGAAAAAAACTTTTAACAGTGATTCTTTCTGGGAGTCAGAATTATAGATGTTTGCTTTATATTGTATGTATTTCTGCAGTGTAACCCAGCATGTATTATGGTTGTGATTAAAAATTTTTTTAATTTAATTCATTTTTAAAAATTTTTTGTGGAGAGAGGGACTCGTTATATTGAGCAGGCTGGTCTGAAACTCCTGGCCTCAAGTGATCCTCCCACCTAGGCCACCCAAAGTGTTGGGATTACAGGCATGAGCCACCGCACCCAGCCAAAAAAAACCTTTTAACTTTAAGTTTTTTTTTTTTTTTTTTGAGACGGAGTTTCACTCTTGTTGCCCAGGCTGGAGTGCAATGGCGCGATCTTGGCTCACTGCAACCTCCACCTTCTGGGTTCAAGCGATTCTCCTGCCTCAGCCTCCCAAGTAGCTGGGATTACGGGCATGTGCCACCACACCCAGCTAATTTTTGTATTTTTAGTAGAGACAGGGTTTCGCCATGTTGGTGAGGCTGGTCTCGAACTCCTGACCTCAGGTGATCCATCTGACTTGGCCTCCCAAAGTGCTGGGATTACAGGCGTGAGCCACTGTGCCTGGCCGACTTTAAGATTTTTAATGAAGGCATGAATACCACCAAAATGTAAAGATTGTTTATATCTACATATTTACTGGCGTTTTCAATTTTCTGTATACATTTGAATTGTTCCAAATTGTCTATGGCAGCTTTCCTAATCTATTGAGGAAACATTATTTAGAAAAAGAATAACAGTGAATATCTTTTGTTAGTGGGACATGGTAGGTTCCTATCTTCCCCATTTTCTGGATTTTTTTATTTTTCCAAAAGTGCTTATATTAGAATATATTATTAGATGTTATTATATTATTATATTATATAATATGTTGTTTTGCCATGCCCAGTATTATTTCCTTTCGGCACTTGTTCTTCTCTATGCCATATAATCCTAAATCAATCTATTATCTCTCATGGAATTTGACTTTAAAACAGACACACCCTAGGAGGAAAAATGATTGTAGCTGAGTCATTTGCTTGACTTCCCAAGGATAAAATCCCTGAAACTGCACTGGTTCCTGTTCTCCCCAAGGACTCATTGTTCATCATTAATTTTGATGCTGGTTGCTCGTCAGAACCTCAAATAAATTCTTTCTTATTACCTAAGTTAGAGTTCATTTCTATTGCTTGCCACACAAGAACTTTAACTGATTCAGAAATTGTAACCACAAAGTGAATCACAGGGAACTGTGGAGAACACAGAGTTGGTCATGAGGAAAAGATGAAAGCAAAAGAGAGTCCTGTTTTACATTCCAAGATGAGAAGATAGCAGCCCACACACAGTACACAATGGCAAAATGTCATTACCTGTGACCATCTAGGCCCATGTGACCTCTGCAAGTGAAGTTCAATCACTTTGTAAAACATTTTGTCATTATCTGTTGAAGTTGAACCTGTGCATATCTCATGACCTAGCAGTTTCACTCTTGGTACACTCACGCACCAAGAGTCTCATAAAAGAACATTCAGAGCAACAGTACTTGGAGTAGCCAGAGACTAAAGAAAACTGAAATTTCCATTAACAATTTAAATATTTTTGTTTCTGTTTGTGAAATAGTTGCAAAAATCCTAAACAAAAACAATAGCAAAGCAAATGCAGCTTTGTCTAAAAGGATAATGAGCGCCTATAAATTTCTGTTTATTTCTGTAGTGAAAGCTTGGTTTAACATTTGCTATATTAAACATCAAGACTTACTATAAAGTTAAAGTAATTTAAACAGTATAGGCTATGGACGTACAATTTATGACAAGTCTTGATTTTTGCATTTGTCTTTACAAAAGAGAGTGTCGGCGGGGGCAGTGGCTAACGCCTGTAATCCCAGCACTTTGGGAGCCAAGGCGGGTAGAATGCTTGAGCTCGGGAGTTCAAGATCAGCTTGGGCAACATGGCAATGCCTTGTTTCTACAAAAAATACAAAAATTAGCTGTGTGGTGGCTTGGGCCTATAGTTCTAGCTCCTGGGGGGCTGAGGTGGGAGGATGGCTTGAGTCAGGGAGGTTGAGGCTGCAGTGAGCCAAGATCATGCCACTGCACTCCAACCTGGGTGACGGAAATGAAACCCTGTCTCCAAAAACAAAAAAGTGTCCTTTAATTTTTCTTTGTTCTCTTTTTTTTTTTTTTTGGATGTCTTTTTTCGAGTTTGGGTATCAAGGCAATGCTGGCTTCTTAAGAACAAATTGGGGAGTGGTTCTTCTTTCCATATCTTATTTCTCTGGATGAATTTGTGTAAAACTAATGTTACTTCTTCCTGAAATGTCGGTGGAATTTATCACCAAAATAATTAGCCCATGAGGTGCGTGTGTGTGTATTCCTGTTAAACTGAACTGTTTTTCCTTTAACCACGAAATTCTTTTTCTTTAGTAACAATTTTCACTTCATTATTTTTTAAATTTTTGTTTTATTGATTGATTGATTGGCTTTGAGAAAGGATCTCACTCTGTTGGCCAGGCAAGGGATCCACCCGTCTTGGCCTCCCAAAGTGCTGGGATTACAGGTGTAAGCCACTGCACTCAGCCCAGAACTGTCTTTTTATATTTCACTGGTTGGATCAAATTTTCTTCTGTTGGTTTAAGTGCTATCCTTTTGTTACTTTTTTTCTTATGATAATTGTCCTTTTCTTAACCCAACTGAAATGATTTCTTAGGCTTATCCGCATCTATATCTTCCGCTCAGACAAGCACTTTAGCTTCTAACATTTCTTATAGATACAATTTTAATTGTGAGGTTTTAAAAAATGTTTTTCAAAAAATGTTTGCCCTTCCTTTGTTATCAAATTATCAATTCATCCTCTATATTTTCGATCTATTGCAGCATTCCCTTGAGTTTTTCTCATTTGACTGCTTCTCCAGTAATTTTTTTTTTTTTTTTGAGACAGAGTCTCACTCTGTTGCCCAGGTTGGAGTGCAGTGGCACGATCTCGGCTCACTGTAACCTCCGCCTCCCAGGCTCAAGCGATTCTCCTGCCTCAGCCTCCTGAGTAGCTGGGACTACAGGTGCACGCCACTATGCCCGGCTAATTTTTGTATTTTTTAGTAGAGACGGGATTTCACCATATTGGCCAGGTTGGTCGTGAACTGCTGAACTCGTGATCTGCTTGCCTCGGCCTCCCAAAGTACTGGGATTACTAGGCCTGACTCACCGCGCCTGGCCTCCAGTAATATTTTTTAAATAACCTTTTGTGTGACAAACCTGTTGTATGCCTGAGACTATCTTTAACATTATTATTACACACATTTAAATGAGAGTTTGGCTGAATATAAAATTCTAGGCACAAAATGCTTCTTCAGTACTTCTATTACTTCATTATCTTCCTGTGTCCAGCATTCTGATAAAATGTGTCAATCTAATTATTGTTTCTTTGAAAAACAAGCTTTTAAATGTTGTATTCATCTTAGCTATTCTTTTTTTTTTTTTTTTTTTTTTTTTGAGACAGAGTCTCGCTCTGTCGCCCAGGCTGGAGTGCAGTGGCGCGATCTCGGCTCACGGCAAGCTCCGCCTCCCGGGTTCACGCCATTCTCCTGCCTCAGCCGCCCAAGTAGCTGGGACTACAGGCACCCGCCACCACGCCCGGCTAATTTTTTGTATTTTTAGTAGAGACGGGGTTTCACCGTGTTAGCCAGGTATGTTAGCTATTCCTACCTTTCGTTGTGTTATGTCTAGGTATAGGTTTTTCCTTATCTCTCCTCTTTAGCCTTCTCTGAGCCCTTTAAATCTCGAGACTTCCATCTTTAGTTTTGCGGAATTTACCACCATTAGCTTCAAATATTTTATCCCCTTAGTTTGTTTCTTTTCTCTTATTCTCCAGATGTTGGCACGTCTACACTTCATTTCACTTACCTTTATCCTCCTCTCCCTTCTATTTATCTTGCTTACTAGTTCCTGCTTTGGTTCTATCCATCTGCTATTTGTGTCACAGAACCACAATATCTGTGTTTAAATCCTAGCCTCCCCTTGGGCAATTTACTTAACCTCTTTGTACCTCAATTCTTTCATGTGAAAAGTAGAAATACTAATAGTACCTACCTTGGAAGATTGTCGTGGGAGCTAAATGTATTGGTACTGTATATGAATGCACATAAAGCATTACTTGGTACATAGTAAATAATATATAAATGCTAGTTATTATTATCTATTGTGTTCTTTATTATATTGTTCATACCTATTATTTCTACTTGTTCTTTCTTTGACCTTTTGTACCAGCTTCATATTACTAATATCTTTCGTGAGGATATTTGTTGCTTATTTTTAAATTCACAGCCTATCTGTACCAATAATTCTGCTTTCAAAATTCAAGTAGTGTATGCAATTCAGTTTTGTTGTTTTTCCAATTAGGGAAGGGCCAAAGCCCAGGGTCTAGTTTGTGTTCCTCTTGGTGACTGTAAAGTAATAAAAGAGATGAGCCTCAGGGCAGAGAGCCCCAGGGATCAGGAAGGGGCTGGTCTCAGCCCTGCTTCTTGCCACCACACAAGACAAACTCCTTTGATCAGGGATTTGCTCTTCAAGTAATAGACTCTGCGCACTGGGAAGAGACAACTCGGAGTGTAATGCGCAAGTCTTGGTGGTTGGAGAGGGAGCGGGTGCAGGTGTGAGTGTTTGAGAAAGTCTGATCAGTTAGCTTCTGTTTTCATTAGTACCCCTCCTCACCCCTGCAGGCCTTTGAGGCTGCCCTAGTATTATCCTGAGATACCAGCTGGCCAGAGATTGCTTCCATGATGGGCTTTCCAGGGCAATGTGGGAGAGAAGCAGGGTTAGAATTTAAAAGCCCGTCCTGGCGCGGTGGCTCACGCTTGTAATCCCAGCACTTCGGGAGGCCGAGGCGGGCGGATCACGAGGTCAGGAGCTCGAGTCCACGGTGAAACCCCGTCTCTACTAAAAATACAAAAAAAATTAGCCAGGCGTGGTGGCGGGCGCCTGTAATCCCAGCTACTCGGAGAGGCTGAGGCAGGAGAATGGCATGAACCCGGGAGGCGGAGCTTGCAGTGAGCCGAGATTGCGCCACTGCACTCCAGCCTGGGCGACAGAGCGAGACTCCATCTCAAAAAAAAAAGCCCGTCCTTACGTTTATGCCTTTTCCTTCAGTGGCCCTTCACCCCAAGCCATTCTCCTCACCAGGCTGAGGCCTCCACTGGCCATCCCCTTCCTCACACAAGATAATGAATCCTTTAGTCTGTACTGAGGTTTCTCACAATTTTTATGTTGAGTCATCAAATCCTTGCTTTGCTTTCATTTCTGACTTGGTGAGATGGAGCCAACAGTCTGCGCTAGTCACTTTCTTGTCAGGAGACAGAAATTTTCTAGGCCTTTTTCCTTCTCCGGTTTCAAAAATAAACTAGATTGTCAAACATTGTGTTTTGGATGAAAGATACCTAGAAAGCTATAGTTATTTAGAAGTTCAGTTTGTCTCTTAAAAGAGCACCATGGATTTATACTCTTTGAAATAGGGCTTCATAGAAAGGCCAAGCACCCCTACCAACCCCCTAAATACAGGAGATGCCTTTTTTTGTTGTTGTTGTTTTTCTCTTTAAAGCATAGTGCTTGTACGTAACTTGGTAACTATATATTGACGTGATTTTGATCTATATTTAACTCTGTCATGAGATACTTTTAAAAGAACCAACTAAACCATCTGTAATGGAAAGTCTCTGTCATTCTTAATTTTAAATAATTGACGAAAGAGTCTAAGTGCAAGTTCTGATGAAGGGTGTGTGCACGTGTAGAACAAATTCCTTCCATGATTAGTCAAGCTACCTGACTTCAAACAAGTTTTATTTTTGTCTCTATTGCTGTTAAACTGCATGGCCTATTTCTGCTGGGCTCACAGCAGGTTTGATCAACGTGTTTGGCCAGGGTAAACCAATAAATCCCTAAATAAATCAACTTGTTTGGGCAAAACAAATGACTCTATTATGACATGAACCAAGCAGAAACTTCCCCTGCAACTTTTCTATGAATATGCCATGTTTCATGTCCAAAGGTTCCACCCGCTACTTCATGGAGCAAAGCTGTTGTACCTGGCTTAGAGCACGTTGGAGCTGACACAAGTTTAGGAGTCTGTGTCATACTGTTGCTTTGACTCAGAATTGAGTGATGGACAGATTAATGTTACCTGGAGAACATCTGATCTTAATCTCAAATCTGCCTCTGGTTTTGGTGAGACTGTTGAGAGCTCTGAGAAAGAAAACAGACATGCTCTCCTATCTGGCATGTCAGAATAAATGAAATACCTTTAATTTTTAACGGCACCCTTTTGAAAGTGCCTAAATAAGCCTGTAGAAGTATGAGTTTCTGCCATACTTTGTGCAGTTTCAAGTTTACTGAAAATGTAGTTTCTCATATCTGGTATTTCACAATGAGTTTTCCTGGTTCTCAGTGATTAACAGGTACCTGTATAACAAGAAAATCTATGGCTGTTACAGTTTACACATAGTCCCAGGCATTCCATACTCAAATATAGATATTTGAAATGATCACTAGCAGCCAAAGTGTGTCCTTGTATTGGAGTAGGACATATTTAGAGGCAGCACTGTGGAGCAAAATGTGGAGCAAAATAGCGTAGTTTTGGGAGTTAAATGAGCCTGTTTTTGAGTACTGACTCTGCCAGCGAGTTGAAGCTTATGCTTTCAAGCATATAATTTTATCTCTCTGGGCCTCATCTGTGTAATGATGCTAATTAAGTGAGATGATGTATGGAAAGTGTCTGATACGTAGAGATGCTTAAATGATAGTTGCAACGAACCATTAAAGTTTGCCTAATAAGCATTTATTTTAATGTGTTCTGATTTCCAGTAAAGAATGGAACACAAATTTTTCTCTCGCCTTTGAACATACACATGTCAGTATATAGAAAATTTATGTTACAGATATGCATATTGAGTTAATATACATAAATATGTCACATACCTCCCACATAATTCTGAAAGTTAGAAATTGGAAAGGCAATGAGATGGCATTCCATTTGTTTTCACCAGGATTTAAATCATTCCAGATCCTTTGAATGACCATAATATCAATTGAATGTAAACTGAAGTATTATATAGCTACATATTCCTGAGTTATTACATTTATTCCTGGAATGCAATAAAATGTTGTGACATTCTTATTTCATCACTTTCATTCATGCCCTTAGCCTCAGCATTTTTTACTATAAATTTTAAATATTATATATAATACATTATTTTAGACCTGTTTTAAAGATATTTACATAAGAAATAATACTTTTAATATATTAATAAAATTAGGGTAATATCATGCCAAAACTTGATAAAGGTAATTCTCACAGTATTTCAGACTTTTTCATTATTATTGTATCTGTTATGGTGATCTGTTATCAGTGATCTTTGATGTTACTACTGTAATTATTTTGGGGCATCACGAACAGCACCCATATAAGATGGCAAACTTAATTGATAAATGTGCTCTGTATGCTCCACCAATCAGCTCTGCCCCCATCTCTCTCTCTCCTCAGGCTTCCCTATCCCCTGAGACCTAACCTACAATAGCCTCTATGTGTCCAAGTGAACAGAAGATTTGCACATCTCTCATAAAGAAAGTTCTTAGAGACTACAAAGAGACTTGGATTCCCACACAATAAGTGGGAGACTTCAACACCCCACTGACCATATTAGACAGATCATCAAGGCAGATAATTATCAGAGATATTCAGGACCTGAAGCCAACACTCAACCAAATGGACCTAATAGACAGCTACAGGACTCCCCACCCCAAAAGAATGTGAGAATAATACACATTCTTCTCATCACAACATGGCACATACTCCAAAATCAGCCACACAACTGGACATAAAAAATACTCAGAAAATTTGAAAAAATAGAAACAACCACATTCTCAGACCACAGTGCAATAAAAACAGAAATCAATACTAAGAAAATCACTGAAAACCATACAGTTACTTGGAAACTGAATATCTGAACAGACCAACAATGAGTTCAGAAATTGAGTTGCTAATAAAAGGCCTATAGCCAAAAAAAAAGCCCAGGACCGGATGGATTCACAGCCGAATTCTACCAGATGTATAAAGAAGGGCTGATACCATTCTTACTGAAACTGTTCTAAAAAATTGAGGAGCAGGGACTAATTCCCAATTTTTCCTATAAGGCCAGCATCATTCTGATACTAAAACCTGGCAGAGACACAACAAAAAGAAAATGTCAGGCCAATACCTTTGATGAACATAGGTGCAAAAATTTGCAACAAAATACTAGCAAATTAAATCCAGCAGCACATCTCAAAGCTAATCCACCATGGTTAAGTAGGCTCTATCCCTGGGATGCAAGGTTGGTTCAACATATGCTAATCAATAAGTGTCATTCATCACATAAACAGAACTAAAAACAAAAACCACATGATTATCTCAATAGATACAGAAAAAGCGTTTGATAAAATTCAACATCCCTTCCTGTTAAAAACCCTCAACAAACTAGGCATTGAAGGAACATACCTCAAAATATTAAAAGCCATTTATAGCCACCCACAGCCAACACCATACTGAATGGGCAAAAGATGGAAACATTCCCCTTGAAAGCTGGCATAAGACAAAGATGCCATCTCTCACACTACTCTTATTCAACATAGTATTGGAAATCCTGGCGAAAGCAATCAGGCAAGAGAAAGAAAAGACATCCAAATAGGAAGAGAGGAAGTCAAATTATTACTGTTTATAGGCAATATGATTCTAGATCTAGAAAACCACATAACCTCTGTCCAAAAGCTCCTTGATCTGATAACTTCAGCAAAGTTTCAGGATACAAAATCAACATACAAAAATCAATAGCATTCCTATACACAAACAACATCCAAATCAACAGCCAAACCAGGAATGCAATCCCACTCACAATTACTACCAAGATAATAAAATACCTAGGAATACAGCTAACCAAGGAGATGAAACATCTCTACAATGAGAATTGCAAAACACTGCTCAAAGAAATCAGAGATGACACAAATGGAAAACCATTCTACGCTCATAGGTAGGAAGAATCAATATCATTAAAATGGCCATACTGCCCAAAGCAATTTACAGATTCCATGCTATTTCTATCAAACTACCAATGGCATTTTTCACAGAATTAGAAAAAACTATTTTACAATTTATATGGAATGAAAAAAGAGCCCAAATAGCCAAGGCGATTCTAAACAAAAAGAACAAAACTGGAGGCATCACATTACCTGACTTCAAACTATACTACAGGGCTGCAGTAACCCAAGTAGCATGGTACGGGTACAAAACAGACACATACACCAATAGAACAGAATAGAGAGCCCAGAAATAATGCCACACACCTACAACCATCTGATCTTTGACAAAGTTAACAAAAACAAGCAATGGAGAAAGGACTCCCCATTCAAAAATGGTGCTGAGATAGCTGGCTAGTCATATGCAGAAGATTGAATCTGGACCCCTACCTTATACTACATATAAAAATCAACTTGGCTGGGTGCGGTGGCTCATGCCTGTAATCCCAGCACTTTGGGAGGCTGAGGCGGGCGGATCACAAGGTCAGGAGATCCAGACCATCCTGGCTAACATGGTGAAACCCCATCTCTACTAAAAATACAAAAAAATTAGCCGGGTAGGGTGGCAGGCGCCTGTAGTCCCAGCTACTCGAGAGGCAGAGGCAGGAGAATGGCGTGAACCTGGGAGGCGGAGCTTGCAGTGAGCCGAAATCACGCCACTGCACTCCAGCCTGGGTGACAGAGCGAGACTCCGTCTCAAAAAAAAAAAAAAGAACATGAACACTTTTCCAAAGAAGACATACATGCGGCCAACAAGCATATGAAAAAATTCCCAGCAGCTCAAATCTTTAGAGAAATGCAAATCAAAATCACAATGAGATACCATTTCATAACAGTCAGAATGGCTATTACTAGAAAGTCAAAAAATAACAAATGCTGGTGAGGTTGTGGAGAAAGGGGAATGTTTATATTCTGCTGGTGGGAGTGTAAATTAGTTCAGCCATTGTGGAGAACAGTGTGGCAATTCCTCAAAGAACTAAAAATGGAATTACCGGCCAGGCGCGGTGGCTCACGCTTGTAATCCCAGCACTTTGGGAGGCCGAGGCGGGCAGATCATGAGGTCAGGAGATCGAGACCACGGTGAAACCCCGTCTCTACTAAAAATACAAAAAAAAAATTAGCCGGGCGTGGTGGCGGGCGCCTGTAGTCCCAGCTACTCAGGAGGCTGAGGCAGGAGAATGGCGTGAACCCGGGAGGCGGAGCTTGCAGTGAGCCGAGATTGCGCCACTGCACTCCAGCCTGGGCACAGAGCGAGACTCCGCCTCAAAAAAAAAAAAAAAAAATGGAATTACCATTTGACCTAGAAATCCCATTATTGGGTATATACTGCCATAAAGACACCTGCATGAATATATTCATTGCAGCACTATGTACAATAGCAAAAACATAGAATCAACCTAAATGCCCATCAATGGCAGACTGGGTAAAGGAAATAGGGTACTATATATACCATGGAATACTATGCAGCCATAAAAAGAATGAGATCATGTCCTTTGCAGCAACATGGTTGGAGCTGGAGGCCATTATCCTAAGCAAACTGTATTAGTGCATTTTCATGCTGCTGATAAAGACATACCTGAGACTGGGTAATTTATAAAGAAAAAGAGGTTTAATGGACTCACAGTTCCACATGGCTGGAGAGTCCTCACAGTCTTGGCAGAAGGTGAAAGGCACATCTTACATGGCAGCAGGCAAAGAGAGAATGAGAACCAAGTGAAAGGGGTTTCCCCTTATAAAACCATCAGATCTTGTGAGACTTATTCACTAGCATGAGAACAGTATGGGGGAAATCACCCCCATGATTCAATTATCTCCCACCAGCTCCCTCCCACAACAAGTGGGAATTATGGGAGCCACAATTCAAGATAAGATTTAGGCAGAGACAGCCAAACCATATCACAAACTAACACAGGAACAGAAAACCAAATACGGAGTGTTCGCCACTTTTAAATGGGAGCTAAACAATGAGAACACATGGATACTAGGAGGGGAACAACAGACACACGGGCCTACTTGAGGGTGGAGGCTGGGAGGAAGGAAGGAATAAAAAAAATCTGTTAGATACTATGCGTACTACCCAGATGATGAAGTTATCTGTACACCAAACCTCGTGAAATGCAGTTTACCTGTATAACAAACCTGCACATGGACCTCTGAAACGAAAATAAAAGTTAAAAGAAAAATGGGCAAAAATATAACCAGACAGATCTCTGAAAAAAGAGATATAAATTGACAATAAATCAATGACAGTGCACTCTCAATTACAGAAATGCAAATTAAAACAAAATACTATGTATACTTATCAGATAGGCAAAAAATACAAAGTTTGATAACACCCAGTGCTGTTAAGAGGAAGGGAAAATACACATTCATACATTTCTGGTGAAGATATAAATGGCACATCCATTTTGGGGACAAACTTATCACAATTTATTAACTTTTAAAATGTATTTTTGGTTTTATAGAAATGAACTGATGCCTGTGATTTGTAAAGTTCTCTGAAATGGAGCATTTGAACTCAAATTTATCAGCCATGTGCCTTGTGTAATGAAACCTAATCTAGATATAAAGGCTGAGTCTTAGGATTTGATATAAACAAGGAAAAAAAAAACACTGGCATATAGATAGGACTAAATCTATATACTTCAGTTTTTTTCTTTGAGGTACAACCATAACTCCATGTAAGTACTTATATACATGATTCTGTCAGTCAAAAGAAAAATCCAAGTAAATGCTGCTTGAAGATGTAGAAACACCATAGAGTTTAGAGCCAGGCCAACCCATGAGCATATCTTCTCTCTAGTGCTTACTTGGTATGGGACTTGAATAAGACATTTTCATTAAGATTTGGAAGCCAGGCCTGGTGGCTCACGCCTGTAATCCTAGCACTTTGGGAGGCCAAGTCAGGAGGATCGTTTTAGCCCAGGAGTTTGATACCAGCCTGGACAACATGGCAAAACCTTGTCCCTACAAAAAAATACAAAAATTAGCCAGGCATCGTTGCACACACCTGTGGTCTCAGCTACATGGGAGGCTGAGGTGGGGGGATCACTGGAGCCCAGGAGGAGGAGGTTGCAGTGAATTGAGATCATGCCACTGCATTCCAGCCTGGGCAACAGAATACCTTGTCTCAAAAAAAAATTTTTGGAAGTAAGTAGAGCAACCTCTGCTTCACAGAACTGTGGTAAGGACCAAATGAGATAACACATAAAGGTTCTATGGTGTTACCTGACACATAGTATATAGTGAAAAAATACTAACTACTAGTATTGCACTTTTAGCCCACTATCTTGGCTATTTACCCATTTAAAAATGCTGTTTTGTGCTTCATTTAATAGAGTTCTGGGGGAAAGGAGGCCATTTGAATTGAGTAGTTGTAATGCCTCTGCTATGATCTGAATGTTTGTATTTCTCCAAAATTCATAAGTTGAAACCTAATCTCTATGCAATAGATTAAGAGGTGGAGCCTTTGAGAGGTGACTAAGGTAATGAATGGGATTATTGCCCTTATAAAAGAGGTTTAATGGAGCCCTTTTGCCTTTCTGCCATGTGAGGACACATAGAAGGACCATCAATGAGGAACAGGCCCTCACCAGACACCAAATCTTCAGGCATCTTGATCTTGAACATATCAGCCTCCAGAACTGTAAGCAATAAACTTCTGTTGTTTATAAATTACCCAGTCTAAGATGTTTTGTTATAGCAGCTGAATGGACTAAGATAGTCTCTCCTGTTGTAAACATCCACTTGCTGTTTGTCTTTCAGTTCTTGCTATAAAGTTCTTACTTCATATCTTCAGTCAATACAAAGGTACTATTCCAGGTCCCTCTCTTGTTTTATGATTACTGTAGGTCAGGACAGCCGTGTGCAAAAATATCTTGCATTTCATAATGGTTGAACTTCCTTGTAGAAGCCAAACTGACAAAAGGGGCAGCTAATCCCAAAGAATGTCACAGTTTGCTGATGTGGAATCTATCATTGGAACTAGTAACATCTATTCATAGCAGTCCCATGGGTGACATTACATTTGTGTTTGGGAGATTGCAGAAGAAGAAGTCACTTACTGTTCTTTTGGAGCTGAGAAAACTCCAGGTCAAATTCAGCTTCAGTAAAATTTTTATTTATTCCAAAATATAATTGTACCTGCTTGAGATAAGAGAATCTGACATACTAGAGCCAGGTATGAAGAGTGGAGATTTGAGTGGTGATATGGTTTGGCAGTGTCCCCACCCAAATCTTATTTCAAAGTATAGTTCCCATAATCCCCATGTGTCGTGGGAGAGACCTGGTGGGAGGTAGTTGAATTATGGGGTCATTTACCCTCATGCTGTTCTCATGATAGGGGGTGAGTTCTCATGAGATCTGATGATTTTAGAAGGGGCTTTTCCCTGTTTTGCTCGGCACTTCTTCCTGATGTCATGTGAAGAAGGACATATTTGCTTCCCCTTCTGCCATGATTGTAAATTTGCTGAGACCTCTCCAGCCATCCTGAACTGTGAGTCAATTAAACTCCTTTCCTTTATAAATTACCCAGTCTCAAGTATGTCTTTATTAGCAGCATGAGAATGGAGTAATACAGTGAATTGGTACCAAGAGTAGGATGCTGCTCTAAAGATACCCAAAAATGTGGAAGCAACTTTGGAATTGGCTGACAGGCAGAGGTTGGAACAGTTTGGAGGACTCAGAAGAAGACAGGAAAATCTGGGACAGTTTGGAACTTCCTAAAGACTTGTTGAATGGCTTTGACCAAAGTGCTGATAGTGATATGGAAAACGAAGTCCAGGCTGAGGTGGTCTCAGATGGACACGGGGAACTTGTTGGGAACTGGGGCAAAGGTGACTCTTGTTATGCTTTAGCAAAGAGATTGGCAGCATTTGCCCCTGCTCCAGAGATCTGTGGAACTCTGAATTTGAGAGAGATGATTTAGGGTATCTGGCGGAAGAAATTTCTAAGTGGCAAAGTGTTTTGAACAAAGCAGAGCATTAACAAATCAGAGAAAACTGCTTTGACAAAGCAAAGCATAAAAGTTTGGAAAATTTGCAGCCTGACAATGAGATAGAAAAGAAAACCCCATTTTCTGAGGAGAAATTCAAGCTGGCTGCAGAAATTTGCATAAGTAATGAGGAATTGAATGTTCACCACCTAGGCAATGGGGAAAATGTCTCCAAGGCATGTCAGAGACCTTTAGGGCAGCCTCTGCCATCACAGGCCTGGAGGCCTAGGAGGGAAAAATGGTTTCCTCGGATGAATCCAGTGCCCCTCAGCTATGTGCAGCCTCAGGACTTGGTGCCCTGCATCCCAGCTGCTCCAGCCATTACCAATGTACAGCTCAGGCCATTGTTTCAGAGGGTACAAGCCCCAAGCCTTGGCAGCTTCCACGTGGTGTTGGGCATCTGTGTGCACAGAAGTCAAGAATTGAGGTTTGGGAACCTCTATCTAGATTTCAGAGGATGTATAGAAACACTTGCAAGTCCAAGCAGAAGTTCACTTCAGGGATGGAGCCCTCATGGAGAACCTCTGCTAAGGCACTGCAGACAGGAAATGTGGGGTTGTAGCCCCACGCAGAGCCCCCACTGGGGCACTACCTAGTGGATCTGTGAGAAGAGGGCCACCATCCTCCAGACTCTAGAATGATAGATCCACTGACAGCTTGCACTGTGTGCCTAGAAAAGCCACAGACACACAATTCTAGCCATGAAAGCAGCTTAGAGGAGGGCTTTACCCTGCAAAGCCACAGAAGCAGAATTGCCCAAGGCCATGGGAGCCCACCTTTTGCATCAGCATAACCTGGATGTGAGACATGGAGTTAAGGGCGATCATTTTGGAACTTTAAGGTTTAATGACTGCCCTATTGGATTTTAGACTTGCATAGGGTCTGTAGCCCCTTTGTTTTGGCCAATTTCTGCCATCTGGAATGGGTGTATTTACCCAATGCCTGTGCACTCATTGTATCTAAGAAGTAACTAACTTGCTTTTGTTTTTACAGGCTGATAGGCAGAAGGGACTTGCCTTGTCTCAGATGAGACTTGGACTTCATTTGGACTTGGACTTTTGGGTTAATGCTGGAAGCAGCTAAGACTTTGGAGGACAGTTGGAAAGCATGATTGTGTTTTTAAATGTGAAAACATGAGATTTGGAGGGGCCAAGGCTGGAATGATATGGTTTGGCTGTGTCCCTACCCAATCTCATCATGAATTGTAGTTCCTATAATCGCCACATGTCATGGGAGGGACCCAGTGGGAAGTAATTGAATCATGGGGGCATTTACCCTCATTCTGTTCTCACGATAGTGAGTTCTCTTGAGATCTGATGGTTTTATAAGGGGCTTTTCCCCCTTTTCCTCAGCATGTCTCCCTCCTGCTGCTATGTGAAGGAAGACATGTTTGCTTCCCCTTCCACCATGATTATGTTTCCTGATACCTCTCTAGCCATGCTGAACTGTGAGTCAATTAAGCCTCTTTTCTTTATAAATTACCCAGTCTTGGGTGTGTCTTTATTAGCAGTGTGAGAATGGACTAATACAAGTGGACTGGAAGAAGACCTTAGTTTGGACCCATTCATTGAACATGAAGTGATGTTTATCCTTGGAATATGTTCATGTCCGTTGATAATGTGGATATGTTGTATTATAGGGAAGAGTGAGAGCTAAATTATAAACATATATCTTGTGTTGATTATACAAAGTCATCTTACCTATAGAATATCTTGTAGGCCTAAAGCAGAAGAGAAAGTTAATTATTGCTGAGTTAATAAGCCAAAAGTTGCTCTGGAATAATTGGTATTAATATATCTAAGAATCAGAAGGAGATGGTGAGGTCAGAGAGGCCAACATTAGGAGGATGCATCCAGCAGCTCTAGAGTAAATTGGTGAGTCATACAATGAACATCTTTTATATGGATGGTATACTATATCTCATAGATTCTCTTTGCCGCAAGTAAGAAATCTCAGACTGTCGTAAGTGTGAACTTTGGAACTTAAGTGTGAAGGAAAGGTATTATTTCACAGAACAGGAAGTATAAATGTAGGACAGGTTCCAGGTGCATCATAAGGAAGCTCTGGCTCTATTTCATTGTTAATTCTTGGCTTTGCCCTGTGTATGCTAGCCTCATCCTCAGGCTGTCTCCCACCATTAACGAGAGGAGGGAAGAAAAGAGGGAAGAGAAAGGGAAGACAAGAAGAGGAACAGAGAGTAACAAGAACATTCCCATCAGTTTGATTAGACTAGTATAGTTTAGTTGCCCACTATTTGCATCAATATTATTGCCATGGAAATGCCATGTGCTGATTGGCTTAAATCTTATCCCTGAGTTAATTACTTGATGGCTTAAATCTTACCCCTGAGTTAATTACTTGACAAGGGGACAGAATTAGTGTCATAGGCTTAGACCAGATAGAGCCTATCTCCCAATTTGGGTATGGAATCAGCTTCCCCTAATCACACAAGCTGCATATGAACAAAATTGGAGCTTTACTAGGAAGGATATGATGGGGGCTAGACAGGGAATAGATTCCAGGCAGGCAGCTTGCAGATTTTACTGCATATACTCATTAAGGAAACTTCTGACTATAAATCAAAATTAGAAAGTTTAGTCCATAGGGCATAAAGGGCTGATGATTTTGCCAGTTATATTTTTCATAAGTTACTGTACTGTCATCTAGGTTTATATTATCATCTCTCTCAAGATCTCCACAGAACTGAACCATATCTTGAAATGTTGGCAGACTGAAGTGTCTGAACCTGCAATGCTGGGGACCAACCATACCACAGAATATAATTATTTCACCAAGGCAACACTACAATTATGGGATTTTAGTTGACCTTTATTGATGATACCCTTGTCATATTTCATGCCTTTATCATTCATATTTTATTTTTCATCATTGACTATTTTATCTACTTTTGGTACATAATTGTTGGAGCATTCTAAGTCTGTATCTTGGGCTACTGCCTCAATTGAATACAAATACAAGCCCCCAATGATTTCCCTTTCTCTCCATTTATTATGGTCCTTTAATTCTTATACATTTAAATATATTGCACATAAATGTGATTATCTGTCACACCCACTGGAAGAAAGTATGTGAGGGCAGAGGCTTTGTCTGTTTCATTCACCATTGAAACCGAGGGCCTAGAATAATGTCAGGCACATAGTTGACCTTCAATAAATTCCAGCTAGTCCTTGCTTTGTACGGTAGTGTGGGACCATAAAAATGACTGTGCAAGCTGAAACCAGACAAAGCATTCTTAATAACCAATGTGAAAAGTTACAATTTTTTTTTAGACAGGTTCTCGCTGTGTCACCCAGGCTGGAGTACAGTGGCACGATCTCAGATCACTGCAACCTCCACCTCCTGGGTTCAAGTGATTCTTGTGCCTCAGCCTCCCGAGTAGCTGGGATTACAGGGATGCACCACCACAGCCCAGCTAATGTTTTGCATTTTTAGTAGAGATGGGATTTCCCCTTGTTGGCTAGGCTGGTCTTGAACTCCTGGCCTCAAGTGATCCTTCTGCCTTGGCCTCCCAAAGTGCTGGGATTACAGACATGAGCCACTGTGCCCAGCCAGAAAAGTTACAATTGTTCCATGATCATTATGATGTTTGTCAAAATATTAAAAACTCTCTAATGTCAGATATAAGGGCATAGCAAAATGAAAGAATAGTGTAACTAATATTTAGCATGTTGTAATTTAAAAATTAGAAACATGAAAAAATAAAGTATTGTATTTCTTTATTAAAAGTATCAAGTGAGCCGGGTGTGGCGGCTCACGCCTGTAATCCCAGCACTTTGGGAGGCCGAGGCGGGCGGATCATGAGGTCAGGAGATCAAGACCATCCTGGCTAACACAGTGAAACCCCGTCTCTACTAAAAATACAAAAAATTAGCCGGGTATAGTGGCCTGCACCTGTAGTCCCAGCTACTCGTGAGGCTGAGGCAGGAGAATGGCGTGAACCCAGGAGGAGGAGCTTGCAGTGAGCTGAGATTGTGCCACTGCACTCCAGCCTGGGCGACAGGGCCAGACTCCGTCTCAAAAAAAAAAAAAAAAAAGTATCAAGTGGACCAGGCACGGTGGCTCACGCCTGTAATCCCAGCACTTTGGGAGGCCAAGGCAGGCATATCATTTGAGGTCAAGAGTTCAAGACCAGCCTGGCCAATACAGTGAAACCCTATCTCTACTAAAAATACAAAAAATTAGCCAGGCATGGTGATGCGTGCCTGTAATCCCAGCTACTCGGGAGGCTAAGGGAGGGGAATTTCTTGAACCCAAGAGACAGAGGTTGCAGTGATCGTACCACTGCACTCCAGCCTGGGCGACAGAGCGAGACTCCATCAAAAAAAAAAAAAAAAAAAAGAAAAAGAAAAAATCGAGTGGTTGGAACACTGCTTGCCTTCTCATCGTGTAACTTTTATACAAAATGAGCATGTTTCTGTGCCTTGGCAAATTGTTATATTCCTTTCTAAGTTTGGATCAGCTTCAATGTTTTATCCTCTGAACTTTCAACGTGGTGGATTGTGTCTGAGAGTCCCTTAGGGCCTTTGCTCTGTCGTCCAGGCTGGAGTCTGATGGCATGATCCTAGTTCACTGCAGCCTTTTAACTCCTAGGCTCAAGCAATCCTCCTGCCTCAGCCTCCTGGGTAGCTGAGACTACAGGTGGATACCACTATCCCCAGCTAATTTTTAAATCGTTTTGTAGAGACAGAGTCTTGCTATGTTGCCCAGGCTGGTCTCTAACTCCTGGCCTCAATTAATCTTCCCTCCTCGGCCTCCCAAAGCACTGGGGTTACAGGAGTGAGCCACCACACTGCCATTTGAGAGTTCCTCTAGTGTGAAGGTTTTTTTAAATGGTGTCCTGTCTTCTGGGATATCTTCATCCTTTTAGTCACAATCATTTTCTTCATTTAGTTAGTGAAGTTTGCATTCACTAACTGGCTATGGCAGCATATCTTAAGTCTCTCAAATGGTGGTAGTGTCAACATTCCCATGGTTAATTTTTTCTTCTGTAACTCCATTTATGTGTAATTTGAATTTCACTTCCAATGTTATCACTTTTCTTTCTTTGTAGCACTTTTTTTCTTTCTTTTTTTCCCCCCAGAGTCTATCTTCTCAGAAAACTTTCTTGCACTTTTATCTTTAGCTATGTCCTCTTTCAATTATCCAATTTTGTAAAATATCACGTGGGTCTATCGTTGTAAGACAAGGAGACAACATGACTACGTGCTTTGTTGTCTGAGTGTGAACTGAATAGAAGATGCACAGGAACTGATATGAACAGCCTCTGATAGACTTTGAAAACAGTGATGTGTATCTCTTATTTACTTAGTGATCTGAGGACTGAAGAGCTAGCAGCAAAGTGTGCATTTTAAGCAATTACAGTTCATATATTAATACTATAGTAACTGAAATTTAAACCAGATTATTGAAGAACTGGTGTTATTTAAGCTAATAACTGGAATTTGTGCATACTGGAACTATTCAAAGGGAGGACTGCCTATAGTTTAATGAGTAAATGGTCTTAATTGTTATTCATGAATAAGCAGCCTCATGATTGTAGAGAAATATGTAGATATGTTTATATTAAAAGATGTATAAATACAAAGTAAATATTAGAATAATATGGTGAGGAAATTGACATGATTTGGGCCTTCTGGAGGTTACATTTAATCAGAGGATATGGGTAAATAGGTAGCCAGTCACAATGGGACATGAGAAGCCTACATTAGGAAAAAGATTGAAAGCTATGAAGGCGTACAATAGAACACTTAACTCTCCTTGTAGTGAGCTGAGAAAAAAATTCCCTGGGGGAAGTAACAATCTTATCTGCTGTGTGGAGGAAACCAAATGAAGACAGCAGAGGTCAGAGTATTTCAGGCAGAGGTAAGGGCCCAGAGGTGGGAGGGAACTTGGTGATTTCACAGAACAGAAAGAAATGTCTTACGTTCCATTCATAGAAAAGGGAGAAGGGAGTGGTGAAAGATGGGAAAACTATAAAGTCCATATCTAAGTGGGAGGATCACAGCGATAGGACTTCAATGAAAATAGGAAACCATCAAGTGCTTGAGAATGAATGGAGGTACCTTATATGTGACAAATTTATTTCCCTTACCAAGGCCAGGACACATATTTTTTCTCCAAAACGTTTATCCTAACACACCATACTGAGCAACTTAACTAGCAGTTATCCCACTGGGACTTTACGTATTCTATCCATGAAAGGAAGTGACTCATACCAATTAACTTAAGTAAAATTTAAAAATGTTACCATTTGCACAAAAACTTGTAGGGTTTTCCCCAAAAATATTAGAACTGGAAAGAAACTCTTTGTACTTGGACAAAAATCTTACAGATAAATTTGGCCTTGAGGAAATCACCTAAATGTTCTGGTCATTTTTGAAACAAAGTTGGTTGTTCTTTTCCAACCTCATAGTCACACATAATAAGGGTATTCTTACGATTTAAATTCCTTCAATGAAACAAGGAATGATTTTCTTAACATTTATATTATGGTTATAACCACCAGCTGTTGATAATGACTACATGTCTTATCTCCTTTCCTTCCTTAGTCTTTATTAAAATAAGTTTAATAGTAAAATGATAAAATATTAATAAAGGAATAAAAATTATAAACATATAAAAATAAAGATCAGGAAAAAAGATGGTAGCAGATGCAAGATTTCAACAGATTTTCAGAATCTGCAAAGGGAAGTAAGCGTAACTGTTAGCATGGTAGAGAAAGACACTACTTATGTGTACGGAGGAGGTAGTGAATAAGCTGAGAGTTCGTCGATGGCATCCTGCAAAATCACGGAAAGGGTTAAGACTTCAGGCAAAATTGAAGGTCAGGTGTGGGGCTTAAAATAGGAGGATGGGTTGAAAGTGTGTGTGAAAGACCTGCCGGTTCCCTCCTTTTTCCTACCACCGGACATACCTACAACCATACAGAATTCCTAGGAGGGACACAGAAGGTTTATTCTCTGAGAAATCTTTGTTTGTTTGTTTGTTTGTTTGTTTGTTTGTTTGTTTGTTTTTTGAGACGGAGTCTCGCTCTGTCGCCAGGCTGGAGTGCAGTAGCGCGATCTCGGCTCACTGCAAGCTCCACCTCCCGGTTCAGGTGATTCCCCTGCCTCAGCCTCAGCTGGGACTACAGGCACATGCCACCATGCCCAGCTAATTTTTTTGTATTTTTAGTAAAGACAGTGTTTCACTATGTTGGCTAGGATGGTCTCAATCTCTTGACCTTTAATCCGCTAATCCGCCTGCCTCCCAAAGTGCTGGGATTACAGGCGTAAGCCACCGCGCCCAGCCGAGAAATCTTAATAGGAATAAATCAAGTCACACAGATGTCAGAGTTGATAGTAGAAATACAGTAACAACACACTGAATTTCATTCTCGCCAGATTAGATGACAGTTTAGAGTCATACTGAATTTAATGTAAAGACTATAATTCCAATAAATATATAGGCCTACTATGTACCCACAAAAATTTAAAATTAAAATCTTAATGGAAACATCTCTAGTGTTTTCTCATTAAATAAGATACTGACTAAAAGACTAGGCTATACATACTATATTGTGTTAAGAAAGTATGTCTCAATTCCTATTTTGAGCGTTTCTTTTTTAAAGTAACGAGTAGGTGTTGACTTTTATCAAAGGCTTTGTCAGCATTGATAGACATAATTATGAGTTTTTTCCTTGGATTTTCTAATGTGACATACAGTTCTGACACTTTTATACGCCAATTTGAGTGGGCCACTGGGTGCCCAGATATTTGGTTAAATGTAATTCTGGATGTGTCTGCAAAAGTGTTTCCATAAAATATTAGCATTTGAATTGGTAGGCTAAGTAAAGCTGATGGCCCTCTTCAGTGTCGGTGGCTGTCATCTAATCCGTTGAGAGCCTAAGCAAAACAAAATGGCTTAGAAAGGGAGAATTCACTCTTTCTGCCTGACTGCTTGAGCTGGAACCTTGGTCCCAGGCCTTTAAATTTGGACTAGAACTTACACCATAGATTCTCTTGGTTCTCAAGCCTTCAGGCTTAGCCTGGAACTATACAACTGTCTTTCCTCAGTCCCACCTTGCAGGTAGCCAATTATGGGACTTCTCAGACTCCACAATCATGGGAGCCAATAACCTGTGAAAAATCTCTTTAGATATACTGTCATGCGTCACTTAATGCTGGGAATATGTTCTGAGAAATGCATTGTTAGGCAATTTTGTCATTGTGCAAACACCATATAGCATATGTACACCAACCTAGATCGTATAGCCTACTACGCACCTAGGCTATATGGCATAACCTATTACTCCTAGGCTACAAACCCGTACAAAATGTTATTATACTGAATACTGTAGGCAACTGTAACATAAGGGTATTTGTGTATCTAAACATATCTAAACATAGAAAATATATGGTAAAAATATCATTTATAATCTTATGAGGCCAATGTTGTATGTAATTCATTGTTAACCAAAACATCATTATATAGCACATGACTATATAGATATACATATTTTATTGGTTCTGCTTCTCTAGAAAACCCTAATACAAGAGTATTAATGGAGTTTCTAATATCGAACCAACTTTGCAGTCCCCAAATAAATCCCACTTAGCAATGGTGTACTATTTTCTTAGTGTGGTTTTAGATTCTATTTGCTAATAATTTACTTAAATGTTTTTCATTGATATTCGTAAGTGATATAGATCTGTAGGGTTTTTTTTTCTTTGTACTGTCTTTGTACTTTTCTTTGTACTTTTCTTTGTACTGTCTTTGTCTAACATTCCTGTTTCATAAAAACAGTTTGGAAATTTTCTTTCATTCTCCATGCTCTGAAATAATTTATAAGCTGTTAGGACTTTCTGGTCTTTCAAAACTTGGGAGAATTCACTCGTGAAACCGTCTGGGCCTGGAGTTTTTTTTTTTTACTCAGTGATTTCTTAATAACTGTCTTCATTTCTTCTATGGAAATTGGTTAAATTTTGTAAATCTGACAGAGCTAATTTTGGTAATATGTATTTCTGTAAGAAATTATGCACTTCATCCAGATTTTCCAATTTATTTGTCTAGAGGTCAGCAAAGTAGTCTCTTCTGACTTTTAAAATTTCTTTTGTTTGAAGGCCGGGCGCGGTGGCTCACGCTTGTAATCCTAGCACTTTGGGAGGCTGAGGCGGGCGGATCATGAGGTCAGGAGATCGAGACCACGGTGAAACCCCGTCTCTACTAAAAATACAAAAAATTAGCTGGGCGTGGTGGCGGGCGCCTGTAGTCCCAGCTACTCGGAGAGGCTGAGGCAGGAGAATGGCATGAACCCGGGAGGCGGAGCTTGCAGTGAGCCGAGATTGCGCCACTGCACTCCAGCCTGAGCGACAGAGCAAGACTCCGTCTCAAAAAAAAAAAAAAATTCTTTTGTTTGAAAGGTTATTTCTCACTTTTCACTTCTTACTCTACATATTGTACTTTCTTTGTTCTTGATCAATTTAGTTAGTAGTTTGCCTATTTTATTTTGTCTCCCAAAAAACCAAGATTTTGATTTGTTAGAGCTACTGTTTTTCTATTATTTCACTAATCTCTGCTTTTATCTTTACTGTTTTCTTTCATGTGTTTTCTTTTGCTTTAAACTGTTCTAGTTGTTCGAACTGTAAATTTAATTCATTATTTTTGTCCTTTCACTTTTAGTGAAAAGGTATTTAGTGTAATTAATTTTTCTCTAAGTAGTGCTTTAAATACATTCCATAGATTCTAATACGTAGAGTTTTTATTATCTATTATTTGTTTAAAATAATGTATTTCGGCCAGGTGTGGTGGCTCATGCCTGTAATCCCAGCACTTTGGGAGGCCGAGGTGGTCCGATCACGAAGTCAGGAGATCGAGACCAGCCTGGCTAACACGGTGAAACCCTGTCTCTACTAAAAATACAAAAAAATTAGCTGGACGTGGTGGCGGGCACTTGTAGTCCCAGCTACTCAGGAGGCTCAGGCAGGAGAATGGCATGAACCGGGGAGGCAGAGCCTGCATTGAGCCAAGATTGCACCTCTGTACTCCAGCCTGGGTGACAGAGCGAGACTCCATCTCAAAAAAAAATAAGTAAATAAATGTATTTCAGCTTGTATTTCTCATTTCAGCCAAGAGTTGTTTAATAAGAAGTTGTTTTTTTGTTTTTTACATTTCCAGGTCTACCTTATCTATTATAGATATTGCTACCCCTGCTCCCTCTTTATTTCCATTTTCCTGGTATATGGTTTTTTCATCCTTTTGTGCTCACCTACTCTTTCTGAATCTTTTTGTTTTAGGTGTGCCTGCTGTCTACTATATAGCTGCGCTTTAGTTTTGTGAGACGAATTGAGAGTCTTTTGGTCTTAATAGGTGAATTAAACCTATTCACATTTATTGCTATGACTGACATGTTTGGTATTAATCATAACATTTTATTATATTTTGTTATATTTCCTGTGTTTATGAGATTTGTATTCTTTACTATTTTATTTATGATTTTCTAGAAAAGTTTATATTTTTATTTTAGTGGTTACCTTTGTATTTATATCTTTTTCAATGCTCTTGGTCCCCTGTTTGTTAATTAACCTTTTGTTGTCTCGTTTATCAGGCTTGGTTTTTTTCCAGTATCTCTTAACATCCACCTATTACTCCTCAAACAATGAGCTTTTTCTACTTTTCTTTCTCCCTCTTCTTATACTGCCTATTTTTAAGATACATTATTTCTACTTTATCATAATATATAACATTTGTAGGCTAATGTTCCATCCTCATCTCCACCTTTGTTTTAGTTTTATATATAGTTATAGATTATTAAATGCTTACCATCAGTTCTTTTACTCATGTTTCTCCTGCCATTACTGGTTGGATGAAAGTTCATTCTCTAATAAATTCCCCAAAAGGATTTACTGATACAGAATTCTCTACATTTTTGTATATTGAGACTGTTTCTTTATAGTCTTCATATTGAGGGGCAATTTAGCTGAAAATAAAGTTCTTAATTCACAATTTATTTGAGTGAGTGCCTTAAAAACTTGTTCCTCAGTTGTTGTTTGACTTTGTATTGTTTTATGAAGTCTGATGTTAGTCTAATTTTCCCCTTTGCATATTTGATCTTGTTACCTGGAGATTTTAAGTTCTTTATCTTTGGGTCTATGAATTTTACTAGGATGTGTCTCAGAGTTGATCATTCTGGATGAATTTTCTCATGTACCTAGTGAGCTCTTTCAATGCATAGATTCAGCTTTTTATTTCTGGAAAGTTTTTTGGATTATAATTTTAAATATTAGTTCTGTTTCATTATTTTGTTTGCTTTTTCAGGGACTTTGATAATACAAATATTATTACCTGTTGCCTATCTTGAAGTTCCAGTTCCCTACTTTCTCTTTGATACTTTTTAAAGAAAAATTTGCCTTCTGCAAAACCGCACACAAAAAATAACAGACTTATGTGAAAAATAGGATTAAGACAGGTTGCTAAAGACCAATGCAACTTTATAAATTAGAGCACTAACAAATGTACTTAAATAACAATTATAATGAAAATATCACAATTTAAAGGACACCTTGACTTTCTAAAAATAAAGACATTTTAAGTTGATACAAAAAAGTGAAGCTAGGGACATTTTATAAAATGGCTGGCTTATACTCTTCAAAAATGTCAGGGTCATAAAAGACAAAGGAAGGCTAGGGAGCTTATTCTGATTAGAGGAGACAAAAAATACACAACCAAGAAAAGCAAAAAGAGCTCTCATGCCACAAAAAGACATGGATGAAACCTAAATGCACATTGCATAGGCCAGTCTAAAAAGGCTGTATGGGAGAGAAAGATGTATAAGTGGAGTACAGGATATTTTCAGGGAGTGAAATTGTTCTGTAATAGTGGATATTTGTCCTTATACCTTTGTCAAAACCCACTGAACATACAACACAAAGAGTGAATTGTAATGTAAACTCTGGACTTTAATTGACAGCAATGTGTCAATATTGGCTCATCAATTGTAACAAATGTGCCACACCAATGCCAGATGTTAATAATAGGACAAACTATGGAGGGGAGACAGGAGAGAGATATTTGGGAACTCTCTGTTCTTTCTACTCTATTAATTAAAAAAAAAGACCTAACAGCTAAATGCAACATGTAATCCTGGACGAGGAAATACATTTTTTCCTTTGCTGTAAAGGACATTATTGGGACAATCTGTTAAATTTGAATAAAGGCTACAGATTAAATAATAATATTGTATTAAAATATGTAAAATTATCAATGTATGTTTTCTGATTTTGATCATTTTACTGTAGTTATATAAGAGAATGTTCTTATTTTTAGGAAATACACAATTAAGGATTAGGGATTAATGGATGTTATGTAAGTAAATCATCCAAATAACTCAGAAAAAAACCAATATAGACAGAAAAAGATAAAGCAATTGTGATAACATGTTAACATTTAGGGAACCTGGGTGAAGAGTACATTAGAACTTTTTGTACTGTTATTGAAACTTTTCTGTCAGCCTGTAATTATTTTAAAAGAAGTTGAAAATTAAAACAGCTTAATAGAAGAGAATATAAGGAAAGTTTGCTGTTGCTGAGTTATGAAGACGAGGTAAAAAGGCACAAAAGTCAGGGAAACAATGTAGTAAGCAATTTCAAGATAGACCATATGGTGGGACTCAGCCCAGAGGAAGCGTGTGGGGTAAACATGCATGGCTGACTCATCTGTGTTGGTGGACTTTGCATTCAGCTGCTATTATACAGTGACACACAATGTTAATCTGTAAGGAGAAAACTTAAATATGAACCAGTGCCACATCTGTGTTCATGGATAACATGTCCTTGTTTACCAATTGCATATGGGCTAATTAGCCTTGCAGAAACAGATATGTAGCATTGAGACTGTATTTGTATTCCCATTTTGCAGATCCCAAACTAAGGCTTCGAGAGGATGAGAAACTTTATCCAAGCCATGTTGTTGCTAAACAGCCAAGGTGGTCGTGGAGGAGATGACAATGTTCACCATAGCCTCATGCTTGCTTCCGTAGTGTGGAGCTATTGCTGAGAAGGGGCTCACTCTCCAGAAACTGCATAAGCCAGGCTCCTCTGCATCTCAGGGAAGCCCTGTGACTAAGTTCTGTCTAACAGCATATGAAGAGGTGATGCACACCTCGGCTAGAACTGGCCCACAAAAATACCTTCACGATTTCCCAGGTGTTCTCTCTCTTGTAATCCACTAGCTGAATGGAGAGAACACCAAGGAACTAGAGGAGGGTGGGAGCCACAATGTCCTGGGGGTATGAGTCCTTGAATGACCACATGGAAAGCCACCTAACCAAGAACATTATACTCTGAAAATTTGAAATTTTTTTTTTTTCTTTTGAGATGGAGTGTCACTCTGTTGCCCAGGCTGGAGTGCAATGGCACAATCTTGGCTCATTGCCACCTCCGCCTCCTGGGTTCAAGCGATTCTCCTCCTGCCTCAGCCTCTCGAGTAGCTGGGATTACAGGCATCCGCCACCACACCTGGCTAATTTTTGTATTTTTAGTAGAGACAGGGTTTCACCATGTTGGCCAGGCTGGTCTTGAACTCGTGACCTTAAGTGATCTGCCAGCCCCGGCCTCCCAAAGTGCTGGGATTACAGGCATGACCCACCACAGCCAGCCTGAGATTTATTTTCAATAGCAGCTAACATTAACAAATAAAATACACTGGTGCTCGTCCTTGAAGCTATGTCAGACTAACTCAAAGAGCCATATTTCCAGCAGCAATCCTATACTGTCTCCAACAATAAAAGCCCAAAGTAAACATTTATGAAAAAAAAAGTGTCTGATTCACTGGGACAATAAGAATATACAGAAGCAGGTTTCATATTTTACTTAATTGTACTCTCCCTGGAAGCCTGAATGTCTGTGTGTCTCCACAACGCATGTGTGCAATTCCATATATCCTGGAAGTGGGAACTCTTAAGTCCTTCAGCTTACCTAAGAAATGACTTTGTCCAAGATCCTCCTGCTCACATTTGATCCTATGGTCACAGGCTCAAGCCTAACTCCTAAACTCCAGTTTCACAGCATCGGCCCCTAATATCCTGGGCAGGAACTCACTAGGGAGGATGCTCTGAGAACCTCAAGCTGTCTCTCCCATGTCACTCATCCCCTCCCAGCAGCCACCTAGGTAATAACTGGTCGGCAATTCTTATATAATCACATTTCTTAAGACACCCTCCTGAGCCAGTCTCTGAAAACCTGCCCTTTCAGATGCCATAACATGGATTGTTTTATTACAAAAATAAGCCTGTTTGATGCATTTCACCCAGTAAACTATGGTTAAGAGGTTTTCCTTTTGTAGATGCCTCGAATCATTAAAAACGACATCATCTCAGGCTTTGAGCCAAAGTACCATAAAACCCAAATCTTCATAATGAGAATTACTATAACATTGTCGGCAGATCAAACTTCTCTATAGTTTGCTTGTTCATAAAGCTGCATTAGCTCTTTAGCAAGCAAGACACATCCCTATTCTCCAGTGAAATAATAATAACACATATCTCATAAGGCTCAGTACAAAAATAAAAATAATGGCAATAATTGTTAACAGTTCTTGAATGCTCTCAATAACAACATTTCAAGAATTAGAAACCACAAAGAGTAGTGGGAAAGGTCCCAACCATGAGTCAAACCTTCTGCAATCTAATCTCTATTTTACTTTCAACAGCAATATGACCTTGGGCAAATCACGTAAGCTTCAAATTCCACACATCTGTAAAATGAGAATATATAAGCTGCCTTTAATATAAGGTTGCCGTGGAAGATCACGTGAGAGATTCTGGTAAGTTGTAAAGCATACCATTTTGGCCTGGGGCCTACACAGAGGTAATCTTTTGATGGTTATGCCCTTTGTTGTTCATGGCACATTACAGATTAGAAAATATTTGACTAAACAAATAAAATAATTTCTGAACAGTTTTGAAAGTTGACAACTTCTATGCTCTAACTTTTTGAAATGCCTGATTTTTCTTTTGCTGTGAAAGAATAGCATAGTCAGGACCAGCTACATAATTTGCAGAACCCAGTGCAAAATGGAAATGCAGAGCCCTGTGTTCAAAAAATATTCAAAAGCTTAAGATGGCAGCAGCAGCAAAGCCTTAAGCTGAGTGCAGAGCCCTTCTAAGCATAGAGCCCTGTGTGACTGCACAGGTCACATGCCTGTGGGTCTGACCCTGAGCATAGGTAAGAAAACAGGTTTGGGAGCTAAATCACTTGGTTTCAAATCCCAGGTCTCCCACTTATTACTTCTGCAAGTTACTTAACCATTGTCTGCCTCAGTTTCCGCATCTGCTAAAACAGGGTAATTAGAGTACTCTTCTCAAAAGATTAGTGTGAGGTTGAAAAACTATTTTCATAAAATGCTTAAAATTGCCACATGGAGAGCACTCAATAACTGTTAACAATTATTGCCATTATATTTACTTTTGTACTGAGCCTTATAAGTGTTATTATTATTTCACTGGAGAATAGGGATGTATGTGTCCTGCTCACTAATATGCTCCAGGGCCTAGTATAGAAGCTGGTGCTTTGATTGTATTAAACCACTGAAAATTTGAGGTTGATCTGCAATAGCAACTCACATTGCTTTATTACACTAGTACTGGTACTTGAATCTGTGTCAGATGGACTTACAAGTTCATTCCGTAGTTCATATACTATCCCCTTTCCAGCATTAAAAATCTAAAGTGGAAGGTTATGGAAAAAAGTGTATCAGTGTCACTTGGGCAAAAATATTATGTATAGCAACAAGTTTCATATTTAACTTAACTGTGTGCTCCCTGGAAGACTTGACATGCATGTCTGCCTTTCTCTGTTTCCTGGGATTAGGAGCTCTAGATGCTAAGAAAAGAAAAAGTGGCTTCATTCAAGACACTCCTGTACACAGTAAACATCTCCCCCACCCTCAATTCTGCTAAGTAAATGAATGAATAAGTAAATGAATTATCACTTTACTCGTGAGGAAAATAAGGTTTAGAATGGTTTAATAACTTGCTTAAATTGACATAACTAATAAGTGGTCAAGTCAAGATTTCTAAAAATTTGTAATCTTTTACTCTATTACTGCTTTCCAAACATATTCTCTCCTGTCAGTTGCTTCTTCAACAGGCAGAGTCTTTGTTGAACTATAGCAAAAGTATAATTCAGGGCATGGAGATAAGTCCAGTTTCTAGCCTTTTTCTTCCCCACCCAACCACACTTAGCTCCATCTCACTATCATCAGATATGGAACTTAGACATTCATTTTGGAACATGATTCAAAAAAATAAAAAAACACCGTGTATTGCTTGCTCTGGTTTGGAGAACACAATTGTTGGAGTAAGTCAGTCTGACTGCCTGATGCAAATACTTAATGGTTTTAAAGTAATCACTTTAATAATGAATAAAATCATAGTTTTGGAAAGAGGTGACACAATGTGTACAAGTCACCATCCCCGTGGAATTTTCCACAAGGAAAAGATCTATTTACACTTTATTTACTTAATGCATGTTCTGGAAACTTCTCTGACCCTGTAACAAAGATGGCAGTTCTCACAGCTTTGGTCATCATGTTATCAGTCTAACATAATGATAGCTACACCATATTTAGAGAATTGGAATTCTGCTGTGATGCTTCTCAGTAATTTTATAAGCAGAGAAAACATGCAAATATCCAGTATGATAAAATTTAACAGTATAATAAAATTTGTTGGCCGGGCTCAGTGGCTCAAACTTGTAATCTCAATACTTTAGGAGGCCTAAGTAGGAGGATCTCTTGAGCCCAGGAGTTTGAGATGAGCCTGGGCAGGATAGTGAAAATATATAAAAATAAAATAATAAAATTTTTGTCCTAAATTTAATTCTGTGTAGTATTACTTTTTTTTCTTTTTTTTTTTTTTAGATGGAGCCTTGCTCTGTCACCCAGGCTGGAGTGCTATGGTGCAATCTCGCCTCATTGCAACCTCCACCTCCCAGTTTCAAGCGATTCTCCGGCCTCAGCCTCTGACTAACTGGGATTGCAGGTACGTGCAACTGTGCTTGGCTAATTTTTTGTTTTTTAATAGTAACAGGGTTTCAACATGTTGGCCAGGCTGGTCTCAAACTCCTGACCTCAAGTGATCCACCCGCCTCGGCCTCCCAAAGTGCTGGGATTACAGGTGTGAGCCACCGCACACAGCCCCTGTAGGATTACTTCTAATGGAAACTCTGACAGTGTTAGCCATCAGCAAGCCAATAGATTCTGATGGAATTGTAGGTGGGGAAATGATCTGATATTAGAGAATTGATGTTCTTAATAGCTTTCCCCATCAAAACAATGTTGATGCATCTATTTTGGCATCAAAGTGAATCTATCTTATTATATCATGTGACAGCAAGGGATTGACAGTACTCACCACCACCTTCAGAAAGTTTTAGAGATAGATTCAGAATATTAGATTTCTGTTAACTAAATAGCTGTGAAATCATACCTGCTTGGAAAACATAGTAAAGATAAGGTAAACTTTACTCTGAAGGGTTTTTTTTTCTTTTAAAATATACAGAAAATATTTTTAATTTATCTTCCATGAAGACATCATATATTTTATTGGTGAGAAAAGAATCATAGATGGTCATTTGTGATATGTCCAATGTTATTGTCAAATTAGTTCTGAAGAAAATGTAGAGAAGAACCCAATATTCTTTTTTGGTTGTTTGATTTGCAATGCATAGACCACACTGATCTATGAGATAGTATTAAGCAATTAAAAGAATATATGACTTTTCTACATCAAAATTTAAAACTTCTGTGCATCAAAGGACACAATCAACAGAGTGAAAAGGAAACTTACAGAATGGGAGAAAATATTTGTAAATCATGTATCTGATAAGGATTAATATCCAGGCTATGTAAAGAACTGCATCTCCACAACAAAAACACAAACACCTTATTAAAAAATGGGCAAAGGACTTGAATCAACATTTCTTTAAAGAAGATATATAAATGACAGTAAGCACATCAAAAGATATTATCACTAATCATTAGGGAAATGCAAATCAAAACCATAATGAGATACCACTTCACACCCATTAGGATGGCTACTATCTACCACCACACCCCAACCAAAAAAAAACCCAGAAAATAACAAGGGTAGGCAGGGTTATGGAAAAAATGGAACCCTTGTGTACTGTTGATGGGAATGTAAATGGTATAACCAATAGCAAAGGCATGGAATCAACCCAGGTGCCCATTAACATGGATTGGATAAAGAAAATGTGGTACATATACACTGTGGAATACTATGCAGTCAGAAACAAAACCAAAATAATGTCTTTTGCAGCAACATAGATACAACTGGAGGCCATTATCCTAAGCAAACTAACACAGAAACAGAAAACCAAATACCACATGTTCTCACTTATAAATAGAAGCTAAACATTGGGTAATCACAGACATAAAGATGGGAACAATAGATACTGGGGACCACTAGAGGGAGGAGGATAAGGACTGAAAAACTACCTACTGGGTACTATGCTTACTGGGTAATACTTTCTATCGTATCCCAAACCTCAGCATCACTCAACAGACCTTTGTAACAAACATGCACATGTACTTCCTGAGTCTAAAAGTTGGAAATAAAAATTAAAAATTAAAAGTAAAATGGTGTAGCCACCGTAGCAAACACTATGGCAGTTCCACAAAAAATTAAAAATGTAGTATATGATTTAACAATTTTACTTTTGAGTATATACCCAAAAGGACTGAAAGCAGAGTCCCAAACAGATATTTGTACATCATGTTCATAGAAGCATTATTCACAATAGCCAAGGTGGAAGCGACCCACACATTCAACAAATGAATGTGTGAACAAAATGTAATATATACATACAATAGAATATTATTCAGTCTTAAAAAAGAAGGACCAGGCACTGTGGCTCACACCTGCAATCCCTTTGAGAGACCGAGGTGGGCAGATCACGAGGTCAGGAGATTGAGACCATCCTGGCTAATACGGTGAAACCCTGTCTCTATTAAAAATACAAAAAACTTAACCGGGTGTTGCGTCGGGTGCCTGTAGTCCCAGTTATTTGGGAGGCTGAGGCTGGAGAATCACTTGAACCCGGGAGGCAGAGGTTGCAGTGGGCAACTCTCACTCCAGCCTGGCGACAGAGTGAGACTGCATCTAAAAAAATAAAAAATTAAAAAAAAATAAATTCTTACACATGCTACAACATGGATAATCCTTGAGGAGGTCATGCTACCCGAAGCAGGCCAGTCATAAAAGGGCAGATACTGTATGTTTCCCTTTATATAAGGTACCTCCAGTAGGATGGGGGCTAGAGGGAGAGGGGAATGGAGGTGAATGAATACAGAATTTCAGTTTTGCTTAATGAAAAGAGTTCAGGCTGGAGTGCAGTGGCACAATTATGGCTCACTGCAGCCTCAGCCTCCTGGGCTCAAGTTATCTTCCTGCCTTAGCCTCCCAAGTTTCTGGGGTTACAGGGGTACACCACCACACCCAGCTATTTTTTTCTTCTTTTAGAGATGGGATCTCACTATGTTACCCAGGCTGATCTTGAACTCCTGGTGTATATGTAAAATGGTATAACCAATAGCAAAGGCATGGAATCAACCCAGGTGCCCATTAACAGTGGATTGGATAAAGAAAATGTGGTACATATACACTGTGGAATACTATGCAGCCAGAAAAAAAGAACAAAATCATGTCTTCTTTTAAGTGATCCTAAGTGATCCTCCCACCTTGGCCTCGCAAAGTGCTAGGATTACAGATGCAAGACCACACCCAGCCCAAGTGTTAGATTTGAGGTATAATTCAGAAGTAAAGTTGGGAGAATATACTGCTAGATGGAGTGCAATGAGTAATAGGTTATTAGCCTAAACAACTAGAAAAATAGAGTTGCATTTTACAATAGGGGAAAGAAAGGAGAGGGACAAGTTTGAGGGAGGTAGAATGAATTTTATTTGAACGTGCTAAATTTGAAGTGCCTGCTAGGTTTCTAAATGGAAATGTAGAGTTGCACATTGAATATGGGAGACTGAAGTTCTAGGGAGAGATCCCAGCTAAACACACAATTGTGGGAGGTGGCAGTATATAGATGTCATTTAAAGCCATGGAACTAGGAAGAGATCATTTAGGCAATAACGGTTGGTAAAGAACACAAGAGGCAGGCAGTCTGGCTGCTTGCTGCTGAGTGAGAAGGCAATTTTCTATTATAGACACAAATTTCTACAACACCCAGATCAGAAATACACTTGCAAATTTTGTGAATGTTGTAAATATACCCAGGATCATTGAGTTGAATTTGTTCCCAAATCTGTCATGCCAGTTGATTTATTTCTATAATTATAACATTTAAGTGAAGATTAGAAAAACTAATTGATATAAATTTAAAATTAAGACCTGTTTCTTTGAAAACAAATTTGAAAGTGTTAGATATACTCAAGAATGGCAAATTGCTTAAAAAAATCTGTAAAATTAAGTTTGAGTATGACAGTAGGACAACTATAAGAGGTTAGGAAAAAATGAAAATATGAATAAACTCTGCATGCAAAATGCTTCGGTTCACAGTGTCTTTTATTTCTTGTTGTAGTTTAAAGAACTTAAACTGGAAATAAAAAATGAATTATGAATGCAGTTTTGTCCAAGAAAGATGACATAGGACTCTAACCAGTCAGTCTATATTCAAAAGAAAGGCCTTGGCCTTACATCAGTATCTGAAATGTTGGTATATTCACTGCTTTTCTGGCATGAAAAGAAAGCCAATAGCAAACTGCTGAGGATTGTCACCCATGCCCCCTTTCTACTTGCCTTAATTTGCAAGATAGTGAAGAGCAAAATTCAGGACAATGTTAATGCTACTTAAAAATCCAGCATCTTGTCCTGTCGCGTTGGCTCACTCCCGCAATCCCAGGACTTTGGGAGGCCTAGGCGGGCAGATCGCTTGAGCCCAGGAGTTTGAGGCCAGCCTGCCTAACAGGGTGAAAGTCCGTCTCCACCAAAAAAAAAAAAAATCCAAAAATTAGCCAGTCATGGTGGTGTGCGCCTATGGGAGGCTGAGGCAGAAGAATCACTTAAACTCGGGAGGTGGAGGTTGCAATGAGCCGAAATATGCCATTGCACTCCAGCCTGGGTGACAGAGCAAAAGAGCAAGACGCTGCCTCAAAAAAAAAAAAAAAAAAGAAAAGAAAAAAAATCCAGCATCTTGTTAGAGGAGAGGTGACTTGGGAATATACAGGTGGAAAAAGTCAGATAGAAAGTGTCTCCTCTCAGGAGCCAGGCTGCCTAACACAGTTATATGCCTGGGCTGCCCTCAGGAATTTGTGAACTATGGGCAGGGTTAAATGCCTGCATTTGAACATTCAGAAAAGGACCAATCAAAGCAAATGTGTGCTTTGTCATTTGCAAGTGCATTTATATCATTTACTTTGGTTTGTCTTTGAATCAATTTTTTAAATATAGGCTAATCAGAGGGAATTTATATTTATAATTTTAATTAGCCTGAATCTCAGCAAATCTACAATTTCAAAAATGCGGAATACCATGTTCTGTCATCTAATATAAACAGGTTTCTTCTAAGAACCTCATTGGAAATCCCCAAGATGTGAATTTACACTCATGATTTTACTATGAAACCCTACTATCACCTACTGAGGGCTATTTGGGGAACCAAATTTGGCAAAGCTCCAAGAACACTAACAAATATTTGCAAAATTCCCTCATGTTTCTTTTGTTATTATAATTATTTATTGTGAGAAGACACACGTAATACAAAATATACCATTTTAAGTTTTTGTTTTTTTGAGACGGAGTCTCGCTCTGTCACCAGCCTCCTGGCTTCAAGCAATTCTCCTGCGATGGCCTCCCGAGTAGCTGGGATTACAGGCGCCCGCCACCACACCCAGGTAATTTTTGTATTTTTAGTAAAGACAGGGTTTCACCATGTTGGCCAGGCTGGTCTCAAAACTCCTGACTTCAGGTGATACACCTGCCTCAGCCTCCCAAAGTGCTGGGATTATAGGCATGAGCCACTGCACCCAGCCTGTTTTAACGATTTTTAAGTGTACAGTTCAGTAATGTTAAGTATATTCACATTGTTGTGTAATCCATCTCTGGAACTTTTGCATACTCTTTAAACAATTCCATATTTTCCCCTCTCCCCAGTCCCTGGCAATCACCATTCTACTTTCTGTCTGTAGGAATTTGACTACTCTAATATATATATATATGTACAATTTTGTAGAGATGAAGTTTTGCCATGTTGCCCGGGACAGTCTTGAACTCCTGGGCTCAAGCAATCCACCCACCTTGGCCTCCCAAAGTGCTGGGATTATAGGCGTGAGCTACCATGCCCGGCTTCTATCTCATATAAGTGGAATTATGCAGCATTTATCCTTTTGTGGCTGTCGTATTTCACTTAGCATTCATGTAGTAGCATGTGACAAGATTTCCTTCCTTTGTAAGGCTGAATAATATTCTCTGGTATGTATATACCACATTTTATTTACCCATTCATCCATTGACGGACACGGGTTGCTTCCACCGTATGGGTGTTATGAATAAAGCTGCTATGAACATAAGTGTACAAATATCTCTTCAAGACCCTGCTTATTTTGGGTATACATGTTACCATAATTTGTATATAAGTTTTATAATTTTAAAACTCTTCTCATTATTATCTTCTATATTATTTTGTATAATTCGAATGATGGAGCTGTAAGGGAGCATACAGATAATCTGGCCCAACTCTCTCATTTTTCAGATGAAGAAATTCACACCCAGCAGCCTTTAGTGGATATGGTTTCACAATTAGTTTGTGGCAGGATTGAGACTAGAACCCAAGCCTCTAAACTCCTAATCCAGAGAGTTTTCTATCATACAGGCCCTCCCTGTGGCCACCTGATATTAATATTCACCCTCGCTTCTGCTTGAATCTAAAAGGCAATCAATCTTGTATTCTCCCACCTACCATCTTACTTGACAAAGTAAGTCCATATTTTGAAAAACTGGATGAAGTTTTAGTGTCTGTGCCTAAATGAATAACTTTTAGCTCTGCAAGATAATTAACTGGCAACTAGCAATGTGTAGGTACATGCCTCCTAAAACTGGCTTTAGCATCAAAACCAAGACACCCCAAATCAGATATGCTATAACAAAGTTTTTTGACTGTGGTTATTTGTCATGGCAAATGCTCACAGAGGAAAAATTAAATTCTAAACTCACACTAGGTGCCAGGCAGAGGTATACCGGAGCTGGCTCATACCAGCCTGCAAGAGGTGACTGCGCATATCTCTTCCCAATTCCAAGTTCAGTGACATCACATTGGTAGCTTGAAAGAATGTTGGGAGAATTTACACCATGGAAACTGGCAAATGCTACAAACACTGCCTCCCACCATCACAGAGAGCCAGTTATTAAGCATTTATCAGCACACTATGTTGCCAGGGACTGTGCTCAGAGTTACTGGGGGGAGAAGTAGTAGCAGTGTTATGTAATCAAGCTTATAACTGATAAACTGTAGTCATTTGGAAAAACAGAAGCAACGCAGAGGAGATGGGAGTGAACCAAGAACACAGTAACCACCCTGAACCTCCTCAACAAACCCCAGAGTGACATGTCCCCAGAGGAGCTGCAGAAGCACGGGGAGGAGGGTCCAGTCTGTGCTCCGCAGTCAGTCAAGAACAACACTGAAGGGCTCACCAACTGCTGACAACAAGAAGCTCCTGGGCTGCGAAGGCCTTGGGTAGACACTGGGGGCTAGGTAAAGGGTACCTGGGACCTCTGTACCATTTTTGCAACTTCTATGTGAATCATTCTTTCTTTTCTATAAGAAATGGCTGGTGTTTGCAGCTAAGTACATTTTTTTCCTTTTTTTCAGCTTGCGCCTACTTATAGTAGTTCAAAGATCCAAAGGCCACCTTTCATTTTATAATGTCTCTGTACTTTTTAATCCAAGCTGAGTATGTTTTCACCAATGCAATTCTCTAAAAATATGGTAGGTTTCCTAAGAATCTTATTGGGATTTGATTCATTCAACAAAAGCCACACTCACAAATAAGAATAAAAATAAGCCCTTTCTATGTTGGGCTCCCTGTAAGGTTGCTGTGGGACAACTTAAAGATTTTTAAAAGCCCCATTGTTTAATTCAGAGGATCTTCAAGAAATGCTTTTAAGATTTTAATAGAAACTTTGGTCTACTTGCAAAGGTCTGTGATGTACCTTTCAAATCTTTTCACGATCTTAAAGAGTTGTACAGTCACACTCTTGGCTTTCTCTCTAGACCATATTTTCTTGAAAGTGAACTTGATTTGATCTCTGTCTAAAAGCCATTTCTTAAATTTTAACATTGTTTTTCATGTGAAGAGCCTGAAAATAAAAAACAGCACTGTGTTGACACCTAGGAAGTTCTGGATTTTTAATATATTTTCCATTGTAGTAAAGAAACATGTACTATAAAATTTACCCTCCCAACAATTTCCAAGTATAATATTGTCAACTGGATGCTCTGTGTCATACAAACCTCCCCATCTTGCATGACTGAAACTCTATATATGCCAAATAACAACTCCTCACCTCCACCTTCCACCAGCCTCTGGAAACTACCATTCTACTTTCTGTTTCTGTAATTTTGACTACTTTAGATACCTCATATAAGTGAGTCATGCAGTATTTTTTGTGACTGATTTCACATATGTCTACTTTGTAACATGAGAGAATTTCCTTCCTTTTTAAGACTGAATAATATTCCATTGTATGCAATATACTGCATTTTGTTTTACCCATTCATCTGTCAGCAGGCATTTAGGTTGCTTCTACCTCCTGGCTATTGTGAATAATGCTGCAATGAACACGAGTGGACAAATATCTCTTTGAGATCCTGTTTGTAGTTCTTTTGGATATATATCCAGAACTGAAATTGCTGGATTATATAGTACTTCTATTTTTAATTTTGCTGATTGTTAATATATACCAGTTATTTATTTTGCTTGTCTCTATCTGTACCTTATGATAAGTAGCTTAAAGAAACTAGGTGACACTTTTGATGTCTGTCTGGAAATCCCCTTAGCTGGATCCATCAGTTCAGTAGATACATTATCTATTTTTCATGTTTCCACAGGTAATAACTCTACCAAACTTACCATCACTGTATAACAACAATCTCCTTTCATCCAACTTTGTGTAAACCAAAAATAAAATTTTAAGGCCCTCCAACCATCCAAATGGATCCCTCCTCTCAGCCGAGGGCATTCCAATGTTAACCTGAAAACACTAGTTCAGGCCATGATGGGAAGGGGGAGCGGGACATGCCTCATTATACCCTCCTTTCTTTTGGAATTGCTGATGGAACAGACTCTTCAAGTCTGATAAGAAACATTTACAATCTATTCTCTCCGAAGCCTGCTACCTGGAGGCTTCACCTGCATGATAAAACCTAGGTCTTCACAGCCTCTTTCTGCAACCCAGACATTTCTTTCTATTGATAATAACTCTTTCACAAATTGCCCATCAGAAAAATTTTAAATCTCTCTGTGACCTGGAAGTCCCTGCTTTGAGCTGTCTCACCTTTCCAGACTGAACCAATGTATATTTTACATGTATTGATTGATGTCTAATGTCTCCCTAAAATGTATAAAACCAAGCTGTACTCAAACCACCTTGGGCACATGTCGTCAGGACATCCTGAGGCTCTGTCACAACTGTGTCCTTAACTTTGGCAAAATAGACATTTTTTTTGACAGAGATCTGTCTCAGATACTTTTGGGTTCATGTTCCAGTAACATTTTTCTCACTTTTCTTTGAGCCCTTACCAATAGCCCCCTTAAGGGCCATTAGACTTCAGCTAACAGTATTCTCAAGGTGCTTCTAACTTCCTCCCACTGCTTGCTCCCATGTTTTATTTGGTAGCACCCCATTTGCAGTTACCAAAATCTGCTCCAGTCTATATCCTGCATAATTAATCACCCCAAATCTTAATGGCTTAAAAAAAACAGCAATTATCATTTTATTGCTTTTTCTCATGGTTGGGGAGCTTTGATTGAACTCAGGTGGTTCTTGCTCAGGATTTCTCATGCAGTCAGACTGGGGCTAGAGTTGCCTTGAAACCTTCCTTACTCACATATATGGTTGATGCTGCCTTCCAGCTGGGACCTCACCTGGCCTATTAGCTGTAACACTTACACATGGCCTGAGGTCGTCCCTTACTCATGTAACTAAAATTCAACAGCATTCATCTCAAAAGGAAAAGAGTGCTAGATGAAAACAGTATTGCCTTGTATGACTTTAGCTTAGAAGTCTTAAACATGTGTTGGGCTGGATTTGGCTCCCAAGTAATTGTTTAAACTTTACCTTCTCTTTATTACCTCTACCCTTATTGGGAATTTTTTATATTTTTCAGTTTTATAGGATACCTTATACTTTTAACATCTGTACAAATTGTTGTCTTTTCAAAATCTTATCCCATTTCTTTACATAATATTTGTACTTGGTTTCAGCATGACAAGCAGATATTTCACCATGTTTTGGCTGACTTCTTCAAGCTCATGGATCTTTAATCCAGTCTCTTCTTCAGAGATATTTGTATTTTTGTTTGTTGGTTTCTTTAAGTATTTATTCTTAATATTCCATTTTTTAAAAATTTGTCCTCCAGGATTTTAACTAAACTCCCAGACTTTGAAATATTCTGGAGTCCAAAATTTTCTTAATTGCATTTCTGGGATGTATGTCTTTAAAGAACGGAAATTCTTGTCCAGGGTTATTTCCTAAATTATTGGCTAGACTTTCTGGATCAAATTTAACTTTGGCCATATGGCATGTAGCATGACTTTAATCAGGAAGAATATTGAGGACGAATATGCTTCTTGAACTGTCTTGTAGTCCATTTATCAACACAAGATCTCTTTATTGTAAGGAATGATTTCGTGGAATTACTTTTAATCCCTGTAGAGGAAGAGTGTTCAGGTTATATTTAAGTTTCTCCAAGTTTGTTAATTTTCTCTATCTGTGAATTTCTTCCAGTCTCCATAACATGCTCAGTAGAATTCTATGGTAGGCTGAAGTTTTGTTTTGTTTTGTTTTCAATGGAGTACTCATTTTGTACTCTATTAAAACCCTTTGATTTAATTAATCTCTCCCTCTCTCACTTTCTCTCTTTCTTCCAGGTAGAAAAAAAATAACAGGAATCCAGACAGAACAAAGAATGAAACTATGGACACAGGCATGAGAGAAATGCACTTATTTGTGGCAGTACTGATGCAGACATAATGGGAGAGGTGGTAAGAGCTGAGACTGGAAAAGCAGAGTGGAGCCAGTGTGCAGAGGATCCAATATGGCACCCTAAGGAGTCTGACTTCATCCTGCAGTGGTGAATGGGAAATCACCTAAGTTTATTATTATTCGTAAGCACAGGGGCAGTATACAATTTTTGCGTTGAGAAAGGAGAATTCTGAAATGGTAGTTTTGAGTGGTGGATTTAAAGTGGGAGATAGATTTGAGCCTTTAACATTGCAGTTTAAAAACAAACAGAAAGAATTTTAAAAAGCAAGTGGGAGATAGATATTGAAAGCAGGAAGACCACTCAGGAGATAGCCACAATAGTCTAGAGAGAGATGGGGAAGGTCAGTTGTATGTCAGACCAAGCAGCATGTTTGAAACACTGAAGAAAAAAGCTCCAGTGATCCACGTATGAGTGGCCTGACCTACAGAATATCGAGGAGAAGGAGAGGAAGGCATTAGAAAGAACTAGACATGGGTTGAACTCTTGGTAGCCAGACTAGTGCCTGACTATTCTTCAAGACTCTCTCCTGAATAGATTTGACCTTTTGGACCTGGTAGGAAGGAGCCCCTTTGATCACTTGTTACCAGCCACTGCTACCTCCTGGAGCTCCCTTTAATCTGGAGACCCCTTTGATCACTTGTTACCAGCCATTGCTACCACCCTGCACCATTGCAAAGTGGATTGTATATGACTCTTCTCAAAGCCCCCTAGAACTATGTGCACACATCATTGTAGCACTCCTTATATGACATGTACTGTGATCACTTGTTAGCCTCACATGATCTGGCCCTTGCCTACTTCTTTGATACCTTTTTTTTTTTAGGACTAGAAGGAATTTTATTAATTTTTTTTGCACACAAAACAATAAACATTTTCTAAAAATACATACAAACAAAATGCATATCAAAATTAGGAAGGCTGCACATGGGAAGACGGGGAGTAGAAATGGGGGGTGGGAATTAAAGAAAATAAGTGAGAGAGGAACTTTGTATAGATCAATGATACTAACTCAATCCTCTGTTTGACAAAGAAGAAGGAGAAGGAAGAGGAAGAAAAAGAAAGTGGGATAAAGGATCAGAAAGGGAGGAAAATAGAAAAAATTAGAGTATGACTCCAGGGTAGACCTGTTTTGTTGTTGCTGGGTTGGTTGGTTGGTTTGTCTGTTGTATTTTTCATATGTTTCGCCATGTTGGCCAGGCAGGTCTCGAACTCCTAGCTTCAAGTGATCAACCTGCCTCGGCCTCCCAGAGTGCTGGGACTACAGGCGTGAGCCACCACGTCCAGCCCCCACATTGCGTCTGGCCTCCGTGGTAGACTTCCCAGACGGCGTGGCTGGGCAGAGGCGCTCCCCACATCCCAGACGGGGTGGCCGGGCAGAGGCGCTCCTCACTTCTTCCCAGATGGGGCGGCCTGGCAGAGGCGCTTCTCACTTCTTCCCAGATGGGGCGGCCGGGCAGAGGCGCTCCTCACTTCTCAGATGGGGCGGCCGGGCAGAGGCGCTCCTCACATCCCAGAAGGGGTGGCCGGGCAGAGACACTCCTCACTTCTTCCCAGACGGGGCGGCCGGGCAGAGGTGCTCCTCACTTCCCAGACAGAGCGGCCGGGCAGAGGCACTCATCATTTCCCAGACGGGCGGCCGGGCAGCGGCGCTCCTCACTTCCCAGACGATGGGCGGGCGGCCGGGCAGAGACGCTCCTCACTTCCTAGACAGGGTGGCGGCTGGGCAGCACGCTCCTCAGCTCCCAGATGGGGCGGCCAGGCAGAGGCGCTCCTCACATCCCAGACGATGGGCGGCCAGGCAGAGACGCTCCCCACCTCCCCGATGGAGCCGCGGCCGGGCAGAGGCTGCAATCCCAGCACCCTGGGAGGCCAAGGCAGGCGGCTGGGAGGCGGAGGCTGCAGCGAGCCAAGACCACGCCACCGCACTCCAGCCCGGGCAACACCGAGCACCCAGTGAGCGAGACTCCGTCTGCAGTCCCAGCACCTCGGGAGGCCGAGGCGGGCAGACCACTCGAGGTCAGGAGCTGGAGACCAGCCTGGCCAACATGGCGAAACCGCGCCTCCAGCCAAAGGACAAAAACTAGGTAGGGGTGGTGGCGCGCGCGCGCCCGCAATCTCATGCAGCCCGCAGGCCGAGGCAGGAGAATCACGGGAGCCAGAGGGAGGCAGGGAGTCTGCAGCGTGCCGAGTATACTCCAGCCTGGGCAAGAGGGAAGAAAGGAAGGAAGGAAGGAGGGAAGGAGGGAGGGGGAGGGAGGGAGGAAGGTAGGAAGGAGATACCATTTTTTTTTTCCCTTTCCTGCATATTGTGTAATTTTCCAATCTGTCACTTTAATAAGAAATCTATATGTTTTATGTGGTGTGATGAGTTCAAGGATTATTAGAGCTGAAAGGAATTGTGGGTTTTCAACTATCAACATATATACTGAAGTCTCAGGTGATCATCAGCATTTTCAACAATAAGGCATTTTAAAACTAAGGCATGTACATTCTTAACGACATAATGCTATTGTGCCTTTAAAAGACTACAATATAGTGTAAATATAACTTTTTTTTTTTTTTTGTGACGGAGTCTCACGCTGTCGCCCAGGCTGGAATGCAGTGGCACCATCTCGGATCACTGCAAGCTCCGCCTCCCGGGTTCACACCGTTCTCCTGCCTCAGCTTCCTGAGTTGCTGGGACTACAGGTGCCTGCCACCACGCCTGGCTAAGTTTTTGTATTTTTAGTAGAGATGGGGTTTCACCGTAGCCAGGATGGTCTCGATCTCCTGACCTTGTGATCCGCCCGCCTCGGCCTCCCAAAGTGCTGGGATTACAGGCGTGAGCCACCGTGCTCGGCCAAATATAACTTTTATATGCACTGGAAAATGAAAAAAATTGTGTGACTTGCTATATTGTGATATTCACTTTATTGTAGTGGTATGGAACTGAATCTGCAATATCTCTGAGGTATGCCTATATAAATATACTCACACTATATAAAAATATTTATGTAAAAAAATATATATATAGAAACACACACATACATATCACCCACCTTGGGAATGTACACAGCTCCATGGTAGGCAAAATGCAAGCATCTCTGCTTTGTGTTAGATATAGCTACAAAAGAAATGGCTGCGGATTAAACATGACATGGTGTACTGAGGCTCTTTAACAAATGACTTGTGATTAATTGTAAGGGAAATCTCAGTCACCAACCACAACCACAACCACAGTTCCTTTGTAGCACAAATTGCGGCTACCCTCAAGAGATGACTTGCACTTTAACTCCCTTCCCCTGCCTCTTCTGTTATCCTAACACTCCAAGGAAATTCACAAGTCACTGTTGGATATTCTTTTTATGAGGACTCCCTATCAGCAGACAAACACTTTTTTTCTCCCATCTTCCAAGCAATCCCTGGCTCCACTCCACTACCCGTTCAGTTACTGTCCTATTTCTGTCCTCTTCAGTAAAAATCCTATACTCATTGTCTCCAATTCTCTCCTCTCAGTCTCTCTCTTTTTTAAAAGTTTATTTTATTAATTGACAGAATCTAATTTTATCTATTTGTGGGGTACAATATAACATTTTGATAAGTGTATTTATTGTGGAATGATCAAATCGGGCAAATTTGCATATCCATCACCTCAAATATTTATCCTTTTTTTGTGGTGAGAACATTTAAGATCCTCTCTTGTAGCTGTTTTAAAATGTACAGTACATTATTATTAACTGTAGTCATGCTGTGCGGAACACCACAATGTATTCCTCCTATCTAAATGGATTACTTTATACTGATTTGACCAATGTTTCCCCTTTCCCCATCCATTTCCCCCTGCCCCATTCTCTGCAGCTTCTGGTAGCCACCATTCTACTCTGTACTTCCATGAGTTTAGCTTTTTTAGATTCCACATATAAGTGAGACCATAAGGTATTTGTCTCTCTGTGTCTGGATTATTTTATGTAACATAATATGCTTTTGGTTTATCCATGCTGTCTCAAACAACAGAATTTCCTGTTTTTTTTTTTTTATGGTTGAATAGGATTCCATTGTGTATATATACCACATTTAAAAAATGTATTCATCCACTGATGGACACTTAGGTTATTTCCGTATCTTAGTGACTGTGAATATAGCTATATAATGCTCATATATAGCTCATATATAGATCATGTTAAAGAGTGCAGGCATCTCTTTAACATACTGATTTAAGTTCCTCTGGGTGTATATGCAGTAGCGAGACTGCTGGATCATATAGTAGTTCTGTTTTGAGATTTTTCGAGGAAGTTTCATACTGTTTTCCAAAATGGCTGTCCTGATTTACATTCCCACCAACAGTGTACAAAGATTCCCTTTTCTCCACATCCTTGCCAACACTTGTTATCTTTCATCATTTTTATTTTATTTTATTTTATGTAGAAAAGGGTTCTCGTTATGTTGCCCAGACTGATCTTGAACTCCTGGGCTCAAGAGATCCTCCCATCTCAGCCTCCCAAAGTGCTGGGATTACAGGAATGAGCCACTGTACCTGGCCTCACTCTGGCTTTAATTTGCATTTCTCCAATGATAAGAGGAGCATTTTTTGATATATCTATTGGCCATAGGTGTGTCTTCTGTTGAGGAATGTATATTCAACTATTTGCCCATGTGTTAATTGCATTATTTGTTTTTCGTTACTGAGTAGCTTATGTTTCTTGTATATTTTGCATATTAGACCTTTATCTGATGTATTATTTGAAAATATTTTCTCCCAATCTGTGAATTCTCTCTTTACTCTCAATTGTTTTCTTTGCTGTGCAGAGACTTTTTAGTTGTAAGCAATCCCACTTGTCTATTTTGTTGCCTGTGTTTGTAGGGTCATATGCAAGATCCCACTGTCCAGACCAATGTCATCAAGCGTTTCCTCTATGTTTTCTTCTAGTAGTTTTATAGTTTCAGGTCTTATATTTTCTAAGTCTTTTGTTTTGTTTTGTTTTGAGACAGAGTCTTACTCTGTCACCCAGGCTGGAGTGCAGTGGCACCATCTCAGCTTACTGAAACCTCTGCCTCCTGAGTTTAAGCAATTCTCCTGCCTCAGCCTCTTGAGTAGCTGGGACTACAGGCATGTGCCACCATGCCCGGCTAATTTTTGTATTTTTAATAGAGATGAGATTTCACCATGTTGGCCTGACTGATCTCAAACTCCTGACCTCAAGTGATCCTCCTGCCTCAGCTCCTGCCTCAGCCTCTCCGAGTAGCTGGGACTACAGGCACCCGCCACCACGCCTGGCTAATTTTTTTTTTTTTGTATTTTTAGTAGAGATGGGGTTTCACCGTGGTCTCCATCTCCTGACCTCGTGATCCACCCGCCTCGGCCTCCCAAAATGCTGGGATTACAAGCGTGAGCCACTGCACCCAGCCAGTGTGGGTTTATTTCTAAGCTCCGTATTCTATTCCATCAGTCAATGTGCTTGGCTTTTTTGTTTGTTGGTTTGTTTTGGTTTTTTGAGGTGGAGTTTCACTCTGTCACCCAAGGTGGAGTGCAGTGGCGTGATCTTGGCTCACAGCAGCCTCCACCTCCTGGCTTCAGGCAGTTCTCCTGCCTCAGCCTTAGCCGGATTACAGGCAAGCACCACCACACCCAGCTAATGTATATGTATATATTTTTAGTAGAGACGGGGCTTCACCATGTTGGCCAGGCTGGTCTCAAACTCCTGACCTCAAGTGATCTGCCTGCCTTGGCCTCACGAAGTGCTGGGGTTGTAGGCATGAGCCACCACACCTGACAGATGTGTCTGTTTTCATACCAGTACCATGCTGTCTTGATTACTATAGCTTTGTAATATATGTTGAAATCCAGTAGTGTGATGCCTTCAGCTTTGTTCTTTTTGGTCAAGATTGCTTTGGCTATTCAGAGTCTTTTGTGAGTCCATATGCATTTTAGGAATATTTTTTCTATTTCTGTGAAGAATGACATTGGAATTTTGACAGAGATTGCATTGAATCTGTAGATGACTTTGGGTAGCATGGACATTTTCACAAAATTAATTCTTCCAGTTCGTGAACATAGAATATCTTTTCATTTATTTGTGTCTACTTCAATTTCTTTCATCAATGTTTTGTAGTTTTCGGTACACAGATCTTTCACTTTCTTGGTTCAGTTTACTCTTGTTTTTGTTGTTGTTGTTGTTGTTGTTGTTGTTGTTATTGTTTTTTGAGACACAGTCTCGCTCTGTCACTGGGCTGGAGTGCAGTGGTGTGATCTTGGCTCACTGCAACCTCTGCCTCTCCGGTTCAAGCAATTCTCCTGCCTCAGCCTCCCCAGTAGCTAGGACTACAGGCGTGCGACACCACGCCCAGCTAATTTTTGTATTTTTAGTAGAGACGGGGTTTCACCATGTTGGCCAGGATGGTCTTGATCTCCTCACCTCATGATCCGCCCACCTTGGCCTTGCAAAGTGCTGGGATTATAGGCGGGAGCCACCGTGCCCAGCCCAGTTTACTCTTAAGTATTTAATTTTAATGGTTTTTTGGTTTTGTTTTGTTTTTTGTTTTTTGTTTTTTTGTTTGTTTTTTGAGACAGAGTCTCACTCCATCACCCAGGCTGGAGTGTAGTGACTCGATCTTGGCTCACTGTAACCTCTGCCTCCTGGGTTCAAGCAATTCTCATGTCTCAGCCTCCTGAGTAGCTGGTACTATAGACACATGCCACCAGGCCCAGCTAATTTTTGTATTTTTAGTAGAGATTAGAGATTTGCCATGTTCACCAGGCTGGTCTCAAACTCCTGACCTCAAGTGATCTGCCTACTTCAGTCTCCTGAAGTGCTGGGATTACATGCATAAGCCACCATGCCTGGCCTTATGTTAATTTTTGATGCTCTTGTAAATGGGAATGTTTTCTTAGTTTCTTTTTCAGTTTGTTGTTAGTACATAGAAACACTGTTGCTTTTTGTAAGTTGATTTTGAATCTTGTAAACTTATTACATTTGTTTATCAGTCTCAGTTTTTTTGTGGAGTCTAGGATTTTCTATATACAGGATTGTTGTTGCAGCAAACAGACATAATTCTGCTTCCTTCATTCCTATTTTGATCTCTTTTATTTTTCTTGCCTAGTTGCTCTGGCTAGGACTTCCAACAATACGTTGAACAGAAGTGGTGAGAGTGAGCATGCTTTTCTGGTTCCTGATATTAGAGGAGAGACTTACAGTTTTTCACCACTGAGTATTATGTTAGCTGCGGGCTTGTCATATGTGGCTTGTTATATATGGCCTCTATTTTATTGAGGGCCATTTCTTCTGTACCTAATTTGTTGAGAGTTTTTAATCACGAAAGGATGTTGAATTTTGTCAGATGCTTTTTCTTTTCTTTTCTTTTTTTCTTTTTTTTGAGTCAGAGTCTCAATCTGTCAACCAGGTTGGAGTGCATTGGCATGATCACAGCTCACTACAGCCTTGACCTCCCAGGGTCAAGCAGTCCTCCCACCACAGCCTCTCAAATGGGACTACAGGCATGTGCCACTATGCCCTGCTAATTTTCTTATTTTTTGTACAGACAGGGTCTCACCATGTTGCTTAGGCTGGTCTAGAACACCTGGGCTCGAGTGATCCTGCCACCTTGGTCTTCCAATGTTTTAGGATTACAGGTATGAGCCACCATGCTTGACCAGATGCTTTTTCTGCATCTGTTGAGATTGTCATATGGTTTTTGTCCTTCATTCTGTTAATATGGTGAATCACTTTTATTGATTTGCATTTGTTGAACCAAACCTGAATGCCAGGGATAAATCCCCCTTGATCATTGTGAATGATCCTTTCAATGTACTGGGGAATATGGTTGGCTATTATGTTATTGATAATTTTTCTATCTATGTTTATCATTGATATTGGCCTGTAGTTTTATTTTCTCATAGTCTCTTTGTCTGGCTTTGGCATTAGGTTAAAGCTGGCCTCAAAAAATGAATTTGGAAGTATTCCTTACTCTTCAGCTCTCTGGAAGAATTTGAGAAGAATTGCTATTCTTCTTTAAATGCCTGATAGAATTCAGCCTTGAGGCTATCCCATGATGGGTTTTTCTTTAATGAGAGACTTTTAATTACTAATTCAATCTCCTTACTCATTGGTTTGTTCAGATTTCCAATTTCTTTTTTTTTTTCGAGATGGAGTCTCACTCTATCATTCAGGCTGGAATACAGTGGTGTGATCTTGGCTCACTGCAACCTCCGCCTCTTGGGTTCAAGCGATTCTCCTGCTGCAGCCTTTTGAGTAGCTAGGACTAGAGGTGCATGCCACCATGCCTAGCTAATTTTTGTATTTTTAGTAGAGACAGGGTTTCACCATGTTGGCCAGGCTGGTCTCGAACTCCTGACCTCAAGTAATCTGCCCACCTCGACTTCCCAAAGTTCTGGGATTACAGGTGTGAGCCACAGTACCTGGCCCAGATTTCCAATTTCTTTATGATTCGATCTGGGTAGGTTTTATGTTTCCAGGAGTTTATACATTTCTTTTAGACTGTCCATTTTGTTGGCATATGTAGTTGTTCATAGTAGTCTCTTATGAACCTTTATATTCCTATGTTAACAGTTCTAATGCCTCCTCTTTTATTTTCAATTTTGTTTATTTGAATCATTCTTTTTTCTTAGTTAATCTAGCTAAGGATTTGTCAATTTTATTAGGATTTCAAAAAGCGAGCCCTTAGTTTTGTTGATTTTTTTCTATTGTTTTCTCAGTCTATATTTCATTTATTTCTGCTCTGATCTTTGTTATTTCCCTCCTTCTGCTAACTTTTGGCTTTGTTAGTTATTTTTCTAATTCCTGGAAGTATAATATTAGGTTGTTTACTTGCTATCTTTATTCTTTTTCTATATATGCATTTATTGCTATAAACATCCCTCTTAGAACTGCTTTTACCATACCCCGTAAGTTTTGGTATGTTGTATTTCCATTTTCATTTGTCTCGTGATTTTTTTTTTACTTCCTAATAGTCATTCAAGAGCATATTGTTTAATTTTCATATACTTGTTCATTTTTTCTGATTCCTCCTATTACTGATTTCTAGTTTCATATCATTACAGTCAGAAAAGATACTTGGTATAATTTAGATGTTCTTAAATGTGTTTAGATTTGTTTTGTGACCTAACATATGATCTACCCCAGAAAATGTTCTGTGTGCACTTGAAAAAAACTGTTTTCTCTGTTGCTGTTGTGTGGAATATTCTGTATATGCCTGTCAGGTCCATTTGGTCTAAAGTGTAGTTGAAGGCCAATGTTTCCTTATTGATTGTCTGTCTGGGTGATCTGTCCACTATTGAAAGTGAGATATTAAAATCCCCTACTATGTTTGTTTTGCAGTCTATATCTCCCTTTGTTTCTCTTAATGTTTGCTTTATATATTTAGGTGTTCTGATGTTAGGTGCATATATATATTTATAATTTTTATATCCTCTTGATGAATTGACCCCTTTATCACTATATCATATCCTTCTTTGTCTCCTTTTTTTTTTTTTTTTTTGAGATGGAGTCTCGCTCTGTTGCCAGGCTGCAGTGCAGTGGCATGATCTTGGCTCACTGCAACCTCCACCTCTCAGGTTCAAGCGATTCTCCTGCCTCAGCCACCTGAGTAGCTGGGACTACAGGTGCATGCCACCACACCTAGCTAATTTTTGTATTTTTAGTACAGACAGGGTTTTACCATGTTGGCCAGGATGGTCTCAATCTCTTGACCTCGTGGTCCACCTGCCTTGGCCTCCCAAAGTGCTGGGATTATAGGCGTGAGCCACTGTGCCTGGCCCTTCTTTGTCTCTTTTTACCATTTTTGGCCTAAAATGTATTTAGACTGAAATATAGCTACCTTTGCTCTCTTTTTGTTTTCATTTTCACGGAATATCTTTTTTTTTTTAATCCTTCACATGCGGTTTATGGGTATCCTTTAAGGTAAAATGAGTCTCTTGTAGGCAGCATGTAGTTGAGCCTTTTTTTCCATTGAGCCACTCTATGACTTTTGATTAGAGAATTAATCCATTTATATTTAAAGTAATTATTGATAGGTAAGTACTTACTATTGCCATTTAAAAAATTGTTTTCTGGTTGTTTTTGTAGAGTTTTTGTTCCTTTCTTCCTCTATTACTTTCTTCCTTTGTGGTTTGATGACTTTCTGTAATGAAATGCTTTAGATCTTTTGTTTTTATATTTTGTGTATCTGTTATAGACTTTTGCTTTGCCATTATTTTGAGGCTTGCATAAAGCATTTATACTTATAACTGTCTATTTTAAGCTGATGACAACACTTTTTAAAATTTCAATAGTTTTTGGGGAACAGATGGTGTTTGATTACATAGATAAGTTCTTCAGCTGTGATTTCTGAGATTTTGGTGCACCCATCACCCGAGCAGTGTACACTGCACCCTGTGTGTAGTCTTTCATGCCTCACGCTGCTCCCACCCTTCCCCCCAAGTCCCCAGAGCTTATTATATTGTTCTTATGGCTTTGTGTCCTCATAGCTTAGCTCCCACTTACAAGTGAGAACATACAATATTTGGTTTTTCATTCCTGAGTTATTTCACTTAGAATCATGGTCTCCAACTCCATCCAGATTGCTGCAAATGCCATTATTTTATTCTTTTTATGATTGAGTACTATTCTATAGTGTATATATGTACCATATATATGGGGGAATGTTCTGGCTAGGACTTCCAGTACTATGTTGAATAGAAGTGGCAAAAGTGGACATCCTTGTCTTGTTCCAGTTCTCAAGGGGAATGCTTTATGCTTTCAACTTTATACACACACACACACACACACACACACACACACACACACACACACACTACATTTTCTTTATCCACTTGTTGATTGATGGGCACTTAGGCTGGTTCCATATTTTTGCAGCTGTGAATTGTGCTGCTATAAACATGCATATGCAAGTGTCTTTTTCATATAATGACTCCTTTTCCTCTGGGTAGATACCCAGTAGTGAGATTGCTGGATCAAATGGTAGTTCTACTTTTCGTTCTTTAAGAAATCTTCATACTGTTTTCCACAGTGATTGTGCTAGTTTAAATTCCCACCAGCAGTGTAAAAGTGTTCCCTTTTTACCGCATCTACACCAACATCTATTATTTTTTGATATTTTAATTATGACCATTCTTGCAGAGTAAGGTGGTATTGCATTGTGGTTTTGATTTGCATTTCCATTATAATTAGTGATGTTGAGCACTTTTTCTTTTCTTTTTTTTTTTTTTGAGATGGAGTCTTGCTCTGTCGCCCAGGCTGGAGTGCAGTGGCGCAATCTCGGCTCAGTGCAAGCTCCGCCTCCCGGGTTCATGCCATTCTCCTGCCTCAGCCTCTCCGAGTAGCTGGGACTACAGGCGCCCACCACCACGCCTGGCTAATTTTTTTTGTATTTTTAGTAGAGACGCGGTTTCACTGTGGTCTCAATCTCTTGATCTCGTGATCCGCCCGCCTCGGGCTCCCAAAGTGCTGGGATTACAAGCGTGAGCCACCGCGCCCGGCCGATGTTGAGCATTTTTTCATATGTTTGTTGACCATTTGTATATCTTCTTTTGAGAATTGTCTATTCTTGTCTGTAGCCCACTTCTTTATTGGATTGTTTTGTTTTGTTCTTGCTGATTTGTTTGAGCTCCTTGCAGATTCTGGATATTAGTTCTTTGTCAGATGTATAGATTGTGAAGATTTCCTCCCACTCTGTGGGTTGTCTGTTTAATCTGCTGATTATTTCTTTTGCTGTACAGAAGCTTTTTAGTTTAATTAAGCCCCATCTATTTATCTTTGTTGCATTTGCTTTTGGGTTCTTGGTCATGAACTCTTTGCCTAAGCCAACGTCTAGAAGAGTTTTTCCAATATCTTCTAGATTTTTTTATGGTTTCAGGCCATAAAAGATTTAAGTCTTTGATCCATCTTGAGTTGATTTTTGTATAAGGTAAGAGAAGAGGATCCAGTTTCATTTTCTACATAGGGCTTGCCAATTATCCCAGCACCATTTGTTGAATAGGGTGTCCTTTCTTTTGGTTTGCTTTGTCAAAGAACAGTTGGCTGTAAGTATTCGGCTTTATTTCTGGTTTCTCTATTCTGTTCCAATTGTCTATGTGCCTGTTTTTATACCAGTACCATGCTGTTTTGGTAACTATAGGCTTGTAGTATAGTTTGAAGTTGGGTAGTGTGATGCCTCCAGATTTTTTCTTTTTGCTTAGTCTTGCTTTGGCTATGCAGGCTCTTTTTTTGTTCCATATAAATTTTAGGATTTTTTTTCTAGTTTTGTGAAGAATGGTAATTGTATTTTGATGGGAATTGCAATGAATCTGTAGATTGCTTTTGGCAGTATGGTCATTTTCACAGTATTAATTCTACCCATCTATGAGTATGAAATGTGTTTCCATTTGTTTGCATTGTCTGTGATTTCTTTCAGCGGAGTTTTGTAGTTTTCTTTGTAGAGATCTTTCACCTCCTTGGTTAGGTATATTCCTAAGTATTTTAATTGTTTTGCAACTGTTGTAAAAGGAGTTGAGTTTTTTATTTGATTCTCCACTTGGTCACTGTTGGTGTATAGCAGTGCTACTGATTTGTGTGCATTGATTTTGTATCCTGAAACTACTGAATTTATTTATCAGATCTAGGAGATTTTTTGGATGAGTCTTTAGGGTTTGCTAGGTATACAATGATAACATCACCAAACAGCAACCGTTTGACTTACTTTTTACTGATTTGGATGCTCTTTCTCTCTTTTGTCTGACTGCTCTGGCTAGGACTTCCAGTACTATGTTGAATAGAAGTGGCAAAAGTGGGCATCCTTGTCTTGTTCCGGTTCTCAGGGGGAATGCTTTCAACTTTTTCCTATTCACTATAATGTTGGCTGTGGGTTTGTCATAGATGGTTTTTATTACCTTAAGGTACATTTCTTCTATGCTGATTTTGCTGAGGGTTTTAATCATAAAAGGATGCTGGATTTTGTCAAATGCCTTTTATGCATCTATTGACATGATCATGTGATTTTTGTTTTTAATTCTCTTTATGTAGTGTATCACATTTATTGACTTGTGTATGTTAAACCAACCCTGCATCCCTGGTATCAAACCTACTTGATCATGGTGGATTATGTTTTTGATATGCTGTTGGACTTGGTTAGCCAGTATTTTGTTGAGGATTTTTGTATCCATGTTCATCAGGGATATTGGTGTGGAGTTTTCTTTTTTGTTTATGTCCTTTCCTGATTTTAGTATTAGGGTGATACTGGCTTCATAGAATGAGTTAGGGAGAATTCCCTCTTTCTCTATTTTTTGGAATAGTTTCAGTAAGATTGGTCCCGATTCTTCTTTGAATGCCTGATGGAATTCAGCTATAAATATGCCTGGTCTTAGACTTTATTTTGTTGGGAATTATTTTTTTATTACTGTTTCAATCTCACTACTTGTTATTGGTCTGTTCAGAGTTTCTATTTTTTCCCGGTTTAATCTAGGAGGGTTGTGTATTTCCAGGAATTTATCTATCTCCTCTACATTTTCTAGTGTATGTGCATAAAGGTGTACATTGTAGCCCTGAATGATCTTTTTTATTTCTGTGGTATCAGTTATAATATCTCCCATTTTATTTCTAATTAAGCTTATCTAGATATTGTCTCTTTTCCTGGTTAATCTAGCTAATTGTCTATTGATTTTGTTTATCATTTCAAACCACCTTTTTGTTTCATGTATCTTTTGTATTGTTTTTCTGTTTTCGCTTCATTTAGTTTTGCTCTGATCTTTGTTATTTCTTTTCTTCTGCTGGATTTGGGTTTGATTTGTTCTTGTTTCTCTAGTTCCTTGAGGTTTGACCTGAGATTGTCTGTTTGTGCTCTTTAAGACTTTTTGATCTAGGTATTTAATACTATGAACCTTCCTCTTAGCACCACTTCTGCTGTGTCCCTGAAGTTTTGATAGGTTGTGTCACTATTATCATTTAGTTCACAGAATTTTTAAATTTTCATCTTGATTTCATTGTTGACCCAAAGATCATTCAGGAGCAAATTATTTAATGTCCATATATTTGCATAGTTCTGTGGTTCCCTTTTGGAGTTAATTTCCAATTTTATGTCACTGTGGTCTGAGAGAGCACTTGATGTAATTTTGATATTCTTGAATTTACTGAGACTTGTTTCAAGGCCTAGTATATCATCTGTCTTGCAGAAGGTTACATATGCTGATGAGAAGAATGTATGTTCTGCAATTGTTAGGTAGAATGTTCTGTAAATATCTGTTAGGACCATTTGTTCTAAGGTATGATTTAAGTCCATTGTTTCTTTGTTGACTTTCTGTCTTAATGACCTGTCTAGTGCTGTCAGTGGAGTATTAAAGTCCCCCACTATTACTGTGTTGCTATCTCATTTCTTAGGTCTAGTAATAATTGTTTTACAAATTTGGGAGCTCTAGTGTTAGGTGCATATATATATTTAGGATCATGGTATTTTCCTATTGGACAAGGACTTTCATCATTATATAATGTCTCTCTTTGTATTTTTTAACATTTATTGCTATTCTGTATCTTTTAGGCCATCTACATTCAATATTAGTATTGAGATGTGAGGCACTATTCCATTCATCATGCTGGTTGTTGCCTGAATACCTTGTTGTTTTTTTTTCATTGTGTTATTTGTTTATTTAGAGAGAATCTCACTCTGTCACCCAGGCTGGAGCGCAGTGGCACGATCTCAGCTCAATGCAGCCTCCGCCTTTTGGGTTCAAGTAACTCTTGTGCCTCAGCCTCCACAGTAGCTGGGACTAGAGGCATGAACCACCACATCTGGCTAATTTTTGTATTTTTAGTAGAGATGGGGTTTTATCATGTTGGCCAGGCTGGTCTTGAACTCCTGGCTTCAAGCGATCTACCCACCTTTGCCTCTCAAAGTGCTGGGATTATAGGCATGAGCCACCACACCCAGACTGTGTTATTTTTATTTTTATTTTTTGAGACAGAGTTGTGCTCTTGTCGCCCAGGTTGGAGTGCAATGGCGCGATCTCGGATCACCGCAACCTCTGCCTCCAGGTTCAAGGGGTTCTCCTGCCTCAGCCTCTCAAGGAGCTGAGATTACAGGCATGCACCACCACATCTGGCTAATTTTGTATTTTGAGTAGAGACAGGCTTTCACCATGTTGGCCAGGCTAGTCTCAAACTCCTGACCTCAGGTAATCCACCTGTCTAGGCCTCCCAAATTGCTGGGATTATAGGCATGAGCCACTGTGCCCAGCCCTAGCCTGTGTTATTGTTTTACAGGCTCTGTTAGATTTATGCTTTAAGGAGGTTCTATTTTGGTGTATTTTGAGGTTTTGTTTTAAGATTTAGAACCCCAGCTGGGAGCAGTGGCTCACGCCTCTACTCCCAGCACTTTGGGAGGCTGAGGCAGGTGGATCATGAGGTCGGGAGATCGAGACCATTCTGGCTAACAGGTGAAACCCTATCTCTACTAAAAATACAAAAAATTAGCCAGGCATGGTGGCACACACCTGTGGTCCCAGCTACTTGGGAGGCTGAGACAGGAGAATCACTTGAACCCAGGAGGTGGAGGTTGCAGTAAGCCAAGATCGCGCCACTGCATGCCAGCCTGGGCGACAGAGCAAGACTCCATCTCAAAAAAAAAAAAAAAAAAAAAAAAAAGATTTAGAACTCCTTTTCACATTTTAGTGCTGGCTTGCTAGTAGTGAATTATCTTAGCATTTATTTGTGTGAAAAATACTTTATCTCTCCTTCATTTATGAAACGTTGTTTCCATGATACAAAATTTTGATTGATAATTATTTTGCCTAAGGAGGCTAAAGATAAGACCCTAATTCCTTCTGGTTGGTAGGGTTTCTACTGAGAGATCTTGTGTTAATCTGATAGGTTTTCCTTTGTAGGTTATCTGATGCTTTTGCCTCATAGCTTTTAAGATTCTTTCCTTCATCTTAACTTTAGATAACCTGATGACTATGTGCCTAGTTGATGATCTTTTTGCAATGAATTCCTGGGTGTTCTTTGAGCTTCTTGTATTTGGATTTCTTCATCTCTAGCAAGACCAAGGAAGTTTGCCTCTATTATTCCCTCAAATACATTTTTTCAAACTTTTAGATTCCTCTTCTTTCTCAGAAACACCAATTATTCTTAGATTTGGTCATTTAACATAATCCCAAATTTCTTGGCATCTTTGTTCATTTTTTTAAATTCTTTTTTCTTTGTCTTTGTTGAATTGGGTTAATTCGAAAGCCTTGTCTTCAAGCTCTGAAGTTCTTTCTTCTACTTGTTTGATGCTATCATTGAATTATTCCAGTGTATTTTGCATTTCTCTGAGTGTGTCTTTCATTTCCAAAAGTTGTGATTTTTTTTAGTTTATGTTATCTATTTCTCTGGGGACTTTTTCCTCTATATCCTATTTTTTTTTAATTTTTTTAAGTTGTTATTCACCTTTCTCTGGTACTTCCCTGAGTAGCTTAATAATGTTCTGAACTCTTTATCTGGCAATTCAGAGATTTCTTCTTGGTTTAGATCCATTGCTAGAAAGCTAGTGTGATCTTCTGGGAGCATCATAGAACCTTGTTTTGTCATATTACCAGAATTTTTTGGTTCCTTCTCATTTGGGTAGTCTGTTTCAGTGGAAAGATCTGGAACTCAAGCGCTGCTGTTCAGATTCTTTTGTGCCATGGGGTGATCCCTTGATGTGGTGCTCTCTCCCTTCCCTAGGGATGGGGCTTCCTGAGAGCCAGACTGCAGTGATTGTTATCAATGCCCTTCTGGGTCTAGCCACCCAGTGTGGCTACAGTGGGCTGGTGCCGGGGATGTCTGCAAAGAGTCCTGTGATGTGATCTGTCTTCAGGTCTCCCAGCCATGGATACTAGCACCTGCTCCAGTGGAGGTGGCAGGGGAGTGAAGTGGATTCTGTGGGAGTTCTTGGTAATAGTTTTGTTTAGTGTGCTACTTTTCTCAAATGCTGGTTATGCTAGCAGTAAAGTTGTCATGTGGACAGACTCAAGACCTCTCGTCAGCCAGCATCTTGCAGGTGGTGGAATTAGCTGTTGTTTTCCCCTTCTTTGGAGCAGGGTTGTTCTGTTATGAGTTGCTGTAATGGCTTGAGTTGGTTGGCCTCTAGCCAGGAGGTGGCACTTTTTTTTTTTTTTGAGATGGAGTCTCATTTACTTTGTCGCCCATGCTAGAGTACAGTGATGCAATCTCGGCTCACTGCAACCTCCACCTTCCAGGTTCAAGCGATTCTCCTGCCTCAGCTTCCTGAGTAGCTGGGATTTCCGGTGTGCTCCACCACACCCAACCAATTTTTGTGTTTTTAGTAGAGATGGAGTTTCACCATGTTGGCCAGGCTGGTCTCAAACTTCTGACCTCAAGCCATCTGCCCACCTTGGCCTCCCAAAGTGCTGGGATTACAGGAGTAAGCCACCATGCTTTGCCTGTGGTGGTGCTTTTAAGAGTGCACCAGTTGCAGTAGTAGAAGGGGAATATAAGCTTGCCCTACATTGACCAGGATGAATACTTGGGTTTCTCAGGTGGCAGGTGGGGCCATAGAGCTTTCAAGAGTTTACATTTTTGTCTTCAGCTACCACAGCAGGTAGAGAAAAACCATCAGGTGGGGGCACGGTTAGGTGGGTCTGAGCTCAGACTCTCCTTGGGTGGGGTTTGCTGCAGCCACCGTAGGGGATGAGGGGGTGGTTCCAAAGCCAATGGAGTTATGTTCCCAGGGGGATTATGGCTGCCTCTGCTGCCATAATTTGGTCACCATGGAAGTGGGGGAAAGCCGGCAGTGACAGGCCTCACCCAGCTCCCATGCAGCCAGCAAAGCCAGTCTCACTCCTTCCATTTCCTACCAACAGCACTGAATGTATATTTGGGCAGCTGGGCGCAGGACTGAGATCTTGCCCCAGGATACAAGCCTCACTGCTGAGAAAACCAGCAGGGCTCTCAGGCCTTGCCCCTCCCCACCTGCTGCACCTTCAGCTGCAGCTTCTGCACTCCCATTCACCATCCCTCACCCGGGATGCTACTCAGGAAAATTTGTGCTCAAAATTATTATGAAGTTTGGCTAGGAACTTCCTTTACTCTGTGTCACCTCCCCAATTCCACTGGCTGTGTTCCCCAAGAACCCTTGTGAGATAAGGCCAGGAATAGCTTCCCTGGGCTCAAGTTGGGGACCAAGAGTGCCTACAGGGCTCTTCCCACTGCCTCTTCTACTTTTATATTTCACTCAGCTCCGTATATCTGTTTCAGCTCTAGGTAAGTTTAAATCCTTCTCCTGTGATCTGACTTTTCAGGTTCCCCAGTGGGGATGTGTGTTCAGAGGCACTTTTCCCCTTCTCACACTTTGAAAACTCACAGTTCTTTGGCTGGCTCCTGGAGTTTGCAGCGGCAAGCTGCCTCTTTCAAAGGGTCTGTGAATTCTTTTGGTTTTCCTGATATGTTCCTGCAATGGTTCTTGGAGCAAAAGTTCACAATGTGAGTCTCCACACACTGTTCTGTCTGTCCAAATGGGAGTTGCACATTAGTCCTATCTCCTATCAGCCATTTTTTCCAATAACACTTTAATCATACAACGAACTCTACACTTCTACTCCCCCTCCTCCCACATAAAATGTGAGCTGATGTCAAAATTTACATTTTAAAAAATAATATTTATTCTTAAGAAGTTATTGTAGCCCTAATTGTTATAGTGATTTTGCCTTTTAACCTTTATACTATATATATAATTGGTTTATTGTTAGAGTACTAGAGTGTTTTGAATTTGACAATACATTTCCTTGTCACCGGGTGTGTCCAGTGATCAACTCATTATTTCTGCAAGCTCCGGTTCATCCTTTTTCTGCCTCAGATCCCCCGAGCCACCACGCCCGGCTAATTTTTTTGTATTTTTAGTAGAGACGGGGTTTCACTGTGGTCTCGATCTCCTGACCTCGTGATCCACCCGCCTCGGCCTCCCAAAGTGCTGGGATTACAAGCGTGAGCCACCGCGCCCGGCCTCCTTTTAGCATTTCTTATAAGGCAGGTCTAGTGGTGATAAACTACTTTTGTTTGTCTTAGAAAATCCTTACTGCCTCTTCATTTATGAAAGACAGTGTTGTGGAGTATAATATCCTTGGCTGACAATTGTTTTATTTCAGGATTTTAAAAATTGGCTTTCTCACGTTGACTGGAATTTTGAGTATATCATTCCACTCCCTTCTGGTCTGCAGAGTTTCTGCTGAAAAATCTACTTATAACTTTATGGTGGTTCCCATGTATGTAACAATTTGTTTTTCCTTTTTTGGCTTTCAGAACTCTCTCTTTGTCTTTAACATTGGACAATTTGATTATGATGTGTTTCAAGGGTCTCTTTAGTTCATCTTATTATTCAGTATCGTTTGGGCTTTGTAAATCTGGATTTCTATTTCATTCCCTAGGCTTGGGAAGTTTTCTGCCATTATTTTTTAAATTTTTTTTTTGTATCTTTCTCTTTTTTCCTTCTTGTACACTGATAATGCATAAGTTGTTACATGTGATGGCGTTCCATAAGTGTATTAAATTATCCCCACTCTTTTTCATTCTCTTTTATTTTTTCTTCTCAGATTGTATGATTTCCTGACATCTGTCTTTGAGTACACTCATCCTTTCTTCTGGTATATATAGTCTGCTGTTGAATCCCTCTATTGAATGTTTTAGTTTAGTTATGTTATTCTTTTGCTTTATATTTGGTAGTTTTTAAACTTTCTTTTTATTGACATTCTCAGTTTGTTCTTACATTGTTCTCCTGACCTTGCTTAGCAACTTTACGACCATCATTTTGAATTCTCTGTTGGGTAAATCACATATCTCCACTTCACTCATGTCAGTTTCTGGAAATTGACCTTGTTCTTTTATTTGAAATATATTTTCCTATGTCTTCATTTTCCTTCATGGTCTGTGGTGATTTATGTACATCAGATAAGACAACCACCTCTCCCAGTCTTGTCAGACTGGTCTCATATAGGAGAAAGATCTCAACAATGTATCCTGCCAGAGATTTTAAGGTCCTTCTCAAATCTCAAAAACACATTGCTATATCTCCTTTTTGTGGCCCACTGGAGCTTGGAATGTGTTATGTTCTGTCAGTACCCTCATGAATAGTATGGTAGGAGCAAGACTGTTTAGACATAGCTGAAAAGCTTAGCTTGTTGGATGTGTGTTGCAGTTCCTTCTATCTTCATGGTGAAGTTGAGCAAAGATGTTTATCTCCCACTATTCCTGTACTAAGCCAGAAAGAGAATCTTTGTACTCACATTCAGGCTGCACCCTCTGATCCTGGGGAGAAAGCTGCTGGAAGTGGACCCATCGTGTGTCCGCCTCTGTTTTCTGTGGTCTATACTCTCACTTGGTTTCTTATCAACTCTCATAACCTAAAATACCATCTATATCCAGACAACTCCTGCTGTGGTTTGGATGTACCCTCCAGAAAGCAGGTGTTGGAAATTTAATCCCCAATGCAACAGTGTTGGGAGGTGGGGCCCAATGAGAGGTGGTTAAGTCATGAGAGCTCCACTCTCATGAATGGATTAATGCTAATTATAAAAGGACTTGAGGCTGTGAGTTCAATGGCTTGCTCTTTCTTGCATGCTTCCTTGTCATGTGATGGCTTCTGCTATGTTGTGACTCAGCAAGAAGATCCTCACCAGATGTGGTTCCTTGATCTTGGATGTCACAGCCTCCAAAACCTTGAGCAAAATAAATTCATTTTCTTTATAAATTACCCAGTCTGTGGTATTCTGTTACGACAGCACAAAATGGAGAAGACAATGCTCAAGTTTATATCGGTAGCCTGGACCTCTCCCCTAAATTCCAGACCTGTATATGCAATTATTTGCTTGATTTCACCATTTAGATCAATAATATACATTTCAAATTTTTCAAGTCTGAAACTGATCTCTTGATAACCACCCTCCTCAAACATATCTCCAGCAGACTTCTCAATCTCAGTTAATAGTAACTCCATTCATCTAGTTACTCAGATAAAACAAATAAACAAACAAAAGCCCTTGGCGTATTCTGACTTGTAGTTCTCTTTCTCTCTCTCTCTCTCCCTTCTACCTCCTTCCGTCTGTTTCTGTCTCACCCCACAGCTGATTTGTTAGCAAATGCTGTCATTTCCATATTCAAAATAATTAGGCCACTTCTCACCAATCTCATTGGTACTGCCATGGTCCAGTCCACCACTGTCTTTTGCCCAGATTATTAGAGTAGGCTTGTAGATATGTTCCCCATGTCTGCCCATGTTACCTACAGTGTATTCTCAACCGAGCAACCAGTGTTCCTGTTAAAATATAAGTCAGAACATGTCACTCCTCTGTTGAAAACCCTCCAGTGACTTTTCATCTCATTCAGAGTAAAAGCCAAACTTCCTTCTAATAGCCACAAAGCCCTGTGTGGCCTGGCTGCTTGTTACTTACCTCTATGACCCGAGTTCTTGAAAGTCTATCCCTTGTTTTGTTGACGGTAGCTACACTGGCCTTCTCATTGTCCCTTGAATCACCAGGTATGATTGTACCAAAGAGCAGTCTTTGGTATCTGGCCTTCCCTCTGCCTGGGATGCTTCACCCACACACACCTGTATGGCAAGCTCCTCACTGGCCTTGATCTCTGTTCAGAAGTCATCTTCCCAGTGGAGCCTTCCCTGGTCACTCTATTTAACAGAATGTTCTTAACTCTGTTTAAGAGCGTTCAATCTTCCTAACTATTATTCAGTTTCATTGCTTCATTTTTCTTGCTAGCCATTATCATTTTCTAATATGCTCTAACTTACTTTTGTTATTAGCTGTTTTTCTCACTAAATGCTTCATGCAAGTAAGGATTATTCTTCTGTTTTGTTCACCATTGTGTCCCCAGTGACTAGAACAGTGTCTCACACATGGTAGGCACTAAAAAAAAATGTGTGGAATAAATGAAAGAATGAGTGAATAAAATTTTTAAAAACATTTGATACATATTCAAAGTTAATTCCATTAGCAAGTAGACCCACAAGAATGGAATTATAAAAATAATTATATTTATATTTGTCAAAACAATGACTATCCCACCTTTGATTCCAGATCTATTTAATAATTACACTTAAGGGTGAAAGTTAAATTATAATTAATTGCTTTATGTCCTACCTAGCAAACCCTCAAAATTATAGCATTAGGATATTAATATTATCTCTGAAACTATAATGCTATTTTATTTGCTTCTCCATATAAGTTAAACATAAGGATGCTTAGCATGTCAGAAAACAATTTTGTTTGATGAAGTTGGTCTTTCTGTTTAAAATTTACTTAATATAAAAAAGTACTTAATATAAAATGACATATTTATACATAATTTTTATACAGATTATTTTTATAAAATATTTCTAAAATGGAATCATTTCACTGTTACACTGTTACTCATGGGTTAGTTAAGAACCATTTAAGAAAACTTTATATTTCCACTTTCCTATGAAATGTTTGAAGTACCCATGAAACATAACTTATCAGAGAGTATGGGAAATGTCATACTGATCTCAATGACACAAATATTCCTAAAGAGTTTTGAAATATTTTGGTTAGAAAATAATTTTCAAAATCCAATTTAAAAACTTGATTTTCTGAAATGTATGCGACATAAGTGGCCAAGAAAACTCTTTTTAAAATTTTCATTTTAAACACCGGAAGAAGTAAGTCTTTTCTCTATAGCAACGAAGTTCTCATCATTTTTATATTGTTAACTACAATCAGATCATTGGTATTAATTTGCCTGTTCCTTTTTTTGCATCTTTATTTTGAACTCTGGTTGAAATTCATTTAGTACAAAAAAGAATTTAATTTTCATTGAGGCTGTTTCAGCCACTATATGACTGCAAGAATAGAAAAGAAGTGATCCAGAGCTCCAGCTACTGCAAAAGAACAGACTTCGTTGGAAACCCAAAGAAGAAAGCATCCAATGCTATTAACTCTATTAACTTGTTTTTAGAGACAAGTTCTTACTCTTTCACACAGGCTGGAGTGCAGTGTCACAGTGACAGCTCAAACTCCTGAGCTCAAGTAATCCTCCCACCTCAGCCTCCCAAGTAGCTGGGACCACAAGCGCGTGCCACCACACCTGACTATGGGGTCTTGCCATGTTGATCAGGCTGGTCTTGAACTCTTGGGCTCAAGCAATCCTCCTGTCTCAGCCTCCCAAAATGCTAGGATTACAGGCATGAGCTAAGTGCCCAGCTAATGTGATTAATTATTTTCTTAATCTTTCCTAGGTCATTGCTGGTGATTCCTAAAATTTAGTACTAATAATATTTACTTTAATTTTGGCATTACTATTGTGAAAGCCCCGTTTACATAATTACACTGACTCACTTAAGAGTCAAGAGCTCAAAAATACATTTAGAGGCCATTATCTGCAAAAGAAACCTTCTTTTGGCTTCTGGGAATATCATGTGTCTTAGTGAGTTTTTGCTGAGCATTAAGTGGAACCCACCTTTAAAGTTAATTTCAACATCAGTTTTGGAGGAGACAAATATTCAAACCATAGGACCATGCATTAGCAAAATCTGACCAAGAGAAAAGAAGTTGTTATAGATGCTACGCAAGCATTTAAAGATCTGAGGAGTCCAAATTATTCTGCCAGCAAGAAAGAAGAGGGTCATTCAAGGTCCAGTGGCAAAGGAAGTTGCAGATTCATGCATTCAAACATGCAAACTACATCCTTCTATTACGTTCACATAAAATGGTCACGGTGATGCTGGAGACTCCTCTCCAGCTAACGTATGGAGAAGAGTCTCTAGAAGAATGGTGGGTTTGACTTTATCTGTATGCTCTGATGCTATGCCCTCTATAATATATACAAGCGTTTTATAAGTTGATTTGAAAAATGTAGAGAGAGAAATTTCACTTGGTTATAGAGAAAGGCAAATTAATATGGGGAATTTGAAAAGGAAAAACTTGTGGTGAGCAAAAAATTGGAAAGAAGTTATATACAGAGGAATGGTCGACAGCTATTTACAACCGTATTGTGCCAAATGACATATGGCTTCTTAGCATTCCAATGGAGTTAGTCATGTTTGATTTGAAATTCATCAGGAAATTTATTTTTTGCTTTGCTCTTGTCTCAGTCAATTTAAACCATAAGATTTGAAATAGACTGTAGGAGAAAGAAATCAGTTGTTCCAGGATTCACCAACCTGAACACCAAGAATTTTGATTTCTTGCTATATCAAGACCTGACTAAGGTTAGGTGATATGGTCACCAGACCCAACATTCTACAGAAGCATTTAATGATCACCAAAAGAGGCAAATATTTAGTCATGAATAGACTATTTTTATCCTTTTATTTTGAAATAACTGCCAAGTTCCAGAAAATCTGCAAGAATAACAAAGAGAATTTCTCTATATCCTTTATCTAAGTTAACTAATTTAAACTTGTTTTATCATTCTCTCTACATATCTATATCTTATCTATATTCATATTACTGTTTGTTTTCTGAACCATTTGAGAGTAGATCTCATGCATCGTGCCCCTTTACCTTTTAGTACTTCAGTGTCTATTTGCAAGGATATTCTTTTATATAACCATGGTACACTTGTTAAAATTAGGAAATTACAATATTTTTATCAAATCAGAAGTCCTATTCCAGCTCAGCATGGTGGTTTATGCCTTTCATCCCAGCACTTTGGGAGGCCAAGGCAGGAGGCTTGCTTGAGCCTAGGAGTTCGAGACCAGCTTGGGCAACATAGCAAGAACTCATATCTACAAAAAAAAAATACAAAAATTAGCCATGATGGTGGTGTACGCCTGCAATTCCAGCTACTCAGGAGGCTGGGGAGAGAGGATCGCCTGAGCCCACGAGTTCAAGTTTGCAGTGAGATATTAGTACACCACTTCACTCCAGCCTGGGTGACAGAGTGAGACCCTGTCTCAAAACAAAAACAAAAACAGAAGTCCACATTCCATTTTCATCAAATGTCTCTATGTCTTTATAGTATAGTCATCCCTTGGTATCCACAGGGGATTGGCTCCAGGACCTCTGCAGAAACCAAAATCCATGGATGCTCAAGTTCCTTGTATAAAATGACATAGTATTTGCATATAATTTATGCACCTCCTCCTGTATACTTTAAATAATTTCTAGGTTATGTATAATACTATTATAATGTAAATGCTATATAAATAGTTGTTATACTGTATTTTTAAAATTTTCTATTATTTTTATTGTTGTATTGTTGCTATTTTTCCAAAATATTTTCAATCCATAGTTGGTTTAATCCACAAATGGGAAACCTACCAACAGAGAGGGCCAATTGTATTTTCCTCCCCTTCAGTACAGGATCCAGTTCAGCATGACATATTGCATTTAGTTGTCATGTCTTTTTTAAAAACAAACTATTTACTTATTTTTATTATTTTTAAATTAACACATAATTGTACATATTTATGGGGTACAGTGTGATTTTTTTTTTTTCGAGATGGAGACTCACTTTGTTGCCCAGCCTGGAGTGTGGTGAGGCGATCTCGGCTCACTGCAAGCTCTGCCTTCCGGGTTCAAGCGATTCTCGTGCCTCAACCTCTGGAGTAGCTAGGATTACAGGCGCCAGCCACCATGCCCCGATAATTTTTTTTTGTATTTTTAGTGGGGACTGGATTTCACGCTGTTGGCCAGGCTGGTCTTGAACTCCTGACCTCAAGTGATCCACCAGTCTCGGCCTCCCAAGATGCTAGGATTACAGGCGTGAGCCACCGCGCCTGGCCCAGCGTGATATTTTGATTTGTGTGTACAATGTGTAATGATCAAATCAGAGCAATTAGCAAATTTATCACCTTAAACATTTGTAATTCCTTTCTGTTAGAAACATTCAAAATCCTCTCTTTCAGCTATTTTTAAATATGCAATAAATTATTGTATAATAATGTTAACTATAGTCACCCTACAGTGCTATATAGAACACTCAAACTTATTCCTCCTATCTAGCTGTAATTTTGTATCTATTAACCAACTTCTCCCACCCACCTCCCCTCTACACTTCTCAGCCTCTAGTAATCACTATCCTCCTCTCTACGTCTACGGCATCAACTTTTTTAGCTTCCACATATGTGTGATAGCATGTGGCATTTTTCCTTCTGTGCCTGGCTTATTTTGCTTAACATAATGTCCTCCAGCCTCATCCATGTTGCTTGAATGACAGGATTCACTCTTTTTTATGGCTGAATACTATTCTACTGTGTATATGATGTATATACGTTTATATATACATATTTTCTTTATTCATTCATCTGTTGATGGACACTTAGGTTGATTCTTTATCTTAGCTATTGTGAACAGTGCTGCAATAAACATGGGAGTGCAGCTATCTCTTCAACATACTGATTTCCTTTGCTTTTAATATATACTAAGTAGTGGGATTGCTGGATCATATGGTAGTTCTATTTTTAGTTTTTTGAGGAAACTCCATACTGTTTTCCATAGTGGTTGTACTAATTTACATTCCAACCAATACTGGAATGTATAAGAGTTTCCCCCTTCTTCACATTCTTGCCAACATCTGTTTTTGTTTTTTGTTTTTTGTTTTTTTGTCTTTGTTGATGATAGCCAGACAGCCATTCTAACTGGAATGAGATGATACCTCATTGTGATTTTGATTTGCATTTCCCTGATGATTAGTGACGTTGAGTATGTTCTCATATACTTGTTGGCCATTTGTGTATTTTCAGAGATGTCTATTCAGATCATTTGCCAATTTTAAAATAGAATTATTTGGGTTTCTTTGCTATTGAGTTGAATTCCTTGTGTATTCTGGATATTAATCCTTTATCAGATGAACAGTTTCTTCTATTCTATGACAAATACTTTTTTCCCATCCTGCAGGTTGTCTGTTTATTGAGTATATCCTTTGCCATGCTGAAGCTCTTAAGTTTGTTATGATCCCATTTGTCCATTTTTGCTTTTGCTGCCATTTGTGCTTTTGAGGTCTTATCCATAAAATCGTGGCCCAGACCGTTGTCCTGAAGCATTTCACTTTGTTTTCTTCTAGTAGTTTCATAGTTTCAGGTATTGCATTTAAGTTTTAATCCATTTTGTGTTGATTTTTATATATGGTGGGAGATAGGAGTCTAGTTTCTTCATTCTTCTACATATGGATATCCAGTTTTCCCAGTACCATTTACTGGAGAGACTGTCTTTTCCCCAGCCAGTGTTATTAGCACCTTTGTTGTGAATCAGTTGGCTGTACATATGTGGATTTATTTCTGGGTTCTCTATTCTATTTCATTAGTCTATGTGATTTAATGCTAGTATGCTGTTTTGGTTGCTATAGCTTTGTAGTATATCGTGAAGTCAAATAGTGTGATTTATCTAGCTTTTTCTGTTTGTTCAGGATTGCTTTGCCTGCTTGGGCTCTTTTTTGGTTTCATATGAATTTTAGAATTGTATTTCCTATTTCTATGAAAAATATCAATTAGTATTTAATATGGATTGCATCGAATGTGTAGATTACTTTGGGTAGTATGTTATGTCTCTTTATTCTTCTTTAATGTGGAACAGTTCCTCAGCCTTTGTGTTTCATGACATTGACATTTTTGAAGAATATATTTCAGTTATTTTATAGGATGTTCTTCACTTCATGTTTGTCTAATGTTTCCTCACGATTAGATTCAAATTCAGGTTATGCATTCTCTGCCCCAAATACCACATAAGTAGTGTCCTTCTCAGGATATCACACTTGGAGACACATGACATAAATTGGCCCTTGGTTAGTAATATTAATTTTGATGACCTAGTCAAGATATTGTCTTGTTTCTGCACTGTATAGTTACTATTTTCCACTGTGCAACTAAGTAGAAGACACTTTAAGACCTCATCAAAGTAGACGTATCATTTGTTGACAATTCTTGCCCAAACCAGAATGGAATCTATCCAGCCCCACCACTCACTCCAAACTTAACAATTAGAATTTTAAGTACAGGCCTTCTTTTATTTATTTATTTATTTTTGAGACAGAGTCTTGCTCCATTGCCCAGGCTGGAGTGCAGTGGTGCAATCTTGGCTCACTGAAAGCTCCCCCTCCCGGGTTCAAGTGATTCTCCTGCCTCACCCTCCAGAGTAGCTGGGATTACAGACACGTGCCACCACACCCAGCTAATTTTTGTATTTTTAGTAGAGATATGGTTTCACCACGTTGGCCAGGCTGCTCTCAAACTCCTGACCTCAAGTGATCTGCCCGCCTCAGCCTCCCAAAGTGTTGGGATGACAGGCGTGAGCCAGCGTGCCTGGCCCTTTTATTTACTTAATCATCAGTATAGACTCATGGATTTAATTGAACTCAATACATTATATATTATTACCATCCTTATTTATTGTGATGCTCAAATTGTCCCAGACTTGGATGATGAGAGCCCCTTTGAGCTGACTTCTGTGTCTATTCATGGATAGACTGGAATGGGAGCCATAATTTTTTTTGTTTGAACACTTTATTACTTTCTGGCCCAAGATGTTCCATGCTCATCTGTGCCTGGAATTTGTCATTTCTTCTGTGCCCCAAACCTGGGATTAGTCATTTCTTCAAGGACCCTGCATCCTTTTAGTGGGTAAAGGTATCTGGGAAACCAAAATCTATTAATTGATACTGTGTGCTGGTTGCAACTGAGTGTCATTATTTCTAGTTCCTTTCAACTGACAGAGCTAGGAAGTCATCAGTTTATACTGATAACTCCAATTACAATATATTAAACAACTTGGTACTGTCCCACAGGTCACTTTTTTTCTTTTCAGTCTTTTTCCCTCTTGAATGCTTCTGCTTGAAAGCTTTCTAAAAAATATTTTTTATTTTATTTTATTTATTTTTTGAGACAGAATCTCACTCTGTCACCCAGGCTGGAGTGCAGTGGCATGATCACAGCTCACTACAGCCTTGACCTCCTGGGCTCAGACAAACCTCCCATCTCAGCCCCCAAGTAGGTGGTACTACAGGTGTGCACCACCATTTTTCTTTTTTATTTATTATTATTATTATTTTGAGACAGAGCTTCGCTTTTGTTGCTCAGGCTGGAGTGCAATGGCACAATCTCAGCTTACTGCAACTTCCGCCTCCCAGGTTCAAGCGATTCTCCTGCCTCAGCCTCCCACGTAGCTGAGATTACAGGCATGCGCCACCACATCAGGCTAATTTTGTATTTTTAGTAGAGACGGGGTTTCTCCATGTTGGTAAGGCTGGTCTCAAACTCCCGATCTCAAGTGATCTGCCCACGTTGGCCTCCCAAATTGCTGGGATTACAGGTGTGAGCCACCATGCCCGACCCATGCTCAGCATTTTTTGTACCTTTTGTAGAGATGGGGATTCGCCATGTTGCCAGACTGGTCTCAAACTCCTGGGTTCAAGCAATCTGCTTGCCCTGGCCTCCCAAAGTGCTGGGATTACAGGTATGAGCCACCACGCCTGGCCCTAAAAGCATTTCTATTGCTATATATTCAGGTTCATGATCTTTACTTTTATAATGTTTAACATGCTAAAAATTCTATGCAGTGAAATGTTTCATTTCAGATACTGTCTTTTTCAGCTCTGAAATTTCCATTTGGCTTTTTCTTTTTATATCTTCCATTTCTCAACTCATTGTGCCTACATTTTCCTTTACATCCTTGAGCATATTTATAAAAGATATTTTAGGCCAGGCGCAGTGGCTCATGCCTGTAATCCTAGCACTTTGGGAGGCTGAGGCAGGCAGATCATGAGGTCAGGAGGTCAAGACCAGCCTGGCTAACACGGTGAAACCCCGTCTCTAATAAAAATACAAAAAATTAGCTTGGTGTGACACCTGTAATCCCAGCTACTGGAGAGGCTGAGGCAGGAGAATCGCTTGAACCCGGAGACAGAGGTTGCAGTGAGCCAAGATGGAGCCACTGCACTCCATCCTAGGTGACAGAGCAAGACTCCGTCTCAAAAAAAAAAAAAAAGATATTTTAAAGGATTTAGCTACTAATTCCATACTTTCTGGGTCTGTTGCAAGTGGACCAATTTTTCTTTGCTTGTGGATCACATTTTTCTGCTTCTGTGCATGTTTAGTAATTTTTAATTGGATGTTGAAAATTGTGAATTTTTTTTGTTGAGTGCCAGATTTTGTTGTCTTTCCTTAAAGAGAGCTGGATTTATTCTGGTAGGGAGTTATATCTTTTTTTGAAGCTTTAAATAGCTTTGTATGTTGCTCTGGATTTGTTCCATTGTTTCATTTATCTTCTTCAGGAGACTTCAATTATATGTATATTGTATTCTGTGTGGATGCCTGTTTTCCATTCCCATCACATTCTGCCTGATCCATTTCTTTTTCTTTTTCTTTCTTTCTTTTTTTTTTTTGAGACAGTCTCGCTATGTCACCCAGGTTGGAGTGCAATGGTGCCATCTAGGCTCCCTGCAACCTCCGCCTCCCAGTTTCAAGTGATCCTCCTACCTCAGCCTCCCAAGTAGCTGGGATTACAGGCATGCACCACCACCCAGCTAATTTTTGTACTTTTAGTGGAGATAGGGTTTCACCATGTTGGCCAGGCTGGTCTCAAACTCCTGACCTCAAGTGATCTTCCCGCCTCAGCCTCCCAAATTGCTGGGATTACAGGTGTGAGCCACCATGCCCGGCCTGGGAGGAGACTTTCATCAGTTAAGTATTGTGTTTGAATGTATGATTCTTAGTGGTTTTTAAAATTTATTTTTACTTGCTTGTCTGACTATCCTTGCAAATAGATACTGAAGTATTAGGACGTAAAAGGGCATGATGCATGCAACCTACTCTCAAATGGTTCAGAAAAAATAAACAATAATATAAATACAGATAAGAGATATATATGTAGAGGGAATGATAAGACAGGTTTAAATTAGTAAACTTAAGTAAGGGATATAGAGAAGTTCTTTTTTATTCTCGCAAATTTTCTAGAACTTTGCGATTCTTTCAAAATAAAAGTGAGGCAGGAGAATAGTGCCTGGAGGCAAGGAACCTAAGGTTGTTTCACATCGACTTCCTACAACTAAATTGAAAGGAAACCCCTCCCTTTGACCTTTTCTGCTTCGCAGATGGGAAATTGGCTGTCTGTAACAAATCAGACTGATTGCCAGTAGAGTCTTCATTTGCAACTTTGTAACTTCACCCTAGCCTCTGAATGCAACCAATTAGATGTTTGCACAGGAGTGTGACCTTTGTAACTTCACTCCAGCCTCTGGTTGGCTGCTTTCTGCAACCAATCAGACTGATTGCAGGCTACCACTTCATTTACATGTGGTGAGCATGAAGTGGCCAATGGGAAACTTCTAGCGGATATTTGGACCCAAGAAGATTCCGTATCTGGGCCCTCAAGCCACTGCTTGGGTCCACTCCCACAGTGTGGAGTGTACTTTTGTTTTCAATAAACCCCTGCTTTCATTCTTTTGCCGTTTCATTCTTTCTTTGCTTTGCTCGGCATTTTGTCCAATTCTTTGTTCAAAACACCAAGAACCTGGACAACTTGCAGTCACAACCCACTACTGGTGACAAAAGCTTAAAAATAGTCTAAATACAGAAACCATAACTTGCCTCCTTTGATAATCATCAAATGCTTCTGTAGAACTTATTGATGAGGAACTTATGGGGAGGTAGAGCAAAGGTCATTCTTGCTAGGCTTTAGCAAAGAGACTGGTGGCATTTGCCCCTGCCCAAGAGATCTGTGGAACTTCGAACTTGAGAGAGATGATTTAGGGTATCTGGCGGAAGAAATGTCTAAGCAGCAGGGTGTTCCAAGATATGATCTGGCTTTTTCTGAAAGTGTGCAGTCATCTGCGTTCACAAAAAGGTGATCTGAAATTGGAACTTATGTTTAAAAGGAAGTAGAGCATAAAAGTTTGGAAAACTTGCAGCCTGACCATGCCATAGAAAAGAAAAACCCATTTTCTGGGGAGAAATTCAAGCCTTCAGCTGCAGAAATTTGCTTAAGTAAAGAGAAGCCAAATGTTAATAGCCAAAACAATGAGGAAAATGTCTCCAGAGCATTTTAGAGACCTTCAAGGCAGCCCCTCCCATTACAGGCCTGGAGACCTAGGAGGTAAAAACAGTTTCCTGGGTAGGGTCCATGGCCCTGCTTCTCTGTGCAGCCTCCATAAGAGGTGACAGCATGCTGGCAGCCCTCACAGCCCTCACTTACTCTTGGTGCCTCCTCGGCCTTGGCGCCCTCTCTGGCCGCACTTGAGGAGCCCTTCAGCCCGCCGCTGCACTGTGGGAGCCCCTTTCTGGGCTGGCCAAGGCCGGAGCCAGCTCCCTCAGCTTGTGGGGAGGTGTGGAGGGAGAGGCACGGGCGGGAACCAGGGCTGCGTGTGGTGCTTGTGGGCCAGCGCGAGTTCCAGGTGGGCGTGGGCTCAGTGGCACCCACACTCGGAGTGGCCGGCCGGCCCTGCCGGCCCAGGCAGTGAGGGGCTTCGCACCTGGGCCAGCAGCTGCTGTGCTCAATTTCTGGCAAGGCCTTAACTGCCTTCCCACGGGGCAAGGCTGGGGACCTGCAGCCCGCCATGCCTGAGCCTCCCCACTCGCTGTGGGCTCCCTTGTGGCCCGAGCCTCCCCAACGAGCGCCGCCCCCTGCTCCAACGGTGCCCAGTCCCATCGACCACCCAAGGGCTGAGGAGTACGGCGCATGGTGCGGGACTGGCAGGCAGCGCCACCTGTGGCCCCGGTGCGGGATCCACTGAGTGAAGCCAGCTGGGCTCCTGAGTCTGGTGGGGACTTGGAGAACCTTTATGTCTTGCTAAGGGATTGTAAATACACCAATCGGCACTCTGTATCTAGCTCAAGGTTTGTAAACACACCAATCAGCACGCTGGGTCTAGCTCAGGGGTTTGTGAATGCACCAATCGACACTCTGTATCTAGCTACTCTGGTGGGGACTTGGAGAACTTTTGTGTTGACACTCTGTATCTAGCTAATCTAGTGGGGACGTGGAGAACTTTTGTGTCTAGCTCGAGGATTGTAAGTGCACCAATCAGCACCCTGTCAAAACGGACCAATCAGCTCTCTGTAAAATGGACCAATCAGCAGGATGTGGGTGGGGCCAGATAAGGGAATAAATGCAGGCTGCCCCAGCCAGCAGTGGCAACCCGCTTGGGTCCCCTTCCAGACTGTGGAAGCTTTGTTCTTTTGCTCTTTGCAATAAATCTTGCTGCTGCTCACTCTTTGGGTCCACACTGCCTTTATGAGCTGTAACACTCACTGTGAAGGTCTGCAGCTTCACTCCTGAAACCAGCGAGACCACAAACCCACCAGGAGGAATGAACAACTCCAGACACGCTGCCTTAAGAGCTGTAACACTCACTGCGAAGGTCTGCAGCTTCACTCCTGAGCCAGTGGGACCACGAACCCACCAGAAGGAATAAACTCCGAACACATCCGAACATCAGAAGGAACAAACTCTGGACACACCGCCTTTAAGAACTGTAACACTCACCGCGAGGGTCTGCGGCTTCATTCTTGAAGTCAGTGAGACCAAGAACCCACCAATTCTGGACACATTGGGACATGGTACCCTGCATCCCAGGTGCTCCAGCTCCACCTGTGGCTAAAAGGGGACAAGATACAGCTTGGGTCACTGCTTCAGAAGGTGCAAGCCCCAAGCCTTGGTGACTTCCACATGGTGTTGGGCTTGTGGGTATGCAGAAGACAAAAGCTGAGCTTTGGAAGCCTCTACCTAGGTTTCATCAGAGGATGTAAGGAAATGCATGGATGTCTAGCAGAAGTCTGCTGCAGGGGCAGAGCCCTCATGAAGAACTTCTACTAGGACAATATGGAGTGGAAATGTGAGGTTGTAGTTCCCACAGAGTCCCCACTGGGGCACTGCCTATTGGAGCTGTAAGAAGAGGGCTGGTCCGGTGTGGTGGCTCATGCCTGTATTCCCAGCACTTTGGGAGGCCGAGGTAGGCAGATCACCTGAGGTCAGGAGTTTGAGACCAGCCTGGCCAACATGGCAAAACCACAGCTCTACTAAAAATAGAAAAATTAGCTGGGCATGGTGGTGGGCGCCTGTAATCCCAGCTACTCTGGAGGCTGAGGCAGGGAGAATTGCTTGAACCTGAAAGGTAGAGGTTGCAGTGAGCCAAGATCACGCCATTGCACTCCAGCCTGGGTGACAGAGTGAGACTCCATCTCAGAAAAAAAAAAAAAAAAAAGAATGCCACTGTCCACCAGATCCATGGAGAAGCTGCAGGCACTCAACGCCAGCCAAGAAAAGCAGCCCGAGGGGCTGTACCCTGCAGAACCACAGCGGCAGAGCTGCCCAAGGACTTGGGAGCCAACCCTTGCATCACTGTGCCCTGGATGTGAGACATGGAGTCAAAGGAGATTATTTTGGAGTTTTAAGATTTAATGAGTGCCCTGCTGGGTTGTGGACTTGCATGGGGCGTGTGGAGCCCCTTTGTTTTGGCCAATTTATACCATTTGGAACAGGAATATTTACCCAATGCCTGTACCCCCATTATATCTTGGAAGTAACTACTTGCTTTTGATTTTACAGGCTCACAGGCAGAAGGGACTTGCTTTGTCTCAGACTTTGGACTTGCACTTTTGAGTTAATGCTGGAATGAGTTAAGACTTTGGGTGACTGTTGGGAAGGCATGATTGGTTTTGAAATGTGAAAAAGACATGAGATTTGAGAGAGGCCAGGGGTGGAATGATATGGTTTGCCTCTGGGTCCTTACCCAAATCTCATCTTGAATTGTAATCCACATATGTCAAGGGAGGGGCCTGGTGGGAGGTGACTGGACCATGGGGGCAGTTCCCCCCATGCAGTTCTCGTGATAGTGAGTGAGCTCTCACGAGATCTGATTGTTTAAAAGTGTGTGGCAGTTCCTCCCACCTCCTTCCGCCATATAAGAGGTGCCTTACTTCCCCTTTGCCTTCCACCATGATTGTACGTTTCCTGAGACCTCCTTAACCATATGGAACTGTCAGTTAAACCTCTTTTGTTTATAAGTTGCCCATTCTCTGGTAGTTTCTTTCTTTCTGTATTATTATTATTACTATTTTTTTTGAGACAGAGTCTCGCTCTGTTGCCCAGGCTGGAGTGCAGTGGCATGGTCTCAGCTTACTGCAACCTCTGCCTCCTGGGTTCAAGCAATTCTCCTGCCTCAACCTCCCAAGTAGTTGGGATTACAGGCATCCACCACCACGCCCAGCTAAATTTTTGTATTTTTAGTAGAGACGGGGTTTTACCATGTTGGTCAAGCTGGTCTCGAACTCCTGACCGCAGGTGATCTGCCTGCCTCGGCCTCCCAAGTGGGTAGTTTCTTTATTGCAGTGTGAAAATGGACTAATACACAGAGAAAAGAATTAGGTGACTTTAAAACTCAGTATTTTGGCCATCCATTCTTAATGGGATATATTATGTAGACAAAAAGAATGCCATAAGATATTAAACTGCATTCAGTAATTAGTCTTATTGGTAGTAGTAACATTGATATTGTATCGTGAAACTATCGTGATTATTTTTTAGAATATAGCAGATAAGCAATAATGTAAATGTCATTAGGAAACAAAATTTTTAGTACAGGTTGAGCATCCCTAATCCAGAAATTCAAAATCCGAAATTCTCCAAAATCTGGAACTTTTTGAGGCCAACATTATACCTCAAGTGGAAGATTTTACATCTAACCTCATGTGATGAGTTGTAATCAAAACACAGGCAAAACGGTTTCATGCGCAAAATTATTGAAAATATTGTATAAAATTACCTTCAGGTTTTGTGTATAAGGCGCAAATGAAACATAAATGAATTTCGTGTTTAGATTTTGGTTGCATCCCCAAGATATTGCTTTATGTATGTGCAAATATTCCAAAATCTGAAAATAACTGAAACACGTCTGGTTCCAAGCATTTTGGATAAAGGCTGCTCAACCCGTCAAGAAAAAAAAATTACAAATATAAAATCAAAGAAATTAAGTTAAAACTCTGTAATCTTAAATTTGAATTGGAAATATCAGTATGAATTCAAGATTTTTTTCTCTTGAAAAAATTATCGATTTTCCAGTTCTATTAGAAAGACTTAGAAGTAATGACAGCCCAGTGGCAATGAGTGCTCCTGATTATGGTTTCTGACTGCCATTTCCTACTTAAAAGAACTGAGGCTCTTTGGAGGAATGACTGATTCCATGTCAGGGGCAGGAAATGCACAAGATAAGTTTGGGCCATTTTGTGCCAGAAAGCAAGAAAATTATCAAAGATTAATGTGACCACATCTACAATACATAGGAACCAACTCAAATAATTTCCCACTGGCCAAAAGCGGGACAATTTGAGCATCAAAAAGAATAATTAATGCATTTCAAATATGTGAAAATACATATATTCATGATATATTTTTTAAAAAGCTCATTAGAAGTTGCTAGGGCACTAACTCATTATTTTGAAAATTGGTAAATGAAAAGAAACAAACGTGGACCCTATCTTTCATCTACAAACTGTATTTCAGGATAACCAAAGAGTTAATGAAAAATATTATGGTAGAATTCCAGCTAATAAATTTAGGAGGAATGTTAGAATTAGAAATTCATTATTTTGCAACCTCTAATGAAATACTGGATTGAGTCACAATTAATGGATGCTAAAATAACCAGGTGATGTTTGATGAAAAACGTAATATAGGAATCAGGCTGACACCACCTCAACCCATGAGCAATATTTCTTTTTTTTTTTGAGACGGAGTCTCGCTCTGTCGCCCAGGCTGGAGTGCAGTGGCGCAATCTCAGCTCACTGCAAGCTCCGCCTCCCGGGTTCACGCCATTCTCCTGTCTCAGCCTCTCCGAGTAGCTGGGACTACAGGCGGCCGCCACCACGCCCGGCTAATTTTTTGTATTTTTAGTAGAGACGGGGTTTCATCGTGGTCTCGATCTCCTGACCTCGTGATCCGCCCGCCTCGGCCTCCCAAAGTGCTGGGATTACAAGCGTGAGCCACTGCGCCCGGCCAGCAATATTTCATCATAAAATGGAACTATCAGACATATGTGCCTCATGATGTGATGTAATAGGAAATACACGGCAACTACCACAAAGTATGCTTACCTAAAATATAGAACCTCAATCTAATAAAAATCCTAGATCTACCTATTTGCAGAAATAAGAGTAATATCGCAAGGAAGTAATCGGCTAAATCTAGAATATGGGACATTCGGTAGTACAAATGGCCTAGTTTCTACAGTAAATCTATAGTATGAAGGGTGAGATGCTGGTAAGATTGAGTAAAAGGGACTTAAGAAATATGACAATTTGTGATGGTATTAGGTGGGGCGGGGTGGGGGAAGAAACAACTAAGTGCAGTGTATGGACTTGTTTAGATCTTGAATTGAATAAAGCACTGTAAACAGAATCTTTGATATAATCAAAAAAATTTAATACTTGGGGGATGATGGATAGTATTGAGATTTTTCTTAATTTTGTGTGATAATGGCATGGTGGATATGATTTTTGAAAGTTCTTATCAGATGTGCATATTGAAGTTGGGATATGCTTTATAATACTTTAGCAAAAAAAGTGGGGGACATGGGAGGAGGGTAGGGAAGAACTGTCTATCAACAAATGTTGATGATTGTTGAAGCTGATAACTGTTAAACTTATTAGGGCTGAGGTTGATTATCTCTCTTTTTGCATATGTTTAACTTTTCCCACAAGAAAATGTTACTGGAAAAATTACTTAGCTTTCTCCAACCTGGGTTGGTATAAGTTACTGATTGTGACTATCCCAAAAGTTGGTTCAACATTAAGGTAATGTTTGTTAGGAAAAAAATTAGATCAACACATTATTTAGTATCCCAGGTTTTTGAGCATTTATTTTAAAAATTCGCTCTAATGAGATGATTATAAATTTTTGTTATATTTCTGAGATGATCAATTTTAACAGGATTGGTGGTAATTTTTCAATCATAAACTGATAAAGTTTGATGACTGATAAATCGCCCCAATATATGGAAAATCTATTCAATTATTTTGTTTTCATAAGGGAACAACCTTGGTGGAAAGTACAGCTGTCTCCATGTACAAGGAGAAGCACATAGCTCACGTGTGCATCTGGCAGAACCCCCAGTACAGAGACAAGCAGGCGCTGTTTTCCAATGACACCTACTTGTGTGTGTCCTAATACTATAGTTAGAAAATGGCTCAGATTTTTGAGTTGCTTTTCCCAGAACTCAAAGATCGTCTTCCTGTTTATCTTGGTGGAATGCCTATGCTATACTTGTGATTTTTCTGTTCTCTGTAACCTATTAAAACAAGACTGTCGCAGATGGGGAAACAAGAGGTCATTAGTTAACAATGAGATGTTCGATTTCTTGAGCAGAAAAGATACTCTGTTGTGTTTTTAAAAACATTTTTGAAGGAGAAATAGGGCTACTCCTTGGAAGGCAGATTCTTGTTCACTGGGCTTTCCTCAAGAGTCAACACAGTCGTTTCTAAATTCAGTTCCTCCTTCAACTTTGTTCTTGTAGTTAACATAAGCTTTGCCTCTTTTAGTTCTTGTCAGTTCACAGTGGCTACTGCTTTATAGCTTAAGTAAGTACTGCCATAAGAGCAAAGGGAAGGAAGCCAAATAGGTGGTCAATTAGCTTTGTCTAAGTTGGTATGATATGGAGAGGAAAGCACTGTTACTTTAATTCATTCTTCAGTTTCTAGAACAGTTGCTCTTGATTAGGTTAGGGGCAGAAAAAACATTTGTAATAATGGCTTTGAGAGACACAAGCCTTTGTTCGCCCCAGAGTATTAGCTAACCCACCTAGTGCTCCTAATCATGTAATATTAAGGATTGGGAGGGACATTCATTGCCTCCCTATTTGTTTCACCTTCTGTAAAATTGGTAGAATAATAGTACCCATTTCATAGCATTGTATGATGATTAAATTGGTTAATATTTTTAAAATGCTTAGAACACAGATTGGGCACATAATAGCAAGCACCACATGTATTTATAAGATAAATTCTTTTGTGCTGCCTTCCGTTAAAGTTTAAATAAGTAAATAAATAAATTAAATAAATACTTGCATGACATTTTGAAGTCTCTCTATAACATCTGAGTAAGTGGCGGCTGCGACAATGCTACTAGAGTTCCAGAATCTTGTTGGTGACAAGATTGTTCACCAGCATATGGTGTGGTGAAAACTCACTAACTTGGAATTAGTTCAGATTATTAAGCCTGATGAATAGGTGAAAATCCTGAAATCAAGGATCTTTGGAACTATTTGAAATCAGTATTTTGTATTTGCCTGTTGTATTCATTGAAGTGTTGCAAGTGTTCTATTTGATGGATTAAGTATATTTAGGATATACATGTTCAATTTGTGATTTTGTATACTTAATTGGAACAAGAAAGCTAATAAAGGTTTTGATATGGACATCTGTTCTTTTAAGTAAACTTCAATGAAAATATATGAGTAGAGCATATAGAGATGTAAATAATTTGGGGACACACCATAGACTGAAATAGTAAATTTAAAAGAAATTGTTGGAAGAATCAAGTGTTTGTGGAATGAGTTCCTGCTCTTATGAATAATTAAGCATCATGTATAATTACTATAGTAAAAGGAAGCCTAAGAAGTATTAGACTCTACTTGTATTTAAATTACACTTTACATAATTTATGTGTATGAAAAATGTTTTAAAAGCTTATTTTTGTAAGCCATGAGATAGCTCCTTTACATTTTAACAATTTCTTGATTAATTTGCCTGGATTTTATTAGTGCAAATGGCAGAGCTAGCAATTTCTTTTTCTGTGTTCCCATTCCATCCTATTCGTCCCTCTTTTAGGAAACTCTCAACTCTGGATTGTCCTTGTTTACATACCTGCCTCCTGCATTGGACCATGTGTCTCTGAGTGTAGTATGACTAATTCATTTGTTTGTCAAGGATAGTCTAGCACATGGTATACTCTCAATACATTTGTTGAACAGCCTAATTAGTAATGTCTGCAACAATGACATTTTACTGTATTTAATAAAGCTCTGGGAAAGTAGGATACACATAAGACAGGTCCAGGTCTAAATTCTTTACAGAAACTTGGATTTTTGGTTCGGTTTGAAATTTGAAGATGTAAGTATATTTATCTCAGTTTCCCAAAGGACAAGCTAATTGGAATTATCATCCTCTTTCACTCGATTGGATCTCCAGAATGCCATTTACGCATGCAGCAGAATTTTATAACAGTTTTAAATTCTGCATATTTGATGAAGAGGTTTTATATTTTTGGATTCAAGCCTCTTTCTAAACTTCTACAATGTGGTTTACAATAATTCCTTATATCCTGCTTTTGAAATACATATTGCAGCTTTTTAAGTTTGGAAGGCTGTATTTCAAGGACTGAAGTTACAGTATACTCAAGTGATGCACAAGCCTAGCACCGCACTTTCCACGTAGTGTTCGATAAAGATTGTTAAACTCTAAATCACAGGCCTTTTAATTCTTAAGACAAATAGCAGCAGAAAGAAACATCTTTGGCTTATTTCTGGTAAGGTTTTTATGCTCTGTAAAACAAAGAATTGTATTCATCCGCACAGCACAGATTCTATTAAAAATAAATGTGAGAGTCGTTAATGTAGTACTGCTCATTTACCACCAAAATTCACTTTTCAGGAATAATCCCATCAGTTTAAATTGGATATTGGAATGAGCATTGATTACATTTAACTTGGTAGCTCAAAATTTTTTCATGGGGTTTTGAACTCGGCGGGATTTCAAAGGTTTTAAAAATGAGTTTTTGATTTTTTTAAAAACCCTCAAATTTCATTACCTTTAAATTAGGTCGAAACGGGGCGCAAGAGATTGGATTAATACCATAGTAATACTTATTTTGTTCTTAACCATTTCAGGGCTTCTTGAAATAGAGGCTGTATGGTGTAATGGAAAAAACAGCCTTGGAATCTGGGAGACTGGTTCCTGGATTCAGTCCCAGTTCTGCGTGACCTTGGGCAAGTTACTTTACTTCTCTGAATTTCCCTTTCCTCCTCTGCAAAATGAGGATCGCAATAGCCACCTTGCAACCTTGACTGGAGCGAGCCTCGCACACCCCGCGCCGGCCTGGAGGAAGCGCAGCCATGATTACGCCGCCTTCGCTCCGCTACCCGTTTGCGACTGGCGCCCTCCCCCAGCAGGTGTAGGCGCTGCCGCGCTGCCCCACGCCTTTCCGCCTCTCGCGGGCCTGCGCCTGGGCGTCCCGGAGGAGGCCGCTGCGGGTTGAGGTAGCGCACCGGCCTCTCGGCGTCCCAGTCCCGCCCCGGGCGGAGGGAGGGCGGGCTACTCAGCTCCGAGGCCGAGGCCCGGCCCTGCCGAGTGCGGAGGAGCGCAGGCGGCCCCCGCCCCTCGGCCCTCCCCCCGGCCCTCCCTCCGCCCCCTCCGCCCTCGCGCGCCGCCCGCCCGGGTCGCCGCGGGGCCGTGGTGTACGTGCAGAGCGCGCAGAGCGAGTGGCGCCCGCATGCCCTGCGCTCCTTCACAGCCTGGGCCGGGCCGCCCGGGACGCTGAGGCGGCGGCGGCGGCCGAGGGGGCCGGTCTTGCGCTCCCCAGGTCCGCGCGCCTGAGTCCAGGTTGCCATTCGCCACACAGGCCGCGTTCTCTCAGCCCTCGGCGGCGATGAGGCGCTGAGGCGGCCGCCGGCGCTGCGCCGGAGCTTAGGACTCGGAAGCGGCCGGGCCGAGGGCGCGGGGTGCCGGCCTCCCTGAGGCGAGGGTAGCGGGTGCATGGCGCAGTAACGGCCCCTATCTCTCTCCCCGCTCCCCAGCCTCAGGCAAGGCCGTCCGGCCGCCACCCCTCCTGCTCGGCCGCCGCCGTCGCCGTCGCCGCCGCCGCCATGGCCAATGACAGCGGCGGGCCCGGCGGGCCGAGCCCGAGCGAGCGAGACCGGCAGTATTGCGAGCTGTGCGGGAAGATGGAGAACCTGCTGCGCTGCAGCCGTTGCCGCAGCTCCTTCTACTGCTGCAAGGAGCACCAGCGTCAGGACTGGAAGAAGCACAAGCTCGTGTGCCAGGGCAGCGAGGGCGCCGTCGGCCACGGAGTGGGCCCGCACCAGCACTCCGGCCCCGCGCCGCCGGCTGCAGCGCCGCCGTCCAGGGCCGGGGCCCGGGAGCCCAGGAAGGCAGCGGCGCGCCGGGACAACGCCTCCGGGGACGCGGCCAAGGGAAAAGCAAAGGCCAAGCCCCCGGCCGACCCAGCGGCGGCCGCGTCGCCGTCTCGTGCGGCCCCCGGCGGCCAGGGCTCGGCGGTAGCTGCCGAAGCCGAGCTCGGGAAGGAGGAGCCGCCGGCCCGCTCATCGCTGTTCCAGGAGAAGGCGAACCTGTACCCCCCGTGCAACACGCCCGGGGATGCGCTGAGCCCCAGCGGCGGCCTGCGGCCCAACGGGCAGACGAAGCCCCTGCCGGCGCTGAAGCTGGCGCTCGAGTACATCGTGCCGTGCATGAACAAGCACGGCATCTGTGTGGTGGACGACTTCCTCGGCAAGGAGACCGGACAGCAGATCGGCGACGAGGTGCGCGCCCTGCACGACACCGGGAAGTTCACGGACGGGCAGCTGGTCAGCCAGAAAAGTGACTCGTCCAAGGACATCCGAGGCGATAAGATCACCTGGATCGAGGGCAAGGAGCCCGGCTGCGAAACCATTGGGCTGCTCATGAGCAGCATGGACGACCTGATCCGCCACTGTAACGGGAAGCTGGGCAGCTACAAAATCAATGGCCGGACGAAAGTAAGTGTGCTGCGGGTTTGTGCTGGACAGGCCATTCTCGGCGGGCAGCCCCTGCCTGCGACTGTAACTGCCTAGGCTGAGAAGCAGCATTCCTCTGTATAGAAGGGACTCACTCCTCCTTGTGTAGCTCCCCGTAAGGAAGAGGGACAGAATTTGTAGTAGCTGTTTATCTAGTTAGCCCCCTTGTATCCACTGTTTTCCACTTACTGCCCGTTCACAAACTTCTCCGGCTAATTGCATGGTTTTTTGGCTAAACGTAGGCGCTTTAACTTTCCTGTTTTCTTTCTTCCATTCCACTATTGGTCACAATTCAAACCTTAGTGGCGTTTTAGCCACCCAGTGAAGGAGTGTTAGAGTACCACCCAAAGCAAGGACTGGTTCTGCATCTGCCTTGTGTTTGCATAAGCTCTTAAATTTCCTATGGTGTCTGAACCACTCATCATATTTTGATTGAGAGTCAAACGCTGTGTTCAGTTATGAATTTGCCGGCTGACCACAAAAAGGTAAATTTAAAATAAGCATTTAGTCGAAAGACTATATTCAGGAAGAGCTTGGCTACTCCTCTCCCCCTCTTATAGCTCTTATCCCTCACCCTGTTCCTACTGTTTTGAAACCCATTACAAAAAGGGGAAAGAAGTATTTCCGTTTTCAGACCTCTCAGTGTAGGTAGGCTACATTTTTAGCATAAGTTTCCTTTATTTGCTTTGTTCATGTAATCCTTCTGTTGAAAACTGTTTTGTAACTTCCTGGAAAAAAAAAAAACAAAACGACAACACGGAATTGGAGCAGGAGGGCTCGTTTTATTTATCCTTCCAATTTGGTGAGATCTTTTTGTTTTTTCTGTTGCGGTTTTTCCTCCACAGATTCTTCACTTCCTACCTAGTCTATTCCCTCTTTCCTCCCTCATGATAAACAGTAGACTCTTTCGTCCTTAACTAACTCTCTTGCAGCTCTTTTTCATTTTACTTCTCAGATCTTGATCTCTTCTTTGTGGCTGCTCCCAGGCCACCCTCCTCCACCATCAGTCTCTGATTTTGTGGGTTTTGAGAGATTGACCTGGGAGAGCATCACAGTTGCATGTTTGTACACACACGCTGACTCTAACCAGTGGTTCTTTTGTATGTGTGTGTCAGATCATCTACTTTGACAGTCATTACATGTGATTCTCAGGCTGCCCGAAAGGCTGAACGTAGGCAGTGAGAAAGTTATAAACATGAAAATTTTGTGGGGAAAAATACAATGTGGAGTCTGATTTACGTATTGCCACTTCATTGCTGGATGAAGGCACAAGTCTTAATTTCTTGTAGTCTTAAAAAGGAACAGTTGAATAATATTAAACTGGAAGGAAAAGGGGTCTGATGAAATCTCAGCCTTGGTCTTTCACTAGATTTTCATTGATATTTTTGCGAAAGTTGTCAGGGATCACATCTGAACATAAAGTCCTGAGCTCCAGAGCAGGAAAGAAATTAGTTTGAGAGAATAGGGCTATGAAGACTGACCAAAGTATATAGTTGGGACATAAGCTTAAATTGGATTCTTGAAGAAGATGTCCCAAATCTTTCTTGATCTGCTTTCCTTAGTTAATTTAGCTTTCCAAGTTAAGCTGAGACCTCTTTTCTCTTCTGTCTTCCTGCTTTCACCTGTCCTTAGAGAAGGGACAGCAGACAGCCTGGCTCTTAGAGCAAACGCTTCTCATAGGGATGCTATTAGGAAATAGCTACCTCCTTTCTCAAGAGTTCTAGTTGTTGGGGTTTTAAGTCACCTAACTGTACATATTAGCAGGTAATAAGGGACAGGATGAAGGAGGGATGACCTTTAAACTCTTTGGATTTTATCTGCTTATATTGATTTTAGGGACACAACTTCAGGATCTATAAATGATATTCAGGAATTCCTTTTCATTGTACTTCTTGGCTGAAAGAGGTTTTGGTAATCGTGTTTGAACATGTAATTTAAGTATTCCTAAAAAACAAGGGTGTTTGCTTTGTGGAAATGAGAAGGCAATCAAAATAACCACCCACCGTATATTGAGCAACCACAGTGTGTTAGGCATCAGATTAGGGTCAATACAGATACAATCAAAGTAATTTTTTTTTTTTTGGAGACAGGGTCTTCCTTTGTCGCCCTGACTGGAGTACAAGGGTGTAAGTATGGCCCACTGCAGCTTCCACCTCCTGGGCTCAAGCTATCCTGCCATCTCAGCTTCCCTGTAGCTGGGACTGTAGGCACACACCACCATGCTCGGCCAAATGAAAAAAAAATTTTTTTTGTAAAGTCAGGGTCTTGCTGATGATTTGATCTCGAACTCCTGGGCTCAGGTGATCCTCCTGCCTTGCCCTTCGAAAGTACTGTGGTTACAGACTTGAGCCACCTCACTTGGCCACAATAATCTTAATTCTATGAAGCGAGTGGTGTTATTCCTAATTTACATTTGAGGGATTTTCAGCTCAGACTTGGCAAAGGTCTACCACTTACGATAACTCTAGCTGGTGTTCAAACTTAAGTCATTCAGATATCAAACCCATGCTCTTTTTTAACTACGCTAGTTATAGGTAGAACATTAGGAGATGTAGATTATTTAGCACACTGCTGGAACTGCAATTTGATACATATATTTTGTTGAAAGTGGGTGAATAGCACTAGCTTTATATGTGAGTAATCATACTCTATGGTTGGGCTGTGTAAAACTTTTTATTAGGTGACTGTACAATGTTTATTTCAGATAGTGGCTTAAAAGCCGCTTTTGTATTTATCCACCTGAATTATGTGCTTGTCAGTATACTGTTGAATGTCAGAATATGGTTTTTTTTTGTGATTGCAGAGGGGGACTTCAATTCAGAATTTTATCCTTCATAACATTATAGTGATTTTAAAAGTTATATGCAGCAAATGTGTAGTATTTTTCTCATTTCAACTTTCACAGCAGTAGGCAGGTGTTATATCCCTTTTTTTTTATAGATTAGAAAAGTGGGACTCAGGAAAAGTTGGTTCACTTGATGGAAATTCTGCAGCATATTAGGACTTAAATTCAGGTTTTCTGACTAAGAATCTGATGTTCTTTTTTATTTACATCATGTATATTGCATGCTCTTTATGTCAGGGCGTGGTAATCAGATGATACGTGATTGTCTGTGGCCCATTCAGTGTAGGCTTTGTTTTCCCCTGAATTTCTACTTCAAACATGCTTATCTGGCCGCTGTTTTTGCATCTACTTTAAAAAAGGAACCACAAGGGAAAAATGAAGTCATGCAGGAGAAAAACAGAAATGTAATTGTAGCCACTGATATAACCAAGCTCCTGTTTCCACTTTCTCTAGTCTTTTTGGGATTTTCCCCTTTTTGCGGTTACCCTGCCCTTTGATCCTATATCCTTGCTTATGCTTGTTTTCATCAAGAAGAGTCTCAGTGATATCCAGTAGAAAGAAACCATGGTCTGCTGTTTTGTGAAGAGTAGTGTGCCTTGATTTTGGGGGTACAGGAGGAAGAGGAATGCAGAGGAGTGAGGATCATGGGAAAATGTTGAACTTTTCTGTTGGAGTTTCTTAGCCACTATGAAGGAAAACATTTTCCCATTAAAATAGAAATACTAGAATCATATACATAATATTTTTGGAATTTAATCCAAAACTTCATCTGTTCCGTTAAAACATACGTAAAGGAGTCATAAAATAGGTTGGGACTAATAAGCAGCAGATTATATTACTAAGATTTTTCACTCTTACTGTAGTTAATTAGTTAGGTCTGGCTGATTATGGCTTTTAGAGCAAAGAATAGGATGAGGAAAATGCCGCTGTTTTATTATCACTAACAGATGTGGTGACAATCCTCTTAGATGTTAAAAATGAAACTGACCCAGGAAGAGAGCCCTCATCAGTACCAGACCATGCTGGTATCCTGATCTCAGACTTTCAGCTTCTAGAACCGTGAGAAAATAAACTTATGTTATTTAAACCTAAATACATAAGTAAACCTTTATCTACTTATGCCATTCTCTTTATATGCTTGGGATCCAGGATACACAAATTGAAGTTACTTGTTTAATGATTTTATAACTATGTCAGAATTTAAGTTAAAAGTGAATTATTCTGTATGTAGAAAGGCTGAAAATAGTACAACTTCAGTAATTCTGCCAGCTATAAGGGACATGTGGACTGAGAGGGTAGTCTTAATAGATTGTGATCAACTATGTGCGAAAACATTTTGTATAGTGAATTGATGTGTAGTTTACATGTAAACTAACTCCTCTAAAGGAATTTTATTTTACATTAAAAGATTTTTTTAGGCTGGGCTTAGTGGCTCACGCCTATAATCCCAGCATTTTGAGGGACTGAGGCAGGAGGATCGCTTGAGCCCAGGAGTTCAAGACCGGCTTGGGCAAATGGTGAGACCTTGTCTCTAAAAAAATTAAAAAATTAGCCAGGCATGGTGGTGCGAGCCCGTGGTCTCAGGTGGGAGGATTGCTTGAGCCCAGGTGATAGAACAAAACCCTGTCTCAAAAAAAAAAAAAAAAAAATTTTTTTTTGTATGTATGTAACTCTTATCTACTACCTAATAATCCACAAAAATACCCACAAATCCTTAATTAGGTGGAGGAGGAGGAGATGATAATAGAGATCATTTTAACTTTGAAAGATAATGGATTCCAGGCCACATGTGGTAACTCAGGCCTGTAATTCCCAACACACTGGGAGACTGAGGTGGGAAGATAGCTTGAGTCCAGGAATTCAAGAGCAGCCTGGGCAACATGGCAAGACCTCATCTCTATTAAAAAAAAAAATTATTAAGAAAGAAAGAGGCCAGGTGCGGTGGCTCACGCCTGTTACCCCAGCACTTTGGGAGGCCGAGGCGGGCGGATCACGAGGTCGAGAGATCGAGACCATCCTGGCCAACCAACATGGTGAAACCCTGTCTCTACTAAAAATACAAAAATAAGCTGGGCTTATTTTTGCAAATAAGTGTTGCATGCCTTTAGTCCCAGCTACTTGGGAGGCTGAGGTAGGAGAATCGCTTGAACCCAGGAGGCAGAGGTTGCAGTGAGCCGAGATTGTGCCACTGCACTCCAGACCGGGCGACAGAGCGAGACTCCATCTCAAAAAAAAAAAAAGAAAGATAATGGATTTGGTTCTGCCATTAGATCTGGGTTGGATCCTGGGTCTGCTGTGGTTTCTGTGTCCTTAGTCCAGTTTCTTAATCTCTTGACTCGTCAGTTGCTCCGTTTATAAAATGGTGTCCAGTGATACCTGTCTTTTTAGCTTCTCAGGCTTGTTGTGAGGTGAACATATAATGCTTCATGTAAAGCACCTTTTAGATGGTAAAGCGCTCTACAGAACTGTTCTTAGCTATCACTTCTCCCATTTTAAAAATTTGCTGTCTTTCCGGTTTTTTCTTTTAAGAGTTCTGTGCTTTCCCTGTCTCATTCCCCTCCCATAAACTGGAGAAAAAAGGGCTTAGAATGATCACCCATTTTTTTACCTAACCACTTTTCCTGCATTTACACATATTTTTTTTAAAAGAGAAGAAATAACATTTTTTTTAAGAGAAAAAAGTCCCAGAGAGATTAACTTGTTCAAGGTCATAGAGCTGGTGACAAAATCAACAGACCTTTGATTCAGTTCATTCAAATCTGTAACTTTATGCATATTTCTACTTAACTAATTTTGGCATACTTTATGCTTTTTTTTTTTTTTTTTTTAAAGGACAGGGTCTAACTTGCCCAGGCTGGAGTGCAGTGGTGCAGTTATGGCTCACTGCAGCCTCAAGCTCCTGGGCTCAAGCAGTCCTCCCACTTGAGTCTCCATAGTAGCTGGGACTACAGGCATGTGCCACCACACCCAGATAATTTCTTAAATTTTTTTGTAGAGACGGGGTCTCCTTATGTTGTCCAGCCTGGTCTAGAACTGTTGGCCTCAAATGATCCTCCTGCCTTGGTGTCTCCCACAGTGCCGGCTCATGCCTGTAATCCTAGCACTTTGGGAGGCCAGGGTGGGCGGATTTGCTTGAGCCCAGGAGTTCCAGACCAGGGCGCAACATGGTGAAACCCGTCTCTAAAAATAATACAAAAATTAACCAGGCATGGTGGCACATGTCTGTAGTCCCAGCTTCTTGAGGGGCTGAGGTGGGAGGATCGCTTGAGCCTGGGAGGTAGAGGTTGCAGTGAGCTGTGATTGCACCACTGCCCTTCATCTAGCCTGGGTAACATCGAGACCCTGTCTCAAAAAAAAAAAAAAAAAAAAAAAAAGTGCTGGGATTACAGGTATGAGCCATCGCACTGGGCCTCTGCCATTTTTGAGTATATGCTTGAACATTCGAGACTTTCTTCTCCCTTTTGCTTCTATCATTCTACCTGTTGGCTTATCTGACATTCTAGTTTAATTTTTTCTCCTACCAAATTTCCTTAAATGTTCTTTATTCATCTGTCTTTCGTCTGATACTATTTAAAGCCGTTTGCCCTGAAGTAGGCCTACCCTCTCTTGTTTCTTTAGTAGGAGCTGTCTTCCTACTCTGTGTTTCTGATTTACAGTTTACTTCTGTTTTACTTTCCCTTTTTTCTCCCATCAGGCTTGAAATCTTTGTTCTTCTTCCATGTTTTCTGAAGCCTGTGCCTTTCTGGTATGCCTTTGGATTGATGTTATCAGCTTAGTTGTTTTTGTTTAATTTTTCACTTTAGGCCTTTAAAGCTACCCCAACTATTTCAGTCTCCCTTTTATTCTAGCACATTCTTGGGCAGTTTCTGTTTCTTAGATTTTACTTCCGTGCCTACATTCCACCTTCTTTTCTACTGTGCCCTCGTTTCCACACTTGGAACATTGTCTGTGACTACATGATGGCATTCAGATAATTTACTAAGCCCATTTTCAGAGCTTGTCTTTGCCTTTTATTTCAGCTAAATCTCTTCTAAAAAAAATTGATATAGACGGTTAACCAAAATCTTCTCTTAACAACAGTTTATTTCATGCCTTATTTCCTAGTCAAAACTCGACTTTTCTGCCACGTTTGTACTTCATAATCACATTTTTCCATAACCAATTTACAATTAGTTTCATTGCTGAAGAGCTTGGACAGTATCTGTTGACTTGAGATCACCATAAAGTTTTCATGAGTTTGGAATTCTCATTTTTCTTATTCAGTGTCCCAGGTCCCATTTCTTTACCAAGGCAAAAATACATGTACTCTTTACCCTTTGTTGTATTTTCTGAGTCCTGTTTTGATACTATTTTCACTCATTTGTTCATTCAACAAATGTTGAGTACCCTCCACATACAGGCCCTGTTCTAGGAGCTAGGGTGTCCTGAACAACAACAAAAAGCCCCCTTTCTCAGGGACCTTATCTTCTAGTTGGAGGAAGTGAGGGGTGGGGAGAGACAGTCAATAAACAGATGTACAAGTAATACATGGCGTGTTTGGTGGTAAATATTAAGATGGAGAGTAAGGTAAGGACAGTGACTAGGGAGTACTCTTTTAGATAAGATTGATAAAATAAGGTGACATTTAAATAGTGACTTGAATGAAGTGGGAAATTAGTTATGTGGGTATGTGGAAGAGGAGCATTCTGAGGAATGGTATTAAATAGCAAATACAGAGGCCCTAACTTGAAATGTATTTGGTGTGTTCAGAAAACAGCAAGCACGGCACTTCGGGAGGTCGAGGTGGGCGGATCACTTGAGGTCAGGAGTTTGAGACCAGCCTGGCCAACATGGCGAAACCCCATCTCTACTAAAAATACAAAAATTAGCCAGGCGTGATGGCATCTGCCTGTAGTCCCAGCTACTCTGGACGCTGAGGCAGGAGAATTACTTGAACCCAGGAGGTGGAGGTTGCAGTGAGCCAAGATCATCCACCACACTCCAACCTGGGCAGCAGGGTGAGACTGTCTCAAAAAAACAAACAGAAAACAGCAAGGAAACCACTGTGGTTATAGTGGAAGGAGTAAAGGATATGTGATTGATGTAGTGGGATAGGAAATGAGATCAGTTTGTGTAGGATATATCCTGGATATGTTTTGAAAGTAGAATCAAATGAGATTTGCTGATACATTAGATGTGGGGTATGAAAGTCATGAATGACTTAAAGGGTTTTGGCTTGAGCAATTGGGAGGAAATTATTGTTTTATTCTGACCTAACTCTTCTGCCTTTCTTCTCTTGCCCCCACTTTTTCAGTGTTGCCATTTATGATAACTTGCTGACACTTATTTCCCAGCCAAGCAATAAGAAAAAAGTTACATGCTCTAAATTTTCACATTCGTTCAAATTGGCTGTGCTAGCTACTACTACTGTTGACCTTCTAGCCCCATCCTTTGTTCTCTAGAGGTTTTACGGTTTCTTTGTGCAGTATGCTCTTATCAGCTCTACCACTGGAACCGCCTACAGGAATTATTGCAGGAAACCTTGCAACACTTTTAGTGTTGTCTATATCTGTGCTTCCTTGCATGAACCACTCATTCAGGATGGCTTGTGAATCCACGTAAAAAGAAATATACAAAGTTTGAACTTTAGGGAAACATTAGAGAAAATTGAATGGTTCAACATAAGGGAAGCATAGATTTAGATTCAATGTCAAAATGAAGTCAGAAATAAAACATCTTCATTTAAACCTACTGTTGAAAATAAAACTGTTACAGAAAATTGGGAAGAATGGAATGACCGTAAAATATCAAAAATAGTTCCACTGACTTACCAATACATGACTGTACGATACACGTGACTATATGATAGTTTCCTAAAGTAGTGAAGAAGAAGAAAGTTACTGATAGCTTAGGGACTGTATTGGATGATCTGTGAAGATATCAGTGATATATGAGCCTTTCACCCCCTTGATGTGGAGCCTGGCATTGGAATTGCAAATAAAAGTACCAAATATAATACTGATACTATTAAAATCAGAATGTACTATCCAGGCCCTTTTTTTTTTTTTTTTTTTGAGATGGAGTCTCACTCTGTCACCCAGGCTGGAGTGCAATGGCGTGGTCTTGGTTCAATGCAACCTCTGCCTTCTGGGTTCAAGTGATTCAAGTGATTCTCCTCCCTTAGCCTCCTGAGTAGCTGGGACTACAGGGGCCCACCACCACACCTGGCTAATTTTTTTGTATTTTTAGTAGAGACAGGGTTTCACTATGTTGGCCAGGCTGATCTTGAACTCCTGACCTCGTGATCCGCCCGCCTCGGCCTCCCAAAGTGCTGGGATTACAGGCATGAGCCACCATGCCCAGCCTACTATCCAGGACTTTTAAGCATAGGAAGCCTTGCTTTTGATTCTAAAGTGAGAGAGGGTCACAAAAGTATGGGTAACCATTAGATTGTTGGGTATGAAATAATTTTTACGAGGTGGCAGGCGCCTGTAGTCCCAGCTACTCAGGAGCCTGAGGCAGGAGAATGGCGTGAACCCCAGGAGGCGGAGCTTGCGGTGAGCGGAGATCACGCCATTGCACTCCAGCCTGGGCGACAGCGAGACTCTGTCTCAAAAAAAAATAAAAAAATTAAAACCAGGAACGTGAAACATGAACTCCAGAACCCAGGAACCTGAATCTCATCTCAATTCAATTTAAGGCTAATTTTTATGTAATAACACCTTAATAGGAAATGTCAAATCTAAGAAGTAAATTGAAAAGGACTAATCATGAGTTTGGGGAATAAAAAGATTGACCATTGTGTTTGTCTGTTTTCACACTGCTGTAAAGACCCGAGACTGGGTAATTTATAAAGCAAAGCAGTTTAATTGACTCACAGTTCCACATGGCTGGGGAGGCCTCAGGAAACTTACAATTATGGCAGAAGGCAAAAGGGAAGCAAGGCGTGTCTTACCTGGCAGAAGGAGGTGGGGAGAATTGTTAAACACTTTTAACATCAGATCTCGTGAGAACTCACTATCATGAGAACAGCATGGGGGAAACTGTCACCATGATCCAGTCACCTCCCACCAGGTCCCTCCCCTGACAATGGGGATTATAATTCAAGATGAGATTTGGGTGAGGACACAGAGCCAAACCATATTAACCATCTCTCTGAATTTTTTCTTATTAATATTGATATTTCCAGTTTTCCTCTATAAATGGTGACTAGGAGCTTGGCTTCTATAGTTTTATTATATAATTACCCTTTATTCTATCTCAAGACATATTTTACCTGTGTGATATCTTCTACCGATTTCTGTTAGGACTACTCTGAAATGGATGCCTTGAAAATTGCTTTTCAGCTAAAAAATTTAGTGATTCCCCACCCCCCACCCCTTAGAACAGGTATTTTTACTGCTTCAATAGCTCTGTTAACCACCCCACCTTAAAATCTTTGGCTACCCATTTACTAGCCTGGGTCTTATCCTTTCAGTTGTTTTTCCTCATATTTTTCAGTTTTCTTTTTTCGTCAACTTACAATGGTAGTTTTTTTTCCTAAAGCTCAGTTCACTTTCTGCTTATGACTGTCAGAAGATGTGTTTGTAGAAGGAACTTGAACATCTATATTTCTAGATTTTTCTTCTTAGTTTGTATTAGTCATCTATTGCTACATAACAGATTACTCCAAAGTTTAGCAGCTTAGAACAACACACATTTATTATGTCATACTTTCTGTAGACAAGGAATTGGGCTTAGTCCAGCTGCATCTTCTGCCTCACTGTTTCTCACAGGCTGCAGTCAGGACATTGGTCAGGGTCTGTGGTCTCCTTCTAAGGCTTGAATGGGGAAGGATCTGCTTCTAGCCTCACTCAGTGGTTATTGGCAGCATTAAGTTCTTGGCAGGTTGTGAGGGCTTCAGTTTCTTGCCACGTGGGCTTCCCTAACATGGCAGCTTTCTTCAATAAAGTATGGAAGCCAAAAAGGCAATAGTGTCTGCTGGCAAGACTGAAGTCCCAGTCTTGTAATCTGATGATGGAAGTGACATCCCATCATCTGTGCTATATTCTTTTGCAAGAAGCAAGTCACTAGGTGACTTTCCATTCCATATGTATAAGGAATCATACAAGAGTATAAATACCAGTTCTTACGTCAGTTCTTCCTTGGCTGTGTCTGCCCCTTAAATGTTACTATTCTTTATGATCTGTGGTTTGTCTTCTCTTTTTTTTTCCTCTAGTCTACACTTTTTTCCCCCCTGGGTTATCTTATGCACTCATGGAAGCACAAGTTCTTAAACTAGTTTGCCTGTGTTGAAACTCTTCTTCTGCTGCTTAATTGCTCTCTGATTTTAGACACATTTTCTAACAACTAAAGCATTAATTTCCTCATCAGTATGATAGGAGTTAATAATAGTACCTAATCCAGTAGGTCTATTTGAGGACAGATGAGAAAATACTCAACAGATAATCAGTGCTCAATTAGTATTAGCTGTAACTGTAACAAATAACACAATAGTAATAACAATCATGACTTCAGCTATTAGGATTTGTTAAAGATTCCTTGGTCTGTCTCTTATTTTGGCATCTGTAGAGGACTGATAGACATTTCCACCTGAATTTTCTGGAAGTATTGCAAACTCAGTGTGATTAAGACCGAAGTTTCCTTTTGTTGGAATAAGGATTGGTAAGCCTGTCTGATGGGGGAGATGGAGGAACAGATTTGAAACTGATCCTGTGAACTTCATTTAGTTATTCAACAGCTATTTACTGAGTGTCTGATCTGTTAGGCACTGAGGGTACCACAGTGCCCAGGTCAAAGTAATTCTCTGCCTTTCTGGAGTCTTAACTGTGTGAGGGAAATACAACGTTGAAACTGTAATTCCCAGTGCTGTTTATGAGATGGAAGTACAGGATCCTATTGGGGTCACACAAGAGGAGACCTAACTTGGTCTGTAGGCCAGGAGAGGTTTTGTTTTGTTTTGAAGAAATTAGGCTAAGACTTCTAAAGGTTAAGTTGGAGTTAAGTCCATTGAAAGTCTCCAAGTCTGGAAACAGCATGATGTTTTAGAGGAACATACTTTCCTTTATCAGTTTGAAAATTTTATTTATTTAAAACTAATTTCCTATTAGTCTCTTGTTCCTCATTCCCATTTACACTCTTCATCTCTGTCCTGGATTATTACAAAAGCCTGTTTTTTTTTTTTTTCTTTTTGTATCTTTCTTTTTTTTTTTTTTTTTTGAGATGGAGTCTTGCTCTGTCGCCCAGGCTGGAGTGCAGTGGTGCGATCTCGGCTCACTGCAAGCTCCGCCTCCCGGGTTCACGCCATTCTGCCTCAGCCTCTCCGAGTAGCTGGGACTACAGGCGCCCGCCACCACGCCTGACTGATTTTTTAAATATTTTTAGTAGAGACGGGGTTTCGCCGTGGTCTCGATCTCCTGACCTCGTGATCCGTCCACCTCGGCCTCCCAAAGTGCTGGGATTACAAGCGTGAGCCACCGTGCCCGGCCCTTTTTGTATCTTTCTAGTTCATTCTGTCTATTGCTACTTTTTGATAAAGAACATTTCACTACGATGTACTTTCTGTTCCAGCCACAGGAACCTGTTTGCAGGTCCCTGAACCTACCTTCCTTTTCTAGTGCTGTGCATTTCCTCAATTTGGAAAGTGGTGAGAAGGTTCTCTAACTTGCTTCTTGCCCTTATTTCTCTAAGCAGAGCTACAACTTTGTCCTGTCTGTTCCTCTGGCACTTCCCATCACCGTGATAGGATGCTTCACTGTGGTTGGTTTCCATTTCCATTTCCTCTATTATTGTGAGCCACTTGAGGCGAGAACCCTTGTATTTCCAACATTGGTGTACTCAGCATCTTGTATCGAGGACTCAGTAAGTATTATATTTGAATTCCCACTGCACCGCTCTAATTAGAATTTAAAAAATCACTTTCTATCTGGATTGTTATACAATTTTTTCCCCTTAATTTTTCTCCATGTACTACCCATATGCATCCTATATAAATTTACCAACACTCATAAAAATCTTACTCAGAAATCTTCAGAGGTTTGCTAAGGATACAATTTGATTCTTAAACATTTAATGCTCACCAGCTGCTTAGGCCCACACCATTTATCCACCCTGATTTGCTGCTGCTCTTTGAAATACAACCACTGTTTCAACCAGACTGTTTTCCTTCTTCTGCTCCCCTTCTCCTCCTCCCAGCACATCTGTGAATTCTTTGACTGGTTTACCACTCCCACACTCCTCCCCAGCAATTCAGATCTTCTACATCCTTTAGGGTCTAAGCTAAGTCTGCTTCCCAGATATCCTCCCGAACTCTGAATGTCCTTTGATCTCTCTTTTCTCAAAAACCTTATATACCTTTTATTCCCAAATTATCTTCTCCAGAAATCTGTAAGGGCAGGGGAAGGAATGGTTTTATACTATTCTGTCTTAAGCAGAGGACTTTTATTATTGCTCGTTATGTACAGTATTATTCATATCTTGCTAACACTCAGTGAATTGCCCTCAGCTAATCCTCTGCCCTGTACCTCACCTCTGCTTTACCACCTTTCCATCCGATTTCTAAAACTGTAGTGAGACTTTTTAAAAAGTCTGTGAGAGTTTTAATCCTGTTGTGGTCAACTTGCCTTTCTTTGCTTGCTGTGCTGTTTCTAGTCCCTGTTTTCCAGATAAAAATAGCCCAGGTCAGCATGGCTTAAACTATTTTTAACTCCAAGTACTAGGAGAAAGGTTTGCTCTAAAGGTGAAATGAAGTTTTATGACGTTGCTTAGGCCAAAAGTCAGTTGATCAGGTTATGAACTGCAATAGAACTTTACACATCCATGAATCTAATGGGAGAGAGGGCCTGCATATCATACGTCTCTCACCCCTACCAATGGTGTGTGAATCCTTCAAAACAAAACAGTGTAATAGACATAATGTTGAAAGTGACTTGTTTATATACCCTTCTTACAAGACCTAGAAGAAAAAAGCTTGTAGCTAGAAAGCAGATGCAAAGTTCAACATTGATACCACGTTGATGTACAGAGTAAAATTTTCAAGAGCAAAATTTTAAGCTTCTAAAATTATCATGGATTTGATTTGGTTTTCGAACTGTAATTTACTCAAAATGTCAAATACATGGAAGAAGGTTTAAGAGTTGTATTTAACAAAAGAGGGCTGGGCGCGGTGGCTCACGCTTGTAATCCCAGCACTTTGGGAGGCCGAGGCGGGCGGATCACGAGGTCAGGAGATCGAGACCACGGTGAAACCCCGTCTCTACTAAAAATACAAAAGAATTAGCCGGGCGTGGTGGCGGGCGCCTGTAGTCCTAGCTACTTGGAGAGGCTAAGGCAGGAGAATGGCGTGAACCCGGGAGGCGGAGCTTGCAGTGAGCCGAGATTGCGCCACTGCACTCCAGCCTGGGCGACAGAGCGAGACTCCGTCTCAAAAAAACAAAACAAAACAAAACAAAAGAGGGCATGAGTTAAACAAGTTGAGAAATATTTCTTTTATGATTAGAAAACCTTTTGGCCTTAACCACATTTCTAGATTCAAGGATTTAATCAACGTGGGAGAAGCAGTTGCTTTAACTAGATTAAAGGAGGGCCATGGTGGAGTGTAGTTAATAGAAATCTGGCAGTGTAAAGGTCATTTGAATCTGGTTTTCTCACACATTCAAACATTTTTATCCTTAAAACAAAAATGACAGTTTGACCTGCCAGTTTTGCTTAGTTTTGATGCTTGTTTTTATTCTCTGATTACAGAGTTGGTAAGGAAAGTAGCCTAAGAAATATTTACCACAGACGATTTATGTGCAAAGAGTGGTTGTAGTTTTGGGTGGTTACAACCCAAAGTATGTTGGAATAAAATGTCTTGAATAAAGAAATTTTGGGCTAAAAGTCATGTGTGATAATAAAATAACACCCTTTTCCAATAGCTTACAAGTTTTTTCCAAGGCAGTCATATAAGCTAGCGTCTCACAACTTTATTTTGCTGGTGGACCCCTTTCAGAATGTAGTGGGAGCTGTGCACTTTCTCACACTCAAAATGAGCATAGTATACACAATGTTCTACTTGTAATAAAGCCCATCCATAGACCCTACGTTAAAAACCCAGTTAGAGTTCCAAAAAACCAAACTAAAACAAAACATTTTAAAGCATTTCATATCACGTTATGGTAGAATAAGGTTTCTGTGCGTGTTCAGTTCTTGCTCCCTCCCTGCATTTAGAACTATAGTTTGAGTTTCTTTTCCCCCATAAATAATGCTATGTATATCCTATGGACTTCTGGAAGATATATGCCTTATACAGTCTGGCTATAGAACAAAACAAAGTTAACCAGTATATATCAGGATGGAAACTACAATATAGTGATAATGTCTTCTCTGGAGGGCATACCTCTCCAGACCATTCGCTAGGTTAATTCTTGCTTTAGAATTCTAGATGTGCAGTTGTACCATAAAGGACTGAGAGTCTTTATCACTCTTGTCCTTTTATGCTGTCCTGTCCTCTGCTCCCACTGCCTATGTGCATGTTTGTTTTGCGTTTTTGTTTTTCCTTGTAACTGGCATTTTCAGTAATATTAACCTGAATTTTTTTTTTTTTTTTTTTTTTTGAGACAGAGTCTCACTCTGTCGCCCAGGCTGGAGTGCAGTGGCGCAATCTCGGCTCACTGCAAGCTCCGCCTCCCGGGTTCATGCCATTCTCCTGCCTCAGCCTACCTGAATTAAAAAAAAAACAAAAAAGCCTTAGTAATAGTAGTGCTCTGCGGCTGGGGAATATGGTGGGGGTGGAGGGGGGTGCTTACTAACTAAAATGAAGCTAGAATTCATACTAGTTTTTTTATATTAAAATAATTTCTATAATGGTTAGATCTGAAACATCTCTGGATAGTTTTGGTAGAAAGTGTCTGCAGAATATGGAAGAATAATTTGTTCATATTGACAATTTTCAGGAACTATGCTTTGATGTTGCATAGTAACTGTAAGCTTTTTCTTTAGTGTGTGCCTACTCTAGAGATTCTTGGTGTTTCTTCCTCTTAGAATTGTCTGGGGAAAGGGAGAACAGTAGTGTGGGGTGGGGAAGGTGTTTGTGGACAGAAGCCAGGAATGGGAACAGGACCTGCCAGTATTGCCTTGGTTTCTTGTCATCTGGCTCTCTACTACTGAGCAAGGCACTCAGCAACTCTGCCAGTCTCTCCATCTATGAAATGGGAATAATGCTGACCTAATTAACAGAAGAGTTGTTGAATAGATGATTATTTGTAAAAGACTTTTTAAAATAGTAGTTATATTGGCCGGGCACAGTGGCTCACACTTGTAATCCCAGCACTTTGGGAGGCCGAGGTGGGCAGATCATGAGGTCAGGAGATTGAGACCATCCTGGCTAACATGGTAAAACCCTGTCTCTACTAAAAATACAAAAAAACTTAGCCGGGCATGGTGGCAGGCACCTGTAGCCTGTAGTCCCAGCTACTCGGGAGACTGAGGCAGGAGAATGGCGTGAACCCGGGAGGCAGAGCTTGCAGTAAGCCGAGATAGCGTCACTGCACTCCAGCCTGGGCGACAGAGCAAGACTCCGTCTCAAAAAAAAATAATAATAAAAAATAAAAAGTAGTTATATTTCTAGCTTTCAGCAGTGCCTTTTCAGATTAGGACTTGGTCTTGGTTGCCCTGAACTCTGTTCTTGGTGTTGGTTGACATTGTCATCAGAAGTTCAGATTCAATTTTAGATTCAGAATTCTTGACTTGCTTTTACTGGGATGTCAGAACCTTATTTTTAATTAAAATGAATCTGTTGTTGCTTAGGCAGTTGGCACATAGATTTGGCACTGTGAGAAAGGAAATAGTGTTCAGTTGATAAGGGCATCTCGAACTGAATTTCAGATAGTTATGTTACTTAATGAGTAATGAAATAACTCCAGCTGAGGAACACTTTGATTAAAAAATCTTTCTCTCCTCATGCCTTCTCCATTAGTAGAATGAAGTCAAGTGGCAACAAATATTTTATTTATAATCATGAATTTAATTATTTAAGCTATATTTAAAAAATTGAAACCCTTAGATGTTAACTAATTTTAAAAGCTAGTGATGGATGGTAAGCTAGAATGATTGGATCAAATCTCACCCGCAAATGAGTTTATTCTTAAAAAAAAAATTTTTTTTTAGAGACAGGGTCTTGCCATGTTGCCCAGGATGGTCTTGAACTCATGGCTGCAGGCAATCTTCCTGCCTCAGCCTCCTGAATAGCTGGGATTACAGGCATGAGCCACTATGCCTGGCCTTATTTTACAGGTCTTACTGATGTAAGCCCATATTTGATTTGTTTTACGGTTTGTTGATATTGCTTAATATTTCTTTTATTTACTGTGTAGTCTATAACTTAGTAGGTAGCAATAAAAACAAAATAATAAAATTTATTTTCCTCCTAAAATAATGGGGGGTATTTGGCTGCTTGCCTATTTTTCAGTCATGCTTTATGGCTTATTTACCCTTAATAATGTCTTTTAAGTGGCCATTATAAAATATGTAGAATTACTTTGGTGTCTGTGCTGTCGAATTTGGCTCATGTAGTAATTGTGCTCATAGTAAAAAGTGTATTTTAAGCAGCCTGTGCTGCTCTTAAGAAATTTCATGTAGGTTCCACACTTTTGTCCAAAATTAATTATTCTTAACATTTTTAACAGTCAAAACATGAGACCATTAAGATGTGAACTGCTGTATGTATTATAATAGGGAGTAGCTTTTTTAGTGTTGACATTGTATAAAATTAGTTATTTACAAAGATAGTAAAGCTTATTGTTTGAAAATAAGGAATTGAGGAAATGAAGTTAAACGACATGTGTTCATACCTATGTTTTTCTTACAGAAATATATACTATCTAGGTATATAGAAATGTAAACACTTTGAATTATACAATACTTTGAATAATTTAATAGCAATATAGCTTAAATACTTGTAATTGTAGTATTATCTTTTCAGTTTGGGAATTGCATATATATTTTAACTGTAAAAATTTTTTTTTTTTTTTGTTTGAGATGGAGTCTGGCTCTGTTGACCAGGCTGGAGTGCAGTGGCTCACTGCAACCTCCACCTCCTCCCAGGTTCAAGCGATTCTTCTGCCTCAGCCTCCCAAGTAGCTGAGACTACAGGCATGCACCCCTGGGCCCGGCTAATTTTTGTATTTTTAGTAAAGACGAGGTTTCGCCATGTTAGCCAGGCTGGTCTCGAACTCCCAACCTCAGGTGATCCACCTCCCTTGGCCTCTGAAAGTTCTGGGATAACAAGCGTGAGCCACCGCACCCGGCCTGTAAAAATCTTACATGTCATGGGAAAGAGGTTGCTGCTTTATGACTTTCTATGTTTTCTGATTATAAAAATAATACAGTGCTCCAAAGTAGATGAAGCAAAATCTGATAGAAATGAAAGGTACAATCAGCAAATTACAATTATAGCTGGAAATTTCAATACTTCTTTCTCAGTAATTCTTAAATAGGAAATCAACAAGGATATAAAGGATTCTAACACTATCAACCAATTTGACCTGATTGACATCCATAGAATATTCCTTGCATTGACAGCATAAAATATGTTATTTGCAAGTACATACGAGACAGTTACTAGACCAAAACAGGTGCTAGGTCATAAAGCAGGTCTTAATAACTTAAGGATTGCAGTCATACAGAGTATATTCTCTAACCACTATGGAATTAAATTAGAAATCAGTAATAGAATGAAATTTTGAAAATCTCATGTGGAAATTAAACAACGAATTTCTAAATAACCTATGGGTCAAAGAAGAAATAGATATAGAACAATGGCACAGGATAAAGAGTTCAGAAACAGACCTACACTAACAATATCAATTGATTTTTTTTTTTTTTTTTTTTTTTAAATATACTGAGGAAATTCAGTACTGGTTTTTTTTTTTTTTTTTTTTTTTCTATAAATGGTTTTGGAATACATGGATATCTATGTGGAAAAAATAAACCTTGACCCTTATATCCCACCATTTACAAAAATTAATTCAAAATGGATCACTGACCTAAATGTAAGACCTAGGCTGTGCACAGTGGCTCACGCTTGTAATCCCAGAACTTTGGGAGGCCGAGGCAGGCAGATCACTTGAGGTCAGGAGTTCGAGACCAGCCTGGCCAACATGGTGAAACCCTGTCTCTACTAAAAATACAAAAATTAGCTGGATGTGGTGGTGTGCACCTGTAATCCCAGCTACTTGGGAGAGTGAAGCACGAGAATGGCTTGAACCTGGGAGGCGGAGGTTGCAATGAGCTGAGATTGCACCATTGCACTCCAGTCTCAGTGACAGAGTGAGACTCCATCTCAAAAAAAAAAAAAAAAAAAAAAAAAAGTAAGACCTAAATCCATAAAACTTTAAAAGAAAACACAAGAGAAAAATCTTTGTGACCTCAAGATAAGCAGATATTTTTTAGGACATAAAAAAGATGAACCATAAAAGAAAAACACTGATAAATTAGACTGTGTCAACATTAAAATGTTTTGCTTATCCAAAGACACCATTAAGAAAATGAAAAGAAACCCTTTTGAGAGAAAATATTTACAAGCATATTCAACAAAAGACTTGTATCAGAATGTCTAAAGAATGTATTAATAATAGAAACAACCCAAAAGAAAAGTAGGCAGAAAAATTGAACAGCTATTTCACAAAAGAAGATACAGGAATGGCCAAGTGCATGAAAAGATTCTCAACATCATTGGTTACCAGAAAAATAAAAATTAAAACCACAATGAGATGCCACTGTACATACACTAGAATGGCTAAAATTAAATATATTGATAATACCAAGTTTTGGCAAGGACATGGAGCATGTGGAATCCTCATACATTCATTACTTGTGGAAATACAAAATGGTACAGCCACTTTGGAAAACAGGTTAGCCATTTCTCATAAAGTTAAGTATAAATTTATCATATAACCCAGGAATTCCACTCCTAAGTATCTATCAAGAGAAATGAAAACATGTTCATACAAAGACTTGAACAATTTTATTCATTATCACCAAAAAATAGGAAACAACCCAAATGTCCATCATCTGGTGAATAAACAGAATGTGCTTCATCATACAATGAGATACTAGTTAGCAGTAAAATGAAGTGAACTAGTCTTTTGTGCAGCAACTTTGGATGAATCTCAGAAACATCATGCTGAGTTAAAAATTGTACCATAAATTATTTAATTAGCTCTTCATGGTCGAAGTTTGTACTATTTGTAATTTTTTTTTGTCACAATCTAATGCCAACAATGCATTAGATATTCTTAAAGATATATCTCTGTACATTTTAACAAGGTTTTTGTAAGAAAAATTTCTAGAACTATAATTGCTGGGCTAGTGAACATTTTTATATGCTTATATTGCCAACATTTATTGAATGCTTATTGTGTACTAAGCACCATTAGGTGCTCTTTCTACCCAGATTACCTTATTTAATTCTCACAGCAACCTTATGAGGTGCAGGTCATTACTATTTTCCTCATTCTATAATTGAGATAACTGAGGCACAGAGAGATTTAAAAACTTGTTCAAATCACACAGCTAGAAAGTTATGTAAACCAGGATAGTTCGATTCTAGAGCTTAACTTCCTAGCTAAGACATGTGAAGTAAGTTTCTATGCATCTTTTGAGGGGTGTTGTATTTATTTTCAGGTCTCCTACTTGATCTTGCTGGAGGCATTATAGAAATTTCTTACTTATTTATTTGTTTATTTTGAGATAGGGTCTCACTCTGTTGCCCAGGCTGGAGTGCAGAGGCTCCATCTCTCAGCTCATTGCAACTTCCGCCTTCTGGGCTGAAATGATCCTCCCATCTCAGCTCCTGAGTAGCTGTGAATCCAGAGGTGCACCAGCATGCCTGGCTAATTTTTGTATTATTTGTAGAGACGGGGTTTCACCATGTTGCCCAGGCTGGTCTCAAACTCCTGACCTCAAGCAATCCACCCGCCTCAGCCTCCCAAAGTGCTGGGATTACAGGTGTGAGCCACCACACACGGCCTCTCAATTTTAGAAGGTTAGGATGAGCCAAATATTTATTAAATGAGTCTTTCCCTTATTTAAATAATTTCAGAAATGCACCATTGGAATGTTTAATTTCAGCAGGTACAAACTCATACTCAAGGAAAAACCCAGCCATTCACTCAAAGGAACATTATTTTGGTAGTATTCAGATATCGTATACAAACCTTTGAGCAGGTTAATTTTTTCATGTGAATCATAACATATGGTATTGGTCAAGTAGTAAAGTTCATATTAACCTTAAACATTTACTAAGATACTGTTTTCAAGTAACTCAGGCAATGTATGCAGAGGGTGTCATAGCTTCTGTAAGTATATAAGTTTTGCATCAGGATCACATTAATGCCAGGGCCCCACTACAGATCTTCTGAATCAGAGATTCTGAATCTGAGGTGAAGACTCAGAGCTCCTTAAAATTCCATGTAGAAAATATATATACCTACTATTTTCCCACAAAAATAAAAAATTTCAAGACAATTTCATAGAGATTCTAATTCACATTTGGGTCTGAGAATTCTTGTGTAGGGCATACTCTCCATTGTTAAAGGATATTAAAAAGTTAAATCCTATATCTCAGATACCCAAGGGACATTTATTAAGTCTTCTAAACACCTCTCACAACCAATAAGCTTGCAAAGCAAAAAGGCCTTTTAATACCCCAAATAATTGGTTTATATTTTCTTGATTGTTTTAACCCTATAAATTAATATTCTCTTACCTTTTTCCCCAAGGCTTCTAAAAGTAGATGATACTATCTGCCTTTATGTGATAGTTGCTTGTTTGTTAACTTCCTTATGACATGTGCCTTCAAGTGATGTTCTAAAACTGAACTTTTGAAAGTTATTATTCCCCTTGTAAAAGGGTCTGCCCTTTTCCCTCTCCTGTCTTTTTCTCCTTAACCATTTTGTAGTGCTTACAGGTAGCATGGTATATATTGGTCAAAAATGTAGGATTCAGAGGCAGGCTGCTTAGATTCAAAACCCAGCTCTGCCATTGGCTGGTTGTATGATGCTAGCAAGTTATCTGTCTTATCATATTTATTTAATAGGATAGTAATAGTACTTATGATTATTGAGAGGACTAAATGAGCTAATATATGTAAAGCACTGTACCTGGCACATAGCCATTAAAATTACCACCTGTTTCTACTTGCCTCTCCCCTGTTGGCTTTATTCTCCTCTGTTGGCTTACATGATACTGTACTGCCATGGCTTTCTGTGATCTCTTGAACCATTCCTTCTTTGCTGGTTTCCTTTCTTCTCACTAACTATAAATAGTATTTCCCTCTGGTTTTGGTGTCAACATTCTTCTCTTTATATGTAATAAGGATTATAGGCCTGTCAGGTAGACTGGGGTTTGAATTCTACCCCTGCCACATATTAGCTGTATGACCTTGGAATTTTAAATTTCCTCAATCCTTTCCAAACTTAGATTTCTAATCTGTAAAATAGGGGTAATTCCTTCATAGCAGGATTGTTGGGAGGATTAGAGATAATATAAAGTGCCCGATATAGGGTCTGACACACTGTAGTTGCTGAGTAATGGGATCTACTGCTCCTGCTGTCTTTTCTAGCTTATTGATCTCATCCACTTCTGTATCTTCAGATACCATCACTGAACTGTTGATGCCTAACTCTATTTCTCTAGTTGGATTTCCTTCTTGCACTGTTAAGGTGTATTTCAAACTGCCATTAAATGTTTTCTGTATGTCTTACTGGCATTTTAGTTTTCACACCTAATATCAGACTTATCCTACCCTATTATCTTCCTTCTGAAACCTGCTGTTTATCATGTGTTCCATATTTTTACTCATGTTCTTGATCTCCTTTTAGGCATGGTACCTTAGCATTGAATTGATTCATTCATTGTCTTTGAGTCTGTCTCTGGTTCCTCTCTGCGTTCTCACACCGAGGCTCAAATATCCATCTTTTGCTTCAGTTCTCACTACATAGTTAAAACCCGCCTTACTTTATCGTGTGTGTATTTTTTCCCCAGTAGCCATGAATGTCATCTCCCTGCCTCCATTATTCTTTGTTTTCCCTAATCTGTTCTTTACATTCGTCTTTTTCTCTTAATCAGATCCATCTTCCCAGAGTGGGGATCAGCAGATTCTTTACCCCAAAGGGTCAAATAGTAAATAGTTTGGACTTTGTGAGCCTTGCCGTCCTTGGTGCAACTGTTTAACTCTGCTGTTGTAACAGGAAAGCAGCCATAGAAATACGTGACCACGTAAGTGTGACTGTGTTCCAGTAAAACTTTATTTAGAAAAATAGGTGGTGGTCTGGGCATGGTGGCATGCACCTATAATCCCAGCTACTTTGGAGGCTGAGGCAGAAGGATTGCTTTAGCCCAGGAGTTCAAGGCCAGCCTGGACAACATAATGTGACCCCCATCTCTAAAAAAAAGAAAAAGGTGTTGGACTAGATTTGGCCCACAGGCCATAGTTTGCTGACCCTTCCCTTCCTACCTTTCTTTCTTTCCTTTTAAATTACCATTCCTTATAGTATTTCTTGAAATAATTATCTTTTTGAAATATTGACTGCAAGGTAGGATGAGCTTTTAGCTCCCTGTTTTCCTACTGTCATCTAAAATATTTCGGTTTTAAGTGTTTTGCTTCTCATCATTTGGAGAAGTACAAATTATGCAATTACAAAGGTTCCAGAAATATTCTCATAGCATTTGCCCTGAATAGTAGTTCCTGACTCTTTCTTAGATGCTACTAGGTGCGTGTGTTATCAATACAGTCCTGTATACTGTGGTTCTTTGGGAAGGTAGCTTTAGGTCTGATGGGCTTATCAGTTTCTTCAGAACCTGCTTTGACCTCTGTGTAGTAGTATTCCATTTCATCTGTCTTATCTCAGCCTTTCAGATTTCACTGAGTGATGAAGGAACATTTTTATTTGGCCCCCGTATATTTCTCCCTGGGGTTTAGGTGCACTGTGTATCAGCTTTGTGGACACTTTCCTTATGTGCCCTTGGAGATCTTTTTGCAACATTCTGATTTATTAAGTTAAATATTTTTGAATACCTTCTCTAGAACTGTGCTGAAGACATAAAAACAAAACACAGTTCTAGCCTTAACAATCCTCATGTTTTGATGCAGGGGTCAGGTGACTTTCCCAAAGGGCCAGATCATAAATATTTTAGGCTGTGGGCTACATGGTCTCTGTTGCAACTACTCAACTCTGCTATTGTAATTTGAAAGCAGCCATAGACAGTACATTGAGCTTGACTGTGTTCCAGTAAAATTTTATTTACAAAAATCAGTGGTAGGCCAGATTTGGCCTGCAGGCTATAGTTTGTCAATCCCCGGTCTAGTGGCATTGTGCCAAGGGATATTTGAAGCCACAAGGTAACCAGTGTGTCTTCCTTGAACGTAATTTTACTCAGTTATTGTGGAGAAAAAGTTAAGTAGTTTGACTGATACTGATTTAAAACATTCTTTTAATAACATAAGTGACCACCCAAGGAATAGAATATAAAATCAAGATGACTATTTAAAATGAAACAGCCTTGCAAGAAATGTCTTGTTTGTAGCAAACCTCTTAGATCTGTAACTACAAACTCTTCTGACATTTGTTGGATAAGTTTCAGAAGCACTGCTAGGCATTGGGAGCTATGGAAGGATTTAGAGGAGGGCAGTGACATCAGATTTTAATTTTAGAAAACTAACTTGAATGGAGTGTGGAGAATAGTTTTGAGAAGGGCATGGCAATTCTGGAGGGAGGGAGATAAGACTGTTACAGGAATCGAAGTGAAAGATAAGAGCTTCTTTTAAGATGTAGGTAATGGAGGTAGAGAGATTTATACAGATTAGAGACATAGCAAGAAGGTTTGATTTGATTGATTGTGTAGGGCAAGGGAAATGGAGAAGGATGAGTCAAGGATGATAGTTCTGAGTTTCCCTAGGAAGACTGGCTGAACAAGGATGCCACTCAGTAAAGGAAATAATACATGAAGAAGAGCAATGTGAAGGCCAGGGAAGACAGACAGATAAATTGCTTTGGAACTGTTAAGTTTGCTTTGCTTATGGACATCCAGATGGAAATTGGTTTTATATGACTTAAGGCTCTGGAGAGCAACCTGGAATTATTGGGGTGGGCATGAGATTGAGTGTAATCCTCTGGAGGAAAAGTTGTCTATAGCAAGGGTATTGCCCATGATAGAAGCCAATGAAGGGCCGGGCTCGGTGGCTTACACCTGTAATCCCAGCACTTTGGGAGGCTGAGGCAGGCAGATCTCAAGGCCAAGAGATCGAGGCCATCCTGGCCAACATGGTGAAACCCTGTCTCTACTAAAAGTACAAAAATTAGCTGGGCTTGGTGGCGTGTGCCTGTGGTCCCAGCTACTTGGGAGGCTGAGGCAGGAGAATCGCTTGAACCCAGGAGGCAGAGGTTGCAGTGAGCCGAGATCCTGCCGCTGCCCTTCAGCCTGGCAACAGAGCGAGACTCTATCTCAAAAAAAAAAAAAAAAAAAAAGCAGCAGCCAGTGAGGAAAAAACAAAAACTGCCTGGGTCAGTAGAGGAAGGGGGCGGGGATGTGTACTGAAAAAAAAGGAAGAAAACCAGAAGACAGGGGTGTTTTAGAAACCAAGAAATAATAGAGGTTCAAGAAGATAAATAGTACCAAACACTATAGAGAGGGTTAATTAGGATTGGAACTAAAAGACATTTATTGCCTTTTTTTTTTTTTTTTTTTTTTTTTAAAGGAGTGGGGTAATTTGGGACTTTTCCTGGGATAATTTCACTGGAGTTGTGGGAGCAAAGTCAGAAAGCGGTGCGTTGAGTGTGAATGGTATGTGAGAAAACGTAAGCAGGGACCTTAGACCAGCACTTCTGATCTACGTTAATGTGTCTATGAGTCACTGGGAGATCACTTGGAGATCTTGTTAAAGTGGAGATTCTGAATCAGTAGGTCTGGCATGGATGCCCAGATTCTACATTTCCAACAACCTCCCAAGCAATAGGGATGCTGCTGTTCTGACAACCACCTGAACTCAGTATCCCAAGTTGTTCATCGATGCATCCCAGAACACTGTAGCTAACTTGCAAGGGTGCCATGGAATATTTTAAAATTTCAAGGGAAATACACCAGCATCATTAGATTGCTATATTAGATCACTGCATTCCTTTCAGTGATGTCATAGCTTTGGGAAGCTGGATTTTCAGTGCTTGCTCTGATAAAAAGCAAGTACTGCCTGAAAATCAGTGTGGAACAGGAAATGAGGCTGTCAGTGTTCAATCAGAGTCCAAGGTTTGAAAAGTATGCAGTGCCCAACAGATATCCAGTTTTTAGAACTTAAAATACTTACTAAGTGGTTTGGCTCTTACTGCTTAACAAAAGCAAGTACAGTTGTTAGATACTTCTTGTGGCCGAGGTTTACCCTGCAAGATCACTGAGACACTAAAGATTCTTTGAGCCAAGAAAGTCTGGAACCGTTGACATAGGACTTCTTCGTAGAAACTTGTCTGTGGAGCCAAAGACAGCCGAGATGACTGGGCGGTAGCTAAAAGAGGAACAAAGGAGCATTTATTTTAAAATAAAAGAGACAGATATGTTATATGTTGGGGGAGGGAGCAGCTGATAAAGAAGCAACAAGTGTTGACTTAGAGTAAAAGATCTCTGAGGAGGTGAGAAAGGATGGAATCTGTTTTTTCTAAATATTGCTCCCAAACCAACATTGGTTTGTTGGAAGACATGCAGAACCTCATTCCCCACTCCAGACCTCCTGAATCAGAATATGCATTTTACCACTATCCCCAGGTGATTGGTATGCATATTAAAATTTCAGAGGCACTATAGGAGGCAGGATTGGCCTTATATAGGAGAAAGAATGTCACTTCCTTTTATTTATTCCATCACTATATTGTGTACTTTACTGCATTCTAGCCATTCTGATTGAGGGAAATGAGATGACAAGGGTTATTTATTTAGATAAATTCAGAAATCTGGGGGTGGAAAGTTGAGGAAGTTTTTGCTTGTTTGCCTTAATTATCTCAGGTAAGTAAATAGAAAATATCTCCATCTAGTGAATAAGAAAATTGGGACTGGCTGGGTGCGGTGGCTTACGCATGTAATCCCAGCACTTCAGGAGGCCGAGGCAGGCGGATCACGAGGTCAGGAAATCGAGACCATCCTGGCTAACACGGTGAAACCCCATCTCTACTAAAAATACAAAAAAAAAAAATTAGTCAGGCGTGGTGGCAGGCACCTGTAGTCCCAGCTACTCGGGAGGCTGAGGCAGGATAATGGTGTGAACCCGGGAGGCGGAGCTTGCAGTGAGCCGAGATCGCGCCACTGCACTCCAGCCTGGGCGACAGAGCGAGACTCCGTCTCAAAAAAAAAAAAAGAAAATTGGGACTAAAATAATGGCTGAGAGAGGTGAGCAATGGAGATTTGAAATAACCATTCTGAGGAACATCAACAAACCTGACCAGAAATACAGAAATTGCCAAGGAGTTCTGAAGTGGACTCCAGGTGAGGTCAGGGACAACTTTTAGTGGTGTCAATCTGTGTAATTATAACTTTTTCCAGTGGTGCTAGTAGCTTGGGTGTAGGAACTGCAATAATTGGATTAATCTACATTTGTTGATTTGCAGCTTGAGGTTAATGAAAAAATAAGCTAGCAAAAATCTATCCTGAATGTGGAAAGAAATGAATCCACAAGGAGGATGAGATGAGAAAAAGGAGTAGAAGGATTGGAGTTCTCCTTGCAAGCCAATGAAAAGGCCACATATCCTGAAGCTGGAAGAATCCTGCCCTTGTTTTTATCCACAGGGAGAGGAAAATTCTTTCCTGTAAGGCTGCAGATATTTAACAGGGCTTTGTGACTGATTAGATAACAGGAAAGAAGTTTCAGTCTAGGATGACTCCTACTGTTCTGATATTAAAAACTACTGGGAACATAGTTAATAATTGATGAGAAATTGACTTCCAGTGAGCATTTTTTTTTTTTTTCTGAAAGGGAAAGGCAGAGGGTGTGATGGGGAAGCATGGAGGCAGGATGAGATTTGGAAATGCTGAATTTGAGGTTGGATAGGAGAGTATGTAGGTAAAGATGGCTGTTTAGACCATTGGAAACAGGGACATGGAACTTAATAGGTCAGATACAAAGATCAGCTTGGGATTCAGTGATACAATAATAGCTTCTATTGATTGTTCATTGTTATGAAGAAGACTGAGCAGTTGATATTGTCATCTCATCAACCCTTTGAGGCAGGTATTAAACCATTTTACAGATGAAGAAGTAGGATTAGACACATGCCCAGGGCCATGCAGCTAGTAATTGTTAGAACCAAGATTAGGAACTAGATCTCTCCGATTCCAAATCCATGCCCTTCTAAGCTCTACTATATTTTAGGTCACCAGCTTCTCGGTCTTGATTGATACCTGACATGTTATAGAGCTTCTCAGATGCAAATAGCCAAAACAAAACAAAAATCTTTCAAATAAGCTTAAGCAAACCAGAACAAAATGTATTGGTACTCATATCTGTGGGTCTGCTGATTGACTGGCAGAGTTGGAACCAAGGGCTGAAACAGTATTATCAAAACTTGATCTCTTCAGCTTTTCTTTTCTATATTAGTTATTCTCTTGTAAGCTCCCTGATATGACAACAAGATGGCCCTGATAGTTTCAGCATTACATCATGGAGATATGTACAGAAAGAGAGCTGCTCTTTACCAAGGGCTTTGACAAAAATCCTGGAGGTGAGCTTCATTGCCTCTGATTGGCTTAGGCCCTTTTCCCATTTCTGAACCAACTTCTGGCCAGGCTTGAGCCACATGTCCACCCTGGAGGGTAGAGAGTGAACCTTGCCCAGGGGTGAGAACTGAGGACTACAGGTCAGGCTTTCCCAAGTAAATGAGGCACCTGGAAGGAGAAGAAGGGGAATGGATGCTAGGCAAACAAAAGCTGCTTGTCCACACGTGGACAGGGATGAAAATCTCACCTGTGACTGCTTGAGGATGAAGATAAAGATTATGAGACTGTCAGTAATGATGAAAATAAGTGACATTTGTTAGATGCTTACTAGGTACCAGGTGCTATGCTAGTCTTTTACATATATTCTATTTTTTATCCTCACCATAGGTTTTTGAAGTGTATACTGTCATTATTTCAAATACAGCTAGTAAGTGGTAGAGCTGAGATTTGAATTCAGGCTGGACAGCTCCTTAGCTCACCCTCTCTATTACCACCATAACATTTTACTTGTAATTTTCTCATTGTAGTTTTCACATTTTGTCTAGTTACACTGGTTGACAGCATATAGTGAATCAGACAGACCTGGGCCACCAATTTTTCTACATAGTGTGCTTAATAAATAATTGTTAATATGACTTAAATAGCATTTACTTTAAGTATTATAGTGGAAAATTTTTAAAATTAAGTTCTTAGTTTTTCTCTTAAAATGTTTTGTGGTCAATCTGGACTACAGGACCCCCACCATCCCGGCCATTGTATTCTATAGAGATGGGGTTTCATCTTACCAGGTGGTGTTGACTCTACCTCCCCAAAGTGCTGGGATTACAGGCGTGAGCCACTGCGCCTGGCCTGTGCTTTATATTTTAATTTTATAAGTGGCTTTTTATGTTTAGCCAGTCTGGTCCTAGAAGTCTTTGTTTTTTTAAACTTCTTATACCATACTTGTATATGTAAAATTCTAGTTGGATTATTTCATTTTTAGTATATCTGTAGATTATGGAATATTTTTGTTAATCTTTGTTTAGTCTTTGTAATAATAGTTTCAAAATCTTATCTAGTATTTCTATAAATGCTTTTTTATAAAAAGCTAATACTGTGTTTTTAAGGCTTTTATTATGAAAATAATTTATTCTGAGGTTGTCCTGTTTACTTATTCAAATTGGTTATTCACAAAAATAAAAAGATAGTAGTCTCATGTGCTCTTATTTTTAAGATGCTTATTTTAAGCATTAAAACCATATGTTTTGTAACAGCGTTTGAGTTTTTAGACTGATAAAAGTTACTAAGTACCATTTTATTTTGGTTTTCGTGATTTGGGGCTATGTGGTGCCAATTATATTTCTTTAATCCTGTCTGAAATGTCTGATCTGTGTCATTATAAAGGAAGCAGTGCAGGATTGGAATCAGGAGACCCCTTTTTGTCCTTTGGGATTCCCGTCTCTAAAGAGTTTGGGCCAGACCTTTATGATCTTTTCCAGTTTTAAAATTCTAGTGTTTTCGTTTTAAATCTCTGCTAGATCAGAAGCACTGCCTGATGGATGTATAGTCTTAGAGCTAGATTGGAAGATAGCATAGTCCAGGTTCCTTATTTTAAAGATATACCAGCTGGGCATGGTGGCTCATGCCTGTAATCCCAGGACTTGGGGAGGCCAAGATGGGAGGATCACCTGAGCCCATGAGTTTGAGACCAGCCTGGGCAACAGAATGAGTTCCCTGTCTACACGCACGCACGCCTACTCAGGAAGCTGGGGCAGGAGTGTTGCTTGAGCTCAGGAGTTTGACGTTGCGGTGAGCTATGATCACGCCACTGGTCTCCAGCCTGGGGGACAGAGACCTTGTCTCAAAAAAAAAAAATAATAATAATAATAAATAAAATTTAATAATAATAAAGATAACCCAGGCTCAAATGATAGAGTCCAAGATCTCACCATCACTTAGAGGTAGTGGAGCAAGGACAGGCATTTCTGCCTGTGCTGCCTTACGCTCTTCTTTCCTCAAAACGGTATTAGCAAGTTGAAGACAGACAACATTCATTTATTTGATTAAAGGAACGTTTATTGAATCGCTTCAATCTATCAGGCATTTTACTAGGCATGTGGTTAGCTGCAAAGATGTGTAAATGAGGGAATGTGCATATATGGAGGCCCAAAACTGGAATATAGAGTCCAACAACTTCGGGTTCACAGTCTATCTGACCACTTAGCAGCATGACCTCAGTTAAGTTAGCCATTCCAAGCCACATTTCTTTGTCTACAAAATGAGAATAATAGTAGATATTTACACAGTTGTGAGGATTGAGATGATAAAGATTAAACTTAGCATAGTACGTGGCACATAGTAGACTCTCTTAGATGTTTATGAAAGAAGGAAGGAATTAAGACTTATGGAACATTTTCCTGTATTGTCTTATTTGATTCATACCCCTGGGAGGTAGATAGTGATATCCTAATTTTTCAAGTGAGGAAACAGCTCTGAAGGCTTGGGACTTCTCCAAGGTCCATAGCTATTAGTCATACCTACCATACACATTATTTTAAAACAGTGCACCAGACACTATTTTAAGCATTTTTAATGTACTAGTTTATTAGCTTTGCACGTGGTATACTGTTGTTATTTTCACTTAACAGACAAGGGAAGTTAGGTACAGAGAAGTTGAATAATTTGCCCAAAGTGACACAGTCAGTAAGTGGCAGAGTCGGGTGCTTCATGTGCAGGAAATCTGGCTTCAGAGCCCCACTGTTCTTTTGTTGTTGTTTGTTTGTTTGTTTTTTGAGACAGAGTCTTGCTGTATTGCCGGGCTGGAGTACAGTGGCGCTATCTCAGTTCACCGCAACCTCTGCCTCCCGGGTTCAAGTGATCCTCCTGCCTCAGCCTCCCAAGTAGCTGGGGCTACAGGCGCTTGCCACCACACCCAGCTAATTTTTTGTATTTGTAGTAGAGACGGGGTTTCACCGTGTTGGCCAGCATGGTCTCAATCTCTTGACCTCGTGACCCACCTGCCTCAGCCTCCCAAAGTGCTGGGATTACAGGCGTGAGCCACTGCACCCTGTCAGAGCCCCACTGCACCCGGTCAGAGCCCCATTGTTCTTAATCTTTGTGTTCTTCCTTTTACTTCATGCTCTCTTTTGTGAAGGTGAAAAGCAGTTTTACAAACTGCAAGGTGCTACGTAAGATGTGGTATATTTATCTGACTTTGTCCCTGTACTCCAGAGATTACAGTCCATCAGGAATGTGTCTTCTCCAGGCTAAACCTACTCATTTATTGCCACTGTTACTCACTGGATATTGCTGTCACTATTTTGGCCACTTTTCTTAAAAAAAAAAAAAAAAAAAAAAAAAAATTCATTTTGTCAACATTCGTCCTCTAACGTGTCCCCAGAAATGGATACAAGCTTCAAAGATCTCTGTTCTGCCAATCTGTCTTACCCTTATTTTATAGTTTACTCTGCAAGATGAGAATAAAACCTGCCTTCCAGGGATTGTAAAGATTAAATGAAAGAATAAATGTAAAGTTATTAACACACTGCAGGCACATAGTAATTTGTCAGTAAATGGTGGTGGTTATTACTTCTGTATAGTATGGTTGATTTTTGCCATTTTGAAAGTAGGATTTATTTTTAACTATTAGAATTCATCGTGTTGATTCAATTGAGATAACACTGAATCTTCTTTCTTTTATTTATGATATTGGCTACCTTTCCCAGCTTTGTATGAGCTGTGTATTTTCCTATTCAGAAAGGTTACATTAATAAAATTCCTTTATCTGTGTGACTCAAAATCATTGATAAAAATATAGACTAGCTGGGCCGGGCACGGTGGCTCCTGCCTGTACTCCCAGCATTTTGGGAGGCTGAGGCGGGCAGATCACCTGAGAGTGGGAGTTCGAGACCAGTCTGGCCAACATGGTGAAACCCCGTCTCTATTAAAAATATAAAAATTAGCTGGGTGTGGTGGCGGGTGCCTGTAGTCCCAGCTGCTTGGGAGGCTGAGACAGGAGAATTGCTTGAACCCAGGAGGCGGAGGTTGCAGTGAGCTGAGATCACGCCATTGCATTTCAGCCTGGGCGACAGAGAGAGACGCCATCTCAAAACAACAACAACAACAACAACAACAAAATTAGCCAGGCATGGTGGTGCTCGCCTGTAATCCCAGCTACTTGGGAGGCTGAGGCAGGAGAATTGCTTGCACCAGGGAGGTGGAGGTTGCAGTAGCCAAGATCACGCCACTGTCCTCCAGCCTGGGTGACAGAGCGAGACTGAGACAGACAGAGAGAGAGAGAGAGATAGAGACAGACACTAGCTAGAGGCTAAAGATAGTAGAATCTCCTGGCAGGCTGGCAGAGAGGCCTGGATGTAGGATTCATAGAGAAACTATTAATATTAGTTTGCCCAGCTCACATTTCACTATCTTATCAACCACATATGTGAGAATATTTTTCAAGATTTTAAAAAATGTGTCTAGTTGGTTCTTCTCTCTTGATTAATTTTCTTACAGTTCTCTCAATTTAATTACAAATGTGAGGCCTCCATCCTCTGTCCTTAGACTTCTTGCAACATTCCCTTTAAATTAGTCATATCCTTTAGCAGTGGTACTCAATTTTTATTTTATGGCCCATCAATCACTTTGCTTAGAGTCACTGGGTTCTAACACCCTCTACAACCAAAACAAACTTCCTCTTTTGTCAACAAGACATTTAGATGTAATAGTGTATAGCAATCTGTAAAGATCTGCCTACAGTAGATTTACATATAATGATATTGATCAGATGAGCAGGGTAGATCGGTTAACGAGTTCAGCAAACATTGTGACATAAAGATTAAGCCTGGGCCACCAGAAAACTGTGGATCAAAGAAACAGGTGGCTCTGAAGAATAGGCGAGAGGCAGAAGAGTGGTATAGATGGATGTTCTGGTGGGTGGTGGGAACAAGCGTTTGAGAGACATACTGGATATTGGTAGTTACTGACAGTATGCCTGAAAGATACTGATGGGATGTAAGGATATAGAGAACTTGACTTCTTAATAGTTGTTATGAAAATCTTGTACTCAGTCTGTTTTTCTAAACCACTCACTAGGTATACTTAAACATTCTTAAAAATAAGTTGCGGCCGGGCGTGGTGGCTCACGCCTGTAATCCCAGCACTTTGGGAGGCCGAGGCGGGTGGATCACGAGGTCAGGAGATCGAGACCATCCTGGCTAGCAGGGTGAAACCCTGTCTCTACTAAAAATACAAAAAATTAGCTGGGCATGGTGGCGGGCACCTGTAGTCCCAACTACTCGGGAGGCTGAGGCAGGAGAATGGCGTGAACCTGGGAGGTGGAGCTTGCAGTGAGCCGAGATTGCGCTACTGCACTCCAGCCTGGGTGACAGAGCGAGACTCTGTCTCAAAAAAAAAAAAAAAAAATTAAAAAATAGGTTGCATCTAGGGCCAAAATAAAATCACATGGTACTGAATGAAAACCATCTGTAGGCATAATTTAGTATTCTGTCTTTATTTAAGTATATGTGTGTGTGTGTGTGTATACATATATAGCATGCCTGTGTTATTTTGACGTTTCATTCAAGTGGCAAGTTGTCAAACTTCAATTTTTTTTTTTTTTTGACTAGCCACAGGGGCTCACACCTGTAGTCTCAGTGCTTTGGGAGGCTGAGGCAGGAGGATTGCGTGAGGCCAGAAGTTTGAGACCACCCTGGGCAACATAGCGAGACCTCATCTGTACAAAATATTTTTAAAAATTAGGTGGGTGTGGTGGTGCACACCTGTAGAGCAGTTCAGGAGGCTGAGGTAGGAGGATCACTCCCACTCAGGAGTTTGAGGTTGTAGTGGGCTATGATCCAAGCCACTGTACCCTAGCCTAAGTGACAGGATGAAACCTTGTGTCTAAAATATATGTATATATATTTTTACAAGCTAGCAGTACTTCTGTCAATCTTTAGCAATGAATGGTAAAACCCACCTTCTGTTTTAAAATTGTATTAAAGATGTTTTATGTTACTCTTCTTTGTCTAATCTGTCATCTCTGTTCTCTCAAGGTAAATCATTAGTTGATTTATTCAGTAGATACTTGAGTGCCTGTGTTTGGCACTAGGAGTACAAGGATAAATAAGAGCTGGTTCATGCTCTGTTGGAGTCTACTGTCTGGTTGGGGAAACCCAGAAAAAAATATGGCGTGTTTAGGTGTGGCAATATATAAATAATTAAGTAACTTTTCTAAGAATGATGTGAAAAAACAAATAACATTAAACTAATTAAAGTGATCAAAGTAGAATGAGGTTAATGTTACATGAAACAGACTCATCATTATTTTCTAAGACTGGGTCTGGTCCTTACATTAACCACACTCTCCTGCAGTGGTATGGATGCAAAGATTAAACACTTCAGCTCTTAAAACAAGACTAGATAGAATTATTTGTAAAATGGAGATAGCCATTTCTCTGAATACCTCATGGAGTTGTTGCAGAATTGAAATGAGATAACTATTTGTAAATGCTGTGAACTAGAGTTCTATACAAATAGAACTTGTACTCTTAATGAAAGTTGTGACTTGAATCTTTGTCCATCATGCCACAAAAAAACTTTTCAGAAGTGTTTGGTTATCTGCCTACAAAGGGAGTTACACTATTATTGAAAAAAACCAGCCGGGCATGGTGGTTCATGCCTGTACTGTAATTCCAGCACTTTGGGAGGCCAAGGCAGGCAGATCACTTGAGTTCAGAAGTCTGAGACCAGCTGGGCAGCATAGTAAGTAAGACCCTGTCTCTATAAAAAATTTAAAAATTAGCTCATCTACTCGGGAGGCTGAGGCAGGAGCCCAGCAGGCTGAGGCTGCATTGAGCCATGATCACGCCACTGCACTCCAGCAATAGAGCGAGACTGTGTCTCAGGAGAACAAAAATAGAAAAAGAAAAAATCAGCTCCTTTTTATTGCAGTTATTGAATTCTTAAGAGCCTGATTTACATGTTTTCCGGCCAGTCTTACCAACTTATTGCTTTATAGCTGTACTACAAAAATGGTGCCGCTCAATCACCTACTGAAGTGAATGAAAACATCTAGATCTGAATGTGTCACTTCTTTGTTTAAAACTCTTCAGTGGCTCCCTGTAACCCACTAAAATGCAAGTTCATTAATGGGGCTTACTAAGCTTTTGGGAAGGGGCCAGAGCTATGTCCAGCCTTACCTGTCACATTCCTTGCCTCACACGTCAGGTTCACTCTTGTTTGCAGTTTACACAGCATGTGTCTACACACACACCATGACCTTTTCTCTTCCTGGAATATTCCCCCTCTCCTTCCATACCTGGCTAATTCATATTCTTTCAAACTCATTTTTCAGATAGTCCTTCCTGATCCCAACCTTCTCCCCAGTGAAGTAGTCAGTGCATGGACTGGTCATTTTAATTGTCATCTGTGTTGGAACTGATCAGTTTTCCTCTCTGTTCTACTCACACTTCCTAGCACTATGCCTTAAACATACCCTAACTGAACATGTTCAAAACTGAACTCCTGATCTCTCCCATTGTCCAGACTCAGGCTGCACCATATGCTGTCTTCATCTGTTTATGGTAATTACATTTTCCCTATTGCTCAAACCAAAACCTTAGAGTCATCTTCTTTTATATCTCATACCAGTCTTTCTGGACATCTTGCTTTATTCTGCCTTTAAGATAGTATGAGTATCCCACCGCTTCTTACCACCTCCATTGCTACCACTGTGGTCCAAGTGATCATTGTACCACACCTGATTTATGCGGTAGCCTTCTAACTACTCTTCTGCCTTCCACTCTTGCCAGCCTTCAATCTATTTTGCACATCAGGACTTAACAGACTTTTTATGTCAAGGGCCAGATATTAAAAATTTAGGTTTTGTGGACTGCACGGTCTCTGTCATAGCTGCTAGACCAGAGTTGGGGCACAAAAGCAGCCATAGAGAATATGTAATTGAATGAGTGTGGCTGCATTCCAGTACAACTTTACTTATAAAAACAGGCAGTGGGCCGTGGTTTGCCAGCCCCTGCTCTACATGGCAACCAGACTACTCAGTGCCTTCCAGCGACTTAATCTTTATAATGTTCTCTAAAGCCCTCCATGATTTGTGTCCCCAACCCCTTACCTGTCAGACTTCATCTTACGCTGTTGTCTGCTGTGCTCCCTCCTCTCCAGTGACACTGACCCTCTTTTTCCTCAGATTTGCCAGGCCCATTGCCACCTGATTCTTTGCACCAGTTATTCCTTCTGCCTGGAACATTCATTTCTTCTTAAGTGTCAACTTCTCAGTCAGGCCTACCTGACCAACCACCCTATAAATAATTACATTCTAGCATTGTATTCCCTATTCCGTGTTTTTTTTTTCTTCGTAATGCTTATCTTCTGCCATATGTTATATTATGCTATATATTGACTTAATTTTTTCTCTTTCTTTTCCGGCTAGAATAAATGTTCCCTGAAGGCAGTAATTTTGTGTCTTTTCTATTAAGTATTGTATGCCCAAGATCTAGAACAGTGCCGGACATATAGTAGGTGCTCAGAAAATATTTGTTGAATGAACACATAGTGTATATTTTTAGGGTTTAATTTTTTTTAAATAAGTTATTTCTCGCCAGCACCACATCCTTTCTGTTTCACACTCTTAGTGTTGCTCTAAGCTGCCCTGTCCTCTCCATTCTCACTCCCCTTTATTCTGGCTCTCATCTATCAGCAATGCGTCCATAACCTTTTATTCCATGTCATCTGGGCCATCCTCTACAAGTAGATTGAGTGATGTTTGTAAAATGGAAAAATGATTTTATTATTCAAAACTCTTTATTTTTGGCTTTTTGCCAATTACAATGAAGTGCTTGTTTAAAGTACAGGATCTCTTATGAAGGAATAATTGTCAAGAAAATAAAGTACAGGATCTCAGGCCTCATGCCATACCTGATAAGTCATAATTTCAAGCAGAGGGGATAAGAATCATTATAATTTAGGAAGTAACCCAAGTGATTCTTACTGAACACAGTTGGCCAACACTGACCTATAAGGTAAAGTTCCTCAGTGAGTCAGTGAGAGCCTTTTTGAGCTGCCCCTGCCTGTCTGTCCTGCCCCATCCCTATTGCTCCACACTGCACTTCATCTTCCAACAGTTTTTCTATTTGCATTTCTCTCGGCGCCATATTGATTCTGTTTTCGCAAATATTCTTTTCCTTGTACAGAACAGAATCTTCTACTCTGGAAAACTTCTATTTTTATCTTTCAAAATCTGCACATTTGTCACTTTCTCTATAAAGTCTTTTCTGATCCCCATTCCTGTGACAAAGTTAATTATGTCTTTGCTGTCTGGGTACCTTGTGTAAGTAAGACTCTTGTTCTGATGTTTATTACACTGTGCTGTGTGCCTTTGCATAACTGTTTGCCTGTTGTGACCTGACCTGAGCCAGTAGTTGTTTACAGGTATTAGGTTTTTATTGAGAGGTACTGCTGTCGTTTGGAGGCTACAGTTAAATGAGTGTTACAAATCTCTTCCCCTAGAACCAAGCTTCTAAATGGCATGTTACTGTGAAAGCAAAACTCACACTGAGTTCTGCCACACATAAAAAAAATTTATTAGCAAGCAAGCACAAAAATACTGTTTTATTAGGTGGATAAAATTCCTACTCTCTATCCTTTTAGAACATCTGACAAGCACCTTTTTTTTTTTTTTTTTTTTTTTGAGACAGAGTCTCGCTCTGTTGCCCAAGCTGGAATGCAGTGGTGCAATGTCGGGTCACTGCACCCTCCGCCTCCTGGGTTCAAGCGATTCTCCTACCTCAGCCTCCCGAGTAGCTGGGATTACAGGCGTGTGCCACCACACCTGGGTGATTTTTGTATTTTTAGTAAAGATGGAGTTTCACCATGTTGGCCAGGCTGGTCTCAAACTTCTGACCTCAGATAATCCACTTGCCTCGGCCTCCCAAGGTGCTGGGATTACAGGCATGAGCCACCGTGTCCGGCCTGCCAAGCACCTTTTATGAAAGTTTTATTTAAGGCAAAAATGCTAGTGTGCTTTTAGGATTCAGCTGAACCTAATTGGAATCAAATAACAGAATTCCTTTATGGGGAACTAAGAGAACCAGCAGGAGTCATAAGGCTCAGGGTAAAGTCCCTAAGAGTAGGCCATTAGATTAACTAGATTCATGTATATGTTCATGTAAGAGCAGTGGTCCCTATACAGTGTGTGTAGCCATAACACCTTTCTTGAGCACCATTCTTTTCTAATACTGTCGTAATTTCTAATATCCACTGTGTTAATTACTAAACTCTCTGGTTTTGAGGTGAGATAAGGCTTCTTGAGTTGTCTCACTGGAGTAAGGTTTTTGATTACAAGCTTTCCTCATTTACTGATGATTATTTATATCCAGTCTTGGGCTTGCATGTTAACTAAGTACTCTAGGATGAATGTCAGGAACCTCTCACTCATGTCCTCTAGTCCATTAAAACAAATAATAATTACACTGTTTGTGCCAAAATAACTTAAGGAATTTAAATCGTAACTCTTCTAGACCCTGGAATTGAAACAGATGTTTAACTTTTAATCTCTGTATCCTCATGCCTAGTGCAGTACCTGCTCAGTGAGCCTCAAGAAGTGCCAGAATGTATGTTTGTAATGTCAAGCAGCTAAGTGTTGTGTTCTGTTTGTATTTTTGTTTTTAAGGCCGAATTGCAGACTCTCCCAAGGAATTATATTAATAATATAACAAGTTTGCCATAGCTGTTAGAATATCTGTCTTAACCGTGATACTTCCTTGCATGGGCTAGAATGAGGTCGTATAATTCCCTGGGTGGGGATCAAGCTGAGACCTGCTCAGGATCCCCAGTCTCCTTGTGGAGAGAGGTTGCTCTGTCTTCCTCATGAAGTTTGCAGTGGGAGTGGTGTGTGTGATATAAATACAGAGCCCTGCTTGGGAATCTAAGGAAGAGTTGTGTGGTGCTAGTAAGATTATAGCTGAGGTTAACAAATTGTAGATCTCTGTTCTGACAGCAGAGCTAGACAGCTCAAAATATAATGTGTTTCACCAGATGAATTTATTTGTAAAGTATAACTTTATCAATTCTTCACTAAAAGGGAAATGAAAGCTCAGAGTACTAAGGCATCATGATATATCTCTAGATTATACTGTCGGGAGCATCATACTTAAGTTGATTTTTAAGTGTATATTTAAGTTTTTTTTTTATCATGGGCTAGAATTAGAGCCCAATAAGGAAAGTAGTTTGGTGTTAGATTATTAAACAATTCATAATTCTTGGGCCATTTGGAGAGTGATTTGGATCAATGCTATTTCTTCTTCAATAATCTTTAATTGTTTTTCTGTATTTTTCATATTTCTATGAACATGGGAAGAATCTTGGATTTTTAAAAACTTTACATTGATAATTAATATAATTACATTCTGCCTTCCTGTACCGATAATAAAAACTTTGTATTAACATACTCTTCTACACAAGCAGAGTAAAAAGGTTGAAATTGTTGTTGTGTCATATGACAGCGGTTAACAACCAAAGAGCTCTTAAAAATCAGTAGGGGGCCAGGTGTGGTGGCTCACACCTGTAATCCCAGTACTTTGTGAGTGGGAGGATCACTTGAGACCAGAAGTTCAAGACCAGCCTGAACAACATAGTGAGAGCCCATCTCTAGAAAACATTAAAAAATTAGCCAGGTATGGTAGCCTGTACCTGTAGTCCCAGCTACTTGGGAGGATTGCTTGAGCCCAGGTGTTCAAAGTTGCAGTGAACCATAATCACGCCACTGCACTCCAGCCTGGGGGACAGAGTGAGACCCTGTCTCTAAAATAATAATAATAACAACTCAGTAGGGAAAAGATTAACCCAGTAGAAAAGTGGATAAAGGATATGAGCAAGCAGTTGAATTAAATGGCCAATAAAAATATGAAAAATATTAAAAATATGATATAATTAAAACATTAGTAAGATAAATGTTATGTATCAAATTGAGCTGTTTTCAAAGATTAAAACTTACTATGCTGGGTTGGCAAATGGTTAAAAAGATGTGTGCACTCATACAAAGCCAGTAGGAATATAAGCTCATGCAATAATTCTGGAGAACATTTCAGCAATCAGAAAGCTTTAAGACCTAATAATTTCACTTATAGTAATTTAATTTTAGGAAAATATCAAGGATTTACAAAGATTAAGCTCCAAAACTATTGTTGATCACAATATTATTATAATAGCATTTTTCTAATTTTTAAGGAAACAATCTATATGCCCTTATACGTCTTTTTAAAAATATATATATACTTCATTTACGCTTAGAAATGAATTAGTCAAAAAATTAGTCAGAAATCATTTATAATAAGTCAACTTTTGACCACTGAGTTGTTTACTGTGATCAAGAAAGCAGCAAGGCTTAAGGAGTTCGTATTCTAAATGACTTTATTTCATAACAATCTGTTCTCTGTTCTCTTCTGTCTATACTCCCTTGGCAATCTGTGGCAGGCACACGGCTTCAACTATCCCATGCGAAGATAGCTCCTAAATTTACATTTCCAGTCATGACTTTTTTTTAGAGTTCCACACTCAAGTTTCCAACTGCCCTTTGAACATCCCCACCTGGGTGGCCTTCCAGCATGACCTGTTTTCTTCCGTATTTGAACTAGATTTTTGTAGACCCCCAAGGTAGTGATAGTGATGTGTATGTGTGCTTTGAAAGTGGGTAGGGAAGAGACTTAAAAAGGTTTAACTGTAGAACTGAAAAATACCATGTGCAGTACAGCAGGTTCTTGAATAACATTTTATTCAGTGTCATTTTGTTATAATGTTGATGAGGGATAAAGAATCAATTCCTGGCCGAGGCCACTGACTGTGTGGAGCATGCAAGTTCTCCCCATGTCTGTGAGAGTTTTCTTCAGGTGCTCCAGTTTCCTCTCACATCCCAATGTGTGCATCTTTGGAATGTGGACTGGCGTATCTGTTATCTTAGTATGAGTGAATATGGGTGTGTGTGAGTGCAGCTTGCAGTAGAATGGCGTCCTGCCCAAGGCTGGTTCCCATCTCGTGCTTTGAGCTCCCAGGATAGGCCCCAGCCACCTGCAACCCTAAAACTGGACTAATGGCATAAATAATTACCTTGTTTTTATTAATCTTTCTTAAATGTGTATATAGCGCACATTTATTTCAGGGTTTACCATTAGAAGTGTTTTGGTCTTTATTTAGAAGTTTGGCAATGTTTTGTGACCACAAATATGCTATAGAAACTTAAGTTGGTTTCATTATACATTGTTTCACATAAAGTTTCCAAGAACTTATCAAGGCTGTTAGTGAGGACTTACTGTACATCTTGACATGGGAGAATTGGGCATTAGGCATGAGCATGTGCCACTGCAGCAGATGGTGGGCCGCTTAGGAGTCTGGATTACCAATTTCATCTGAACTCTTGGGCAGACTATATACATGCCTTACTGGAGCAAGGAATTGAAGAACAGAAGGAAGTTGTTTTTCTCTGCCTCAGTTCATATCCTGCCTTTGCCATTTAGAGTCACTGACCTTTGGCAATTTTTTTCTTTTCATTCTAGTTTAGTTTTCTGGTCTCTAAAATGGGGAGAGAAATTGTGCCTACCTAAGGTTTGCTGTAAAGAATGACCGAGGTAACCCATGCCTGGCCTATAAGTGATTAGTAAATGTTAGCTGTCGGCCTCTACAAAAGGCATAGTGGTATGTCAAAGCATAGTGCTTTGATAATATAGTTTAATAGGATAAATTTTCAGATAGTAAACCTTTCCCCTTCATTCAGGGTAAAAATAGTAGTTCTATAATCCATCCAAGTTTAGTTCTCTCATCTTTGTATCCCTGTTTTAAAATAATTCAACTCAAAAAAGAAAAATAAGTTTCCTGGTTCAACTTCATATTGAAGCCTTCTAATGCTAGAAATAAATGTCTCTAGATTCCTCAGAGGCATTGCGGGCCTCTTCCTTCCTTTTATTCTCAGAGTGAAAAACAAATTTATGCTGTTTCCTATCTTAAGAACATTCTCAATCAGCCAGGCATGGTGGCTCACGCCTGTAGTCCTAGCACTTTGGGAGGCTGAGGCAGACAGATTGCTTGAGCCCAGGAGGGTAAGACCAGCATGGGCAACATAGTGAGACCTTGTCTCTGAAAACATAAAAAAGAACATCCTAAATCCTATTTATTTTCATATCAGAAAAGAAAAGAATAGTATTGTTTTGTTTTATATATAAATAGATTTTTCTTGATGGGAAATTGAAACATTTAAAGTTGGTGTCTCTGTAAGGTGGCAAATTAGGAATTTACCTCAGAATTATATAGCGGTGGATTGCATTGTTTCTTTTTCAGGCTTTCTGGTTTATACGGTTATGTTGGTGTTTTTCATGTTACCTTTTTACAATTATAATCATGAACTGCTGCCTTTCCCGGGGCTGTTATTGGCAAGTTAATTGAGTTGGCAGATCCATGCAGGCCCTGTGGAGCACTCATCCCCTCTCCCTTCTTCCTTTCTCCTCATTTTGCAGTATTCCTGTCACCAGAGCAGAGTACAAGGGACCTAGGAAATGCCAAATAAGACTAAAGTGATAATGGCCACTTTTAAATAATACATTTAGATGGTGATAATTGAGCTATACTGGGGATTGTAGAACTTAACACAATTACATTAAATTTATTAAAACTGTTCTTCAAAACGTGAGATTTAAAACTTTTCTTTATTGTGCCTTTTATTTTTTCAAACAATCCTAACTTGGAATTCAAATACTGTATAGGAAACAGCTAAGCACTGCCTCTAGTTGAAGACTGGGGTAAAACCTGCTTGTTTGGCCTCTTCTCATATCACTTCATTCCCCATTAGTCCCCTACCCCTAGATACCTCCCTAGGGCTCCAGGGCTCTAAGGAAAGAGTTTAGAAGTGACTAATACAAACAGATCCCCTGTTGGGGGATAATTCTGGTGCCCTCAGTTTTGTTCTATTCTGGGATGTCTGGCTCGTTTTGACAATTACCGATATACTGTCCTACCTGATGCTTGTAATTAAAACCGCTCTTTCACCTGGTGTTTCCATTTTCATGTACAGTGACTCCATTCATTTACTTACCTGGGCTGAAAACCCCAAAGTCATTCTTGACTCTTCTTACTCTCCCCCCATTAGCAAATCATGTTTGTTTTCTGCCTTCAGAATACACCCCACTTTGCTACTCTGAGCTCAGCCTCTTTGGTTTCTTGCCCAGAAACTGTAGTGGTTAATCTGGGTTCTGGAACCAGATTCCCTGTCATGTGACTTTGCGAATACTAATTAGCCTTTCTAAACCTCAGTTTAGAGGAATGAGGATGAGAACAATGATACTGTTTACCTCACGTGGTTGTGTCAGACAACTTGTTATGCACAAATTACTTAGGACATGGCGAACAGTAAATGTCCAATAAATGTTAGATGGTAAGCAATATTGAGGTTGTTGTGATTGTTTTGATTCATACAGACTTGAAACTGATACTCTTAAAACATTAGTCAGATACATTCTCTATTGGCTTCCTGTCCCTTCTTAGCACAATATCCAAAGGCCTTCCTGTGGCTTACCAGGCCCTGCAGCTCTAGGTTACCTGGTTCTTCCCTGATCACATTGGCCTGTGCTCGGTGTGTTCCAGCCACACTGGCCTGCTGCTCTTTCCTGCCTTGTTCAGCCTTTGAGCTCTTGTTTTCCCTCTGCCCCATTGCTCTCCCTTCAGAGATTCGCCCAACTTGCCGCTCCCTTCATTTAAGTCTAAACCCAAATGTCAGCCACTGTTCAAGAATATCATGTCATCGTTCTCTATATACTTAATTTTTTTCATATCTTAAGAAAATATAACTTTTCACTACTTCACTACCTAACTTTACATTATATATGTTTATTGGCTAATTATGCCGTTAGACCAGATTTCATAGTACAGTAGTCCCCTCTTATCTGAGGGCAGTACCTTCCGAGACCAAAGTGGATGCCTGAAACTTTGGATAGTACCGAGTCCTATATATACTATGTTTTTTCCTGTACATACATACCTATAATAAAGCTTAATTTATAAAGTAAGAGATTAACAACAACAGTAAAATAGAACAATTATAACAGTATGCCAACATCGCTACTCTTGCACTTTGGGGCTGTTATTAAATAAAATAAAGTTTCCTTGAACACAAGTACCACAACGATTGCTCTGATGATCTAGAAGGCTACCAAATGACTAATGGGTGGATAGCATCTACAGTGTGGATATGCTGGACAAAGGGATGATTCATCCCAGGCAAAACGGGCCGGACTGCAAGGTATTCCAGTGCACTACTCAGAACGGTGTGCAATTTATGAACTCTTTATTTCTGGAATTTTCCATTTAATTTTTTGGACTAAGTTGACCGAAGGTAACTGAAATCACAGAAAGCAAAACTTCTTATAAGGAGGGACCACTGTAAATGAGTTCCAGGGACCTTGTCTCTTTGGTTCATCATTTTAGCCCCGGTGCCTTTCATATACATAGTAGATGCTCAAGAGGTATTTGTTAAATAGATATATGGGATGCGATGGGGTGAGTGAATGACAAATATTTTCCTCTTCCTTCTTTGCACAAGAGATGCTGAAGTTACCAGATAGTTGGAAAGGCCCAAATTAACTTTTTTTGAGATGTAGAGTTCAGGTTTCCCCCTTCTTTCCCATGAATAACAATATATCGTGTAATTCATCATAATTACCTCAGTTAACCACAAATGGAGTAATTGCGTTGTTAAATTAGTACCCTCTTACAGTTACTATTCAAGGTAAACTTCTTTCCTTGGTAGCTAGTGACAAGAAAATTATTTGGGCTCATCATTTATTGAGCACTTAAACCCACTAAGCCCATGCCACACTCCTGGTTGTTACCAACCTCCAGTGCCGAAAGAAGGAACTTGTTAAGTCTGTCTGGAGTCAGGAAAAACAGAGACATATATAATGTTCTCCAAAAATTCTGCTTCTTAAAAAGAGCAGTGAATTCAGAGTGTCTAGGAAAACAGGATTTTTAAATAAGGATTTAGGTTTAAGATGCCTCTTAGTTTCTTAGGGATGGGAAGTGAGTTTTAAAAATTAGCATTTTTCTTTAATATGATAGTAGAACAATTCGGTTACTGTTTGATAACTTTATACTAATTCATTGACTTTATTATATGAAGAAATAAAGGACTTCAAGAATAGCTCATAACAAACTGGGTGGCGTGGTGGCTCATGCCTGTAATTCCAGCACTTTGGGAGGCTGAGGCGGGAAGATCACTTGAGGTCAGGAGTTTAAGACCAACCTGACCAACATGGTGAAACCCCGTATCTACTAAAAATACAAAAATTAGCCGGGCATGGCAGCATGCACCTTTAATCCCAGCTACTCGGGAGGCCGAGGCAGGAGAATCACTTGAACCTAGAAGGTGGAGGCAGTGAGCTGAGATCGTGCCACTGCATTCCAGCGTGGGCGACGGAGCACGACTCCGTAAAAAAACAAACAAAAACAAGAATAGCTCATAACCTTGAACGTCTTTGTTTTCTTCATAATTCCTGAGAATTTAAAAAAAAATACCATTACCAATTTCAGTTGATTATCGTGTACACCTGGAATATGGAAGTTATTTTGTGCTTTTTATTTTGGGCCTCTTTTCTACCTTTAAGCTTAACATCCAGCAATCTTCTGAACCATATCTTGTTATAATCTGAGCAAATAATTTTCTTTCTGATTCAAAGAGGGTAAACATAAGCTAATTTGTTTAGTCCTTTAAAAAAAAAAAATCACTGACGTTAAATGAGTTAATGTTTGGAGTTGAGTTGACCTCCTGAATTATCCCTATTACAACATAGTAAGACACCATGTCTACAAAAAATACAAAAATTAACCAGCCTGGTGACACGCGCTTATAGTCCTAGCTACTTAGGAGGCTGAGGTGGGAGAATCACCTGAGCCCAGGAGGTTGAGGCCGCAGTGAGCCATGATTGCACCACTGCACTCCAACCTGAGCAACAGAGCCAGACCCTGTCTCAAAAAAAAAAAAAAAATTGGTACCATTCAGAGACAGTGTCAGATGGGGTGTTTGACTGGGTTGGTTCACCTATCAGATGGCAAAGTAGGTGTTCTGAGGTGAGCTCCAGGAAGAGAGAAATTTCCCATGGAGCAGGACAAAAACTTACTTGATCTTGATTATCTGTATTTACAAAGATTGTGAAAGTAGGACCGTGAAATTTTTCTGATCTTTGGAGTTATCACTGTGAAGCAGAATTCACCAGTCCTTGAATTGTTCATCAGCCTATCTTGTGTTCCCTATAAATATTAATGTAGAATAGCCTTATCTTTCTTATCTATAAAATATTATTTTTATTAGAAGAATCTAAGTGTAAATCAGTAGCCAAAAATCAAAGATCTGATTTATTAGCTGTTCTCTCTTTTTCCTTATACATGGACTTTAATAATCATTATTATCATTATTACAGGCCATGGTTGCTTGTTATCCGGGCAATGGGACGGGTTATGTACGTCATGTTGATAATCCAAATGGAGATGGAAGATGTGTGACATGTATATATTATCTTAATAAAGACTGGGATGCCAAGGTATGCAACTTAATTGAGCATTTATTATTTTCTTACAGGTGTCTTTTTCTCAAAAGCATTAAGTTTCATACTTCTGATAGATGAGACTGTCACAGACACAGTTAAAAATTTTCCTCTTAAATTTGTTTCAGTCTCAGGTATTAGGAGTGGATTTTTGTAAAATGAAACAAATACTACTCTATGTTATACAACATAATACCTGTAGTTAACAATATAGTGTTGTGCACTTAAAAATTTAACAGCGTAGTGTTGTGCACTTAAAAATTTAAGAGGGTAGATTCCATGTTCAGTGTTCTGAACACACACACACACACACACACACACACACACGCGCGAGGTTAAGGGAAGGGAAACGGAACTTTGAGAGGTGATGGATATGTTTATTACCTTGGTTGTGGTGTGTCATGAGGGTGTGCATATATATCCAAACTCATCAAATTGTAAATGTTAAAGATATGCATTTTTGTGTATCAGTTATACCTCAGTAAAACCATATAAAAAAGTACTGATATATCTTAAAAAGTGGATTCATGTATTTTCAGATGTTAGAGCATTTATCTAAAATCTAACTTTTTTAGAAAGGTGACCTTTATTAAAATGTTTTCCTTTTAATAGTTTTTAGAAAAACATTTCTGAGAACAGTTGTTTTATAATGGCTTTTGGGGGAGATTATCTATAGAGAATTGTTAAGGATTATTTGCTATGTTATTCTTTCCTTTTTAAAAAAATATTATATGGCATCAAGTTGTTTAATTGAATATTGGAGGCAGGATTCAGTCTTTCCCTGATTATTAAAAAACTGGAAGTTTATCAGTACTGACAAGCCCTGTAAAACCAATTAGAATGTACAGTATATTTAATCTCTTGTTTTAAATATATATTTCCTTAGTATTAGCCTGAGTCTCATTAAATTTAAATGATTTTTAAAAAATATGTCATATATTACTACACTAGAGACTGTGCAGACTAATTTTTTGGTTGATTTTTTTAAATCTTAAGTATAACATTCAAATAGAAAAGTGGCTTGTAAACATACCTGTGTAGCCAGGGTGCCTTTTTTTGTTGTTTTTAAGTCAAATAGCCTTTAAAAAACCTCTTTCTCTGCATCCCCCAAAACACACAAATGGAAACTGCCTGAGTCTTAAATGTGCAAAAACCTAATCCAACCAAAAAAGTGTTTTAAGTTTAGAATATGCTCACAGTGCTCCAGTAATCTTTCTAAAACGCACTGATTTAAAGAGTTTTCTCTGCCCTAGTCCAGGTTCAAAATGGAGCTAACCTTTCTGCTGAGTATATATTGAGGCATTATGTCAACAAGCATGGTTTTTTCTGTTACAGCTTTCAAAGGTTGAAGTAGAGAAATAAATTTTGTAATTGAATTTGAGCCCAAGGCACAAAACAGATTGGTGTAACTTTAGTTAAAATTTAAAAATTGACTTTTTTTCAGATTTTGCAAATAGCTAGAAATCTAGAACTGTGTTTCATCAGCTTCTAACTTCTAGATTTTGTTAGGCTTTTTCTAGGCTGATCTTATAATTTCTATAAGACTTAGGGTCATTAATGTGTAGGTTTTAAATTAGGACATAGACAGAGAAACGTCCCTAGTGTTTTTATGTGTAGAGTAGAAATTTTCCATGCAAGATTGCACTCAATATGTAGTGTGTCTGATGTTCTGGATGCTAGGGATATAGCAGAAATGGAATTAGCCCTGGCAGAGCTTAGGAACTGTTGGAGGATACAGATCAGAAAGATTGACAGTTACAGATAGTTATGCAAAGTGTCAAGACAGATTGCTATGGAGCACACAGGAGGGCCACCTAATTCAGAGGAGGAAGAGTGGAAGTGTCACGTAGCCATTTCACTTAAAACATTTTCAGCAGGTCACCTGTGGTACTCCCAGTGACTTGAGTCAAAGGGAAGGGAGCAGGAAAAAAGGAAAGAAGACATGTTCTCAGTTTGGAGGTTCTTTAGATGTTTGCATAGTAGCCTGGGGAATCACTCTGAACAACACTGGAACCTGAGGAAGGTTGGCAAGGGTATCAAAGTAGCTAGAATTTAACTTACCTGACAGTGAGCCTGATAAACCTTTTCTTTAACTATAGATTCTAGGTTTAGGCTCAAACTCCATGCTGTCCTGACCAGGTGTTAAGAGTTTCTTTAAATTTTAAGAGTCTACCTGCTTAGGAGTGTAGTTATTCAAGAGTAAGGAGCTACTTGGTTGGTTGGGTTTTGCCTATCCTGAGATGGTAAACACCACAAGGACAAAGTCTGTCTGCATTATTCCCTACTCTGCACCCAGAGCCCACCACAGTTCCCAGTGCGATTTGATGCCTAGTTGGTGTTTAGGTAAATAATAATCCTTTATGGATAGAATCGAGTTTCACAAGCAGGTAGTCATCTGTGCATCAAGCCCAGTCTGGAAAGGGAGAGCCACAGGTTCTAATGAACTATATGCTGATGGTGATGGTGATGGTCATAATAAATGATGACACTTTCTACTGATATACTGAATTATTTAAATAAGAGGTATTTGTGACTATCCTATTGTTTATTGAACTTTAAAGTATGGTAAACTATTTATTTGACATAATCTATTTCTAATAATAATTTTGTCAAAATTTATTGAAATCTATCTATTTGAAGGATGGATTAAGCAAATCATTAGCATACAAAAATAAATGTTTAGTAGTTTTAAAAACTTTCAAGCATCATTTTAAGACTTTTAAATTCAGATAACATTCTTGTGTTTCATCAGATATTTATAAAAATCCCTAAAATGGCTGGGCACGGTGGCTCACACCTGAAATCCCAGCACTTTGGGAGGCTGAGGTGGGCAGATCACCTGAGGTCAGGAGTTCGAGTCCAGCCTGGCCAACATGGTGAAAACCCATCTCTACTAAAAATGCAAAAAATAGCCAGACATGGTGGCGCATGCCTGTAATCCCGGCTACTCGGGATGCTGAGGCAGGAGAATTGCTTGAACCTAGGAGGCGGAGGTTGCAGTGAGCTGAGATTGTGCCACTGCACTCCAGCCTGAGTGACAGTGAGACTCCATCTCAATAAATAAATAAATATCCCTAAAATAAGAACTAAATTTGTCCTTGCATCAGTGCATATACTTTTAAAATTGCAGCTCATCTTCATACTTTATTGAGATATATTTGTGAATAATCCAATTAAGACATTGAAATTGTCTCTTTTTTTTTCCCCCTAAATTTAATCTGGTAGCATTTTTGGTTACTCCTACTTACATATTTGGCTCTTTTCCTAGGTAAGTGGAGGTATACTTCGAATTTTTCCAGAAGGCAAAGCCCAGTTTGCTGACATTGAACCCAAATTTGATAGACTGCTGTTTTTCTGGTCTGACCGTCGCAACCCTCATGAAGTACAACCAGCATATGCTACAAGGTAGTATTCCTTTTCAGAAAAAATTGGTTTAGAGTATGGTAGGACAGGAGGGAATCTGTAAACGTGAAAGCTTTCTAATGAGTATTTTCCTGCCAGGTACTTTTCACAGTCATTTTAATTTGAATAATTGTATAAAATTTATGTTGCACAGTCTTCTGAATTCAAATAATTATATAAGACTCATTAACAGTTAGTACTAAATGTGTCTTTCTTTGCACAGCCACTCTGAAGAAAGGGAAGCACAGGCCCTCCCATCTTTCTAGCACTCTCTCCTTGCTTTGTGCATCTCTTAACTGCTATCCATTCTTTGATTTTTGTAAGAGTATTTTACTTGGGAGAGAGAAAGATCAAGAAGGAAAGGGGTTTTTAAAAAGGTGGTGAGGGACAACATAGGAAAATGGATACAGATTAGAAAAATCAGAGGTAACCAGAGAGTAGAAGTGAAGAGAAAAACAGAAGAAAGAGAAGTAGAGAACAGGTTACCATGTGTGGGAGTTAATGTTAGAAAAATGATCCTATTAGCTTTACAAATAATGAGCATCTGTTTCATTATACTTTTTCTACACGGTATTTGCAACCTATTATGTTTAGTGCTTCATTTTAAATGCTTTTTTAAAAACCATTTATCCTGACTCAATTAAAATGCTCTGGCTGTCAAAACAAGATATTGTAGACATTATCATGAAAGTAAATATTTGTAGAAAAATAGCACATTTTAAAAAAAATACTTATTTTTTATTATGGAAAGGTCTTGGAACATTCTGATAGTGAGCTCCTGGCATTCATTTGCTGTATCTGGCTTAGGAGATGCTAGGGTGGCGAGAAGAGGTGCAGGCTTAGATGCGCTGGGTGGAGAGTTGGCTTTAGTAATGATGGTTGACTCTAACGACTTGATTATCAGCTGTGCCTTTTTTCTTCCTGCCTTCTGAGGTGTGTTGTCTGCATCCTAATTCACATAGTGAGTAGCAAGCTAAGCAGGTTGTAGCCAGAGATTGTAAGAAATCCTGAATGGAAACCAAAGAAAGACTGTCACATCACATAATGTGCCCTTTTCAATCCCATGTCTCTTCCCAGTGGCTTCCCAGTGGCATCCCAGTGCTGTCTTTGCCCTCTGCTGCTTCTGTAAAGATTTTTCTGACGCAGTAACTGCCTCATAGACCTTCCTTTTTATGAAATCTTGAGTTTGGTTTGGTTATGTCCTTTTTAGATGAATAAATAACAGATATTTGGGAGTTTATAGTAAATAAGTGCCAGATGGCATGGAGGCTAAGTGCTACAGGAGGTAAGAGGAACGAAGGTGGTGCTACATTGGAGAGATGGGCAAGTGTGCTTTGAAGGGAGAGGCTCAGCTGGCCTAGGTGAGGAGAGGCAAGGGGTGCAGTCGTGTTAGTAAAGTTCTGGGGGAAAAGGCATAGTTGTTCAAGTTAAGGCACAGAAAATCATGCGAGGAAAAGGATTCTTGAAGTAGAATCCTATTCTGATCTTATCTAGAATGGGTGATAAGGCTGGAAAGTTAGAATGACATAAGGTAAGTTGTTGATCCAGATATTAGAATTCTGATTGCTAAGTGACTAAAAGTTTAGGGCATGGGCAAAAGATACATAAAATTATGTATCTGAGCCGTTTCCTATTTCCAAGGCCACCCAAAAGTAGAAGCCACATGATAAGAAAGTTAGTGGAACTCTGGAAAGAGCAGAGTCTGATCTGGAAGTCAGCAGGCCTCCTTAGACTTCAGCTCTGTGATTCACCAGCGGTGGGGTCTGTACACCTCAGGCTCCCAGTTGTCCAAACTCCCAGACTCTTTACTTCAAAATATATTATGTGATTTTTCATTCTGTCATATTTACTGGCTCTATATCTGATAAATGTTGCTTTTTCCCCTGTGTCCACTGGTCACAATCCACAATATATTTGAACTAATTGCTATATTCTGCCCAGGAACTGGTGATTTGTGGCATACTTTCACTTCCTACAGCGTTTGTACATTTTCCCCATTATTTGTATCAAAAGGTATAACTATGCCTTTTGTAGTACTTAATAAACTAGAGATGCCTTACTTATTGGTGGAATGAAATATTCGAAGTAAGTCAGATTTTCAGAAAAATGAAGTTTAGACAAAGTTGAAACACAAAACACAGTATAATTGCTTTGATTAAAATCCTTAAAAATTCTTAGTGTAATTTAACTCTGTCAAGGTTATAATTGTAAACATCCATCATTACTCTTTGCTATAATATAGTGATGTCCTCAGAGACTGTTGAAACTGTTAGCCTGCAATGCCCTGAGTCCTTTTATATGTTTCTTTTCTGTTCTTTTTAGTACTTAGGCTATTGATAATATGCTTTTTCTGTAACAGCCATTCTTTTACCCTTTTATTATCTGTCTCTCTCTTTTTTTTTTTTTTTTTTTTAGAGGGAGGCTCACTCTGTCACCTTGGCTGGAGTGCAGTGGCATGATCTTGGCTCACTGCAACCTTTGCCTCCCGGGTTCAAGCGATTCTCCTGCCTCAGCCTCCTGAGTAGCTGGGGCTACAGGCGCTTGCCACCACGCACGGCTAATTTTTTTTTTTTTTTTTTAGTAGAGATGGGGTTTCATCCTGTTAGCCAGGTTGGTCTCGAAGTCCTGACCTCATGATCCACCCGCTTCGGCCTCCCAAAGTGCTGGGATTACAGGCGTGAGCCACTGTGCCCAGCCTATTGTCTCTTTCTGATCTGCAGTTCCCTTGTAAAAAATAAGTAGTTGAAATAAGTGTTAAGAAAGTCACAAAAACTCATGAACTTCATACATCAATTTTAGTCTCCCCTGGTTCTCAGCTATACTCTTTAGCACCTAGGTTACTGTATGAATAAGCTGTTAAATTTATCCTTTGATATCATTCCAGTTTAGGCATAATTTTGGCATTACAAGTTTTAATATACCATTGCAGCAAAATACCACTTTTTCCCCTCAGTGTGATCATTCTTATCCTATTCTAAATTTTCTTTTAGGTACGCAATAACTGTTTGGTATTTTGATGCAGATGAGAGAGCACGAGCTAAAGTAAAATATCTAACAGGTAAACGTCATTTGGGGCCAGGATATATTGGTACAGAAATACCCTGCAATCAGGTGATGCTTTCAGGAAACTCAAGCGTAGTCTTTGTTAACACCACAAATGCTTACTTCTTGTTTTTTTATCAGATTTCTTATTTGCCTTATTTTTTAAGAAGACATAAGTCATCTTCATTGTTATCTTTAACCAAAAAAATTGTCAAAGGATGCAGAAAATTTAAGGCAAAGAAGTCTGAGTAAATTATTCAAATACAAACTGAGTTTTCTGTGATTATCCTTTTCAGTCAAAGGCCACTTAACTGGGTAACGGCCATATGGTTTCCTCTCATTTACTCCTTAAATTAATACCCTTTCCTTTTCAAATGGATGTGCTCTAAACAGTACTCTAGGTCTTCCATGTTAAATATAGACATGAAGAAAATTAATACAAAGAAGGTGAATTGAAATGCCAAAATCAGTAAATGACACAGACATGTAGATTCCATATCTGCTAATGGTGTACGTAGGTCAGCACTCTTGTACTGAACCTGAAGATCCTTCAATTATGCCAGTTCCCCTTCTCTTCCACTTATGGACTGCCTCTCCAAGAGCAGGGGGTCTGTTTCCCATCTGATGGACCACTTACCTTCTTTTCTTTAACTCTACTTTCTGTCTCCAAAAATCCACTGAGTATTCACATTACTGATTAGCTGTATTTTCCAGAGCCATTGCTAATTGCACGTCAACCTTACATAAAAATGGAATATTCATGCATTTTCTATGTATTTTTAAAGCCATTGTTTGTGGCAGAAGCTCAGTGTGCTTTCAGAGACACTGAACACTCTGTTGAAGAAATTCAAATGGCTTTTAAAATAAAAAGACAAAATCATTATCTCTGTGTAGAGGATGGTTTTATCCTTGAAGGTTTACTATTTGAAACCTCATCACAATAGAATGCTGAGGGAAGTTTTTGGAAGTACAAGTGTGATAGTTTTCAAATGATGTTTGCAAAGTTGAAATATTGTCCATACTCTTAGGAATTCAGTGGAATGCAGTAGCAGAAGCTCTCTGGTGCTTAGTGAATGAATGCATTTTTTTTTTTTTACCTTGCAGGTGAAAAAGGTGTGAGGGTTGAACTCAATAAACCTTCAGATTCGGTCGGTAAAGACGTCTTCTAGAGCCTTTGATCCAGCAATACCCCACTTCACCTACAATAATTGTTAACTATTTGTTAACTTGTGAATACGAATAAATGGGATAAAGAAAAATAGACAACCAGTTCGCATTTTAATAAGGAAACAAACAACTTTTTGTGTTGCATCAAACAGAAGATTTTGACTGCTGTGACTTTGTACTGCATGATCAACTTCGAATCTGTGATTGCTTACAGGAGGAAGATAAGCTACTAATTGAAAGTGGTTTTTACATCTGGATATGAAATAAGTGCCCTGTGTAGAATTTTTTTCATTCTTAAATTTTGCCAGATCTGTTATCTAGCTGAGTTCATTTCATCTCTCCCTTTTTTATATCAAGTTTGAATTTGGGATAATTTTTCTATATTAGGTACAATTTATCTAAACTGAATTGAGAAAAAATTACAGTATTATTCCTCAAAATAACATCAATCTATTTTTGTAAACCTCTTCATACTATTAAATTTTGCCCTAAAAGACCGCTTAGTGATTGTTGCCAGTGACTGATGATTAATTTTATTTTACTTAAAATAAGAAAAGGAGCACTTTAATTACAACTGAAAAATCAGATTGTTTTGTAGTCCTTCCTATCTTACACTAATTTGAACTCTTAAAGATTGCTGCTTTTTTTGACATTGTCAATAACGAAACTTAATTGTAAAACAGTCACAATTTACTACCAGTAACTTTTAGTTAATGTTTTACAAGGAAAAAGACACAGTAAGAAGAGTTTAAAATTTTTTGTTTTGTTTTTTTGAGACAGTCTTGCTCTGTTACCCAGGCTGGAGTGGAGTGGTGCATTCTCGGCTCACTGCAACCTCCGCCCCCCAGGTTCAAGCAATCCTCCCACCTCAGCCTCCCAACTAGCTGGGACTACAGGCACACACCACTGTGCCTAATTTTTGTGTTTTTAGTAGAGACGGGGTTTTGCCATGTTGCCTAGGCTGGGGTTTAAGTTAAATTTTTTAAAAAACTAAAGTGACTGGCACTAAGTGAACTTGAGATTATCCTCAGCTTCAAGTTCCTAAGATAAGGGCTTTCTTAAGCTTTCAGGTATATGTTTCCTCTAGATGTAGACAATAATGTCCCATTTCTGAGTCTTTTCCTTTTGCTTCTCCTTAAATTGATTGTACTTCCAAATTTGCTGTTATGTTTTTTTCCTAATACTGTGATCTATCTGATACGCAGACAAGAACCTTGTCTCTGTCGCAGAGCATCAAGAGGAGATTATGTACACATTGAAACTGAAGTGTGTGTGGTGTTACTGACTTAATGTGCAGTAACTCCTCATGTATTTGTTACGGCATTTCCCAGATGTGATGCCAGCCTTCTTACCTGTACTGAAAGATGTTTAGCTTAGAAAAAACAAAACAGGTGCAAAATCAGATAATTTTATTTTGTTTCATGGGTTTTCTTACTTTTTAAACAAGGAAGGAATATTACAAAATCACACAAGGCCTCCCATACTTGTTATTTAAAGAATGAATTGGGACGGATGTCTTAGACTTCACTCTCCTAGGCTTTTTAGCAAAACCTAAAGGGTGGTATCCATATTTTGCATGAATTATGGGTGTAAGACCTTGCCCACTTAGGTTTTCTATCTCTGTCCTTGATCTTCTTTGCCAAAATGTGAGTATACAGAAATTTTCTGTATATTTCAACTTCAGACATTTTTAGCTTCTGTATAGTTTGTATTCAATTAGAGACCTTTTCTATGGCAAGCTCAGTAATTTTTATTAAAAGATTGCCACTGCTATTCATGTAAAACATGAAAAAAAAATTGTGTAGTGAAGCCAACAGTGTGGACTTAGGGTGGGATTGAACGTTCAGTATAGTGATCTCACTTAGGAGAATTTGCAGGAGAAAGTGATAGTTTCTTCTTGTTTTTTCCTCGCCCATATTCAGTTTTGTTCTACTTCCTCCCCTTCCTTCCAGATGATAACATCACATCTCTACAGTAAGTGCCTCTGCCAGCCCAACCCAGGAGTGCAAGTTGTCTTTGCCATCTGGTCTATAGTACAGTGCGCGGCGTTAGGCCACAACTCAAAAGCATTATCTTTTTTAGGGTTAGTAGAAATTGTTTTATGTTGATGGGAGGTTTGTTTGATTGTCAAGATGTACAGCCACAGCCTTTTAATTTGGGAGCCCCTGTTGTCATTCAAATGTGTACCTCTACAGTTGTAAAAAGTATCAGATTCTACTATCTGTGGGTTGTGCTTGCCAGACAGGTCTTAAATTGTATATTTTTTGGAAAAGTTTATATACTGTCTTAGAAATCATTGTGAAAAGATCAAGAAATCAGGACATCCATTTCTTTAATATCCATTCATTTCATGTTAGTGGGACTATTAACTTGTCACCAAGCAGGACTCTATTTCAAACAAAATTTAAAACTGTTTGTGGCCTATATGTGTTTAATCCTGGTTAAAGATAAAGCTTCATAATGCTGTTTTTATTCAACACATTAACCAGCTGTAAAACACAGACCTTTATCAATAGTAGGCAAAGATTTTCAGGATTCATATACAGATAGACTATAAAGTCATGTCATTTGAAAAGCAGTGTTTATGAAAGAGCTCTCGAGTTGCTTGTAAAGCTAATCTAATTAAAAAGATGTATAAATGTTCTTGAAAACATTATGGTGGTTATTTCCAGCTGTCTTTTTTGTTTTTTAATCCTTTATCATACATTGGCTTTCCGAATGATCCCTTTCATCAGATAAAGCTTTTCTGGCTTAGTCCAGGACATTTGGTATAACTTCTTGTAAATGATAATGAAGGAAAGAGAACAGTAAACATAGGAGTTCAACAATTTTAGAAACATCCCTGGGGTCACTGGACTGTCTGTGGGATCCATGAACTCTGTTTGGATTCTTAGCACTTGAATTCTTGCCCTTTTAATAGGATTTTTAAAATTATTTTAACATTCATAGCTGTTGACAGATCTGTATCACCCCTCTGCTGCAAAAGGAAGTGGGGTTAGGCATTTATCTCTAATTGTCATAGATGTACCATTGTGTATATGCAAGAAAGTTTAATTTGTGTGGTCATAACTAAAATATGAGAGCTCTTATTAAGGTGAGATCAAAATACCTGTTTATATATCTGTTATTTAAAAAAAAATTTACTACGGTGTTTTGTTATTTTCCAGCATTTCTTAGAACATTTGGGAATTACACTGAAATATAGCTGGGTGGATTGAAGGGCAAATGAGTTTAGATGAAGTTTGAGATGTGCTTTTTTATATACAAAAAGCACATCTTCCACCTTAAACAGTTGTATGAGACCTAAATGACATACAGCGTGCAAAGTACCTTACAATGCGTGCAACAAAGTAGGCCTTCAACGAGGATTATTCCCCTTTCCTTTAACAATATGATAGCATAATTGCAGAGAGAGAAAGTTGAGTTAATGAGCTTTGAATAGCTAACGGTTTTTATCAGTTGTAAATGTGAATCATTTGGAAGCAAGAGTGTTGTCTTATTAATGACAGGTCTTACTTTATAGCTTAGATTTAAATTAAATCACTGGTGCAAGGCACTTCATCGGATTATTTTCCCAAAGTGCATGTGATCCAAGAAAGAGAGCTGTATTTGGGTATGAACTGCAATGATCACATTTATGTCATATCTAATAACATAATTGTATGTTGGATTTTTTCAATTAGTTTATAAATATTCAGAAGTAACTATCTAGTCTCCATTGCTTCAAAGATAATTGTTTAGACTTCTCAGGTCATGAATTTATCCCCCAGATTCTGTTTTTGGTTTGAATTTTATCTGAACCATGGCGATGCTCAAGGATGTACCATGGGACCAATGAGATGTGTGAAGGGCATGGCCTCATGAGCTGGAAATAGTTTCATAAGTAGAACACACTAAATGTAAGCCACTTCACAAGATGGGGAGAGCCTCAACAGCTGCAAGTAGCTAAAGCTCTTTTTATTGAATAATTACTAAACAGTTGTCAAGAATTATTGATAATTTTTGCTCTGAACAAGATGTCATTGGGGTCAGAAAGTTACTGGATAAGGTCTTCATTGAGATTAAGATGTTTTCTGCCAAAATTATTCCAAATGTCTTCTACAAAATACACTTTTTTTCCTAGTACATGCAAAGTGTAGGCAAAGCAAATTTTGTCTCCATTTGTAATTAAAACAGGATCAGAGAAGTGACTTGCTCACAGTCACAAAGCTTGTAAGTGGTAGAGAGCCAGGAATTGAGCGTGGGCTTTCCTTGTTTAATTTTGTTGGAGTGGCTAAATCAACTTGTCTATGGTTGTTAAGAAAAACAGTGGTCCCAGCTGGTCACGGTGGCTCAGCCTGTAATCCTAGTACTTTGGGAGGCCAGGGTGGGCAGATCACTTGAGGCAGGAGTTCGAGACCGGCCTGGCCAACATGGTGAAGCATCGTCTCTACCAAAAATACAAAAATTAGCCGGGTGTGGTGACACCTGTAGTCCCAGCTACTCAGGAGGCTGAGGCAGGAGAATCACTTGAACCTGGGAGGCAGAGGTTGCACTGCACTCCAGCCTGGGCAACAGAATGAGACTCTGTCTCAAAAAAAAAAAAAAAAAAAAAAAAAAATTTATTGCCTTTAAAAATTCTTAATTAAAAAAAAAAAAAGTAGTCTCTCACATTCTTCCCCTGAGAAAACAAGTGTCAACTGTTTTAAGTGATTCTTTGGATATCTCCTCGCCCCTTAGTTTAAATAATATAATTGGATTGCTGCCTCTTATTTTTTTCAGTGTTAGGCATTTTCTCCTAACTTCTCCACATGGCAGGTCTCTCTCCAAGATTCCTCCACCATCTCTACCACACATAGGCAAGCAGACATCCATCTCCCCTGGTCTTCCTTCTGTTATTATGCTGTAACCGAGATCAGGTTCGTGTTCCTGTTATGGCTGTGCTAGTCAAAGCTGAGACATACAGTAAGTCATGTTGACTTGACTTTTCTTCCACAACTTACTTTTTCCCTTAATGTCTTGATTTTTCGTTTGTTCCCTGTGGCTTCTAATTGCACCAATCTGGACTGGTTGCTCTTAATGCCTAGAGCACAGCTGTCTTTCTTGGGTCACCCTTCACCTGTGTTCTAGAGATTCCCTTCACCACTCTTCTGTCAGCTCTCCTGTTGCCTGGATCCCATGTCTTCATCTTCCTTGGTTTACTGAATGGAGCATGCCCTCTAATACTTCCTGTAGAAATGTATGGATGTTAAATTTTCTGAGACCAATATCTTTGTTTTACCACCACATTTCACTGGTAACTTTGGAAATCATGTTCCAGAATTTTGAAAGCATTGCCTCACTGGTTCTAGGTTCCAGTGTGTAGATACTGAGAAATCTGAAGCCATTCTTATTTCTGATTCTTTATGTGTAATCTTTTTCTTTGTGGAAGCTCATAGAATATTCTTATCCCCAGGGCCCCATAGTTTTATAGTGTGCTTTAATGTGTGCCATTTGTCAACCTCTGTGCTAGGAATGCAGACTGTAAAATCACCCCACCATTTGGGGACATTTAAAAAATTTTCTCCATCCATTCTCTGTTCTCTGTTTCTGGCACTCCTTTGTCCAGGCAGGACCTCTACTGGTTTGAACCTATTATTTTCTTCTCTAGTTACTGTCTATCTTTGTCTTGACTGGGGACATCTGTTTTCCCATTCTTCTGGTGAGTATATCATGTCTGTTATCAGGTTGCTAAGTTTCAGGAGCTCTTTTTTGTTCTCTAATTTAAAAAAAAAATGTAATAATCTCTTAATTGATACAGTATTTAACACTTTTTTCTGTTTCAATTGTTTTTCTTTCATGCTAGAAGTTTTCCTTAAATGTCTGGTACTTCTTGCTTGTGTGTTTACATTTAAGAGGAAGGTACTTGAGTTTCTGGTTTTCCAAGGAATATTGGCTGCTTCCTAAATCTAAAGCTCTATCGTAGTCTTCCAAAAACCATAAAGACAAAAAGACAGCAGTCACCCATAATGTGTCTGCAGCATATCTATGAGACAGAAAAAAAGTTCAACTTTGTCTTTCTTTTTTTTTTTTTTGAGACAGGGTCTTGCTCTGTCACCCAGGCTGGAGTACAATGGCATGATCGGGGCTCACTATAGCCTCGACTTCCCAGGCTCAAACGATCTTCCCACTTCAGCCTCCTGAGTAGCTGGGACTACAGGCACATGTCATCATGCCTAGGTAATTTTTTTTACTTTTTTGTAGAGACGAGGTCTCCCTATGTTGCCCAGGCCGGTCTTGAACTCCTGGGCTTAAACGATCCTGTCCCCCTCGGCCTCCCAAAGTTGCTAGGATTACAGGATTGAGCCACCACGCTTGGCCAAAAAACTTCAACTTATGTGGAGGCAGAGAAAAGCACATCTGACACTAGAGCCAGCGTTAGAACCCTCATGAGGGCCGAGAGTCAGGTGGAAACTAGAGGGTAAAGACATGGGGCAGCAGGGTCCTAGAGTGGCAGTAGAAAGGAAAAGACAGGCCAGGTGTGGTGGCTCGCACCTGTACTGCCAGCACTTAACTGGTACCATTTAACTCTATCAACAGAACATTCTTGAATCAAGGAACTCGGCCACATAAACCCCTTGCCCCTGCCTGCAGAGAACCAACTGGTTTTGCAAGACAAGGAAAATAAAACCTTTTAATGTGAGCAGAAAAAGGAAGATAACATCCATAAAAACTACTAGAAGAAAAAAATGAGAATCAATTACAGCTGATGAAAATTCTCAACCATAGGCAGAAGAAAACTACCAATATCTAGTCTGAATTAAATAGGCCTTTGCAGAAATAAAAATTAATGTGAAATTAGAAATTTAAATCTCAAAACAAAAATGGACCAAAGGGGGGAAAAACACTGAGGAAGCTGAGAAAAGTTGAAGTAACTCAGCAAAGAAATTGAAAAAGATGAATTAACTCAATTTAAGCTACAAGGTGACCAACTGGAAATATAATGAAGGGTACTGCAAAAAAGGTAGGGAAGCAGCCGAGAACAGAACAGTTACGAAGGGTTAGAAAGTAGGACACACACACGTGCTCCCTTGTGATATAGTTGCACAATGAAATCCCGTACATCAGTGAGACCAAACAATCTACAAACCCAACAATTCGGGTGACTCATGTCGTGGAGAAGCTGAGCTCCAGCCTCTGCGCATCGATCCCATGAAGGTGGCTGTTTGAATATTTGTTGTTAAGAAAACAACAAACTTATGTGGGTCCACATAAAAAGCCACTTAGACGTGTGTAGGTATACATAGATACACAAATATACATATATATATATATATATATTTTTTTTTTTTTTTTTTTTTTGAGACAGAGTCTCGCTCTGTCGCCCAGGCTGGAGTGCAGTGACGCAATCTCGGCTCACTGCAACCTCCACCTCCTAGGTTCAAACAATTCTCAGGCCTCAGCCACCTAAGTACCTGGGATTACAGGTGCCCACCACCACGCCCGGCTAATTTTTGTATTTTTAGTAGAGACGGGGTTTCACCATGTTGCCCAGGCTGGTCTCAAACTCCTGGCCTCAAGGGACCCATCCACCTCGGCCTTCCAAAGACCTGGGATTACAGGTGTGAGCCACCGTGCCCAGCCAATAGTTACCTATTGAATTATGTTAAAGGCGTACAAATACATACATGAGTACTATGAGGAATCTTGTTTAAAAAAAAAAAAAAATACCCTCCCATCTTTCATGCAAATCCAGGTTATCATATATTTAGTTTACCAGGAATGCTTACAACCTGGAAATGATTTGGGTCTCAAGAGTATTCTAGCTTGAAAATATGCCTATAACTTGGATTCTTCAGAAGTATAGAGAAGAGTCAGTGTTCATTAAGGTGTTGTTTTTTTTTTTTTTTGCAAAGGCGTATAACCATGGAACGTGAGAATACCCAGCCCTAACATTCACTTAACACCAAGAATCCAAAAGCTGCCTGTTTGCTCTTTCAGACCTCTCAGGTAGAGGCAAAGACATAGTTTAGAGTACTATAAGAAACAGTACAAAACTACAGGTCTTGCCTTGTCTAGAAGATACCGGTTGAGCATGATCTTGTTTTGCCGTATCTGGGTACCGGTTTCTTTCTTGCAGGAGACTACTATGTTACATGTTTAGAGTGAAAGGTGAAATGCTTGAAAACAGGTTTAGGGAGACTAAAGTGTTCTGTAGATCAGTCTTTGTTTGAACAAGCACACATTCTTGGCCTGCTGTGTCCCCTCACAGAACTTGAGATCATCACCTGTTCTTTCCTATCTATGAATCAACTGGTAATTAGTGTTCCAGTTGTCGGCAAGTTTCTTTTATCCACTTGGCTTGGCTCAGCCAGAAGTTTGGCTTACCAAGAGCACCACCTAGTGTTCACTAAGCAAGATGGTAAATCTTGGTAAATTTAGCACCAGTACTGAAGAAAGCAAACGGCACCTTGCTTCTGTACTACAGTCCAGAGTCATTTAAGATTCTACTCTTCATTTCGAAAGATATGTGATGATGAAATATGTAATCATATAACTTGTAACATTCTAATGGGATACTAGGAAAAAGCCAGAGCTAATCTGCACATTGCATTCTTTTCTAATTTCAACTCCTTAGTCACTTTAATTTATAATTGTCATATGAGGAATTTTACTTCTTTTGGTGAATATGCCAATAGTCAACAACTACAACAAATTGCTAAAAAGTCCACAGTAGCCTCAAGGACAAAAAAAAAAAAAATTGAGACAAAGAATAAAAGGAAACCACTGGATCATGATTAATACAATACCAGGATAAAAAAATTAAAACACAACATAAAAAGAGCTGACACTGCACGCACCCAGAAAGGGTCCCAGCTAGGTGCTAGTTTTGCAGGAAGGTACATCAGTTGTTTCACTTTGACGTTCGTATTTTAAAGTCCTGTAAGCTTTAAAAAAAGTATGATCTCAGAGCTATCAGACAATGGGACAGTATGAAGTTTTGTCATAGTACTTTCCTTTCCACTTTAGAATTTCCAGTTAAGATATGCATACGCATAACCATAGTCTACAAAAATCAAAACAAAATTTTTCCTTTTTGTTTTTTTTGGAGACGGAGTCTCGCTCTGTCGCCAGGCTGGAGTGCGGTGGCACAATCTCAGCTCACTGCAACCTTCGCCTCCTGGGTTCAAGCAATTCTCCTGCCTCAGCCTCCTGAGTGGCTATTTTTTAATTTTTAGTAGAGATGGGGTTTCACCATGTGGGCCAGGATGGTCTTGATCTCTTGACCTCGTGATCTGCCCGCCTCGGCCTCCCAAAGTGCTGAGATTACAGGTGTGAGCCACCGTGCCCAGCTTTTTGTTGTTGTTGTTGTTTGAGACAGAGTCTCACTCTATCACCCAGGTTGGAGTGCAGTGGTGCAGTCTCAGCTCACTGCAACCTCCGCCTCCTGGGTTCAAACGATTCTCCTGCCTCAGCCTCCCGAGTAGCTGGGATTACAGGTGCATGCCACCACACCTGGCTAATTTTTGTATTTTTAGTAAAGACGGGGGTTTCACCATGTTGGCCAGGCTGGTCTCGAACTTCTGATCTCAGGTCATCCACCCACCTCAGCCTCCCAAAGTACTGGGATTATAGGCGTGAGCCACCATTGCCCAGCGCAATTTTTTTTTCTTCTTTTTTTGACACAGTTTCGCTCTTTTTGCCCAGGCTGGAGTGCAATGGCACAATCTCGGCTCACTGCAACCTCTGCTACCCGGGTTCAAGCGATTCTTCTGCCTCAGCCTCCCGAGTAGCTGGAATTACAGGCACCTGCCACCACGTCCGGCTAATTTCTTGTATTTTTAGTAGAGACAGGGTTTCACCATGTTGGCCAGGATGGTCTCGATCTCTTGACCTCGTGATCCGCCCGCCTCGGCCTCCCAAAGTGCTGGGATTACAGGCATGAGCCACTGCGCCCGGCTGCCCAGCACAATTTTCTAAAGTAAAAATTAAGGCTAGGTAACGTATAACACTGACTTTAAAAAACACTGTTTTGGCAGGGCACGGTGGCTCATGCCTGTAATCCCAGCACTTTGAGAGGCCGAGGGGGGATAGATCACTTGAGGTTAGGAGTTCGAGACCAGCCTGGCCAACAAGGTGAAACCCCATCTCTACTAAAAATACAAAAATTAGCCAGGTGTGGTGGCGCCCGCCTTTAATCCCAGCTACTTGGGAGGCTGAGGCAGGAGAATTGCTTGAACCCCGGAGGCGGAGGTTGCAGTGAGCTGAGATTGTGCCACTGCACTGCAGCCTGGGCGACAGAGCAAGATGCCATCTCAAAAAACAAAACAAAAACCCAAAACCCACCGTTTTATAAAAACAGAATCTAGACCCCATGTCCCCACAGTAGGGGGATAGCATTTAAGGATTGAGCCAGAATTACCAGCTCTGCTTCTAAGTTGGGAAGTTGGCTTTAAAAGGAAAAACCTAAACAGAAACAAAACTATGTCTCTATTATGAGTATTTGGGGGAGTATCAGAATTCTTAGCGTGCAAATTTTCTCAAGTGTTGAACAGATGCAGTAAGGCTTAATTTCAAATTGAATTCCATTTTCTCAACTATTTCCATCATTCCCTAGAACCTGAAACCAACTCCTGACTTTACTACCTGTTTCTCAAAAAATTGTCTCTTCCTCTCCATCCCTGCCACTATCCTTCCCCCTCATCTATGCTGTCCCCAGAAGAATCCATTGGAAACACTTCTCAACATGTCCTCGACTGGCTTATAAGCCTTTCCAAGCCCCACCTTAATTAAGAGATGCTTATCAGCAGTTACCACACAAACCAGACATAAAGTGAGGAACATGAAATCCCTGGCCTCAAACTTGTACTACTTGGCTAGATCTGTCCTATCTGCCCTCTCTCCTTTGGCCATTTTGCCCCTCACATTTTACTCTATTCACTTGGAATAGCATTCAGTTCCCTCGGAACATGACTTTGTGTTCCTTCTTCCCCTTGAAAGGTTCTTCCCCACCCTTCTCTAACCAGGCTAACTCGACTCACTCTACATGATTCAACTTTGGGTGTTGTCTCCTCCAAGAAACATCCCCCAAAGTCCTGGGCTGAGCTAATTGTTCTTGCTACAGTTTACCCACAGCACCCAGCAAAAACCCTTGTCATAGCACTCAGCAAACTCTAAGGAGATTAATGTGCATTTGTTTTACTCCCCAACTATGCTGTAAAGCTCCTTGAGGGCATGGACCATCTTAGCTACTTCACGGCCCCAGAACCTTGTGTGGTTTTGGCTCAGGAAGCATTTAATTACACATAATTTGTTACATTTATTTAGAGAAAATGATCCTCTATGAAAATATAACTATATATTGAACATAATATACATTTTAATACCTATTTATAAATATTTATTAAAATGTTTTAACTTAATGCTTTAAGGAATATCAAAACTTGTGAACAGCCAACCAGTCTAAAATGAAAAGGGCTGGTAGTGTTATGAATGGTGAACAACTAAAACTAATACATTGCTGGCAGGAGTGTAAACTGGCAGAATTTATTAAAGCTTAGCTTACAGAAATATACCACATGACTCAGCAATTCCATTTCTGTATATATACTCAACAGAAAAGATAAGAATGTTCTTAGCAGCATTATGCTTAACAGCCCCAAACTGGAAATAACTCAAATGTCCATTAACATTAGAACGGATGAATAAATTCTAGTATATTCATACAAATGCAAGAGCAATGAAAATGAACTCCTGCTACACATAGGAACAAAGATACTACTTTATAAAATTCAAAAATAATCTGCGATGATGGGGTGAAAACAGTGGGGACCTCTGGAGGTGGTGAGGGTTATGGGTATCAACTGGGAACAGACACCTATAGGAAGCCTTCCGTGGCAATGGAAGTGTTCTCTAACTTGATCCGGGTAGTAGTTACACAGGTGAACACTGTAAAAGTTTACCCAGCTGTGCACTTAAGATTTATGCATCTGTATTACAACAAAGTGAAGGAAAACTGCAACAAGAAAAAAGAAAACTTGTTAACAACTGTGTTAGGGCTATGCCAACAGCATGTACAGCCACAAGACAAAAAGCAAACTGATAAAAGTCTCTTTGTCCTTTCCCTATAACATGGAAAATATTTTTTTAAAAAAAGATTACTTTAAATGCACAAATGGTATTCCTTGTATTATAATGGTTTAAACTTGGCTTAAAGTTCAAAATACTATTTCCAGATAACTTTGCACTGTTACATAAACTAGGCAACTTTGTTATGTTTATGTTATACGTATCAGTTACTTATCAGCACAGAATTTTAACCACTCTGCTAAATTTTGAGAAAACAGCTAAACTCAATATAAAATTTGGCCTACAGAATTATAGTGGCTATTGGTTACTAAAAATATTCCAAAAGAAATTACTTATTTTACTATATTCCATATTCTTTAACTTAAAATCTGCCGCCACCATTTAGTAAAAGTGGGACAAATAAAATTATTTAAAATATAGAAAATACAGTTCCTGTTAAGATTTTGCAAACAAAAAAAATTAATAAATAATACAGTTTGAGTACTCTAAAACAATATACTTTGTAGTCTAGATTGTGGTTTTGGTCAGTATGTCTGACACTATGAAGATTTACATCAGTTCAGGGAATGAGTTCTAATACTATTAATAAAGAAATAGTCAATATAACCAAATACCTGACAGGATTCCCCATATGAATATTTTTTAGGAAAGTATACAAATAAAAAGATTAACAGATTTTTAAAATCCTTAAGAGCAAGAAAGAACAAAAGTACCTAAATATTATACATGACAGGCAGAACCTGGGTTACAGTATACCTAAGGCAAGAGTGAATGTAGCACCCTGAGACATAAAACATCTTAAAATTACAATCTTATATATGTATATATAAAATAGGACATTTTCTATTGGTTATGTGAACTAGATTATAACCTACAAATCTTAGTATTAACCAGAACTTCCTGACTGGCTGACATAGCACATTAGTGAGGTAATACAGGTGGTACTTGAGACTTTGAAATCTTTTTCAAAGACTTTCTTCAGCTTTTGACTTTGATGCTGTCACCTTCAAGGCACCAGTCCAAGTGCTCATTAATCTGAGACTCCAAAACTTCATTCTGACAAACTGGGCAATTAACCATTTTGCTCTGGTTGCATGAACTGCTGGAATTCTGAGTCGTGGTTGTACTACACTTTGGATCATTACCACTGCTTTTTATTTGCTCTTTCTTGATAAAAAAATTGTTAAAAAGAGTCTTATCTTCTAGCCTAGGTCGTTTATTTGGGAATGTATCTTCAGACCCTCTCACATCCCGGGATGGCATCACAGATGCTGATTCCATTACTTTTGAAGAATTTCTTAGGGATATCTTAGAAGATGAAACCCTTCTTTGAGAACTAGAAGAGAAGACTGAGTTTTTAGGGATGTTGCCAACTGTTACACTTGGAGATCCATTCACACCTCTGAAAGCCTTTTGGTTGGCAACTGATGCTCTGGGAAAGTAGTCGCTTAGAACATTTTGGTGACTATTACTAACAGCAGGGGAGACCAGATGAGAATTTTTACTTGAACCATTCTGTTCAAATTTCACCTTGATTTTAGAATTAGGTCTTACAGCATTTGCTGAATGGTTTTGATTTAAAAGATCTTGGGTTTTATTAATGGCATGTGAAGTGATCAGTTTCCCAGGTGAAGGTAAATTGCTTGTTTCTCCTAGAACATATCCTTTCCCACTAAAAGGGATTACCAGCTGGGCCTCACCTCTGCTGCGTTTATCTGCAAAAACAGCAAAGATTTTTATGTAAGTGCCTCAATTCAAAAGAAATACAGTAACATTAAACTAATGTACAGTTTTCTCAAAATGAAGAAATAATATTTTATTCTATCTTACATCCATGCAATCCTATTAATGGGAGAAGGGCAATCTTCAGAATTCAGGAGTTCTGATATTGAGAGAATATAAAGGATAAAAAAAATTCTCTCATATTTAAAGAAAGAATCTTATCATGCCAAAGACCAGTAACAAGGCAACATTTACCTTGAAAATTGCTTAGTGTCCTTTATGTGTAATTCCAGGAGGGAAAATCTGCTGCCTCATTCTTATCTTTCCTTCTACTCACGAAAATGAAGATATGGTCTTTCCGTATCAATTCATCTATAGCTCCTTCACTCAATAATTAAAGATTTGGGAAATATAACCTATGTTCTTGGGTTCTACCACATCAAATCAACAACTTCCCAAGGGAAGAAGCATCTTCAGTAACTCTGAACTTCACAGGAAAAGGGTAAATCTTGAAGATGAAGTACTGGCAAGTATATGTCATATCCTTTTCCCATTCTTTGAATGAACGTACATACATCAATAGAAGTCACTTGGATAGAATCCAACTGATAGGAAGGGGTGTAGTTAGGACATATATTCCGGGCATTGTTACTTGAATTATTGTTTTTATTTTGACAATCTTTTTGCCTTCTGTTTCCTAATAACTCAGTGAGTCAAGATAGGGAAAGGAACTTTACCTCAAATATTATCAGAGATTGAGTTTTGTTTCTTTGCGTAAAAAGAAACTGAAAAAAGTTAATAAAAATAAAAATATCAGTGGAAACTATTCCTACTTTTACTTACTTCTGTACAGAGCAAAGTCTATTTTCCCACCATCATTTCATGGACAATGGGATTTCTTCCTTAAGTCTACACTTGAAGACTTCTACACCAGAAACGATCCTTAAGTTTATCTTAATACCACTTCTCTGAAGGACAGTATTGTCTTCACATGGTAGCTACGGTCACATAAAAATCAGAAGAATATACACGAAGGTACCTTTATTCTCTGCGGCTGATACTGGTTGCTTTCCTAGTTTTGTCTTTCCTTTGCCTTTTTTTGAGTAATTCTCTGGTTCCTTGATTTTTATGTAAGTGCCTCCACAGGTTTTCTGGTGCTCAGCCCACCAATAGTCATGAGCAGAGGGTTCCCTGTTAGTAGCTCGTTTGACATAGCCGTAATACGGTGGCCTGTGCTGGCATGGCCCATTGCAGCGCCACCAGTGTCGCCGATACTCATCTACCTCATCATGAAAAGTATGGTATACCTGAGTGGAGAGAGAATTTTTAGTATTCAATAAGCAGGTTAACAACTGCAAGAAAACAATGTACATAAGCAGTCTTTTTTTTTTTTTAATTTTTGAAACTTTGTTTCCCAGAGCTTTCTGAAAAGTTCCATTTTGGGAGAGAAAGCAACTATATTTAGTTTCTGTTCAAAAGTTGATTTTAATGGGGAAACAGCAGCAGTTAATACTTCATAAACTGTGTAAAGATAGATGCACGTGGGATTAGGGGACAAAAAAATCTTTTAAAAACAAAACCACAGAAAATCTTCATGAACACTAGAAGTTTCAGAAATCAAATTTGTAAATGATGAAAAATTAGGATAAAGATAAGATTTTATGTAATACCATACTAAAATAAGAATCATTCCCACTGCTAAATTGAAGTTTTCCCTATAAGTAACAATAGCAAAGGGTTCTAAAGGACTAAACTACTCCCTATAAATGCCTGACCCTAACAACACAAATATCTTACCCAATGAAGCTTCTGCTAAGCTTGCTCTCCACATTCTCCAAGTTCTGTGCTTATGTCTCTGTAATAAGCCTCATGAGGTACCATTTTATCTGTTTATAAATATTTCTATTACCAGACTGAAAAGTTCTCCAGGATCTGAATGTTTTAATTTTTTGTGTCCCTAGTGGCTAATATAGTGCTTTTGGCACCAAGAAGGTGCTCAGTCAGAAAAGCATCATTCATTGAGTCAAATAAAATTATCTAAAGTGTGCTTTTCAGGCCTTAAGTAGGATGCCTTCTTTTTCACCCTCTAGACAAAAATCCTATTTAGAACCCAAGCAGAAAACAGGTAAGGGAAAAGATCTGACTGAAAAGAGGGTCAGCCCTCCCAGCATGGTGGCACTGAGGACTATAGAGCACCATTTGAAATGACTCCTAAATGACTATGGGCACTTTATTCTTCTGCCTTCTCAGTGGAACTCTCTGTGTAAGAGTGAGAAGCATCTATATGTAAGATTTTGGTGTTTTACCAAAGACATTTAGCTTTCTAATAAATTCCCCTTGTGGAAAAGAATGCTAAGCTTTCCATAACTCTATAGATAGTTTTAAACTCACTATCACTGCATCCTAAGCAAAAAATCTCTACTTGGTACGCATGCAAAGAATGCACATTATATTAAATGCAGAAGGGACTGAAGGACATAGGTTTTAAGGCAAAGCAGCATGGGAAACCACGCACTCTATTATGTTCAGAACACTTCATTCATTACCAAAAAAGACAGGCAAATGGATCTGTTTTGTTTGTTTTGTGACATGGACTTGCTCTGTTTGCCCAGGCTGGAGTGAGGTGGGATGATCTGGGCTCACTGCAACCTCCGCCTCCCAGGCTCAAGTGATCCTTCCACCTCTGCCTCTCGAGTAGCCGCGACTACAGGCGTGAGCTACCACGCTTGGCTAATTTTTGAATTTTTTTGTGGAAACAAGGTCTCACTATATTGCCCAGCCTGATCTCAAACTCCTGGGCTCAAGTGATCCTCCCACTTCGGCCTCCCAAAGTGCTGGGATTACAGGCGTGAGCCACCACACCCAGCCTGGATCTGTTTTGCTTCCAATTCCTGTAACTCCTAAAGCTTCGGAATGTGACTTTTAACAATGTTGTCACTAAAATAAAATTACTCCTACAATGTAGATACCCTGCGGAGTTCCTTATAACAGGATGTAACCTGTAAAAGCAAAGAGTGTTCACTCCTTACAACCTCTCCTAAATAAAAACACACAGATATCTAAGATAAAAGAACAGATACTCTTCCAACTGAACAATGGGACGTATACAAGGGCTTTGCTTAAAGTATAAGTTCTGGTTAAGAAACAATGTATTTTATACAAGCAACTCTACAATTCTCCTGCTAACCTGGATTTTATGTCTGATTTTTTTAAAACTGCAAGACATTTTCCTAATGTTGAAGTAACTGTGTCTAATAATGAAATGAGGTCTTTAGAAAATTAAAACTGATAGCTAGAAAACAGTAATACATGGAGAGGCCAGGCATGGTAGCTCATGTCTATAATCCCACCACTTTGGAAGGCTGAGATGGGAGGATCACTTGAACCCATGAGTTCAAGACCAGCCTGGGCAACATGGTGAGACCCTGTCTCTAAAAAAAAAAAAAAAATTTTTTTTTTAATTAGCTTGACATGGTGGCACACATCTGTAGCCCCAGCTACTCAGGAGGCTGAGGTGGGAGGATCACTTAAGCCCAGGAGGTTGAATCTGCAGTGGGCTATGAATGCACCACTGCATCCAGCCTGGGCAACAGAGCAAGACCCTATCTTAAATAAATAAATAAACAAAACATGGCGGTTGAGCACTGTTTATTTTCTATCACACTGGATTTTGTTGCCTTTTAAAGGAAGGAAATACCCAAACATAAGAAATAATTTAATCTATCCTATTAATATTCAATTCAGTACATTATACATCTTATACAGATGTATTATCAAGATGGGCAAGACCTACCCCGCGTTCAAAAGTATGAAAGTAGCATAAAAAATTGTAATAGCTTAAATATCTGCTGAGGATTCAAAAGAGGGAGAAATGAGATGCCACTGGAACGATGAAAAGCATTCGGACACAAAACAGAGCAGTGGCACGCCTTAGGGAAGCTACACCTGAGGAAAGGCAGGGAGGTCAAAAGTGCAGTTAAAGAAACAGGACACAGGCAGCAGAGTTGGAGGCAGTAAAAAAGGAACAACGTTATTTAATAAAACGAATACAATAAAATGAATATTTAATTAGTGTCAGATTGGGCTAAAGTGTTTTGATGTGCTTTCTCCTTTAATCCTTTCTCCTCACAAGGATCCAATAGATAGGTATTGTTACTACTCTCATTTGCCATGGGTAAAAAATGAGGCATAGAAAAGTTAATAATTGGTGGAGCCAGGATTTGAATCCAAGCAGCCTGACACCTCCAGCTTTTTGAACCTGAGGCTTTGCCATCTCCTACAATGCCATACAGATATATGAATCAAAGAAGAATTCTGATGAGGGAATGACATCTGCAATGGTAGCAGGATATAGGATGGACTAAAGAAGACAATAATAAGGAAACAAAGTTAAGAGATCATTATGATTCCAGAAGAGAGGTACTGCAGGCCTGAATTATCTATGTGTAAAATGTTGACTCAGAAGAGGTCAGAGGCCTCAGGGATATCACTGGCTCTGCTGCCATTCCACCATGTAGTCCCAGACAAGCCAATTCGCTTCTCTAGGCCTCTCGTTCGCTGTGGAAAATCCTCAGAGATATTTGTTTCTACCTAGTTCTCTACTTTTAATTAAATCTCAGGAGTTATTGAATAAACAACTACTAAATATCATAAATATATATGGCTTTCTATACCGTTATATTGGCTCCAGTCAGGCTGTTGATGCGATGCATATGTTTACAAAATTCTGGACCATGCCCTTCTCGATCTTTGTCATTATTAGTGACAAATAAATAGGCATGTATCATTTCATGCAGGAGGGTCTGGAACATAAAATAATCAAATTATTTTTAGAGTTTGTATGACACTTTGGAAAATATACATTTTCTTATTCTATCTGGAGTCTTACCTTTTCTGTATCACAGGCTTCCTTCAGAACTGATAAAACTCATTCTAGGCTGGGTGCAGTGGCTCACACCTGTAATCCCAACACTTTGGGAGGCAAAGGTGGGAGGATCGCTTGAGCCCAGGGGTTCGAGACCAACCTGGGCAACATGGCGAAACCCTGTCTCTACAAAAAAATACAAAAATTAGCCAGGTGTGGTGGTGCATGCCTGTAATCCCAGCCACACTCAGGAGGCTGAGGTGGGAGGATCCTCTGAGCCTGGGGAGGCTGAGGCTGCCACTGCAGCTGTGATTGTGCCACTGCACTCCAGCCTGGGTGACAGAATGAGACACTGTCTCACAAAAACAAAACAACAACAACAAAAAACCCACCTCATTCTATAAAAATTATATAAGCACACATTCACAAAACATTGCATACGAGTTGAGCGTCCCAACTCTGAAAACCAAAATGCTCCAAAATCAGAAACTTTTCAGCAATGACATGACACTCAAAAGGAAATGCTCGCTGGAGCATTGTGAATTTTCAGATTTGGGATGCTCCACCTGTAAGAATAACACAAATATTCCCAAATCCAAATAAACTGGAAATCCAAGACACTTCTAGTCCCAGGCATTTCAGAGAAGGGGTACTCAAATTTGCGTAACATCTGAAGCTCTGAAAATCACAGGTTAAGAACTCCCTGTTCTAGGAAGACCTTTTAAACTATAAATCAAAATCCATAAAAATCAATGAATTCAACTACATAAAAACTTTAAAATTCTTTTTTTTTTTTTTTTTTTTGAGACAGGATCTTACTCTGTCGCCCAGGCTGGAGTACAGTGACTCAATCTCTGCTCACGGCAACCTCTGCCTCCTGGGTCCACGTGATTCTCGTGCCTCAGCCTCCTGAGTAGCTGGCATTACAGGCACGTGCCACCATGCCTGGCTAACTTTTGTATTTTAGTAGAGATGGGGTTTGGCCATATTGGCCAGGATGGTCTTAAACTCCTGACCTCAAGCAATCTGCCCGCCTCAGCCTCCCAAAGTGCTGGGATTATAGGCATCAGCCACTGCACCCAGATTTAAATTCCTATAGGAAAAAAACACCAAGTAAAAAGATAAACTCAGAAAAATGTATGTATAACTCTTATCACAGGCTATTCCTAATATACAAGGAGCTCCTAATGTCAACAGGGAATGACAACCCAATTTCAAAATGGGCAAAGACCATGGAGTTCACAGAAGTATAAATGACCCACAAACAAATGAAAAAACGCCCAACTTCCGGATCACGAGGTCAAGAGATTGAGACCATCCTGCTCAACATGGTGAAACCCTGTCTCTACTAAAATACAAAAAAATAAATAAATAAATTAGCCGGGCATAGTTGTGCCCGCCTGTAGTCCGAGCAGTATACTCAGGAGGCTGAGGCAGGGGAATTGCTTGAATCTGGGAGGCAGAGGTTGCAGTGAGCCGAGAATGCACCACTGCACTCCAGCTTGATGACAGAGCAAGACTCCGTCTCAAAAAAAAAAAAAGAAAAGAAAAAATGCCCAACTTTATTTATAAAAAGAGAAATGCGAATTAATACTACACTAGGATGGTCAGGCGTGGTGGCTCATGCCTGTAATCCCAGCACTTTGGGAGGCTGAGGTGGGAGGATTGCTTGAGGCCAGGAGTTCAAAACCAGCCTGGTCAACATAGTGAGACCTTGTCTCTACAAAAAAATAAAAATAAAAATAAAACAATTAGCTGTGCATCTGTAGTCCTAGCTACTCAGGAGGCGGAGATGGGAGGATCGCTTGAGGCCACAAATTCAAGGTTGCAGTCAGCTATGATTACCTTCAGCCTGGACAACCCAGCAAGACCCTGTCTCGAAAAAAAAAAAAAAAAACCCATAAAAACCCAACACTACACTAGGATGTTATTGATTGTTTATCAAGATTGGTAAAACTCCTAAAGTTTGACACCATTAGTAAAGCTAAGGGAAAATAAACATTCCTATATACTGTTGGTGGGAGTGCAATTCTCCTATGGAAAATTTGGTAGCATCTAACAAAATTACAAATGCATTTGTCTTCTGAGAGAGCAATATCTAGACTAGCATGCAAGGTCATATGTACAAGGTGTATTCACTGTGACACTGCTTATAATAGCAAAAGATGAGAAATAACTCCAGTGTTTTATACATCCATATAATGGAATTCTATGCAGCCATAAAAAAGAATGAGAGGATCTATATGAAATGATTTGGAGAAAGCTATACAGCATATTCATGAAAATGACAGGGGGCCAGGCACGGTGGCTCACGCCTGTAATCCCCGCACTTTGGGAGGCCAAGACAGGCGGATCACCCGAGGTCAGGAGTTCAAGACCAGCCTGGTCAACATGGTAAAACCCCATCTCTACTAAATACACAAAAATTAGCCAGGCATGGTGGCAGGCGCCTGTAATCCCAGCTACTCAGGAGGCTGAGGCAGAGGCAGGAGAATCACCTGAACCTGGGAGGCAGAGGTTGCAGTGAGCCAAGATCATGCCATTGCACTCCAGCCTGGGCAACAACAACAACAACAAAAAAGAAAGAAAGAAAAGAAAAAGACAAAGTACAGAAGAGTGTACATAATATTTTGTGTAAGAAAAATTTTGTGTAGTGGGGAGGAGGAATAAAAATGAATAGAAATATTTGCAAAACAGAAAAATGAAAGAGTAAAAAGAAACTAACAGTTCCTACAGCAAGTAAGGAGTTCAAGATAGAGGAGGACATTGAACAAGACATCTTTGTGTATAGCTTTCTACAGTTTTTGGGTTTTGATTCAGAAATCATGAAAACTTTAAAACAAACACTAATACCTACTGCTCATTCCACACCAAAGATGCACAAGTTTCTGTGCAAAATTAACAAAAGCATTTAAGATTGCTGGGGTTTGGGCCGGGCGCGGTGGCTCACGCTTGTAATCCCAGCACTTTGGGAGGCCGAGGCGGGCGGATCACGAGGTCAGGAGATCGAGACCATGGTGAAACCCCGTCTCTACTAAAAATACAAAAAATGAGCCGGGCGTGGTGGCGGGCGCCTGTAGTCCCAGCTACTTGGAGAAGCTGAGGCAGGAGAATGGCGTGAACCTGGGAGGCGGAGCTTGCAGTGAGCCGAGATCGCGCCACTGCACTCAAGCCTGGGCGACAGAGCGAGACTCCGTCTCAAAAAAAAAAAAAAAAAAAAAAAAAAAAAAAAAAAAAAAAAAAGATTGCTGGGGTTTTTGCTCTAAAAAATATAATTTTTTTAAGCAAAAATCATAAAGATCTTCAAAGACATACCTTTTTCATGATCCTCCATAATTTTTTAAAAAAAGAATTTCCATCAGAAGAACTAGATTGTCATTAATGAATTTTAGTCTTATAAAATTATGCTGAACAGAAAAATGAGAGAATCAAACATTTTAACTTGGTCATTCATATATCCCTCTAAAAATTATCAACTGTATCTCTTAAAAGGAACTTTATTTATTTATCTTATTATTTCTCAGAGACGGGGTCTCACTTTTTCACCCAGACTGGAGTGCAGTGGCACGATTATATTTCACTGCAGCCTCAAATTCCTGGCATCAAGTGATCCCTCTATCTCAGCCTCCTGAGCAGCTGGGATTACAGGCACATACCACCACACCTGGCTAATTTTTTTCAATTTTTTGTACAGACAAGGTCTCACCATCTTACCCAGACAGGTCAGCTCCTGGGCTCAAGCAATCTGTCTATCTGATTACATGCATGAGCCACTGTACTCAGCCAGAACTTTATTTTTCAAGTAAATGCCACTCAACGAAGAAGACTCAAATTCAAGAAAGGTACTGCAAATGTTTCTCAACATTCTAAATCAGAGTAATGATAAAGAACTATTCTCGGACGGGCGCGGTGGCTCACGCTTGTAATCCTAGCACTTTGGGAGGCCGAGGCGGGCAGATCACGAGGTCAGGAGATCGAGACCACGGTGAAACCCCATCTCTACTAAAAATATAAAAAATTAGCCGGGCGTGGTGGCGGGCGCCTGTAGTCCCAGCTACTCGGAGAGGCTGAGGCAGAATGGCGTGAACCCAGGAGGCGGAGCTTGCAGTGAGCCGAGATTGTGCCACTGCACTCCAGCCTGGGTGACAGAGCGAGACTCCGTCTAAAAAAAAAAAAAAAAAAAAAAAAAGAACTATTCTCATAAAGGAGAAACAAATTTAGGTTCCTGATTTTTGGTTCAATTTAATTAAACATTAAAAACATCTTGAAAATGGTACTGAACATTTTTTTATATCTTTTTCCACATTTAGTCTTAATTCAAGGATCTATACAACACAGTCCCAAAATACCTCTGTTTTCCATGACTGTTCTATCCGGTCAAAATGAACTACCTCTAGTCCTAAATATGCCCCCAGTTGTCTGAACTCACTTTTGTTCACATTATTCCCACTCTTTCTGCCAAGAGTAGCCTCCTTTCCTATCTCTGCTTGTCAAAGGTACAATTCGTCCTTTAATGCTCACCTCTGCATGTTTTAATCAGCAGGAGTGATGAGTTGAATGGTAAAGGGGACAGAACAAGAGCCTTAGAGTCAGGGAAACTGGAACCTAAACCCATGATCATATGCATGAGACCTGGGACAGGTTCCAAATGGCTCCTCATCCCTAAAATGGGATATCCTCATTTTGCATGGCTGTGGTAAAGACTACGTTTAGTCCAAAGTCTGACACACAATAGGTGCTCAATAGTGAGCAGTAGGAGTGGTGATGGTAGTAACAAAACGTACAGTTATAAAGCTTTTCTTGACCTCCTCAACCAGACAAAGTCTGTTCCTTTTCTGAACCCCCTTCACTATGATTTAGTTAACTACAGTCGTGCCTCACTTGACAGTGATATGTTCTGAAAAATCCATTGTTAGGCAATTTTGTCATTGTGCAAACATCTTAAGAGTGTACTTACACAAAGCTACATGGCATAGCCTGTGCTATATATATATATATATACACACACGCACACCTAGGCTATAGAGTATATATACTTACACAAACCTAGATGGTATAGCCTATGCTATATATATACACACACGCACACCTAGGCTATAGAGTATATGTACCTAGACTAGAGAGTATAGCCTGCTGCTCCTAGGCAACAAACCTGTACAGGATGTTACTGTACTGAATGCCGTAGGCAAGTGCAACACAATGGTAAATATTTGTGCAACTAAATATAAAGAAGAAAAAAGGTACAATAAAAATATGGTCTTGGCCAGGCATGGTGGCTCACGCCTGTAATCCCAGCACTTTGGGAGGCCAAGGCGGGCGGATCACGAGGTCAGGAGATCGAGACCATCCTGGCTAACACGAAGAAACCCCGTCTCTACTAAAAAAATACAAAAAATTGGCCTGGCACGTGGTGGTGGGCGCCTGTAGTCCCAGCTATGCGGGAGGCTGACGCGGGAGAATGGCCTGAACCCAGGAGGCAGAGCTTGCAGTGAGTGGAGATGCGCCACTGCACTCCAGCCTGGGCAACAGAGCGAGACTCCGTCTCAAAAAAAATAAAATAAAATAAAATAAAATAAAAATATGGTCTTGGCTGGGCGCGGTGGCTCATACTTGTAATCTCATTCACTTTGGGAGGCTGAGGCAGAAGGATCACCTGGGGTCAGGAGTTTGAGAACAGCCTGGCCAACATGGTGAAACCCCGCCTCTACTAAAAATACAAAAATTAGCTGGGTGTGGTGGCGCACACCTTTAACTGCAGCTACTTGGGAGGCTGAGGTAGGAGGATCCCTTGAACCAGGGAGGCAGAGGCTGCAGTGAGCCCAGATCATGTCATTGTACTCCAGTCTGGGCAACAAGAGCAAAACTCCATCTCAAAAAACAAAAAATAAAAATAAATAAATAAAAACATGGTCTTACAATCTTATGGGACCACTGTTATATATGGGGCCCGTCATTGACGAAAATGTCATTTTGTAAGTTTCCGCCAACAGGAAACGCTCACTTGATACCATTATACATTCCCCATTCTCTTCTCACCCACTACTTAAAAACATTTTTTTCTCATGTGTTTATGTAATCATTTACCCAATACATATTCATTAAGCAACTCTTCCAGTTAGGGCTCCTTGTGAGGCTGATTTGGTTAATCATGCTGTTCAACTTTTTAAAATGTGTATTTTTTTTTCTGCTTATTCATTGGGTTACTAAGAAGGTTGTGTTAACATTCTGCAAGTATGAGGCTGGGCATCGTGGCTGACACCTGTAATCCCAGCACTTTGGGAGGCTGAGGTGGGAGGATTGCTTGGGCCCGGGAGGTTGAGGCTGTAGTGAGACAGGGTCTTGCTCTGTCACCCCAGGCTGTAGTGCCGTGGTGTGATCTCGGCTCACTGTAACCTCCGCCTCCTGAGTTCATGCGATTCTTGTGTGTCTGCCTCCTGAGTAGCTGGGACTACAGGTGTGTGTCACCACACCCAGCTAATTTTTGTATTTTTAGTAGAGACGGGGTTTCACCATGTTGGTCAGGCTGGTCTCGAACTCCTGGCCTCAAGTGATCCACCTGGCTCAGCTTCCCAAAGTGCTGGGATTATGGGCGTGAGCCACCGCACCCAGCCTGATTGTACATTCTTTTTGCTTCTGCTAATTTATGCCTCATAAAATTTAAAGTTATGTATTACTTTTAGGGACATTATGTATTGTTGTTTAATAGATTATTTTATTATTATAAAATATCCCACTTTTCCTCTAGCAAAACTTCTTCCCTTGAAGTCTTTAGTCTGATACTAATATTGGTTGAACATCCCTAATTTGACAATCCAAAATCTGAAATGCTCGAAAATCCAAAACTTTTTGAGCATTTACAAGATGCTTAAAGGTTATGTTCTAAGGAAATGCTTACTAAAGCCATTTCAGATTCGGGACTTTTGGATTAGGGAAACTCAACCTGTAAGTATAATGCAAATATTCCAAATTAAAAAAAAAATCTGAAATCTGAAACACTTCTGGTCTTACTTTGGATAATGAGTACTCAACCTTATAGCTGCAATAGTTTTCTGCTGTTAAGTGTCTGGATGATTACTTTTCCTCATTCTTTTAAACTTAAAATAAGTGCCTTTACTGTAAGCATGTCTCTTTTAATCTAGCATGCCATTCCATGTATTTAATGGAGTGTTTAGTCCATTTACATTTATTTATTGATATTTTGTTTACACCTACCTTTCTCTTTATCATCTGAGCTTTGTTCTTTTTCATTAATCAAGTATTTCTACTGTACCATTTTACATTTAGTAGCTACTTTTTAAACTGTGGTAAAAAAATTCACAAAATTCCCCATCTTACCCATTTTTATGTGTACAGTTCAGTGTTGAGTATATTCACACTGTTATGTCATCCATTGCCTTTTATTATCCTTAAAAACAGCATCTCTCATCTCCAAGCATGCTTTAACATGCTTCCCACCCCATGCTGAGAAACTACCACTGTGCTCTTTTGTACAGATAATTCTTTCTTTCTTTCTTTTTTTTTTTTTTGAGACAGAGTTTCGCTCTTGTTGCCCAGGCTGGAATGGAATGGCACAGTCTTGGCTCACTGCAACCTCCCTCTCCCGGGTTCAAGAGATTCTCCTGCCTCAGCTCCCACTGCTCCATTCTGCTAGCAGAAGTTAAGTACCAGCTCTAAATGTGAAGCGTGCCCTCACACTGGTTTCTGCTGCCAGCTCAGCTAGGTGTCCTGAGAGCACAGCAGTGTTGCAGCCCAACTGAGGAGAATCAAAATTTGTGTTTCTCAACAGGAACATCTGGATCCTGTTTTCTCTGCTTATAAATAAGTAACTTAATCCAGTTACTTAACCTCTCTGAACCTTAATTTCTTTACTCATAAAAATGAAAACAGCAACACATGAACATAAACAGGGCTGTTGTAAAATCAAAACAGATAATATACCTAGAAGACTTTTTTTTTTTTTTTTGAGACAGAGTCTCGCTCTGTCACCCAGGCTGGTGTGCAGTGGCGCGATCTTGGCTCATTGCAAGCTCTGCATCCTCTGTTCATGCCATTCTGCTGCCTCAGCCTCCCGAGTAGCTGGGACTACAGGCACCCGCCACCACACCCGGCTAATTTTTTGTATTTTTTTTTTTTAGTAGAGACGGGGTTTCACCGTGTTGGCTAGGATGTTCTCTGTCTTCTGACCTCGTGATCCACCCGCCTCGGCCTCCCAAAGTGCTGGGATTACAGGTGTGAGCCACCGTGCCCGGCCCCTAGGAGCCATTTTTTTTTTTTTTTAAACTATGAAGCACTGTAAAAAACATAAGGTGTTCATTATTGTTTGCCCCATAATTCAAGTTTGCACTGAGGGCAAAGTGACTTTTTTTAAAGATACATACAGGCGAATTCACAGCAGTCTAAATCAATGACAAGTATTTGTAAATTACTGAGCTGGGAAGCAAGTTTACATGAAAAATACCTCTACAAGATCCTTTCTTGGTCTCAACTTCAAAAGGGGTTCGCTGAGACGGATGGAACACATTCCACCCTTCCCTTCATAGCTGCATATCCCAGCACACCTAGAAAACAATCACCATAAAAATGTGTTACATTGACCAAATATGCCCAAGTCCTTACACATTCTTGGGCAGTTTACACTAAGAGAACTCAGTTGGCAGATGGCTTTCTTGAAAGTATACCCCCTTGGTTAGCAGATACTTGTATTTCACCTAATTAATTAGTAACAACCCCTGCGGGCGACTCCCGCGAGGGCTCTGATCCCCGCCGGGCGAGGAAGGAAAGCAGCGCGCTCTTACCACCCTGCTTGAGAAGGTGGAAGGCTGCAGGCACCTGCTAGAGACGCCAGGACAGTACCTGGTGTACAACGGGGACCTAGTGGAATACGATGCGGACCACATAGCCCAACTGCAGCTCCCCTTGCCTTAGCTGGGCTGCAACAGCTCAAAGGCAATCCTATTCTGCTACTCCCAGTCTCCTTCCACAAATTACAGTTTGGTGTTATTAACAAGCAGATATCTCCAGTAGCATATCTCCAAAATCATAACAGACGCCTGTATAAAGGAGATTGGTACTTTAAACACAATTTAATATCATATCTTAATTTGTTTGACTGTAGGTTGTTTCCCATCAACTCAAAAACAAGCATGCTGGGATACAACTGTATCTTAAACTTAACCCTGTTCACGTGCAGGAGTAGATTATTATTTCAAATAGGGATTTCTCAAATTTAGCGTATAGAAAAAGAATCGTTTTAAAAGCATCACTGAAGATCCCCAATGCAACACACGAGCTCACTAAAGCGGGTTCCTAACGGGAATAGAGGAGGAGAACACACATCCTTTGGAGGTTACTCTGCGTCCTCAGCACTTTCTAAGGTGCAGATTTGGTTGCTTCTCCCTTCTGGGTCCTTCAGCACTATCATAACGCAAATCAGGAACTTGTTATTTTCAAGTTTAGTGAGATTCAAATAAAAATCTCTTTTCTTGTTATGGCCCTGAGTCCAACCGTGGTGGTGTGGTCTACACAGCTTTCTTATTGTTCGAGTGGGAGAAAAGGTAAGGAAGACAGAAATAACGCCAAGGCAGGAACTGCCAGGTCCAAAACCAGACCCCCTCATTTAACGCCCCCTGGGACCGTCGGAATATAGAAAGGAGAGAAGACCAGGGCCGGGGGCTGCAGGACCGCTGCCAGTCCCGCCTCTTTCCCCAGCGGGGCTCGGAACTCACAGGGTCATTCGCACGCTCCACTTCACCTCGACGGCCTCCAGCTGGCCCCAGAAGAATTGGTCGTTAAACTGAACAAACAGTGCCTGCAAGTCCGGTGTGGGGTCCACCAACTCCCACGACGCGTCCACTAGCGACAGGGACTCCTGGGCATGATCGCGCTCCGCCTCCTGCAAGTTCCACTCCTCCTGAAGCCGCAGTGCCAACATCAGGTCATCATTCATCGTTGCCAGGATCACAGGCGGGGTCCGCCGGCGTCAGGCTGGCTCCCGAGGTAGGCCGCGACCCCAAGCCGCCTAGCCGAGGACCAGGACTAGCTCCTAGGAGATGCCGGCTCTCGAGACGGCCAGTCAATCCCGCGAGAGTTCGCGGAAACGCGCTTGAGAACGAGAACGGAGCTTACCCCAAACGCCGAAGCCAAGATTCTAGGGCTTTAAAAAAAAGCAGCCAGCACGACACCTCCCAGTGGGCGCCGAACCTGGGCTCACAGGGTTCGGGCCCTACGAAGCTTTCAGGAAGCTACTTCCAACCTTTACTCTTTGCCGGTTATTTCAAACCTCAACGTCACGCTCAGTGCATGCGCAGTACCGAAATTTCGCTCGGCCTCTCCCTCCCACTTCCGCAATAGCTCATCTTGCGCATGCGCTTTAACCGATGGCAGTCCTGCGCAGGCGCAATGTCTGCGCTGGGCCCATTTGCGCAGGCGCAGTGTCTGGCGCTCAGACCCGGCGCAGGCGTACTCGTCTCGTTCCCATTCCTGCTTCCTCAGCCCAGGAGCTCGGCTGGCCTTGGGTGGGTCTAGACAGCCTCTGCGGCTGCGGCGCCGATAGTGACAGTGAGTGCGTGAGACCCGGACGGAAATGGCGATGGCGATGTCGGACAGTGGGGCGAGCCGCCTGCGTCGGCAGCTGGAGTCAGGGGGTTTTGAGGCGCGGCTGTACGTGAAGCAGCTCTCGCAGCAGTCGGATGGGGACCGGGACCTCCAGGAGCACCGGCAGCGCATCCAGGCGCTGGCGGAGGAGACGGCGCAGAACCTGAAGCGCAACGTTTACCAGAACTACCGGCAGTTCATAGAGACGGCCCGCGAGATCTCCTACCTGGAGAGCGAGATGTACCAGCTCAGCCACTTGCTGACCGAGCAGAAAAGCAGCCTGGAGAGCATCCCGCTTACGTTGCTGCCTGCCGCAGCTGCCGCCGGAGCCGCCGCCGCCTCTGGAGGGGAGGAGGGAGTCGGTGGGGCGGGGGGCCGAGACCACCTCCGAGGCCAGGCCGGCTTTTTCTCCACCCCCGGGGGCGCCTCCCGCGACGGCTCCGGTCCGGGCGAGGAAGGAAAGCAGCGCACTCTCACCACCCTGCTTGAGAAGGTGGAAGGCTGCAGGCATCTGCTGGAGACGCCGGGACAGTACCTGGTGTACAATGGGGACCTAGTGGAATACGATGCGGACCACATGGCCCAACTGCAGCGGGTGCACGGCTTTCTCATGAACGATTGTTTGTTGGTGGCTACCTGGCTGCCTCAGCGGCGGGGGATGTATCGCTACAACGCTCTCTATTCCCTAGATGGTTTGGCCGTAGTCAATGTCAAGGACAACCCGCCCATGAAGGACATGTTCAAGCTGCTTATGTTCCCCGAGAGCCGTATTTTCCAGGCCGAAAATGCTAAAATCAAACGAGAGTGGCTGGAAGTGCTGGAGGACACCAAGAGAGCCCTCAGTGAGAAAAGGCGAAGGGAGCAGGAGGAGGCAGCGGCCCCTCGAGGGCCACCCCAAGTGACTTCCAAGGCCACTAACCCATTTGAGGATGACGAAGAAGAAGAACCAGCTGTTCCTGAGGTAGAGGAAGAGAAGGTGGACCTCTCCATGGAATGGATCCAGGAGTTACCGGAAGACCTGGATGTCTGCATTGCGCAGAGAGACTTTGAAGGGGCCGTTGACCTGCTGGATAAATTGAACCATTACCTGGAAGATAAGCCTAGCCCACCTCCTGTAAAAGAACTAAGGGCCAAAGTGGAGGAGCGCGTTCGACAGCTCACTGAGGTGCTAGTTTTCGAACTCTCCCCAGATCGTTCCCTGAGAGGTGGTCCGAAGGCTACTCGCAGAGCAGTTTCGCAACTGATCCGGCTGGGCCAGTGCACGAAGGCCTGTGAGCTATTTTTGAGAAACAGGGCAGCCGCTGTTCATACTGCAATTCGTCAGCTTCGCATTGAAGGTGCCACTTTACTCTATATTCATAAGCTGTGCCATGTCTTCTTTACCAGCCTTCTCGAGACTGCAAGAGAATTTGAGATCGATTTTGCAGGCACTGACAGCGGCTGCTACTCTGCCTTTGTGGTCTGGGCAAGATCAGCCATGGGCATGTTCGTGGATGCTTTTAGCAAGCAGGTGTTTGATAGTAAGGAGAGCCTCTCTACAGCAGCTGAGTGTGTAAAAGTGGCTAAGGAGCATTGCCAGCAACTGGGTGATATCGGACTGGACCTCACCTTCATCATCCATGCCCTTCTGGTGAAAGACATCCAAGGGGCCTTGCACAGTTACAAAGAAATCATCATTGAAGCCACTAAACATCGCAACTCTGAAGAGATGTGGAGGAGGATGAACTTGATGACGCCAGAAGCCCTGGGTAAGCTCAAAGAAGAGATGAAAAGTTGTGGGGTAAGTAATTTTGAGCAGTACACAGGGGATGACTGCTGGGTGAACCTAAGTTACACAGTGGTTGCTTTCACCAAACAGACCATGGGCTTCTTAGAAGAGGCCCTGAAGCTGTATTTCCCAGAGCTGCACATGGTACTTTTGGAGAGCCTGGTGGAAATCATTTTGGTTGCTGTTCAGCATGTGGATTATAGTCTTCGATGTGAGCAGGATCCAGAGAAGAAAGCTTTTATCAGACAGAATGCATCCTTTTTATATGAAACAGTCCTCCCCGTGGTGGAGAAAAGGTTTGAAGAAGGTGTGGGGAAACCTGCCAAGCAACTCCAAGATCTGAGGAATGCATCTAGACTTATTCGTGTGAATCCTGAAAGTACAACATCAGTGGTCTAATGCCTGGGTCTGTTTATATGTATATATATATAGAGAGAGAGAGAGAGCTTATATATTATTTATATTTATATTAAGTTGTATTGGCATACTCTTTATAGTTTCAAACACAACTTGAAAATTAAAAGTGCCCTCTTAAAAATACAAAAATCAAAAAGAGGAAAAGAAGTTAAATTAAGCCCAAATAACAAAAATACTGGAATTATTAAAACATATAGTATGCTAGCTATCCTTTTAAATTATGCTAATTCTCTTTTGAAATTATGGTCACACTATACACTATAGCATTTCAGTTTTATCCTTTGATAAAACACTTTTCTTTTCTTTTTTTTCTTTTTTTTTTTTTTTGAGACACGGTCTCACCCTGTTGCGCAGGCTGAAGTGCACTGGCAAAGTCTCGACTCATTGCAGCCTTGACCTCCCGGGCCCAGGCAATCCTTCCACCTCAGCCTCCCATGTAGCAGGAACCACAGACAGGCACCACCATACCCAGCTAATTTTTGTATTTTTTGTAGAGATGGGGTTTCACCATGTTGCCCAGGCTAGTCTTTTCTTTTTTTTCCCACAGTATATATTATACAGCAGAGTCATAATATCTATAAATACACAGAGTTTAAGTATGTTGTGAAAAGTTTCCCAGTTCACTAAAATGTTAGATTTCCTAAAGGGTTATAAAACACCCTGCCTCATATATTTCTCCTCAAAACGTTGGACTATTTGGGAAAAGGAAAAGCTTTGGGAAAATTGGTTTTAGGGTAAGTTTTAGTCAAAAGAATTCTTTCTTGAAACTAGCTGGTGTGTGGATTCAGATACTCTGATCCTTACAGAATCCAAGAGGAAGCTTTCATAAAAACAATTCAGCAAATATTTCTAATATAATTTGAATGGCTAATTTTCAGTTGCTAATTAGCAGCTTTGTAATACTTGATTTCGGAGCATTTACTTGGAAATCCTAAGGACTATGATAAAATTTTTCAACATATTTCTAAATTGTGTGAGTTTCCAGCTGTAGCTTTTGTCTTTGTCACATTTTAAAAAATAATAAGCAAGACACATTGGGGACTCTGGCAGCAGTTGCCAGGTTTTAGCTCCCACCGCTTCAGTATAAGATATAGCTGTCCCATCCTCCCCCATTCAGGGTAGGATATATAGTGACCCAGATTTCATGCAAATGGAAAAAAGGTTTTAACTGAAATATTTAGATTTCAGGGTCTAGATGGATGGGAAATCAGAAAAACATATGCAAATCTCAGTGTTCTCACTATGACTACTCTGAGCAGAGATTTGATTTTGTTTCTTTTTGTAACAAAGTGAAAACAGGTGAGACGATGTGCCCAAAACAAAGGGAAGAAGAGAACCTTCTGTGACTCCTAAAATGTTCCATGCTGCATTTTTGTTTCATTTTTTGTTTTTCCTTGCTTTGTTTTTAAACATGAATATAATGCTTACTTCAAATTGTTTAGTAAAACAAAATAACTAAAGAAATACGAGCTTCCCAAGGTTTCTAAACTATTGCTTCTATTGTATATTCTATAACGTTCCTTATACTTTGAGAGAAACTGCTTGCTGTGATCCATTTTGTCTCCAGCTTCTAGTGGTGGTTCTTGTCCATAAGCACCAAATTTGATGCCCATGATTTCAAAAGGTCATTTCTTTTATCTGAATGAAAGTGGTGGTACTAAGACTGTGAAAAATATGTGAAACCTAAAATAGTTGCCAAAGTGGCTCAGGGTTGTAAAATTCATTGACTTAATTATTCATGTGCCACATCAACCCCTTTATTTTCTCTTTAGCTATGCATATTTAAAATATTGGAAAGTATCAGATTTACAGATTTTCTTTGACTAATTTTTTCACATAACTTTAGGATTTTCGAAAGTTATAACCATAACTGGATATCTTAGCTGAGCAAAGGCGGTTATAATTTGTCTTTTTAAGATCACTGGAAATTGTTAAAATTTTGTGATAATTATGATTATTCGGTGCCATTTACAGTTTCTAATACTATACTGTATGAAATATGTATAAATATATAATGCTGAGTCTGTGAAATGATACTTCTGAAATCAAAATTCCTCATAAGGCATGAAGTTGTAAAAACTTTAATGTCTATAGTTAGCTATTTAAATGGTTGCTTCTTCATAGAATTGTCTGCTTTTTAAAACTGGAAGTACAGGATTTTCTTCAGGTAAAATCTGTGTGTTCCAATTACAGTTGTAGCTGAAGGAAGTATGCTTTTGGTGAGTCAATTAGTATGGGAAGTTGACTAAAGACCCCCAGTGTTGTAACGTACCTTTGTACCCAGACAAAACAATTATGTTCCATTCCTCAAAGTGGCGTGGGCTTTCTTCTCTAATTCTTTTGTTCTATTAGACCCACGACAAGTTCTAAAAATTGAATGCAACGAGAGATTGTCCCAAAATATAATATATACTAAAATATACCACTTAAGCATTGATTGCCTTTTCTTGTTTGCTTCAAGAATATAAAACTTGTCACTTGAGCTTGGAATCATGGGCTTGATTGAATTAATTACTCTTGGGAAAAAAGATACCTTGTGGCACTAAGTCTCACTTTGATTAAAGCCTCATTTCACATAATTGCTAAAAACTCACTTTAATATACTACCTATAGTTTAATTATCGGCACTTGTATTTTGTAACTTGATATCTTACCTAGGATTGGGAATTTGGGACATGACATGTACTATAAAAGTCAGTCTATGTACATATGGCTTATTGATGTGCTGTGATATGAGGGAATCTGAAATGTTTCATAAAAATAAAGCTTAAAAATTGTCTTACACTGGATAAAAGTGATATTACGATATTATATCTATTGCTCTTTAGTTGGTATTCAATATTTTTATATTCTTGTTACTGAAATATTCTTTGAAGACCCTAGTTTTTTGTTTTATTTATATGGGGAGGATACTTAGGAAGCTGTTTGCTAAATTAAGTAATTGTTCTGCTTACCGTCAGAATTGTGAATAAATCAGATCTCAATTTTTAAAAATTCTCTTGAATGAAAATTTCAGAGGTACAAAATGTGAATTTATTCTAAAAAGTAGATTTTATACCATCTGCACATCTCTAAATAAAGAAAATAAAATGTAGGCCACAAGACCTAGGAACTAAATGACAAGGCTCGGCTTTTTTTTTTTTTGAGAGGGAGTCTTCCCATATCGCCCAAGCTGGAGTGCAGTGGTGCAATCTCTGCTCGCTACAATCTCTGCCTCCTGGGTTCAAGCCATTCTCCTGTCTCAGCCTCCTGAGTAGCTGGGATTACAGGGGCCCACCACCATGCCCGGCTAATTTTTTTATTTTTAGTAGAGATGGGGTTTCACCATGTTGGCCAGGCTGGTCTTGAACTCCTGACCTCGGGTGATCCACCCGCCTCGGCCTCCCAAAGTGCTGAGATTACAGGTGTAAGCCACCATGCCCGGCCAGGCTTGCCCTTTTGAAAGTAGTATGTATATACTGAGGAAACTATCACATATTTAAAAGTATTGAATGCTATGCTTCATATTGACTGTAATGTGGGAGTGCAGAAGAATTTTAATAATTTTAAACATACTTTGTCCTCTTAAGATGCTTAGAAATTGGAAAAAGTCAACAAATATAAGTGAGAGAATAATTAAATGCACAGCTGTGTACAGTGGGAATACCAAGAAGGAGGAGAGCAGTGTACTTTTAAGGAGTTAAGAAAGTTCTCTTGGAATTGTTGGCATTTGAACTGGTCCTAGAAGAATGGACAAGACTTAAATGTGCAAAGAAAAAGGAAGAGTAGGACCTGAGCCCAAGGCATAGAAGTGGGAATGTGGGTGTCACAGGAAGAGACCTTCCTGGATGGATTGCAGACTTTGGAAAAGCGTAAATAAGCCACACTTGCCTACAGAGGAAGCTTCAATCCGTATGCAATGTGCAGAAGAGTTAAAGTAAAAAGTCAAAGTCCTTATCCCCCAACAATCCTACTCACTAGAGATAACCACTAGTAAGAATTTTATGTACATATTTTTCCAGAAATTGGATCATACTCTGCATACAGTTCTGCATCTTGATTTTAGTCACTTAGCAGTTCAGTGTTTTTAAGACATCTCACATCAGTACCTCTAGCTGTACCTCACTGGGTTTTTCTTCTGTGATTGGGTAGTTGTCAATCACAGTGAATGAATATATCATAATTTTGCGTTTTCCAATTACTTGGTTGGCTTCAAGTTTTGGTGATTACAAAAAAAAAAATTCTGAAAACCTATGCACATCCTCATATTTGCTTATGCGAATATATCTATGGGATGTATTTTTAGAAATTGCTCTGCCAAATTACATTTTAAATTTAAGCATTACCAATTGCTCATCAGGAGGGTTATATCATTTTAAGTTCTCTCCAACAGTATAGGAAAATACCTGTTTACATGAATGCTCATAAACATGTATTCATTCATTGTTTAATTAAGAGTAGTCTTGCCGGGCACGGTGGCTCAAGTGGCTCTGCAGCTTCATTCTTGAAGACAGCGAGACCAAGAACCCACTGGAAGGAACCAATTCTGGACACAATAGTACATCTATGTACATACATAGCACAATTACACCTCCAGGAATTCATCCTAAGGATCACTGTGATCGTGCACATTTGAGAAGACTGAACTGGAAACCACTGGAATGTCCGGCCACAGGGGAGTGGATAACGACTTCGGGCACACCCACGCAGCGGACAGGGCAGACCCTCTCCTAATTCCACTACCTGATTGGCCAAAATAACTGACATTCTCCACTCTCCTATAAAACACCAGTGGCCAACAGGACTCTTGGATAATCTGTACATCTGTGTTCTGAAAAATTCAACAGCATGCTGCCTAAGACTCAGCCACATTCATTCTAAACACCCATTTATGCCAGTTGTATTTGTCATTAAAAGCCTGGAGGCCGGGGGCGGTGGCTCACACCTGTAATCCCAGCACTTTGGGAGGCCGATGGGGGTGGATCACCTGAGGTCAGGAGTTTGAGACCAGCCTGGCCAACGTGGTGAAACCCTGTCTCTACTAAAAATACAAAAATTAGCTGGGCGTGGTGGTACATGTCTGTAGTCTCAGCTACTTGGGAGGCTGAGGCAGGAGAATTGCTTGAAACCGGGAGGCAGAGGTTGCAGTGAGCCAAGATCACACCCCTGCACTCCAGCCTGGGTGACAGAGCAAGACTCCATCTCAAAAAAAAAAAAAAAAAAAAAAAAAGCCTGGAAATTTTCCTTTCTTTAAAAATAAAGATGGGGGTCTTGCTATGTTGACCAGGCTGGTGTCAAACTCCACCTCAAGTGATCCTCCTGTCAGCCATCCAAAGTGTTGGGATTACAGGCATGAGCCACCACACTTGGCCTAGCCTGGAAAAATTTGCACATGATCTAGGAGGTTGCATTAAGTGTCTTTAAAGGTCTTTTATGTTCTGAGCAGGGCACGGTGGCTCATGCCTGCAATCCCAGCACTTTGGGAGGCCAAAGCAGGCAGATTACCTAAGGTCAGGAGTTCCAGATCAGCCTAGCCAACATGGTGAAACCCTGTCTCTATTAAAAATATAAAAATTAGCCCGGCATGGTGGGCACCTCCTGAGTAGCTGTAATTCCAGCTACTCAGGAGGCTGAGGCAGGAGAATCGCTTGAACCCAGGAGGCAGAGGCTGTGCAGTGAGCCAAGCTCTCTCGCCACTGCACTCCAGCCTAGGCAACAAGAGCAAAACTCTGTCTCAAAAAAAGGTCTTTTACGTTCTGGATCCATTCATCCATTCTACAGAAATGAAAAGTGGATATTACGGGTATGGTTTAGACATGAAACTGGAATATGTGGATCCACTCTCCAAGAATGAGCTTTATGCCTGTAGCCAAAAGATTGCAAAGTGAGGCCGGGCACGGTGGCTCACGCCTATCATTCCAGCACTTTTGCAAAGTGAGGCCTGGCGCGGTGGCTCACGCCTATCATTCCAGCACTTTTGCAAAGTGAGGCCTGGCGCAGTGGCTCACCCCAATCATTCCAGCACTTTTGCAAAGTGAGGCCAGGCGCAGTGGCTCACGCCTATCATTCCAGCACTTTTGGAGGCTGAGGTGGGTGGATCATTTGAGTCCAGGAATTCGAGACCAGCCGGGGCAACATGCCAAAACCCCGTCTCTACAAAATATATAAAATATACAAAATAAATATAAAAATACACCAAAAAATGCACCTGTAGTCCCATCTACTTGGGAGGCTGAGGTGGAAGGATCGTTCCAGCCCAGGAGGTTGAGGATGCATTCACCCGAGACTGCGTTACTGCCCTCCGCGCACTCCAGCCTGAGTGAGAGAGCAAGACTCTATCTCAAAAAAAAAAAAAAAAAGATTGCAAAGTGAATATATTGTTGTTTAAATTAAAAATAAAGTGTTCAGATATATATCATATTTTATTATTTTCCACATTAACTCACTTCTTCAATAACTAAACATCTACGATTCCCTAACATAAAAAATAAATATATACAGCTTCTAAAAACATGGTAGAAGACCGGGCACAGTGACTCACACCTGTAATCCCAGCACTTTGGGAGGCCAAGGTGGAAGGATTACTTCAGCCCAAGAGTTTGAGATCAGCCTGGGCGACATAGGGAGATTGTCTCCACGAAACAATTAAAAAAAATTTAGCTGAGCATGGCAGCATGCACTTGTGGTCCCAGCTACTTGGGAGGCTGAAGTGGGAGGATCACTTGAGCCCAGGAGTTTGAGGCTGCAGTGAGCTATGATTATGCCACTGCACTCCAGCCTGGGTGACAGAGTGAGACCCTGTCTCAAAAGAAAATGAATAAATAAAAATAAACAAAACGCAGTAGCAAAAATGACTGATATGCTAAAATACTGATAGTACATTTAAGTGAAAAGGAAGATTCCAACAAAATGTCTAGTACATTCACATCTTAGTTAAGTATGCCTTTGTTACATAAGACTAAATAGAAATCCAACAGTATACTAGAAAATCCTAACAATTCCTCCCAGACATGAACTAACAGATTTTGCTTTCCTAGGATTTTCCAAATCTTTTAAAACTAAGATTACTTTTATGTCATCCTTTTTTTTTTTGAAACAGAGTCTCACTCACTGTCACCCAGGCTGGAGTGCAGCTGTGTGATCTCGGCTCACTGCAACCTCTGCCTCCCAGGTTCAACACTTCTGCCTCAACCTCCCAAGTAGCTGAGATTACAGGTGTGCGCCACCATGCCTGGCTAATTTTCGTATTTTTAGTAGAGACAAGGTTTCACCATGTTGGCCAGGCTGGTCTTGAACTCCTGGCCTCAAGTGATCCGCCTGCCTCAGCCTCCCAAAGTGTTGAGATTACAGGCGTGAACCACTGCGTCTGGCCTAAGATTACTTTTATAATCAGAAGAAATGTTACTTTTGTTAGTATTTCAAACGCTTCTTGTGGAAATGCTACTAAGTAGATACTCAAAAAATGATTGTGACAGAAAAGGCCTTTGGCGCTACATGAGCACTTGGAGGTCACTCAGTGAGACAAAAACTCAGTTTCTGTGAATAATAGACTTCAGTGAAACAATAAACCTGAGAATGACTGAATTTCCTCTGCAGGATAAACCACAGTATCCTGTGGTGGCGCACAGAAACTCCCATATATATATATGGAAAAAGTCACCAAAAGAGCATTGAATTTAAAATGAAATGGTTAGATATGGATTGTTTTTTCTAATTTCCCGCATTACCTCAATTTGTCAGTAACTTACTATCAGGCTGTGTGTGACATCTCAAGCCTGTAATCCCAGCACCTTGGGAGGCCAAGGTGGGAGGAGTGCTTAAGCTCAGGAGTTTGAGACCAGCCTGGGCAACATGGCGAGACTTCATCTCTACAAAAAATAAAAATAAAAATAAAAAATTAGCCAGGTTTGGTGGTGTGCACCTGTAGTCCCAGCTACTCGGGAGGCGAGGTAGGAGGACACTTGAGCCGGGGAGGTCGAGGCTGCAGTGAGCCGTGATCGCAACACCACCTGGGCTGGCCAAGGCCAGAGCGGGCTCCCTCAGTTTGCAGGGAGGTGTGGAGGGAGAGGCGCGAGTGGGAACCAGGGCTGCATGCAGCGCTTGCGGGCCAGCTGGAGTTCTGGGTGGGTGTAGGCTTGGTGGGCCCTGCACTCGGAGCAGCCTGCCGGCCCCAGGCAATGAGGGGCTTAGCACCCAGGCCAGCAGCTGCGGAGGTATACTGGGTCCCCCAGCAATGCCAGCCCACCGGCGCTGCACTCAATTTCTCACCGGGCCTTAGCTGCCTTCCCGCAGGGCAGGGCTCAGGACCTGCAGCCCACCATGCCTGGGCCTCCCACCCCCTCCATGGGCTCCTGTGCGGCCCAAGCCTCCCCGATGAGCACCACCCCCTGCTCCACGGTGCCCAGTCCCATCCACCACCCAAGGGCTGAGGAGTGCAAGCGCACGGCACGAGACTGGCAGGCAGCTCCACCTGCAGCCCCGGTGCAGGATCCACTGGGTGAAGCCAGCTGGGCTCCTGAGTCTGGTGGAGATGTGAAGAACCTTTATGTCTAGCTCAGGGTCTGTGAATGCACCAATCAGCACCCTGTGTCTAGCTCAGGGTCTGTGAATGCACCAATCGACACTCTGTATCTAGCTGCTCTGGTGGGGCCTTGGAGAACCTTTATGTCTAGCTCAAGGATTGTAAATACACCAATCGGCACTCTGTATCTAGCTCAAGGTTTGTAAACACACCAATCAGCACCCTGTGTCTAGCTCAGGGTTTGTGAGTTCACCAATCGACACTCTGTATCTAGCTGCTCTGGTGGGGCCTTGGAGAACCTTTGTGTCGATATTCTGTATCTAACTGATCTGATGGGGACGTGGAGAACTTTTATGTCTAGCTCAGGGATTGTAAACGCACCAATCAGCGCCCAGTCAAAACAGACCACTCGGCTCTACCAATCAGAAGGACGTGGGTGGGGCCAGATAAGAGAATAAAAGCAGGCTGCCGGAGCCAGCAGTGGCAACCCGCTCGGGTCCCCTTCCACACTGTGGAAGCTTTGTTCTTTTGCTCTTTGCAATAAATCTTGCTACTGCTCACTCTTTGGGTCCACACTGCTTTTATGAGCTGTAACACTCACCGCGAAGGTCTGCAGCTTCAATCCTGAAGCCAGCGAGACCATGAGCCCACCGGGAGGAACGAACAACGCCAGACGCGCCGCCTTAAGAACTGTAACACTCACCACGAAGGTCTGCAGCTTCACTCCTGAGCCAGTGAGACCACGAACCCACCAGAAGGAAGAAACTCCGAACACATCTGAACATCAGAAGGAACAAACTCCAGACGCGCCACCTTAAGAGCTGTAACACTCACTGCGAGGGTCCGCGGCTTCATTCTCGAAGTCAGTGAGACCAAGAACCCACTAATTCCAGACACACTAGAATGGGAAGTGCTCCCAGTCAGACATGATTCCATCGAATAATACACTTAGGTAGAGGAGACACAAGCACTTCACATGAAGTCTGTTCTGATGTTCCAATTTTCATGCAAACTTTCACCTTCATCTCATCAATCTCTATATCCCCAGATGCTCCCTAGCAAACTGTCACCCAATTAGGACTTCACCAACAGGTTTGGATAACATAATGCATTGGGATCCTGTGGGAAGGACTCTCAGAAGTTTTTCTCCACCCCATGTCCATTATCCTCACATATGCACAAGCCCTGGATCTCTGTTGAGGGTCAGGCCAAGGGACCCTGACCACTGCACCAGTCTTTGTCCTGATTCATGTGCCTGATCACTAGCCCCAGTGATTCGAGGTCAGATTTCTCATTTTCATCTTTGCCTTCAGTCTTTTCAAATTCCTGCAAACTCGGGTAAATAGGGTGGATCTATTTAGGGGCCTTCAAAGTTGGGACACCAGCAGGGGCACTTGTGAGTCCACTGAACCTCCCATAGTGCTGTGATAAGATCTTTCTTTTGATTCGTCAATATTCAGCTTTTTCATCCGATTTTTTTTTTTTTTTTTTTTTTTGAGATGGAGTCTTGCTCTGTCACCCAGGTTGGAGTGCAATGGTGCGATCTCAGCTCACTGCAACCTCCACCTCCCGGGTTCAAATGATTCTCTTGCTTCAGCCTCCTGAGTAGCTGGGACTACAGGCATGCCCTGCCACGCCTGGCTCATTTTTTAATTTTTAGTAGAGACAGGGCTTCGCCATGTTGGCCAGGCTGGTCTTGAACTCCTGACCTCAGGTGATCCACCCACCTTGGCCTCCCAAAGTGTGCTTTGGCCCCCAAAGGTGATCCACCACGCCCGGCCCCCAGTTCTTAATATTTGAAAATTTCTACCCTGCTGGGACAAGTCCCTTGACTATTTGCTTTGACTTTGCCCATTCTTTTGTGAATGGGCATCATTTTCTTGACATCTGTAAGACCCAGAGGGGAAGCTGAGATAACAAATCTGATATGATTTCTTGAACTGTGCTTGATTTTGCAGCAGTAAGTTTCCATGGGATTCCTGTGCAAAAGGAGCTCACGTAATCACACTGAGGCAGGAGATCAGCAGGACTTGTTTTCTGAGCACTGGTCACAACCCAGCTGATTGAAACAGGATCTGGTCAAAAAGGATGCAGTAAAGAAACTGGCTGGCTGGGTGTGGTGGCTCAAGCCTGTAATCCCAGCACTTTGGGAGGCTGAGGCAGGTGGATCACGAGGTCAGAAGGTCGAGACCATCCTGGCTAACACGGTGAAACCCTGTCTCCACTAAAAATACAGAAAATTAGCTGGGTGTGGTGGCGGGCGCCTGTAGTCCCAGCTACTTGGGAGGCTGAGGCAGGAGAATGGCGTGAGCCCGGGAGGCGGAGCTTGCAGTGAGCTGAGATCAGGCCACTGCACTCCAGCCTGGGCGACAAAGCGAGACTCCGTCTCAAAACAAAAAAAAAAAAAAGAAAAAAAGAAACTGGCCAAAACCATCTAAAACCAAGATGGCAACAAAAGCAACCTCTAGTTGCCATCACTGCTCATTATATGCTAATTGTAATGTATTTGCATGCTAAAAGGCACTCCCACCAGCAAATGTTTACATTAGTTTACAAATGTCCCAGCAGCGTTGCCCTAGGAAGTTACTTTATATGATTTAAAAGGGGAGGAGCTCTCAGTCCCAGGAGCTCCCAACCTCTTTTGTAGAAAATTTGTGAATAACCTGCCCCTTATTTAGCTTATAAATAAGGAGTAGCTATAAACACAGCTAGCCAGCAATACCTGAGTGCTGCTCTGCCAAGCTGAGATCGTGCCATTGCACTCCAGCCTGGGTGACAAGAGTGAAACTCCGTCTCAAAACATAAAAAGAAAGAAACTGATAAATCATTCTACCTATGAGAATTCCCCATGGATATCAAAAGTTGAACAAGGCCCTGCACCGTGGCTCATGCCTGTAATCCCAGCACTTTGGGAAGCCTAGGTGGGCAGATCGCTTAAGCCTGTGAGTCCAAGACCAGCCTGAGCAATATGGCAAAATCTCATCTCTACAAAAAAAATACAAAACCTTAGCTGGGCGTGGTGGTGCACTCCTGTAGTCCCCGCTACTTGGGAGGATGAGGTGGGAGGATCCCCCGAGCCTGGGGAGGTCGAGGCTGCAGTGAGCTGTGATTGTGCCGCTGCACTCCAGCTTGGGTGACAGAGTGAGACCCTATATCAAAATAAATAAATAAAATAAAATAAAATAAAATAAAATAAAATTAAAAAGCTGAACAAATTGCTTTGTCTCTGCTATCAAATTGAAGCAGTCAGAAAACTTCTCATTTCCATTTAACACAGCAGAAGTAGGACTGCATGTTCTAAGAAAAGTTTAATTTTATGTATTAGCTAATTGTGGAATTGTTTCCTTTTTGTTCTCAGGATTTAAATGGCCCAGTTTTCAAATAAAGCATAGGTTTCAAGTCTTAAAAATCTACATGGAAACAGCAAAGGATTTAATGGATCCCAAATCCATTTGCTTTACCCTGAGATAATTATATTCTTTCCTCCAAGCTTCCTGCTGTTTCATGGTCAATAGCTTCTAATAGGTTTCTCTCATTTCCCAACTCCCAGGAGCTGTTCTCTATCTGGTTTTGTTCCAGACAATGCAAAAAGTGCCAGTTCAAACTTCCTGAAACTCTCATGCAAGCGAGATGTGGTCTCAAGGGTATAACTCTTTGTAGATCTGGCCAGGTGTGGTGGCTCATGCCTGTAACCCCAGCACTTTGGGAGGCCAAGGTGGGCAGATCAGGTCAGGAGTTCGAGACCAGCCTGGCCAACATGGTGAAACCTTATCTCTACAAACAAACAAACAAACAAACAACAACAACAAAACACCAGCCAGGCATAGTGGCACACACCTGTGGTCCCAGCTACTCGGGAGGGTGAGGTGGGAGAATCGCTTGAACCTGGGAGGTAGAGGTTGCAGTCAGCTGAAATCACGCCACTGCACTCCAGCCTGAGCAATGGAGTAGGACTCTGTCTGGAAAAAAAATAAATACATAAATAAAAAATAAAAAATAAAAAATAAAAAAAAAGGCTCTTTGTAGATCAATATAAACAGGCACTCAGGGGCCCTAGTGGACTTCCAGCTGGTCCTGACAATTCTGGTGCAGTCTGCCATGTTACATGCAGATGAAAATTTTCCCCAAGAAGGCAAACTGATTTTTCAGAAGACTACTTACTAAAAAAGTCACAATGAAAGCAAAAAAAAGAAAAAAATTAGAAGGGCCATTTTTTGACAAAGAGGTATTATGTGTGCTTTATTATTAATATTATTTTTTTAAAGACAGGGTCTTGCTCTGTTGCCTAGGTTGGAGTGCAGAGGTGTGATCATAGCTCACTGCAGCCTCCAACTCCTAGGCCCGAGTCATCCTCCTGCCTTTAGCCTCCAGTGTAGTGAGGACTAACAGGCATGAACCACAATGCCTACTTAATTTTTATTTTTGTGGAGACAGGGTCTTGCTATAGTTGCCTAGGCTGGTCTTGAACTCCTGTCCTCAAGCAGTCCTCCCACCTTGGCCTTCCAAAGCACTGAGATTATAGGCGTGAGCCACTGCATCTAGTCTGCATGCTTTAAATTGATGAACATATTTTTCTAAAAGCAGGCAATCGAGAGAAATTTGGCTAAAACACTGCAACTTGATACTTATAAACTGAAAGTCATTAGAAGAGTGTTACCTGACTAGATAGATCAGGACCTTAACCTGTAGGATGTGAAGCCAAACAATTTGTGCCATAGAACCAAGGAAGACTGAGGGAATTGGATGTACTAGGAAGGCAAGAGTATGGGAAGACTGCTTGGAAGTCTATGTAAGAGCAGTCAGCAGTCAGCCTTGTGAAGAACCTGCCCAGCTCACCCCACCAGGCAGCTCCTCCTCCATGTCCAGAAGACTGGATGCTTACCCTTCTGACCCTGTGCTTGTATTCACTAAGCACAGCTAGGCACGGGGGAGTGCTGACAGTCATTATTTATTTCAGGCAGAAGGATGGAAGATTCCTTTCTGGAAAAACTGACTGGCCAAACAGAAAAAAACCAAAATGTAGTGAAGTTTGGGATCTCCTAAGAAAACTGCCAAGTTCCTGTCCTAGTACCCTACTTGTGCAGCCCATTATGCAGGAAGCCTACAACTCAATAGCCTGCTTTGGGTGTCTCCCTCCTAAGTGTGAATGAACAGGAGAGACCATAGATAACTTGGGGGGCAAAGTCAAACATGAAAAACAAAAACTTGAAAATGGAATTGCAAGAGATAAAACTTCCACAAACCATAAATATTAAGAGATAAAAAGATATTACATCTGTAAAAAAAACAGGGTGTTAGAAAATCAGAAGCCAGTGCAGGAGGTCCAAAAATATAAAATAAATATTATCAGTGAAGAGGAGAGAAAACAGAAAGGGGCCAGTTATAAAAGAAATAATATAAGAAGGTTTCCTAGCACTGAAGGACACACACCTATTATAAAGGTCTATTGAGGGCTCAGAATAAGAATTTAAAAGACCCAAATAAAGCACATCCCTTGAAATTTTAGAAACTATAAGAAGAGATTCTAAATGCTCTCCAAGAAAGCAAATAGTTTATGTTCAGGAATCTGAATAGCTCTGACTTCAAAAGAACAGCTTTAGAAACTAGAAGACAATGGAGAAATGCTTTTCAAAATTCTGAGGGAAAAATATTTCTAACCTAGAATTCTATACCCAGCAAAACTATTAAACAACTACTAGAGTGGGGAAAAGATACTTTTAAGCATTCAAAGTCTAAAATATTTGCTGAGCGTGGTGACTCATGCCTGTAATTCCAGCACTTTGTGGGGCTAGGGTGGGAAGACTGTTTGAGGCCAGGAGTTCAAGACCAGCCTGGGCTACATAGTGAGACCTCCACCTCTACAAATAAATAAATAAATAAATAAATAAAATTAGCTGAATATGGTGGTGCACACCTGTACTCCTGGCTCCTTGGGAGGCTGAGGAGGGAGGACTGCTTGAGCCCAGGAGCAAGATCCTGTCTCAAAAAAAAAAAAAAGTCTATAATATTAAACTCCCATATGCCTGGAAAATGGTCTTCATTAAAATGAGTAAACAAACAAACCAATAGGAAAGAATGATGTTCAAGAAGGAGAGGAGTCCAACACAGAAAAATGAGGAAAAAGGTCAAGATAATAGTGAAGGGAAATCCCAGGTTGACATTAAGCAGCAGGTATAGAAAGCAATCACCCCAGAGTGGGTCTTGGAAAATGTGTTTGAACCTATTGGTGGGAAACTCATACTTATGTCAGAGTCTAATAACTTTAATTTCTAAGAAAACCCCACAAAGATATGAACAAAGAAAGTAAAGATATGACAGTGGCATTAAAACATATTTTCGACTGGGTGCCGTGGCTCACGCCTGTAATCCCAGCGCTTTGGGAGGCCAAGGCGGGCGGATCATGATGTCAAGAGATGGAGACCATCCTGGCTAACATGGTGAAACCCCGTCTCAACTAAAAATACAAAAAATTAGCTGGGCGTGGTGGCGGGTGCCTGTAGTCCCAGCTACTGGGGAGGCTGAGGCAGGAGAATGGTGTGAACCCGGGAGGCAGAGCTTGCAGTGAGCTGAGATCGCGCCACTGCACTCTAGCCTGGGCGACAGTGAGACTCTGTCTCAAAAAAAAAAAAAATCTATTTTCTACCTCATGCTGAATGATTCCATTTTATTGATGAGAGGAAGGGAGGAGGGAAGAGTTGTGATTTCTGCCGTGGCTCAGCTGAACTTGGAAGGTGGCAGATATCTGTGAGTGGGGTGCTGCAGCAATGCGCCACAATATAATGTTGAGCAGCTGGCCGGGGCAGGTTGTGAGTGAAGGATGCAAATGCCTATGGCTGTACCAACCACCCTGAAGGCATCCGATCTCATTTTCTCTCAGAAGCCAAGCAGGGTTTGTCCCAGTTAGTAGGGGTAGTAATGACAGATTACGCTTATTGCCAAAGAACTGTTTCAAACATTTTACCTAGAGCTATGATTTGAATGCCCCCAAAAGTCATGTGCTGAAACTTAGTCCCCATTGTGGTGGTATAAGGGAGGCCTTTAGGAGATGATTAGGCCATGAGGGGTCTGCCCTCATCAATGGGATTAGTGTCTTGTAGAAGGGCTGGGGGGACCCAGCTTAGGCCCTTTCTTCCACTTCGCGCCCTTCTGCCATGTGAGGACAGTGTTCATTCCCTCTGGGGGATGCAGCAGCAAGGTGCCACTTTAGAAGCAAAGACCAGGCTCTCACCAGACACCAACCCTGCCGGTGCCTTGAGCTTGGACTCTCCAGTTTCTAGAGCTGTGAGAAATAAATTTCTATTATTTATAAATTACACAATCTCAGGCATTTTGGTATAGTAGAACAAATGGATTAAGATATCTACACTTGTATTTAATCTTCCCAACAACTACAAGAGGTGGGTAGGTATTAGTACCATCTCCATTTTATGAAAAGGAAAGCTGAAGCTTTGAGACTTTGTGCAAGTGAATTACACAAGACCACACAAGGCTAGTATATGGTAGAGTTGGGTTTCAAACCCAGTCAATCTCCGGATACTGCTTTCTTGGCTACTACATTATACTGTGTTTGATGGGGAGATGGTCTTGAAAAACCAGATGCTGCAAGCTTTTTTTTTTTTTTTTTGAGATGGAGTCTCACTTTGTCACCCAGGCTGGAAGGTAGTGGTGCGATCTTGGCTCACTGCAACGTCCGCCTCCTGGGTTCAAGCGATTCTCCTGCCTCAGCCACCTGAGTAGTTGGGATTACAGGCACCCACCACCACGCCAGGCTAATTTTTTGTATTTTATCTTGGCTCATTGCAACCTCCACCTCCTGGGTTCAAGCAATTCTTCTGCCTCAGCCTTCTGAGTAGCGGGGATTACAGGCACCTACCACTATGCCAGGCTAATTTTTTGTATTTTTAGTAGAGACAGGGTTTCACCACGTTGGCCAGGCTGGTCTTGAACTCCTGACATCAAGTGATCTGCCTGTCTCAGCCTCCCAAAGTGCTGGGATTACAGGCATGAGCCACCACACCTGGCCTGCAGGCTTTCTTTCTACTTACTTCAAAGCAGTGGCAGCTCCAGAATTTATAGGCAGTAGGTAGTGGAGGGGCATAAGCCATGTTTTTTTTTTTTTTTTTTTTTCAGACAGGGTCTCATTCATCATCCAAGCTGGAGTACAGTGGTGCAATTACAGCTTACTGCAGCCTTGACTTCTCAGGCTCAAGCGATCCTCTCATTTCAGCCTGCTGAGTAGCTGGGACTACAGGTGTGTCCCACTACATCCAGCTAATTTTTGTATTTTTTGTAGAGATGGGGTCCACTATGTTGCCCAGGCTGGTCTTGAACTCCTGGGCTCAAGTGGTCCTCCCGCTTGGCCTCCCAAAGTGTTGGGATTACAGGCCCAAGCCTCTGCATCTGGCTAGCAATGTGGCTGAAAGGTATGGGTGTGTGTAGCAGCAGGTCTGGGGTGGGGGACAGAGTATATTTTGAAGCTTTGTAGCACAGTAAGCATGCTATTCCTTCACAATAATTTTAGGTTTATTTAAAGTGTCAAGAGAGGGTGGTTAATGATGAAATTCAGAAGTGGTAAGCTCTGCTCCCATGCCTGGAGCTTCTTCTATTTTTTTTTTTTTTTTTTTTTTAGACAGAGTCTCGCTCTGTCACCAGGCAGTGGCACTATCTTGGCTCACTGTAACCTCTGCCTCCCGGGTTCAAGTAATTCTCCTGCCTCAGCCTCACAAGTAGCTGGGACTACAGGCGCGTGTCACCACGCCCAGCTAATCTTTTGTATTTTTAGTAGAGATGGGTTTTCACCATGTTGGCCAGGCTGGTCTCGATCTCTTGACCTCATGATACTCTGGCCTCGGCCTCCCAAAGTGCTGGGATTACAGGTGTGAGCCACCACGCCCAGCCACCTAGAGCTGCTTCTGCTGCAGAGCCTCATTTGATTTTCACTGCACCCCATTTTCCTTTCACCTCCACATTATCTGCTTGCTTGACTAATGACAGAGCTGGCCAGGAGACAAGCCTAGCCACTTGCACCCCAAACTCCAAAGTCTTTGTCTAAACTTGACATGTATTACAAACAGACCTACAAGGAAATAAAGGTCATCTGACTCATTCTTCAATATTTACATGCACAGCATGAGTGTCAGGGTAAAGAAAAACAAGTAACGAATTGGGTGTATGAGGATTCTTTCTAGGGCATGTCTACATTGCAAGAATTGGCCAGGGTCCTGGTCTCCCAATTGCCCTGGACTCACAGCTTTTCTCTCCCTGGAGAACAGCAGCTCAGGTCCCCTATTCAGCAGGCATGCAGGAGAGTCCTCAGCCAGGAACACTGTTCAACTGACTCCTCAACTTGCTCTCGGTCAATCTCAACAGACTCCTCTCTGGCTTCCCAAAGAAATCGAGAACCAGCCCCAAGCAGAGCCACAGAGAGGGCCTCCTGGTCACCAGTGCATGGAGAGGATGGCTCTCCAATCTCAATGTGCAGCAGAAACAGCCTGGTCCTGGGGAACACACACACACATTGCAGGACCTGGATGCAGGTAATCCCAGAATCACACCTTAAGAGACTTTTCAGGCCGGGCGTGGTGGCTCATGCCTGTAATCCCAGCACTTTGGAAGGCCAAGGCGGGCAGATCATGATGTCAGAAGTTCGAGACCAGCCTGACCAACATGGTGAAACCCCGTCTCTACTAAAAATGCAAAAATTAGCTGGGCGTGGCGGCGCATGCCTGTAATCCCAGCTACTCAGGAGGCTGAGACAAGAGAATCACTTGAACCCGGGAGGCAGAGGTTGCAGAGAGCCGAGATTGCACCATTGCACTCCAGCCTGGGTGACAGACGGAGACTCCATCTCCAAAAAAAAAAAAAAAAAAAAAAAAAAAGACTTTTCAATAACTTCCCATGGCACTTAGATTTCACATCAAACATTTTACAAGGGTTTCTAAGTCAAGAGAATATATGTTGATGCTTGCAGCTACGCACTAAATTGTATCCCCTACTCCAAAATTCATATGTTGAAACCTTTAACCTGATGTGCCTATATTTGGAGAGGAGTCTTTGAGGTGATTAATGTTAGATGAAGTCACGAGGGGGGCTTCATGATGGGATCAGTGTCCTTAAAAGAAGAGGCATCAGAGAACTTGCTTCTTCTCAGAGTACACCCAGAGGTCATTCTGAGCACATGGTTGAGATGGCAGCCACCTACAAGCCCAGAAAGGGGCCTCAAAATGAACCTACTATGCAGGTACCTTGATCTGGGACTTTCAGTCTCCACAAATGTGAGAAAATAAGTCTGTGTTTAAGCTGCCTAAGCTGTGTTTAAGCTGTTGTGTTACGGCAGGCACCCTGAAACTGACTAATGCACCTGCCTCTGTCTTCAATTTCACTATCTGTGACTCTCGTTCCAGCCATGTTGATCTTTTGGGAGCTCTGGAACCTGCCCCAGGACGTCCTGATCACTATTTTCTCTGGGCACACTGTACTCCACTGTCCCTTCCTCCGTCACTCCAACCCTGCCACTCTAGGGGCTGGCTCCTGCTCAATCCAGTTCTCAGCTTACATGTCACTTCCAGAGGTGGCTACCTGCCAAGGTTTCTGGTGTTACCTACTCTAAATTTCTCTTCTCTTGAATTCTTACACATATTTATGGTGCATCACACGCATCTTTTTGTTGCACATACTTGACTAATTCATTTTTGTTAATTAAGGCCCTAGGGTGGCCAACATTTAAAGTAAGCTAGCTAATTTATTAAATATCTCTTTCAAATTTGTACTTGTTTGAGGCAACTTTAATTAAAGCAAGCTACAAGTAACGTAGATATGCCCTTTTCAGTTTTCTTTTAATATCCAGAGCTTTCAGTGTTGTCATACTTTAATTCAAAAGTCAACATAAAAGTTTAATACATATAGTAAGCTGAAAAGTGTTAGTGAAATGAGCTGAGCTTTGCTTTTCCAAACGTTTCCAAAAGTTTATTTTAAAGCACACACATAGTGTCAGATACAAACGCCTTTTAACCACTGTGGTGGGGAAGAGTAAACTGATTGCTTCCAATGATCATCTCTTCCCTCTGTGTCCACTGTTCTCAGAGTCTCAGGGAGTACTAGAGGATGTGTCTCTTCCTTTACTTCCCTGTTTGTTGTAATGAGTCCTTCAATGACAGTAATTACGTGACCGAATTTTCCATAACTATTTGTCGATTATTAAAGTTTTGCAGTGGCTGGTTTTCCTATTGGTGTCTTACAACCTAAGATGAAAAAAGAGAAGCAACTCATGAAATGATGCTGATTTTGCCCTTCCTCACACAGCTGTTCCTTGGGCGACTGTCCAGGGGAGACGCTGGAGACTTGTGCAGAGCTTCACAGGCTGGCCAGTACCCATGGGGACGCCAGCCCCCTCCACAAGGGAAGTAGTAGATGCTCCAAGAGGTGACGGCATGGCCAGAGCCACAGGGCCAGAGCCAGGAGTTGAACCCCGTCATGTTTTCTGAACTCCAGTCCGGTATGTTCAGGCTCACATCACATCTGCTTTCCGTGATTAAGTAATTGATTCCGTCACCCTCACAGGGCGAGGTGTTTGGGGTTTAGGTATATGCACCTCTTCAGACATGATATAAATAGAAGACTGGGATTTCGACCTATATATTTTTTTCTACAAGGTCTAGTACTTCTGCCTTTCCAATATGCGTCAACTACCCCACTGTCCTTCTACCCTTTTCTTCAACCGTCCTCCTTTTCCGTATGCCCCATTCTGGTCTTCCGCAAATCCCAACAGACATCTATCTAAAGCTCTTCCATACAGGTTTGACGATGTACTGAATTAAGATTAGGTACAAAAACAGTACTTGGAAGACGATCCACTCAAGGACATCATGCTATTCAATATAATCAGCAGATTATTTTTTCCAAATGTTAACACCCTCCTTTCTAAAATGGCCCCATCATTGCTAGGAAAAGTGTTCTTGATCCCCTCTGACTGTACCTCTGTTTATGTCAACACTCAAGGACTCTTATGTCAAGGAAGACAACACTCAAGGACTCTTTTTGGGCTAGACTATTTCTTCGTAGTTGACAGGCTCTAGAGAAGAGTAAGGGTTGGGTTATTCTCCCAAGGATGTGCTATCAGCCCCTAATTCTGAGTTCAGAAAGTCTACGTGATAGAGACACTGACACTAATCCCTCACTTGGGAAAGAAGCAATGCAAGACACACAGTGAGAGCAGCAAACAGAGTGGAGATGAGGTACTCTCTCTGAGGCAAGGATGTGAAGGGTATGGGCCTCGGGCTGAGATTAGTCATGTTAAGGACTGACTCTTTCTACTGTGTAAGACTGCTTCTTTTATGCCTGTTGTGTTTTGTTAATTTTCTTTGTGCTTTCTCTTTAGCTTCCTTGAGAAAATTCCAGACTGCATAAGTAATTCCCTGTTTATGTTAGAACTCTACTACTTACTGATCATTTTGATAAAGTATTTGGTGCCACAGTATACTTTCTAATTTTAATTCATCAACAAAATGTGAAAAATCGTATTTTATTAAACTGCACTTACCTAGCATTTCTTCTAATTTGGTTGTGGCAGGTTCATTCACATTAAATATACAGTTATTATTTCTAGGAGAAAATAACAAGCTTTATTATTACATAAACTCTGGGGAAAAGACAACTTTTATATTTTGTTCCTGACGGTAGCTATTCTAAGACTACTTTTCAATTGCCTTCCTCAAGGCTGGGCCTAAGTAGTGGAAAGGCCTCAGGCTCCTGTCCCACCTCCTGGCTTCTTGCTTCATTCTTCTGACCACATAAGAGACATGACTGCCAGAGTTTACATATTAAGCTTTATCACTGTTAAATTCAACCGCTTAGAAGAACATATATCTGTATGTTTATATATACATATACAGGTATGTAACTATATATGTATTATGTGTGTATTATGTGTGTATTATGTGTGTCTATGTGTGTCTACACTCAAAAGCCCACTACACTCCCGAAATTCTTGTAATTATAAATTTCAACATTAAGTCAAAGCAAAAATATTGGCCTAAAGTTATTTCTTTCCTTGCTTCAGTTGCATTTCTATTCATAACCACATACAATTTTCAGGGTAACTCATACCGACTTAACTAATTAGAGGATGGATAAGGAAAGTACAATATAGCGTTTCCTAGATCATCCATTTCTATGTCTCTCTGGATTGTGAGCTCAAATGTCATTCGTTTCCTTGTTCTTTGAACACTCATGGGATCTTGTACAGTACTTACATCTTCTTCTTCTCCACTACTCCGAGTCTCACACAGGCTGCTAAGGCATTTTTCTGCACATCAGAAGATAATACATCGTAACACTGAGAGGTACCTAAAATTGGGGGTGAGGAAGAGTTAGTTGACCAGTTTTTACTCTCAACTAAAAGAAATCAGCACCCACACAGCAGTGACTGACCTTGATCGAGAAGCTGACTTGTGAATTTTGTGACTGCAGCCAAGTACTGTTCCTCACGGAAGTGGTCCTCTTCTTCACTCAAAAGGTACTTGCAAATTATCTGATTTTAAGAGGAAGGATGAGGGGAACAGAAAGAGAAAAAGGATAGCCAAGTTCAGTACAATAGTAAATAACTTTACATTGCCCCTCTTAGGAGAAGGACATATCACAACAGAGCAGCATAAAGACCCTCCAAGGAATGGGCACAGAAAAACCAAAGAATTTTTAGGGCATCTGCTTTGAGTTTACATTTTACAATTAGAAAAAGGTTTAAAATAATCATGACATTTATTAAAGTATAATTTCTCACTTCAAGGGGTACAAGTTAATTACCATCAGCTTCGTATCTCTTATGCTACTTGGGAAGAGAGGGGTCAGATTTTAATAACTTTGCTTTTTTTCTCTAAATGCACCTAACAAAGTACCATGCCCTAAAATACTTGATAATTTCTACTGCAGAAAGGTGATTAAGGGTAGAACTAGCATTTATCAAATGCTCAGTAAGTGCTAGACTTTGTACAAGGAGGCTGAATGAGTTATTTCACGGACCACAAGCACCAGGAAGTGGGTCCAGGTGCCCAGAGCCAGTGCATGTATTATATAAACAGAGCCGAGTCACAGCATCCTCTTCTCTCAAACATGTGGAAGTCCTTCCTACAGTTTATGTTTCAGACTCCTTCTCTCCCGCTGAGTCCTGGCACAATTCCTGCTGGGCAACATACCATCCCCTCTCTCTAACTACTCCCAAGAGCTCTGACAAACGCTTTCAGAACTTGCACTTGAACTTTTTCTTTCCAACATAAACATCTGGTAATCTGTAACTGATTTTATGTATCACTCAAGTCTTGCCTTTACTGAGTGCCTGGTATATATCAAACCTCGAGGTTACATATTGACTGACATGAAGGCCTCGTTAAGACATGAGACACAGTATGACAGATGATGCTTGGGTGTAACTGTGGTCCTGTGAATACTGTGACCATGGCATCACTAAGCTGTTGTCCTCTTGGGTCTGTAATGAACCAAGCTTCCTCCTGAATGCGGGAAGCAAGGTCTCACTGGTGAGGTGAGATCACTGATCGTATTAATCACTCTCTCTCCTTCTTCCATTTGCCTGGGGAAGATACCTGCCCTTCAGACTGGAAATAAGCACAGGGTGAGAATGTCTTATTATATTTGATATGAGGGGCATGAAGGAGAACTTGCCAAATTTACATACCTGATAGCTTTCCACAAAAGGTTTAAAGAGTCCTATTAAAAATTCTAACACAGTATTTCCTTTCTCTGTAACTAGGATGTCTTTCGTAGTCACTTGTATGGCTTCACTTTTACAAAGCAGGTAACAGCCTTCTTCAAAGTCCTAGAGGGGAAGAGGAAGCCATAATGTTCATCTAGGTTAATGGGTACAGTGCCCATCTGAATACATGTACCCCCTCATCTAAGTTAATGGATACACTGCCTATCTCAATATATGCAGCCACATGCTCTCAGACAACAGAATACCAGCTATTTCCCCAACTTCCAGAACAATTCTGGTTGTGAGATAGTAGCCAGATAAGCGTCTGTTCTACATTCAAAATGTTTTCAAACACACATTTCTGAGCCTTACAAATCACAACCTGGGTGATGGATTTTCTTTCACTTTGCAGAACCACTCCTTAATTTAAATAGGAAATACATAAAGCAAGTCCTAAAAATACTTAGAATTATGCTATGGTTAAAAATTTCCAGCACTCCTGTTCCACTCTCTACAGAATCAAACCTCTTATCCTTAAAGCACACAAAAACCTAGGATGCCTCTCATCTACTCCGTCACTTCCCACTTCAACCAAGCAGCAGTCCAGCTCTGTGAGCCTGATGACTCCTCAGCTGTCTAGACCAGGCAGGACCACCACTCGCTACTCTCAAAGTAAAAGGCACTTGCCTGGGTGACTCATTCTAACAACTTGCTAACAGGAAAATGTGTGCTGATTTTGTTGTGTGTTTTTTTTTTTTTGAGATGGAGTCTTGCTCTGTCACCAGGCTGGAATGCAGTGGCACGATCTTGGCTCACAGCAACCTCCACCTCCCGGGTTCAAGTGATTCTCCTGCCTCAGCCTCCTGAGTAGCTGGGACTATAGGCACGCGCCACCACACCCAGCTAATTTTTGTATTTTTAGTAGAGACAGGGTTTCACCATGTTGGCCAGGATGGTCTCGATCTCTTGACCTCATGATCCACCCACCTTGGCCTCCCAAAGTGCTGGGATTACAGGCATGAGCCACTGCGCCCGGCTGTGTGCTGATTTTTAAACGTTTACTAAAATAAAGTTAGTTTAGTTGCAATGGCCACACTGATAGTTCAAAGAATGACTCTCCTCTCACCAGACAATCCCTAAGTTATTAATTAAACTTGATCAAGAATCAAACTAGAGTCTGCTGAACTGTGAGCACTCCAGTTTCTCCTGAAGTCTGCCCCACTTTGCCTTGAAGAAAGGGATGGCACACTGCCTGAGACACATCTGTGAATTCACCCCTAACATTTCTAGAACTCACACTGCAAACATACTTGCTCTTTGTTGTAAGCACTTTACCTTTAGTGTGTTTCCTGGAAGGAAGATGAACTCATCTGCAAAAACATCACGTAGGAAGCGAAAGCAACTGTAGACTTCCTCTGGAAATAAATTCATTATGTAAAATTACAACATTGCCCTTTAAACTTTAAGGGAGTATCAGGAAGTCCTTACTATCACAAAATGTATTTCAAAGGCATATTTTATTCACGTAACAGGGACAAGAATTAAGTCCCCTGAGGGAAGCTAAATTAAACCCAAATCTTACCCACAGAGCAAACTACAGTCTAGCATAGTTTGTTTTGTTTTTTTTTGTTTTTTGAGATGGAGTCTCGCTCTGTCACCCAGGCTGGAGTGCAATGGCGCAATCTTGGCTCACTGCAAACTCCATCTCCTGGGGTCAAGCGATTCTCCAGCCTCAGCCTCCCAAATAGCTGGGATTATAGGCACCCGCTGCCACGCCCAGCTAATTTTTGTATTTTAATAGAGACGGGGTTTCACCATGTTGGTCTGGTTGGACTCGAACTCCTGACATCGTGATCCTCCTACCTTGGCCTACCAAAGTGCTGGGATTACAGGCCTGAGCCACTGCGCCCAGTCCTCGCATAGTTTTTAAATGATTGACTCTAACCTACAACCAGGCTTCTACTCAGCGAGACATCACAGTCCTTAGGGGCCAGGACACTTCATTTTTCCCTACCCCATGGCTCCCTAGTAGGGAAGGAAAGGTACTGATTTCTTAATTTCCCTCTATATTCATATTTCCTGGTATCTTTATTGTATCTGTAGCACTTTTCCTTAGAATCACTGTGGAGCTTTAAAAAGCCAAAACCAAAACCAAAACCAAACACCAATGGCTGGCCCATACCCCAGGTCAACTGAAGAAACTTTGGGGTGGGGCTCACTCCCCTAGTAATTCTAACATGGGGCCTTGACAGAACCCCCTGGCCTTGACTACAGGCTCCTGTGAACGTGACCTGTACTGTACTCATTTTTATACTCCTAATGCAATTAGAATGAGACCGTGCATCTCGGGAGTACTCATCTACTGCTGACTGCCCACCTGCCCACCTGCCCACCTGCCTTTGCTGGATCAGGGAGCTGGCACAGCAGAAACAGTGCCGCAGACCAGGAAGTGAAGAACTGTACTCAAATGCCAGATCCTTCTCTCAGTAATTATGCAACTTTCTAGGCCTCATTTTCCATATTTATAAAAGGAAAGGTTTAGATTATTTCCAGGTCCTCCCAATTCCAAAATTCTAAGCAGATGAACAAGTATTTGGGGAACAAAGCTAACTTTTTCTCAGTGATAGGCCTACTCTTCACTGGGGTGAGGCTGAACATTACAAGGCTTCAAATGTGGCTCGCTAAATGGAATGGAATGGCCAGACCTCTTCTAAAAGTCAAGACTGTATTCCTGAAAATTACCTTTCCTGAACCCTGGTGTCATCTGCAATGCTATTGCTACTAAGGACGGACGGACAAAAATGTTGAGCAGCTGGTTCCTATAAGCTGAGCACATGAGGAGAGTGATGTGCTGGAAAATAAGTCCATCGACCACTTCTGAGTCTCCAGAGTCCACTTTCAGAATCACCTGGTCTTTGACAAGGCTGGCAATGTTGGAATGCAGAAGAATGCTGGCCTGGACAACTTCTTCAGCAGGTTTATTATCTACACACAAAAGACAATTCATTCAAACAAGACGGGTCACTGCAGGGAGTCTTGGGCCTAGTGTGCATTAACGTTATTAATGTAATGTGACAGATGCTCATTTTCAAGTGACAGGTTTTAGTGTCTAACAATTATGGTAATGATACCAAATGTGAAGAAAATTTTAAAAGTACTATTTCATAAATCAATTCTTTCTCTCTAAGGACATGTAACATACTTTCTTACCCCAAATTTGTCAGCCATTCTGAAAGGCACATCAGTTTCTACTCTGAAAATGAACACCACTTCTGTGTACTTCAGGAACCAAGGGAATCTAAAGTTTTGTAACAGCAAGTTACATAACTGGAAAGTCACATGCACGGGAATGTAAGAATAGTATGACAAAAAGGCCCATGATTAGTTTATGAATACATTAAAAGATACAACACACACACACACATGCACACACACCCCTTGCTTAGACCCATACCAAGATGGTAAAAATACCACTTTGCAGTTTTCCCCAAATCAAAGATAACTAAAGAGGCAGATCCATGGCAGTTCTTGGTAGCTTATCACCTGACATATTGGCCTGCAGACAGCTGCCAGGCAGGTAGAATTACAGAAGCATAATGAAGAGATGGTGATATTTAACAAATATTCTCAGCACGGAAAATTATTCTACGGTTAACCTGAGCCAAAGAGCTGGCTGGCAATGGCACACTGCTCAAGCTGGGTGGCAAGTTCTGCTACTGCTTCAAGGCAGGGACAAGTGAGAGGTATGGCTTCCTCCTGGACTTGATCACATTCATTCTTGACCAACTTGCCTTGTCTCAGCTTGCTCAATTGAATAATATTTTATGTGAAATAATCATAAAAAGCTTGAGATATGAACATGCTTAGGAATGTGGGGTAATCTGCATAAAAAAAGAAAAAAGGAACAGAACTGTAGTGATACTGAACAGATACTCTTAGCTATGGATTAGTCATGGCATTTATCCCATCTTGAAAAAGTAAAACACTTTAGAAAAACAAGTACCTATGTTTTCATATGTTCCTGGGCCAAACAATGATGGGTCTGAGCCCTTTTAGTTATTTCTCATGACATCCAACACTTGCTACCTTGTATCATAATTAACACGTCCTTTGCCTCCTACCAGACCATCACAGCACTGAGAACAGATGTCTGATTTGTCTCTCTCTTGGTGACTGGCATTTTTGTCAGTAAATCCTCCTCATCTCTTGGCTGTGACCTGAGTGCTTCCACTGCTGTGGCTCAGGCATCTCAGGCATTCTGCATTTCTCATTGGGACAGAGCAGCCTCCTAACCTGTTTCTATACCTCCAGTCTTCTGGTGGTGGATGGTGGGGAGGGGGCGGGGAAATCCATCTTTATTTTCCTTCTACCCCCCATCTCCCATCTGGGCCAACATTTTAACATCACTGATGAATCCCTGGGTCCCAAGCCTGCCATCTTGCATTCCTCATCCCTGCCTTGGCGAGGCTCCTCTCCTGGTCTTCCTGAAGGGTTCAAAAGTCGCTTCTGTGAAGTCTTCCTGAGTATGGTCCCTTTCCTCTGCAGCACTCTCAGGAACCCTCTGCAGCACGCATGTTGCTCCTTGTCTCTGTTCACTGAACCCTCACAACTTGTTTACACATTACCCACCCACCCTGCCCTCTGCAACCCAGGGGAACCTCCAGGACGGGGATGGCATCTTGTTCATCTCCATATCCCTGGTAGTATCCAGCACAGAGGAGGAGGTATTCAGTATTGGGCTGATCAAAGAACAGTAGGTACTTGACTTCAAATAATTATCTGGTCTTAAACAAAAACATTTCCAACTGTAGCCTGTACAGTTGTTTTTTTTTTTTTTTTTGAGACAGAGTCTCGCTCTGTCGCCCAGGCTGGAGTGCAGTGGCGCAATCTTGGCTCACTGCAATCTCTGCCTCCCAGGTTCAAGCAATTTTCTGCCTCAGCCTCCCAAGTAGCTGGGATTACAGGTGCGCACTAATTTTCATGCCCAGCTAATTTTTGTGTTTTTAGTAGAGACGGAGTTTCACCATGTTGGTCAGGCTGGTCTGGAACTGCTGACCTTGTGATCTGCCCGCCTCAGCCTCCCAAAGTGCTGGGATTACAGGTGTGCACCACCACGCCCGGCCTTTTTTATTTTAGAGATGGGGTCTCACCATGTTACTGAGGCTGGTCTCGAACTCCTGGGCTCAAGTGATCCTCCCACCTCAGCCTCCCAAGTAGCTGGGATTATAGGTGTGTACAACCATGCCTGGCTAGAATTCATGACTTTATTTTCTGCTGTAATAGGTGCCAAGGAAATGGTATTCTAGTCCTCAAGATATTTAGTCTCGTAGTGGGAAATGACATGTAAACAATTATTCTCAAATAATCAACGTGCTGTGTTCACTGTGTCTTATAGTGATAAAAACAGATTTGGTGTCCTTTCTCTTTTTTTTTTTTTTTTTGAGATGGAGTCTCGCTCTGTCGCCTAGGCTAGAGTGCAGTGGCATCTCGGCTCACTGCAAGCTCCGCTTCCCGGGTTCACGCCACTCTCCTGCCTCAGCCTCCTGAGTAGCTGGGACTACAGGCGCCTATCACCACGCCCGGTTAATTTTTTCTATTTTTTAGTAGAGACGGGGTTTCACCGTGTTAGCCAGAATGGTCTCAATCTCCTGACCTCATGATCCACCCGCCTCGGCCTCCCAAAGTGCAGGTGTGAACCACTGCGCCCGGCCTGTCCTTTCTCTTTCTGAGCAATCCCTTGCTCAAGTCCTCTATAGATTTTTCAGGTCCAGGTTATAACTCTTCCAAATTAAGCAAGCATTCTCAACACATAATGTCCTACCTACATACCGGGCCAAGTGAGAAACCCTCCAAATGCCTGGGTTAAGCCTTTTAGCCATAAAGTCTTTTCCACCAGAGCATCAAAGTCCATGGATGGCCGGTTCTGAAGCAGAACAGCAACTATTAGGGTCCAGGGGCTCAAAACCATGTTTTCAATTTGCAGAAGCTCCATTTTGTAGGCAACTTCAGTGACAAAGGCATGCATGTCCTCGGACTGTTTCTGAGGAATGTATCTAAAAGGAAGCGCATAGAGCAACAAATTACAGTTCTGTTACTTACACAAATGGGGATGGAAAAAGACTGACCTTTTAGAAGGCTTCTCATACTTTTTGCCAACTGAATTCTCTCAGGTCAGGTGCAAACAGTATTCCTTTGCTTTACTATAGTGTAATCTGACCATACATTTCTGGAATATGCTCTTGAGAGGTGGTAAAAATACTGAAGGGGTCCAGGGTCCTATTATTCCTGGTTCTAGGCAAACAACTTTTGTTGCTTCCCAAATAGGATACATCATTTCCCTGAGAATGGATGCCTGCCCCAGTAGACTGAATTACTGTCTTTTCAGAATCCATAGCGCACTGAACATATCTCCATTGTGGAACACATTTATCAGATTATATAATAAGCATTTTATACTGAATGGGTGCCATTCAGTTTGTCTGACTTCATGCACGGATTACCAAACTTTGAATAGTACAATAAGGCCTACACAGAGCTGGCTGGAGCAGAGATACACACATGACCTAAAAATTGCCACATAGGTGGCTTAATGTGAAAGATGCAGCCAGTAAGGGTGCCCTGTACTAGGTAATAACCGGCCAAACCAATTTGAGATCTAAAGAGAGAAAGCCTGTGTCAGGAAAAAAACTAACATAAGCTTCTGTGATGACTAATGTAGCTGCTGGGAAACTGCTCAAGCTACAGGTAAGTTACAAATGATGTTGCAGGCACATGAGGCCTGGAGGGGCAGATGGTTTGTCTCCCTTACTTGTCCAGGTATATTTCGCCTAATTAAGAATACTCAAATGTATATCTGTGTTCTGTATCCTGAAAGAACCTAATATATTTTCTTGCCTATAAAACTATAACCTTCTTGAGACTAAGGACTCACTCCCATTCATTACCATTATGCAATTCTTTCTAGGGTCAAAAATAATAGTACATACTTTGGCTAGCCTACCAATAGTGCTCAACAATTCCTGCACACATACTTGTTAATAATGGCATTATTTCTTCCCACTTTAGTTCCCTTGAGAAACATGATCATTGTCTGATTTTGCATATTTGACATACACATCTTACAGCTCATCATTTTTTTGGGACAAACACATAATTCTTCTTTAATTGAAGGTTTCCACTGATGAAAACGGAATGATAACAGCATTTCTGACCATTTTCTCTGTGATCTTAAGAAACCAAGAGAAGTGGTCAACTCCAGAATTGCAACTCACACCTTTGGATTTTAATCCTCATTTCTAAGACAGTTATTAAAACACAGGTCACACCTTGGAACCAAGTTATATGAGCTCCGACTCATCCTCCCAGCTGCCAAAGATCGAAGTGACACAGGATCTCCAAAGTACACATGGATGCTTCCAAAATTTTCAGAGAGAATCCTTCTGGCTTTCAACAACCCCTAATAGTACCATAACAGGGGGGAAGAAAAGCAGTAAATTTAGAAATTAGTTGATATGTCAGTCAGCACATTCTCTCATTTAAGCTAAAATCAAGCTCACGTACAGTTGTAGATTCTTTTGGTTTAGGAACCCCTAGAAGCTCATACACATAAAGAGTTTCTTCCAAGATCTTATCATAACTGATACTAATTGGGACTAGGTAGGTATCAAAAACTTCTCTTTTAAAAAATGGCTCCATCACAATATTCAGAAGACCTGCAAAACACAGGGAGAAATGCTTCATCAACATATTGAAGAGCAGAGCAAACATGGGCACATAAACAGAAAATACTAAAAGCATACATTATACACTAATCCCGTAAACATCAACAGTTACACATTTACACTTGAAAAGAGTATCTTGTTAAATAAAGTGTCAAGTTTTATATAGCAGCTGATGTCTTTGGGTTTGTATTTTTCCTTTTAATCTGTAGTGACCTACCAAATTTAGGAGTCAATGTCTTGGCAGAGCGGCTTCTTGTCCCTTCGAGGAAAAATTCAACAGGAGCATAACCATTCTTCAAAGAGAAAACAAACAAAACACAAAACCCATTGCCTACTCTCAAAATGTTAAATGCTTCTTTCGATTCCTTTTCCCAAGCTCCCTCCCAAGCTTCCTGAACAAACACAGCTTACAGCGAAAATTATACAAGAGAGTCACACAGATGAAACCAATTGCTGAGGTTACAAGCAGTTCTTGAGGGAAAGTGAAATAGCTAAGTGTTCTATTCAAAAGTTAAGAGTTTAAATGAGCAAACATCAGTGAAGAAAATACAGCTTAAGAGTACTTGGGAATTATTTGCATTTACCCGTAACATAGTTTTTACATATTCAGAGAACACAGCCCAGTAGAGTTTATTGCCACCAAAGGTACGCCGCATGAAAAAGGCACCCGACATTCGTAGTAGCTCACCAACCATTTTCATTCCCAGGAAGTCTAAAAAAGAGGGGATAATATTTATTTGCAGATCTTGAAATATTCTATAAAGATCTAAACTTAAACATTCTTATTTTTCATTTATATTTTATTATTTTATTTTATGAGACAGGGTCTTGCTATGTTGGCCAGGCTGGTTGCAAACTTTCTGGCCTCAAGCAGTCCTCCTGCCTCGGCCTCCCAAAGTACTGGGATTACAGGCATAAGCCACTGTGTCTGGCCTAAACTCAAACATTATTAAGAAAGATTTCATAAATGTAAGATACCCCTATGATATTATTATACTTTGACATTAAAATACGTAAGAGATACCTAATAGAATTATAGAAAAGAAGGGATTCTGTGGGCCAGGTGCTCACTGGGAGGTTACCTTGTGCTTCTCCATGCACCACTCCATTTACAAGTAGGCCAGCTAGAGACCAGGGGCAACAGCAGAGCAACATGACAATGTCATGATGCCAATTTCTTTAGTCAGCCATGCTGCTGAGCCTGACAACGGACCAATATGTGCCCTTCATGCTCTGGACAGCCAGGCCAAACCCGCTCTCATCTTTTTCCTATCAGGAAAAAATATCAACCTACTTTTGTTGGAAGAGATTAAATAAGGCAAATCTTGTAAGAAAGGAAGATTGCTACCAGCAGTTTTAAAATAGTCTTTCTCTTCATTTCCCCTAATTTTCAAATAACTTTCTCACAAGTTTGTTCAGATGAAAATGCTTTTAAAGTGCTTAAGTTCTTGGCAGTTTTAACCTTATCATTCACTGCATTTATTAACAGACGTGTATACTTGAATCCTGGCTTTCCTGGCTACCCTAAAAGGGAGTGGATAAACAACTTATATACCTTAGCAATCCTACTCTTAGGAATCGATCTTACAGGAATAAAAGCACTAATATAAAAATGTATTATGACATTGGACCCTTAACTTACACCATATACAAAAATTAACTCAAAAAACCAAAGACCTTAATGTAAGACCTGAAACCATAAAACTCTTAGGATAAATCATAAGGGAAAAGCTTCATGACCTTGGATTTGGCAATGATTTCTTGGATCTGATACCAAAAGCACAGGGAACCAAAGAAACAAATAGATTAACTGGACTACATCAAAATTAAAAACTTCCATGCATCAAAGAACACAATCAGAGAGTGAAAAGGTAACCCATGAAATGGAAGACGATATTTGCAAATCATCTGTCTAATAAGGGGTAAATATCCCGGATGTAGAAACAATTCCTACAACTCAACAAAAAAACCCTGAAACAACCTACTTAAAAAAATAGGCAATGGACTTGAATAGACATTTCTCCAAAGATATACAAATGGCCAATAAGCACACAAAAAAGATGCTCAGCATCACTAATTGTTAGGGAAATGCAAATCAAAACTACAAGGAGAAACCACTCCACACTCATTAAAATTATTATAACAAATATCAGAAAATAACAGGTGTTGGCAAGGATGTAGAAAACTGGAACTCTTTTTTTTTTTTTTTTTTGAGACGGAGTCTCGCTCTTTCACCCAGGCTGGAGTGCAGTGGCGCGATCTCGGCTCACTGCAGGCTCCGCCCCCCAGGGTTCACGCCATTCTCTTGCCTCAGCCTCCCGCGTAGCTGGGACTACAGGCGCCCGCCACCTCGCCCGGCTAATTTTTTGTATTTTTAGTAGAGACGGGGTTTCACCGTGTTAGCCAGGATGGTCTCGATCTCCTGACCTCGTGATCCGCCCGCCTCAGCCTCCCAAAGTGCTGGGATTACAGGCGTGAGCCACCGCGCCCGGCCGAAAAACTGGAACTCTTGTGCACTGTTGGTGGGAATGCAAAATGGTACAGCTGCTACGGAAGACAGTATGGTGGTTCCTCAAAAAATGAAAACAAATTACCACAAGACCCAGCAATTCTATATATACCATTTTTGTGTGTATATATATAGATAGATATACACATATATATATATATACATATATATATATATGGAAAGCAGGGTCTTGAGCAGATGCATTTCCAACTTCAAAAAGGAAGGAAATTCTGACGTGTGCTGCAACATGGATGAACCTTGAGGGCATTCTCTTAACTGAAATATGCCAGTCACAAAAGGACAAGTACTGTATGATTCCACTTATATCAAGTATCTAGAGTAGTTAAGTTCACAGAGACAGAATGTAGAATGCTGATTGCCCAGGGTCAGTGGGAGGGTAGAATGGGGAGTGTGTTTAATGGGTACCATTTCAGTTTTGCAAGATGAAGAGTTCTGGAGATGGATGGTGTTGATAGCACAACAATGTAAATGTACTTAATGCCACTAAACTATATTTTTGAAGATGACTTAGATGGTAAATTTGATGTTATATGTATTTTATCACAATTAAAAATAAACTTTAAAAAGTCAGATCTATTTATTGCCTAGAGAGGTAGCCATTAATATATTATCAAATAAAAAAGGCAGGTAATACCTGTAAGTAGTACAGTCTCATTTTTTAAGCCTACACCAAAGAACCCTGTGTGCATGAACTCCTGCAGATGTCTGTTCAGGCACAGTAAAACACAGGACAAAGGACATAACTCAAGTTATTCAGTGCTAGGACTGGAATAAAGGAGGAGAGGCTATTTTCATCATCATCTTCAAATACCTCAGTACTGCTAGAATATGCCAGTGAACTTTTTAATTTTTACAGTTAAAGAAATAGAAAAACAATACATACCCATTCCTGCTGCTATGACTGGCACAGGCAAATCATAGTTGTATAGAAGAAAAGACAACATGAGGAAGTCAATGTAACTTCGATGACTAGGCAGCAGAACAACAGGATGCTCCTGGATGGCTCTTTGTAGCTTGAAAGTAAATGTTACATTTTGAATAATTTCAGTTGTCATGTTATCAAATCACATCTCAAATCAGAAAACAGAAGAATAAGTCTATGTATAGAGGGAATACCCATCCTCTTTTTCTGCCTTCCTACCATACACATAAACGATTTGCTCTGATAAGGTAAAAGTACTGTTTCTAGTTAAACAATTTCACATAATGCAAGAATATTAAAAATGTAAATTTTTATGGATCAGAATAATGATAACAGTGATGATCGCTAACATATATTAGTTGGGCACTATATTAGCCTCATTTTATACACAGTTATCTTACATGCTTTGTTTAATACCACATAATTAACAAGGTCTAAGCCTTAGCTTCCTTGTTCGTAAAATGGTCATGCATCCAATAAATGGTAGAGCTGTGAATGGAACCCAAGTCAGTCTGACTTAAAAAGCCAACTGTTAACCACTGTATTGAATTGGTTGGCTGTAGTAACAGAAAACAAAGCTTCTCTTGGAGAGATTTTAAAAAATCTACAAATTCATAGGACCAGGTGACAAGAATGGTATTTCTCTATGTGCTGGACTCACTGCCAGGGTGAATGGGTGTCATGTGGCTGGGAGGGATCACTTGAGTTTCCAAATATACTCCTCAGGCCATCAATCTCAAGATTCACTGGTATCCATGTGTTATCTGTTTTTTTGAAATCTAAATGTAACAGAGGCCAGGTAATCTGTGATCATCACTTAAGACACGGCTCACCAACACCCTTGGTCCCAAACACTGTTAACATTCTCTGACAGATTCAGGGTATAAGTCAGCAATCTCGAAAACAGTCAGGAGGAAGAAGAAATATTTGACAGGAAAGTAAATGACTGAATTAAAACAAAATATTAAAAAGCATGAGGAGGAACCCAGGTGAAGTTAGGAGCTTTCCTAGAAGGAAAAAAACACAAATAAGTAAAAATAATCTTCATAAGGAAAGCTCTTTATGAAATTAGAAAAGTCATCATTTGGCAATCATTAACATAATAATTAATTCAGGCAAAAATCATCAGTGGATGCAAAAATGAGCGAGGTAAAGTATGATGCAAAACAGGGTATTTAGCCATTTTCAAAGAGTCTTTTCACAAGATATTCATTAATTATAAACGGAAAAAATAATAACTTTATAGCAGAGAAATCTGGCAGTCATAACCATAACCAACTGACGGAAGTGAAACATCTCCAGTAATGAAACCAACAGGCACCATGCACTGCTGACACGATGCACTGAGAAGAATGCATCGCTTCCAGGGTGTTCCTAGCAAACGTACACAACCCAAGCCTAATACTGAGATAACATCACTCAAATTCAAACCATTTCACACTTCAAAATAATTAGCCTGTTCTTTAAAAAAAAAAAATTAGCGTGAAACACAAATACAAATACTAAGGAATTATTTTAGATTAAAAGAGTCTAATATGGAAGTGGATACAGAAGAAAGTTGAACACTTTCTAGGATTTCTAGTGCAACACCTGAGCTAGATTTTGTTTAGCTAGACAGGACATGACTGGGACAACTGGTGAAATGTGAGTCAGGTCTGTGTTACTAGTATTGGATCAATGTTAATTTCCTTATTTTGATACTTGTACCACAAGATAATGCCCTTAATTATAGGAAAAACACAGCAGAGTATTAGGAAAAGGATAAAGGAAATGCTGTAAGGGAATCTAGGTGAAGTATATACAGGAATTCTTTGTATTTCTTTTGTAACGTTACTGAATATCTGACATTAAGTTAGTCTATAAGTCTTACTTAAGTTAGTCTGAAGCCTATAGGTCTGCAGTTAAAAGGAAACAAAAAAACAGAAAACAACCTTCAGAGATGCACATCCTCTTCTGCCTAGACTGGAGGCCTGATGATTAGGCCCTAGGCTTTTGATTGACCAAGTGAGCTGTCCTTGAGTTGATTAAATTGTGAGGGGTTGAAAAAGAGACTGTTTCTTTTTGTTTGTTTGTTTAATTTTAAGATGAGACTTTTTTTTTTTTTTAAAACAATCAATACTCACTTTCTGAATACCTTCTTCATTTACACACACCTTCGAGAAAATTTGTTTAAATACTTTGCTCAGGGTGAAGGCAAAAAACCGAATGGCTCCAAGACGCAGTTTATGACTCATTTCATCTAAAATCTCACTAACTTCCTCTTGGAGGACATCCACAGATTGAAGGGATTCCTTGGAAAGCTAAAAGGAAAAGAAAAGCAGGAATAATTTCTAACAACAACAACAAAAAAGTCAGAAAGCTGGCCGGGCGCGGTGGCTCACGCTTGTAATCCCAGCACTTTGGGAGGCCGAGGCGGGCGGATCACGAGGTCAGGAGATCGAGACCACGGTGAAACCCCGTCTCTACTAAAAATACAAAAAAAAAAAATAGCCGGGCGTGGTGGCGGGCGCCTGTAGTCCCAGCTACTTGGAGGCTGAGGCAGGAGAATGGCGTGAACCCAGGAGGCGGAGCTTGCAGTGAGCTGAGATTGCGCCACTGCACTCCAGCCTGGGCGACAGAGCGAGACTCCATCTCAAAAAAAAAAAAAAAAAAAGTCAGAAAGCTTTACTCAAACCAGTATGACTAGTTCCAAATAGATTAATCTTCTATAACTCAAAGATAGTGTCTTCTTAATTTAAATTGACATAACTTCCCAACACAGTCATAGTAGATAAATGAGCCTATTTAAAGAAGTTTAAAGGCCAGAAATTAAAATAAAAATGGCTTTCTAGGATAGCATTTTAGAGGGAAGAAAACACTTCACCTTTCCATTTGGTTTGTTAGTAAGTTTACATCTAAACTCTCTAAAATAAGTGGCTGCCCATGGTCTAGTGTCCTAGCAAACAGTGGCTTCTTTCAGTGTATTGCTGCAGCGCTCCACCATATGGCTCAATGCTATTACAAGGTAATATACAAGATCACATTGAAATTACTGACTCAGACTACATCAGATCTATCAAGTCACAGGCACACAACGCCCCAAACTATCAAAGGATAATTAGTGAAATAAAGGATCTCACAATGGAACTTATTTTATTCACATGGCCCTCTAGCTCTTTTGTAAAGAAAACAAAATGTTTGCTGTGTGCTAGGACTGGCAAGGGCCTGGAGATGAGCAAGTCGGTTTCTATCCTTGAGGAAGCCCTGATTTGCCCATTTTCATTGTCCCCTAAACAAGCACGTTGAAATGAAGTCTGAAGGATAAGTAATCCTTATGCTTCCCAAAGGAGAGTGCTTTGCCTTAGGATGAGCTCAGAAGCTCAGAGGATGGGTGTTGGCACCCCAATTACATGTAGTGAAGAAGTATCTTATTCTTTTTTTTCATCGAGGTGAAATTCACACACTATAAAATTAATCTTTTTTTTTTTTTTTGAGATGGAGTTTTGCTCTTGCTGCCCAGGCTGGAGTACAATGGTGCGATCTCGGCTCACTGCAACCTCTGCTTCCCAGGTTCAAGCGATTCTCCTGCCTTAGCCTCCAGAGTAGCTGGGATTACAGGCATGTGCCACCATGCCCGGCTAATTTTGTATTTTTAGTAGAGATGGGGTTTCTCCATGTTGGTCAGGCTGGTCTTGAACTCCCGACCTCAGGTGATCCGCCCGCCTCAGCCTCTCTAATTGCTGGGATTACAGGCTGAGCCACCAAGCCTGGCCAAATTAATCATTTTAAAGTGAACAGTTCAGTGGTATTTTGTATGTTCACAAATGTTGTGCAACCACCATCTCTATCTTGCTGCATATCCTATCCTTTGGGGGGCTCAGTTCAACAGGGCTAACAGTGAGGAACTGGGATAACTCTTTCCTCTTACCTGTGTTCCTTTGTTTTACTCAGGTTACCTGAAACAGTGATTGTACCAAAAAAAAAAGTTTATAAATATAGTCAGAAGAGAACTCATACTGAATGGACTGAAGACTAAATGAACTGTTGGGGAACTAAAGGCAGTGGCCACAGAATAATGAGAAAGTTTGAATGAGAAGTAAAGGGAGGACATGAATTAAAGCAAAAAATGCTCTCCCCAGATGCAAAAGTCCTGGATCTGTTTTTTTTGTTTTTATTAATTAGCATTCCACATTCAAAAAATTGTGTTGGCTGGGCGCGGTGGCTCATGCCTGTAATCCCAGCATTTTGGGAGGCCGAGGCAGGTGGATCATGAGGTCAGGAGATCGAGACCATCCTGGCTAACATGGTGAAACCCCATCTCTACTAAAAAATAGAAAAAAAAAATTAGCCGGGTGTGGTGGTGGGCGCCTGTAGTCTCAGCTACTCGGGAGGCTGAGGCAGGAGAATGACGTGAACCTGGGAGGCGGAGCTCGCAGTGAGCCGAGATCGAGCCACTGCCTCCAGCCTGGGCGAGAGAGCGAGACTCTGTCTCAAACAAACAAACAAAAAATTGCATTAAATACATATAACATAAAATATACCATTTTAACCATTTTTAAGTATACAGCTCAGTGGTGTTAAAGCCTCGGACCTGTTTACAGACCAAATAGAAGAAGTCCCCTGGGAGAAAGGCTGAAGATAGAGGGAAGGTAGCAGATGCATGCCAAAGGTCTCAGAAGAGGCTGGACGGGATGGCTTCCAGATCACAGGGGTGTGGCTACCTGTGACCAGGAGAGCAGGCACCTTATCTCTGAGACTGGACTAAAAGGGACAGATGGAAGAAGGGATCCTGAAGCTGCAGAATGTGGATCTGTGTAACTCACCCACTCTCCCAGGAGCAGCCAGACACCTGGTTATAGGAACAGAGAAGGTGAGTTGGCAGATTCCAGGCTGCTTTTTTTCCTGGTCAGTCTGGAAGGAAAGATTGCAAAGGAGAATTAAGGATGTTGGTGAAACAGCTACTCAGATAATCCTAACAACAGCTGGATAGGAAGAAAGGGCAGAGGGCAGAACCAAGGGAAAATGGAGGAATCAAGGGACTGGTAAGAGGGATGAATTTCAGGAAACACAGCCATGAAAGGAAGTATAACTGTAAACCTATGGAAATAGTTCAAGCCAGAGATGGTACAGAGCCAAACAAGGGTAACGACAGGTGCCAAAGAGAAGGGCAGGGCAGGGTGATGTTCAGTTTTGTTTTGGGCAACAGAATGGGTGGTGGGGCCATACCTGAAATAGACACCACAGCTTAGGGATGGAAGGCAGTAGAGTACAGGGGCTAAGAATTAGTTAGCTATACAGATTCTGAGGTGTATGTGGGACATACAGATTAGATGTCCAGCAGAGAACTGGACAGTTGGAGATAAAAAGTCTGAACTCCAATAATCTAGGAACAGCTAGAGCTATTGACTGGATACCACCAAGCTATAGATGGAAAGTGAAATGATGAGAATGATGGATAAAATGGACCAGGGAGACAGCAGCAGGGAGGTAAGAAGTGTGAAGGTTCAACTCTGAGAAACACCTATGGGGCAGACAGAAGAACTTATGAAAGAGATCAATGAGGAACATCTAACAAGAGATGTCACAGAATAAAACCAGATGTCACAGAAGTCAAGGTAAGATGATCCTGAAGAAGAAAGTGTCTAACAATAAAAGACACAGCAAAAGACAACGTGGAGATGAAGGGGCCCCTTGGAGATCCATGGTAACCTTTACTAGATAAGCTTCAGCCATCTGGTAAAATTGGGACCTGAATGGAAAAGGAAGACACCACATGTAGCCCACTCTTCTGAGAAGCAGGAAAAGTAGGGAAAGAGGGAAACAAGGCAGAATACATGGCCAAGGGAGGACTTTTCCATAGGTGGAAAATCCTCGTGCCACCTTGAGCCAGTGGAAAGGGCTGACGGGTAGGAAAGACAAGACCCTTGGGAATTAGAACAAAACGAATAGATCAGGCTGGCTTGCTTAAAGGAAATGCTTTCTCCGTCACTGCAGCAGAGCAGAGGACAACCTGACTTCTTATTCTGTGCAATTAGGCTTTTCATTTGCCCAGCAGATACACCTTCACAGAAACTTAATGTAAGACTTAACAGATGAGCAATAGTCTTATAACTAACTCCTTGCTTCATTTTTCTGACTCTTCAGTCTCTTCTCCACATTATAAACTTGAGACATCTCTTAAATGCAAAAGTAATCACATCTTTCCTTGGCTAAGACCCCTTCAATGGCTACTATTGTATTCTGTGAGATAAAGGCAGACTGAGTTAGAAACGTGGCAGCAGAGGTGGAAATACATAGACAGGAAGAGACATTTAAGAGAGAAAATTGGCTGGGTGCAGTGGCTCATGCCTGTGATCCCAGCACTTTGGGAGGCTGAGGCGGGCGGATCACGAGGACAGGAGATCGAGCCCATCCTGGCTAACAAGGTGAAACCCCGTCTCTACTAAAAATACAAAAAAATTAGCCGGGCGTGGTGGCGGTTGCCTGTAGTCCCAGCTACTCGGGAGGCCGAGGCAGGAGAATGGTGTGAACCCGGGAGGCGGAACTTGCAGTGAGCCGAGATTGCGCCACTGCACTCCAGCCTGGGCAACAGAGCGAGACTCCCTCTCAAAAAAAAAAAAAAAGAGAGAAAATTAGCAGTCTTAGTGACTGACAGCGTATGAAAGAAAAGCAAGAAGTTGAAGATGGCATCCAGATTTGTGGTGGTTTGGTCAACCAGTGCATGGAGGGTCCATTCCTGGAGACAGAGAAAACTGGGTGGGGGTAGGAGGTAATATATCTTAGACACCTGGCTAAGGGGTAGGGGTGGGAGGGGTAAAGAGTTTGACTTACACATCTTGAATTCGAGGTGCTTTGGAATTTCCAAGTGGATATTCTAGTAGACATATAAAAACAGATACATGAAACTCAAAAGAGATCTGGGGCTGAAGGAATAGATATTATTTATCTATGTTCTTATTATGTTCGTATTTATAATAGGGAGATGTCAGCATAAGGAAGGTACTTAAAATTCTGGCAATTAATAAAACTGCCCAGTGACTGGGTAGAATAAAACCAGAGGCTGGAATAAAATCCTGATGAATTCCATCATTTAAAGAGACAGGCAAAGGAAAAGCCCATAAAAGCAAGTGAGGAATGATTAAAAAGATATGGGGCTTAGGGTGATGGTATGGTGTCATGGGAAGAAAGGAGAAAGAGCAAGAGCCAACGACTATTACAGCTTTGAAACAGGTAGAATTTACCCATAAGGAGGTCATTTACAACCTCAGAAGGTGCCATGATAGTGGATGAGAAACTGGATTCCAGCAAGGTGAGTACTAAATGAAGGGTGAGGAGGTGTGATGGTAAGCATGGACAACATGGCCAATTCTGAGCCAGGTACAGTGTCTCACACCTGTAATCCCAGCACTTTAGGAGGCCAAGGCAGGAGGATCGCTTGAGGCCAGCAGTTCAAGCTCAGCCTGGGCAACATAGCGAGATCCTGTTCCCTACAAAATAATTTAAAAAAACAAAACAAAAAAAGCTGGGCATGGTGGCACATGTCTGTGGTCCAAGCTACTTAGGAGGCTGGGGCAGGAAGATTGCTTGAGCCCAGGAGTTCAAGGTTACAGTACACCACTGTACTCCAGCCTGGGTGACAGAGAGATCCTCTCTCTAAAGAATAAAACAAAACAAAAAACCCCCCATCAGTTTCTTAAAAGAGGAGGAGAGAGGTAGAGGTGCAGGAAGAAAGAGATAGGCAGTAACTAGAGAAGGCATGGGGTTAAAGGATGTAGGTCTATTTAAGCTGGGAGAGAAGTAAATATGCTAAATGCTGATGGGAAAAGAGCTAATAAAGAAGTAGTTGAAGAAATACGAAGGGATAGTCAGGAGAGCAAAGTTCCTGAGGATGAGGGAGAGGGTAGAATTTAGAACAAAGGAATAGGGTAGGTATTAAACTCAAACAGGAGAAGGGGTTCCTTCTATTTTAACAGGAGAAAATAATGAGTATTGGATGCAGGTAAATTGGTAGATCTGATCACAGGAAACTGAGAGAGCACTAATAATAGTTTAAATTTTCTTTGTGGTCGGGGGCAGTGGCTCGCACCTGTAATCCCAGTGCTTTGGGAGGCCAAGGTGGGCGGATTACCTGAGGTCAGGAGTTCAAGACCAGCCTGGCCAACATGGTGAGACCCCATCTCTACTGAAAATACAAAAAAATTAACCAGGCGCAGTGGTGGATGCCTGTAATCCCAGCTACTTGGGAGGCTGAGGCAGAAGAATTGTTTGAACCTGGGAGGTGGAGATTGCAGTGAACCGAGATTGTGCACTGCACTCCAATCTGGGAGACAGAGGGAGACTCTGTCTCAAAAAAAAAAAAAAATTTTTTTTTTGGCCAGACGCAGTGGCTCACACCTGTAATCCCAGCACTTTGGGAGGCCAAGGCGGGTGGATCACGAGGTCAGGAGATCAAGACCATCCTGAGTAACACGGTGAAACCCCGTCTCTACTAAAAATACAAAAAAAAAATTGGCTGGGCATGGTGGCGGATGCCTATAGTCCCAGCTACTAGGGAGGCTGAGGCAGGAGGATGGTGTGAACCCAGGAGGTGGAGCTTGCAGTGAGCCGAGATCGCGCCACTGCCTTCCAGCCTGGGTGACAGAGCGAGACTCCGTCTCAAAAAAAAAAAAATTTTTTTTTTCTTTGTGACACAGGAAGAAAAACCATCTGCTGAGAGTAAGAGGAGGAGGCAGGGTTGGAAGTTCAAGGAGAGTGGGGCTGCTAAAACTGTCATTTTGGAGAATGAAAAACAGTTCACTAGGGAAACAGAATTACTGGGGAATATGGAAGGCCCAGTTGTGCTGCCTAATTATGAATTTGTACGATTCCAATCTATCTTAGTTTATGTGATTTTTCTCAGCAGCACAGCCAAGTCAGAGAAACACTGGCCTGAATAAGATCTTTTAAACTGGTAACACTTAACCTGAGTGTGCATTAGAATTATTTGAGGAGCTTTAAAAAAAAAGCAGAAGAAAGGCTGGGCGTGGTGGCTCATGCCTGTAATCCAGCACTTTGGGAGGCCGAGGTGGGCAGATCACCTGAGGTCAGGAGTTCAAGACCAGCCTGGCCAACATGGTGAAACCCTGTCTCTACTAAAAATACAAAAATTAGCCGGGTGTGGTGGCAGGCGCCTGTAATCTCAGCTACTCAGGAGAGAGAGAGATGCCTGGGTCCTATCCCAGACCAGTTAAATCAGAATCTCTGTAGATGGGACCATGGCCTCATTTTTAAAAACTTGCAACAAATCTTGATTGAATGTCTACTATGTGTTAGGCACTGGGAATATGGCAGTGAAAAAAGAGACAGGAATTCTTGCCTTCATGGAGTTTGGCTCCTAGCAGATAATAATAGTAACTTTTGCAAAAGTTCTCCAAGTGCTTCTATAAGGAAGAACTGCTGTTGTTAGCATCTAATTAATGAGGAAACTTGACTTCATTTATGAAATAGGCCCAACCTGATAAAACTGATAGCTTCTCCAGGATATGAAAGGCCAATAAAAACAAAGGATTAGGAGCACAGCTCATATGTCCAAATCAAGAAAACGGAGAGCAGAGATAAAAATGTTCCCAAGGCCACAAACCTGAACAAACTCCAGTTAAAAGTTAAAAAAGCAAGATCTCTACAGGTCAGCCTTAGAGCATGAGAGGCAAATTTAAAGCTTGACAACTGTCTTTCTTCTTCACTAATTAGAAACCAGAGCAGATTCCAAGAGGTCAGAGAGGAAGTTGCAGAACAAATATGGTATAACTCGAAGTCTGGAGCAATACTCCTAAAGACAAGACTGAAGACATCTCTAGTAAAAACTGGAGGTAGGCTGGGTGTGGTGGCTCACACCTGTAATCCCAGCACTTTGGGAGGCCGAGGCAAGCAGATCACAAGATCAGGAGATCAAGACCATCCTGGCTAACATGGTGAAACCCGTCTCTACTAAAAAATACAAAAAATTAGCTGGGCGTGGTGGCTGGCACCTGTAGTCCCAGCTACTTGGGAGGCTGAGGCAGGAGAATGGTGTGAACCCAGGAGGCGGAGCTTGCAGTGAGCCGAGATCGCGCCACTGCATTCCAGCTCGGGCAACAGAGTAAGACTCCGTCTCAAAAAAAACAAAACAAAATAAAAAAAAAAACTGGAGGTAACAGGCAAAGTCAGGGAGAGGCCTTAAACATGAACGGAGTCAGTTCTGTCTACGGGGAAGATGAGAGTGAGCCACAATCTACATGAATAAAGAGGCAGCGCCAAATGTTAACATTTGGTAACCAACATCAAGCAAGAATACTGCAATTCTGAATGAGTTCACCCTCCTTACAAAAACACACTAGTTGCATGCATGCTTGTTTTCCTTTAAGACATTTACAGAGGACCAAAAGAAAAAAAAAAGGAGACCGCACAGTCCTTAGAGGAATTTCTTAGGAACATTTTCTCTTCTGACCAGGAAAAAAATGAGGGCATGGAGCAATAGGAGACTGCTGCTAGCAAAAATGAGGCCAGTCATTCCATGCCACACTCCCAAAGCTATGAAGAGGATCTGGGTGGGACCAAGCCCCAGGCCAGCAATGGCTGCAATGCATCCATTTATCCACCTGTGGGCCTATGACCATACAAGCACCTAGGTGATATGACGTGGAGGGCTAGCGATCAGGAAGCTCCTGCCCACCAAATACCTTCCTTTTGATGTCTTCAAATCACACAGCTATAACAGAACTTAAGCTTCCCTCCCAAACTGGTTCCCTCTTAAGTTCCCTATTTCAGTGAATGGCTTTATCATCCTTGATTCTTTCTTTTCCTTCCATTCCTACACCCAACTGGTCATAAATGAAGTAGACCCCACCTCTCAAATCCCTTAAATCTGTCCATTTCTCTGTTTCTACAACCACTCCCTAGTCTAGGCAACTATGACTGCACAAAGGGATTATTCCAAGAGCATTACAAGCAGACTTCCTGTCTAGTTTTAGCAGAATGGTTTTTCTAAAATATTAGCTGATTGTGTCACACTGTATCTTGAAACCTTTCAACATCTTTGCACTGTACTAGGATAAAATACAATCGAACGTGGTTTACAAAGTCCTTCACAACATGACCCTCTTACCTCTCTAGGCTTATTTCTTATTATCATCCCTTCTTTGCCCTTTGGTCTAGTCATACTGAACTAGTTTCAGTACAGTGAAAGTAAACTTTTTGCAAAAGTTCTACAGGTGATTCTAAGGGGAAGCCAGTGTTGAGAACCACTGTTGTTAGCATCTAATTGATGAGGAAACTTGAATGCACTTAATGGAATAGGCTCAACCTATCTCCTACCAGAGAAAACTGATAGCTTCTCCAAGAGAAAAGTACAAGTCTTTTCATGGCTTCGGTCCTTAAAATAAGCCAGTGGCTCCCAAACTTTGCTATACTTTGGAATCACCTGGGCTTCTATAAAAACTACTGATATTCCCTTCCCTGACATGTTTATTTAATTGGCATGGGGATGATATGGGGATTTTGAAAAGCTCCCTGGGTAATGCTAATGTGGAGGTTTGAAAACCACGGGAATAAGTTATTTGTTTGGCTTGAATACTCTTTCCCCACTTCACCTGCAAAATCTCTAATTACCTTTTAGGCCTCATTAAAAAAGTCACTTCCTTGACTGCCTACACCAAATGAGTTGCCCCTATAATTAATTAGCATCCCTGCACACTGGGCTCCCACTAGCATGTCTCGCATCGTATTTCATTTATGCCCAGACGACATATTTCACTTATGCTCAACTCGCTCACTGTCAGACCTCTAGTCTAGTGTCTAGCAAAAGGCTAACACACACGGATACAGTAAGTATTTGATAAATGTGATGAATACAGCTCAGCCTAAAAGGATATATTAAAGATAGCAAAATAAGTTATAGAATCAAGAACTTGTTGACAATGAACAAATCTGGCCATGGTTGAGGAGGGAATCACTTACCTGTTTAATGACATAATGAATCTCCTCAGAATTGAGAACACTACATTTAATATCAATTGGTTTACACGGAGTAATTCCCTTATAGACAAGAGGTGTGTAGCATTTCATTGCAAATTTCAAGTCACTGACATGCCTCCTCTCTTCTAAAATATCTTCAAACTCATCCCACTTTTTTAGCTCCTTCTGTGGATAAGGAAAGAAAGTAATGAGCACATACTGTAAAATAAATCAGGACAGATTAAAGACTACATTGGTAAGGTTTCATCTTTGACAAAATTTTACTCTATGACATATGAACAGGAGCAGAGTGTTCTGATGTTAGATTTTCATATAGTAAGAAAAAGAGATGTAAAGAAAATTAGGATCAATAAATTGATACTGAGTTATCATAATATTTTATTATATTTCTGATTGCTATCATTGCCAGTATCTCTTTGGGAAATTTAATGAAGACAGCAAAGATGAGACATTAAGCCCTAGAGTAATCTGATCAACTTTACATGGTTTCATCTGCCACACTGACAAACTTGTTTCGTTTGCCTCTACTTAGCTTTAAAAATTACATTAAAACATACATTTGAAACCCAAATTATATAAAATAAAACAAAACCATATGGGTGCAAACAAAAGGAAAAATCATTCAAGAAACAAGCGCTCCAATAAAAGGTACTATTGAGCAGTATACTGCTGTGATAACTTTCTTTTCTTTAAGACAAGAGCTCATTCTCTTGCTCAGGATGGAGTACAGTGACACTTTTATATAGCTCACTACAGCCTTGAACTCCTAAAGCAATCCTCCCTCTTGCCTCAGCCTCTCGAGTAGCTAGGATTACAAATGCATACCACCAAGCCCAGCTAATTCTTAATTTTTTTTGTAGAGACAGAGAGTCTTGGCTGGGTGTGGTGGCTCATGCCTGTAATTCCAGCACTTTGGGAGGCTAATCTCAATCCTCTGCACTTCAAACAGGATTGCTTGAAGCTAGGCATTCAAGGCCAGCCTGGGCAACATAGCAAGACCCCATCTCTATAAAATAAAATATAATAATAATAATAATAATAATAATAATAAAGAGGTACAGTCTTGCTCTGTTGCCCAGGCTGGTCTCAAACTCCTGGCTCAAGCAATCCTCCCGCCTCCGCCTCCCAAAGTGCTGGGATTACAGGTGTGAGCTATTGTGCCTGGCCTGTGACAAATTTTTTATTTCTTATTCGGCCCCTGCCATTCAGCTTCTATCCAACCAGCCCCTGAAACTGTCTTTACAAGTCTACCAATGACTTCTGAATTGTTAATTTTTTAAAAAGTACTTTTCTGATTACAAAAGCGGTAGTAATGATAATAATTATAGCTAACCATGTATAATTGCTTACAAAGAGTCAGGACACTTGTCATATGTGCTGACACTAAAGTGTTAGGTGCATTCTAAATGCTTTAGAGGCTTAGGCACCACTCTTCTATGAAAGCTCTCCCAGAGTCCCGGATGGAATCATTCATATTTTCCCTGTCACTTCTTTTCCTACTATCTGCATCTATTATGGTATGTATCCCACAACACTGTAATTGTTTGCATGTCTGTCTCCCTGCTAAAATGAAATCATCTCGAATATAGGAAAGTTCATTTCCTCTTTGTATTTCCAACATCTGGTTGTATGTGGAATATAGCAAAATTGGTCAATAACTGAACTCAATAACTGAAAGACGAAATGTTGAGGTAATAGAAGAAAATACAGAATGTTAACTGAGACCACAATTTGGCATAAGAATATAAGTGGAAGCAAATAGCATTTATGAGGAGTTTATAAAAGGGTGGCAGGTGAAACATGCAAACATGAACATTTTTATGTCCATATATAGAGAGACTATATGAAGGAAAGGTCTTTTCACTGTTGGAGTTCTCATGTAAAGTTGCAATCCTTGTAATAAATACTCTTGCTTATAAGGCTGGAAAACCTTCTCAAATCCCACATTTCTCATTAATAAATATATAGTTGTATCAGTTTGAGCTCTATAGACTGCAGCCAACTACCATTATATAATTTTAGGGCTTAAAAACAAGAACTTCCCATTTAGTGGTCCTGGGAGTCGAAGGAGAAAAGGATCAGAATCAGCTGGGGATATATGTATACACATATACAGTCATGCACTGCTTAACAACAGAGACATTCTCTGAGAAATGCATTGGTAGCCAATTTCATCACTGTGCAAACATCACAGTGTGTTTACACAAACTCAGATGGTAGGGCCTACTACATACCTAGGCTATATATATTATAGTGGTTAGCCTATTGCTCCTAGGCTACAAACCTGTACAGCATATTACTGTACTGAATGCTATAAGCGATTGTAACACAATGGTACGTATTTACACATATAAACACAAAAAGGATGCAGCAAAAATACAATATTATAATCTTATGGGACCACCATCATATATTGACTAAAACATTGTTATGCATCATATGACTCTGTGTGTGTTTGTGTGTGTGTGTTTATATGTATACGTAGTTGACCCTTAAACAACACACATTTGAACTGCACAGGTCTACTTACACGAGGATTTTTAAATTTAAGGTTTTTTTTCTTTCAATAGAGACGGGGGTCTCGCTATGTTGCCCAAGCTGGTCTCAAACTCCTGAGCTCAAATTATCTTCCCACCTCGGCCTCCCAGAGCGCTGGATTACAGGTGTGAACCACCACGCCTGGCCTATATGAGGATTTTCTGCTTCTGCCACTCCTGAGAGGGCAAATCCAACCTCTCCTCTTCCTCCTCCTCCTCAGCCTACTCAATGTGAAGTGACGAGGATGAAGTGGATTAATGACAATCCACTGCCACTTGATGAATAGTAAATATATTTTCTCTTTCTTATGATTTTCTTAGTAACATTTTCTTTTCTCTAGCATACTTTATTAAGAATACAGTACATAATACACATAACATATAAAATAAGCCTTAATGAATTGCTTATGTTATCAGCTAGGTCAACAGTAGGTTACTACTAATGAAATTTTTGGAGAGTCAAAAGTTATTTGTGGGCCGGGCGCGGTGGCTCACGCTTGTAATCCCAGCACTTTGGGAGGCCGAGGCGGGCGGATCATGAGGTCAGGAGATCGAGACCACGGTGAAACCCCGTCTCTACTAAAAATACAAAAAAATTAGCCAGGCGTAGTGGCGGGCGCCTGTAGTCCCAGCTACTCGGAGAGGCTGAGGCAGGAGAATGGCGTGAACCCGGGAGGCGGAGCTTGCAGTGAGCCGAGACTGCGCCACTGCACTCCAGCCTGGGCGACAGAGCAAGACTCCGTCTCAAAAAAAAAAAAAAAAAAAAAAAAAAAAAGTTATTTGTGAATTTTCGACTGTGCAGAGGGTTGGTGCCCCTAACTCCCATGTTGTTCAAAGGTCAACTGTACATATATAAACATAGACATGTATGGGAGCGAGGGAGTCTTCAGGATAAGAACCCCTAAGGGAAACTAGCAGGCATGTATACTTTGAAAAAGCTTGCCAAATATGATCATCTACAATCCTTCTGTGTTTCTGTTACTTGCAAGGTGGACTTACATCAAGTCCACCTGTCTTAGCATATGACCCCAGGCTCTTCATGACCCCCACCTCCTGCCTCATGACCATTCCTCTTAATCCAATAGTCCAGCTATGCCAAGACCTGCAGTTCCCTAAACAAACTATGTGTTCCCAGATCTCTGTTCAAGTTGCACCCTCTACAGAATAGCATTCATTCTCAAATATTTGAATGCCTATGTGCTTGACACTGTGGTATGTGCTGAGGATACAGTGGTGATCAAGAGAGAGACAGTCTCTTTTATGAAGAACAAGGTGGATGGTGGTACTAGTTATTGAGAGGGGCATTTACAAATGCTCCTTCCGCACTGTTCACCTGGGAAATACTTAGCCATGAACCAGAGCTTGTGTTTACCTCTTCTGTGTCCCATATTCTGGTTCTCCCCTTTACCTAGATTGGATAGGTCATCCTTTCCTTTCAGTCTTTACTGAACCCTCAATAATTGGATTTTCAAGATGGTCTCTAAAACACTTCATTAAACTTGTATTTAGTGTCTCCCTTACAAGACTGTGAACTTTTTTTTTTTTTTTTTGAGACGGAGTCTCGCTCTCTTGCCCAGGCTGGAGTGCAGTGGTGCAATCTCGGCTCACTGCAAGCTCCGCCTCCCGGGTTCACGCCATTCTCCTGCCTCAGCCTCTCCGAGTAGCTGGGACTACAGGTACCCGCCACCACACCCGGCTAATTTTTTGTATTTTTAGTAGAGACGGGGTTTCACCGTGGTCTCAATCTCCTGACCTCGCAATCCGCCCGCCTCGGCCTCCCAAAGTGCTGGGATTACAAGCCTGAGCCACCACGCCCAGCCGACTGTGAACTTCTTATCTGGTAGATAAGGTGTCCTATATATTTCTGTACTCCCAGTTTCTAGTAGGAACTCAAGCCACTGTAGAATGAAAAAATAAATTACAGAATGAAGTCACTTTTTGAACGCTGTCGATGATGGCTCTTCAGTATTCATAGTATAAGGCTCAAATCTCCCCATTCTGGCCCTTACCCAATGTCGACTCAAGCGGGGTTTTTTTTTTTTTTTTTTTTGAGATGGAGTCTCTCTCTGTCACCCAGGCTGGAGTGCAGTGGCACAGTCTCGGCTCACTGCAAGCTCCACCTCCCGGGTTCATGCCATTCTCCTGCCTCAGCCTCCCGAGCAGCTGGAACTAGAGGTGCCCGCCACCATGCCCGGCTAATTTTTTGTATTTTTAGTAGAGACGAGGTTTCACCATGTTAGCCAGGATGGTCTCGATCTCCTGACCTCGTGATCCACCTGCCTAGGCCTCCCAAAGTGTGGGGATTACAGGAGTGAGCCATCGCGCCCAGCCGAATCCAGTAGTTTTTAACTCAGGCTGCACATTAAAATAACCTGGGGGCACTTCAAAATAAATACTGATATTCAGGTTCCACCTCTAGAGATTTCTGATTAATTTGGTCTGTGAGTGTTGCTTAGCTGTCAGAATTCTTTTTAAAAATACTCCAAGTGATTCCTATGTGCAGCTAGGGTTGAGTGTTCCTGCTCATTATTGGCCTTCCCTATACCATGCTTGAGAAGTTTTTACTATCATTAAGTAAGCAAATTTACATGGCTACTCACTCAGGAACATAACACAAAGAAGAACCTAAGTAAGCCTTAGGGGAACTCTCTCTCCCCCATCTTACTTAGTAGAGCAGGCCTCTCCCTATTGCTAGTGAAATAGGCCTTTCTTATACCTCTCTTTTAACCGCTTTGGAGTATCCATTCATTCAACAGATAGTGACTGAGAGCTCACAGTGTACCAGGCACTGTTTTATAGGCTGTGAATACAGCATGAACAAGGCAGGCAGGGACTGCACTGAGAGCCTACATGTCCTTATGGAAAGACAGACAACAAATAAACAAGGTAAATTCATTTAGTGATACCACCAGTAGTATGTTGGTCAATGTTTAACCATTTAACGCTTGATATGGGAGAGCTCTGAGTTATAGCATTTGTCAGTTTTTGTGGGATATACGCTCCCACCAGGGCAGATTTAAAGCTACCAATCTGACCCCAGCAAACGCAAAGCTGGGGAGAAATGAGCAGTAGCACACAGTTATACAGGATCTCCACCTTCCAGCACGATAGACAAATAATCTCAAGAGCACAGGTAATAGTATAATAATGAGAAAATGCTAAGTTTTCAGTATTATTACCTTTTTTAAAAACAGGATTTAATCATAAATTTATATAATTTAATATTTAATTTTTTTTTTTGAGACAGAGTTTCACTCTTGTTGCCCAGGCTGGAGTGCAATGGCACAATCTCAGCTCACTGCAACCTCCGCCTCCCAGGTTCAAGCGATTCTCCTGCCTCAGCCTCCCGAGTAGCTGGGATTACAGGCATGCGCCACCATGCCCAGCTAATTTTGTGTCTTTAGTAGAGACGGGGTTTCTCCATGTTGGTCAGGCTGGTCGCGAACTCCCGACCTCAGGTGATCTGCCCGCTTCAGCCTCCCAAAGTGCTGGGATTACAGGCATGAGCCACAGTGCCTGGCTATTTAATTTTTAATAATGGCTGTGTTTTAAGAATGGGCTCACAAACTTCATGAAAATTTAACAATCAGCTCTTGCAAGCCAATAGAAGACTGCTGTAGCACACCACTGGAAAGAGAATATAAGGAAAATAAAGCTGGGGTCAGGGGATGGTGGCTCACCCTATAATCCCAGTGATTCGGGAGGCCAAGGCAAGAGGGTCAATCGCTTGAGACCAGAAGTTTGAGACCAGGTTGGCAACATAGTGAGGCCCTGTCTCTATACAAAATAAAAAAAAATCAGTCAGGCGTGGTGGTATGCGCCTACAGTCCTAGCTACTAGGAGGTTAAGGAGGGAGGATCACTTGAGCTTAAGAGTTGGAGGTCACAGTGAGCTATGATTGTGCCACTGCACTCCACCCTAGGTGACAGAGCGAGATCCTGGCTCTAAAAATAATTAACTAGAAAGCCAAAAATTAAAAAAAAAAAAAAGAAAAAGAAAATTAGGCAACTAATGAGGAAAATGAGGAATAGTGATTGGAGAGCTGTTTTAGATCCAATGGTTGTGGAAGGCCTCTCTGAGGAAGTGATATTTGAGTTGGGACCTCAATAATACAGAGCCAGCAATAAAACTTCAGAGAAGACATAGCATGCCACATAGAAGGGACTATGAGCATTCAAGGGAAGAGCATGTTTACTGTCTGAGAAACAGAAGGCCAGGGTGGCTAAAGCCCAGTGAACAAGAAGATTAGCAAAGTCAGAGCAATAGCAGTTAAGAGATCATGTACAGTCTTGTGGGACACTGTAAGGCATCTGGATCTTTCACTTGGATTTTAACAGGAAGTCATCATCTGGATTATGGCACACCAGTGGTTACCCATCCTGTCTTCTTTTCATTCTAGGGTCTCACTGAATGATTTCAGGTTCACTGATGGCTACAGATACAACCTACTTGCTGAAAAATCTATACATTTAGGCCAGATTCCCTCTCTTGCTCTGGCATCATATTTCTAACTCTACTTGGATCTCTTCCAAACACCATGGAATGTATCTGGCCCATAACATGATAATCCACAAGTTAAAAATCATTATATTTCTCTCTTACATCACAAACTGAACATACCCCAAACTGAATTCTATTACCCTGACCAAACCTGCTCCTCTCCCCATATTTCTTATCAATGAAAGGCATCATCATCTGCCCAGTTGCCAAATCATAGAAACCCAACGGTGAACTTCAGATTATGCTATTTTCCTTAGCCACCACATTCAAATGGTTCCAAAGGCTGATAATTTACTGTCCTAAATATCACACAAATTCATCAATTTCCCTTCTTCCCGGGCTCACTGTTACTGCTTCATTACTTCTCTGGATTACTGCAATAGCATTCTAACTGATCTCCACTTTTATGCATCAGATTCCCTCCCCAGCCTGATTCTCTTCCTACAGTCTCTACTTAGGCAAAACAGGTTACCTATACAGATAATCACACCAGAAACCTATAGTCTTCTCAGACTTTCAAAAATATAAATGTACTTTCAAAGGCCAAGGCAGGTGGATCACTTGAGACCAGGAGTTTGACACCAGCCTGGCCAACATGGTGAAACTCCGACTCTACTAAAAATACAAAAATTAGCTGGGTGTGGTGGCAGGCAACTGTAAGCCCAGCTACTTGGGATGCTGAGACAGGAGAATCCCTTGAACCCTGGAGATGGATGGAGGTTGCAGTGAGCCAAGATCGTGCCATTACACTCCAGCCTGGGTGAGAGTGAGACACCATGTCAAAAAAAAAAAAATACATATACACATATATATTTTTATATATACATATATGTGTATACACACACACATATATGTAACATTAAGATCTCCCATAAAGTTAAGATTTTATCCCTAAGGATATGTAAACACGACACATATAATTTCTTTAGGAAATATCTGCCTACTTCCTTACTTTGTTTCTCATGTCTCCTTTCTTTCACACAAATCTAACTAACTAATTCTAACCCCAAATATGCAAGGGAGTAGTTTTTTTACATCAATGTCTAGGACAGTTTTCCTCTCCCTCATCTGCCATTCACAGCTCAAAAACTCAGCTCAGGCCATGGGCAGTGGCACACGCCTGTAATTCCAGCACTTTGGGAGGTGAGTAGATCACCTGAGGTCAGGAGTTCAAGACCAGCCTGACCAACACGGTGAGACCTTGTCTTTACTAAAAATACAAACATTAGCAGGGTGTGGTGGCGTGTGCCTAAAATCCCAGCTACTCGGGAGGCTGAGGCAGGAGAATTGCTTGAGCCCCGGAGATGGAGGTTGCAGTGAACCAAGATCGAGCCACTGTTCTCCAGCCTGGCAACACAGCAAGGCTGTCTCCAAAACAAAACAAAACAAAAAAAAAAAAAAAAAGAAAAAAGGAAGATCAGCTCAGATATCACCTTTTCTTAGAAACCTTCTCCAAGTTCCCAAACTGGTCCGGTGCCCCTTCTTGTCTCTCCCACAACACGCTGTGCGTGCTTCAATCATTGCCCTTATCATACTTAACTGTAATTATTTTATTTTTATGACTTTTTGTGCCCTTAAAGGCAGAGCCTGGATCTGTAACTTCTATATCTTAGAAACTGAGAATAATGAGTAGGATACTGTATACATTCCTAATGTTTGCTGCAATCAGCAGTATCTTCTATGCTTCTAAAGTGCTACTTTTAGATCAGAGTATTACACAATAACAGTGTAGCTAGGGAAATAAAAACAGCCTGAAGTACTAAGAAAAAGTAAGGTTACCATGGAAGTAAAGGTTATCCAGTCACAAAACAGTAGTGAGAACTACCAGTAAAGAGAGGGTTGCTGTCCAGCATCAGAACTACAGAATGCTCAGATACGACTGCCATAGTTTTTCACATGAAAAAGTGGACTCAAGTCTCATTAAAGAATCGTTGGTAAAGGGGAAGTAAAAAACAAAAAAAAAACAAAAAAAACCAAAAAAAACCCAAAACCAACTCCTTCCTTTAATGTACAAAGGGAAAATTCCAGCCAATTCACAAACCAGTTGGGAGCTTAAAAAGCTACATGTTAAAAGCTGGATCTGCACAGCAACCCTCTTCCCTTCGTGCCTGCTCTGGAGTAGCAGAGTCAGAAAACAAAGTTGGTATCCACCACAGAACTGTGGGGATGATAAGATCAATGAAGAGATAGATTTAAATAATAAGCCTTATAGGCAGTTAGCAATCAGAAACCGAAAGGTCTTGATAGAGAGGGAACAGAAGTTTCTCCATGTTCCAAAGAATATTGGTGTCTCAATTTGAAGGAACCCATATTCTCTTTCGAAACTGGGGTGATTATCTTGCTCTGTTGTGTTATCCCTGTTTAGACCTTTCTGCACAAATGAACACTACATTTAAGCCAAAATTGGACACTAATCACCAGGATATGCTAATATGCTTTTAAAATGAATTCTTTCATTTCCTCCTAAAGTAGCTAAAAACTCATTTAGTGGTTAAAAACAACAAGAAACAAACAAAAACCAAACCAGCCGCCCCAGGACTGTGCAATCCTGAAGGCTATAAAGCTCCCATCTCATAATTTCTTCATGAAAATCGTGGGTGACCAACATCTGCCAGCAAAAAAGACCCGTTAAAACCAAAAGAGGAAGAGGGGGTTGGAGGAAAAAAAAGCAAGCGGGAGAGAAGCTGGGCGGCGCTGGCTGTCCTCCAAAATGATTTGTGGAAAAGGTACAATAATGACTGGAAGACAAGAACAGGCAATAAAAATGTCTAGAAGTTCTAAATTTTCCTAAAGTGTTTAAAACTCTATTCCCACATACAAGCCAAGTGCTTTATTCCCAGGACTATAACAGCAGCACAGGGCGGGGTGCGGAGCCACAGGCTATCTTAGGGCGGGCCAGACCCGCAGGTTTCTCAGGTTTGCCCAAAAGGTAGCTCGACACGCCCTCGCTAGAGATGGGGAGACTCCAATTTCTCATCCCTCATTCTCGTGTCCAGTAGCTTTCTGAAGGCCCAGGGCCTGATAGAGAGAAAGAGAAGGAACAAGTGGAAAGGAACCAAAGGAACCATAATCCGTAGAAACTTCCAAAAGCATACACACACAGACACAGAGCGATACACTGTTGTCCTGGAAACCAATCCAACCAACTACCCCCTCCTTGGGAGCCTAGGGGCCAGCTCTTCTGGGCAAGGGTCGTGGGCCGGAGGAATAAGGACTGGGAGAAAGGAGTACTATCTTGCGCGGCTCCGCTCTAGGCCTTTTTTCCCTGGGCGCCTACCGAGTAGAGGAGCACGACAGCGCTGGGACTGGTTGGGCCAACGGAGAAATAAGAGTTAGATGAACTAGAAGACTCCATGGTGCGGCTGCCTTCCCGGGCGGGGTCTGGGATTCTTTGCTAAGCAGTGGTGGTGCTGCTGCTGGGGGCGGTTCTTTCGCTCAGCACGGCCCTACTTCGCCTAGGGCGGCGGCACCCTCTGCAGCCGCTACACTGGATCCCGGGCGCCGCCATCTTAGCCAGGACGGAAGCCGCGCAGGGCTCTGTGGCGCATGCGCGAAGTCGCGGAACCCGGAAGCGGGGGTGCAGCGCGGCAGAATGAGGGTTGATTCCTCGGCTGACCCCGCAATGTCGCCGGAGCAAGGGCCGGGGTCTGCCACGCCTCCCACTTCTCCGACACTTCTTGACGCTCTGCTCCAGAACCTTTACGACTTTGGTGAGTGCGGGGTCCCAGGAGCCCACGTGGAGAGCAGATTTGAGGAACGTGGGTCTCCTGTGTGGCCCGTCCTGGGTTGGCCTCTGCTTTGAGGCTAAAGGTTCTTGCATGTCAAGCACCCTTAACTTCGTCCCACCTGGTTCCAGTAGCGAACCCATTTCTCCATCGGAAGTCACCCCTCGACAGGGCTCTGCTGAGTTATTCATCAAACCTTCCAACTCGTCCCCAAGTGTGGGGACCATCGTACTTGCTTGTAGGAAGCACCAAGGCTTTCCGATTTAAAAGTAGCCCACTTTTCCACGTTTTCTTGAGCTCTGGGAAGTCCCCTTTCCCCGTGCCACCCCCAAGACCTGCCTGACCCTGGTGCGATAGTGTCATTTCGCTCTGGGGCCTCAGGCCTGTTGGATAATACACCAGCTTCGTCCAAGTGTGTCCCTCTCCAGAGACATCATAGTCCTTGGCGAGTTGTCCTTTTCACGACTTGTTTTTTTTTTTTCAAACAAGTGCGCTGATCTTTTACTCTCCGTTCTTTATCTTGATGGGGGAAAAGAAAAATAAAAGAGCCTATTAAAGTCTCATGGCATGTCAGTAGGAAGACAGTGCGTCATACTCTGAAGAGCTTGCTTGGGAGAAGGTGACACCCTTTGCACATGCACCAAAGAAAATCATTAGATTTCAGGACAACACACATTTTTTAAATTTACAGCGTGATATTTTAAAAGCTATTTTTATTTTGGAACGACTGCTCAAAATTCCAAGTTCCCCTAAACAGTTAGGCATAATAGTTAAAACTATTGAGAACTTTCCATATAGCACATGCTTTTCGTATATTTGCTCATTTAATTTTCAACTTCATGAAATAGACACCGTCATAAATCCATGATTGCAAATGTAGAAACAAGTACTAGAGGTTCATGAAACCTGATGCAGGTTGTCTGACTGGTAATTTTTGCAGAGCCTGGGTTGTGATTCTGGTCCCAGACCCCATGCTTGTATTAACTAGCATTTCTGTGCCCTTGGACATATTGGAGGACAGAGAAGACTTAGTCTCTGACCTTGAGAAGTTTAAAATCTAGAGGAAAAGACTATTCTGCAAAATAATATAGTTTATGTCAACACAGGCTGGAAATCATGGTAGGAGCTCTGAAGGCATTGAATGTGTCTATTCATGTTTATATCCTTAATGCCAAAGTTTCGTTGGCTCTTAAATGTTTATTGTATAAAAGATTAAGCAAATAGTAGCAAGCATAAATCAACAGCTGGTAATTTAGAGAGCTCTGTGGTATTTGTAATGCATGCGAGTAAGGATGCCTAGGATTCTGGTTAGAACTTTCAGGTGACTGGTCAGAGCTTGAACAAGTGAAATATAGAAAGAGGAATTAATAGAAAACAAAGGCATTCAAATTGAGCCAGTTGTCTTAGGTTCATCTTAATTCCTAACTGTGAAAGAAAATAGGAAGACTATTCCATGTTCCTGTAACCCAGAAAGTGTTAAAAAGAAACAGTGGCTGCAGTGCCTGATATTTTTAGTATAAAGCCAATTGGGATTACCAGCCCTGGGAACTATTGCTGTGATGACACTTTGAGTAAGAACCAAGGTGGGGACTAAAGTGATTGTGCTAATAAGGGTCAAAGACATAAATATAGTTACCTAGGAAAAGATGACTACATTTTGGATTCTCTGCATTTTGCAAATACACTTATTTGAAGGAAAACAAATAGTTTATTTCTTTGTGTGTGCTTGTAGGTGCATATAGCCCTGGAATATGTACAAGTACATTCATATGATTTGATATTGATGGTAGCTAAGACTGAAAATATTTATTTTCCTTCTTGTGTTTGAACAAACAGGAGGTACAGAAGGTGAAACAGAACAAAAGAAGATCATAAAGAAAAGGGAAAACAAGAAGAGAGATGTGGAGGCTGCAGCAGCCTTGGCAGCAGAGCCATCTCCCCTACCTGGTTCTCTCATAAGAGGCCAGAGGAAGAGTGCTTCGAGCTTCTTCAAGGAACTTAGAGAAGAGCAGCATTGTGCTCCTGCTGGGACCCCCACAGGACCAGAGATCCTTGCTTCTGCAGTTCCTCCCTCTTCCCTAAAGAACAATAGGGAACAAGTAGAAGTGGTAGAATTTCACAGCAGAAATAAAAAAAGAAAATTGACGCCAGATCATAACAAGAGCACAAAGGTAATGAGTTGGTTAGCTTATATATACGTGGTGAACCCCCTGATATTGTAGTATTAGGTGAATAGCTCTTTAGACTGTGGCAGGAATGCCTGACTATCCTCAGGCCTGCAGATTTGCCAAAAGGACTCACAGGACCCAAGACTCAGCATATGGCCCTTATCAGTCATGTAGGCCTACAGACTGACCTTAGTTATTCAAGTTCTAAACCTCCAGTGAAAAGCAGGTATTCACCATCACATTGCTAGTATAAACTGTCTGGGAAAACTTGGTACAGCAGTGGCTCAAGACCTCAGGTATGCAAAAACACTCTGATCAGGCAGAATATTCTAATTGCTCAATTCTCAGGAGCCAGCCAACTGCCAGTCATGAAAATAGGACTTTCTTGGGAATGTGCAGGGTTTGATAAACACAGGACTGCTGAGTTAACCCTTGCAGCAACTCTTTCTGGCATTCCTGTTATGTGCTAGCGACAATTGTAGGCACTGGGATATAGCAGTGAACAAAATATATAGAAATTCTTGCTCTCGAGGAAAAGCAATGCTGGTGGAAAAGCAATTTGATTTTTCTGAGCAGTAATCTTTTTCAGACTGAGCTTGTAAATCTGACCCAAAATTCAGTCCTCAAGGGAGGTGTGGTTGCTCCTCCAAATGTTTTTAATTTTTTTTTTTTTTTTTTTTTGAGATGGAGTCTCGTTCTGTCGCCCAGGCTGGAGTGCAATGGCGCGATCTTGGCTCATTGCAAGCTCCACGTCCCTCACGCCATTCTTCTGCCTCAGCCTCCCAAGTAGCTGGGACTACAGGTGCCTGCCACCATGCCCGGCTAGTTTTTTGTATTTTTAGTAGAGACAACGTTTCACTGTGTTAGCCAGGATGGTCTTGACCTCCTGACCTCATGATCCGCCTGCCTTGGCCTCCCAAAATGCTGGGACTATAGGCGTGAGCCACTGCGCCTGGCCCCAAATGTTTTTAATTTATCTATTCACAAGAATATCATAATGGCTTTGACAAACTCATTGCTATTCCATTTCTGTAACATCCCCCATGTCCTGCAAACCTTTGTCTATCAACAAAGAAGTGAGGATTGTACGTATTAGTTTCTAAGCCCGCTATAACAAATTACCACAAACATGGTGACTTAAACCAACATAAATGTATTCTCTTACAGTTCTGTAGTCCAGAAGTCCAAAATCAAAGTGTTGACAGGGCCATGCTCCCTCTGAGGGCTCTGGGGGAGAATCCTTTGCCTCTGACCAGAAGGTAGCTCTAACAGTTTCCTTGGCTTGTGGTTGCATAACTGTAATCTCTGCCTCCGTCTTAATGTGGTTTTCATCCCTGTGTCCCTGAGTCTCATGTTTCCCTCTGCCTTTCTCTTTGCTTTAGGCCCACCCTGAATCTGGGATGGTCTCCTCTTGAGTTGTTTAGTTATACTATAAAGATCCTTCTCTAAGTAAGATCATATTCACGGGTTCTGAAAAGGAGTAGGACATGGCCATATGTTTTTAGAGGCCACAATTCTACCCGCTACAAAGATAGTTTGGCTTCCATTGTTCTTTATGAATGTATAAATGTATGTTAGTGTCCAGTGTTTGCCACATCTTTATGGTTTTAAAAACCATCTGTATAGTCTTTTCTAAAATTCTGGTAGCATTTCATGTCAAGCTCACTGGCATCTCTTCCTCAAAGATCGTTAGTGCATTCTGCAGGCTGAGCGTGGTGGCTCACGCCAGTAATCCCAGCACTTTGGGAGGCCGAGGCCAGAGGATTGCTTGAGCTCAGGAAGTCGAGGCTGCAGTGGGCTGTGATTGTGTCACTGCACTCCAGCCTGGGTGACAGAGCGAGACTCTGTCTCCAAAAAAAAAAAATTGTTAGTGAATCTGTAACCATGTCTACCTTTATTTTAGGATTCTAGATAAGCTTCTTAACTCTTATGTTCCAAATATAAGGCTCTGGGAACAGTTATGGGAGGGTCAAGAAATGGATTCCCTTGGTGTTTGGGGCAACCAGAGCCCCGAAGCTGGCCATCTCCCAGTACCCCAGTGTACCCTACAAATACTGGTATTTTCTGTATGTGTCATGATATGAAAAAGTTTGGAGAGCAGTGCTTTGCAATATAATTCAGCATTTGAAGACTTCAACTAACATAAAGCATTTAGGCACCCTTTTTTGTTTCTTCAAATGTCTCAGACTTCAGTTTCCTCTTATATTCCCTCATGTTCTTCTTTCTGGAATGGAAAGTTTTCTTTTTAATAGAAAAGACAGAAGAGTTGAGATTGAATGAGTCTGCATTTCCCTGTTGCTTAATAATAGAACATCTGTGGCAGTCTGTCAGATTGTCTTTTGCGTCCCCTTCCAAGTGAGCCCTAATGCATTCTAGTTGGCTTTTCTCAGGAGCCTCAGCTCACTCTACGTTTTGAACTTCCTGACCTTAATGAAAATTTTCATTTGTCATTGCTGCTCTGCCCTTTCCCTCTTTTTTTTTTTTTTTTTTTTTTTAAATGTGTCCTTTGAAATGTGAGTGTGTCTGGTTAAGGAAACAGAATGTGGACACATTAAAAACACATACACCTGTAAAACGACCTCAGAATGTTGACATTGCAGTGTGGAAATAAATACACGTAAATATAATGCTAGTTCTTATGTCATATCCTGGGTATGCCAAGTAAAAGGGTAGTCAGCCAGCTGGTGCTAATTGGAATACACCATCTGTGCTGAGTTTGTGTAACATGGCAAAGTATAGTTGTGCCCTCATTCTCTAAAAACTTCTAAGCCATTGTAGGACAGTTAAACAGACATAGGTGGCAAAAATATATGATGGGTAATGATAACCTCCATGACCAATCGTAGCATCAGCTGGTCATTTTTAGAGAGCATGGGAAAGGAAGAAGGGGATGTTGAGTTGGACAACAATCCAGCTGGCCCTGCCTAGACCCAGGAAATGACCCTACTTTTCCAGAACTTGTGCTATAAATTCTACGATTAAGCTACATTGTGCATTGAAGCAGGTTTTCATGGGTTCATCTCGGAACTTGGCCACCATTTATATATATATTTTTATGTTTAGAGACAGGGTGTCACTCTGTCACTCCTGCTGGAGTGCAGTGGTGTGATCATAGCTCACTGCAGCCTCCAATTCCTGGGCTCAAGCTATCCTCCTGCCTCAGCCTCCCAAGTAGCTAAGACTATAGGGCACACCACTATGCCTGGCTCATTTTAAAATTTTTTGTAGAGTTGGGGTCTTGTTTTGTTGCCCAGGCTTGGTCTTGAACCACTGGTCTCAAGAAGTCCTTTTGCCTTGGCCTCCCAAAGCACTGGGATTACAGGTGTGAGAGCCACTGTGCCCAGCCATCATGTCCCTTTTTTTTTTTTTTTTTTTTTTTGAGATGGAGTCTTGCTCTGTCACCAGACTGGAGTGCAGTGGCCCGATCTCAGCTCACTACAACCTCCGCCTCCCGGGTTCAAGCTATTCTCCCCTTCAGCCTCCTGAGTAGCTGGGACTACAGGCGCACACAACCATGCCCAGCTAACTTTTGTATTTTTAGTAGAGACGGGGTTTCACCATGTTGGCCAGGATGGTCTTGATCTCGACCTCATGATCTGCCCTCCTTGGTCTCCCAAAGTGCTGGGATTACAGACGTGAGCCACTGCATCCGGCCCATGTCCCATTTTTAATGTAGTCACTATACAAGTAATTTGGCTGGAAATAGTAAGAGATCACATATTCTTCCTCCATTTATTCCACCAATCACTGGGTGCCTGCTGTCTGCAGACCTTGCAGATGGAGCAGTGAAGAAGATAATAGTGCTTTGCCTTTATGGAGTATACTATACAGTTTACTTTGGAGTCGAGCAATATAATATAATTAGAAAGAATTATAAACAAATAGGGTCCTGGAGTACCATGCAGAACCTGGTCTAGATACAGTGGTCAGGGAGGTCTCTCAGAAGGTAACATTCAGGCTAATGCTGTATTAAATGGTGCTGGTGAATGGGGCAGGGAAGAGTGAGCCAAAAAGGGAGAAAACAGCCTTGCTAACACCGTGGGGTATCAAGAGGCCTGGTGTGTTCAAGGAGCTGGAAGAAGTCTAGCAGGACTAGGACAGAGGGGAGAATGGTTGGTGCTGATACAAGAGAGACAGGCTGAGACCAGCCCTTGCCAGGTCTCATAGGCACTAGTGAGCCTTGGGACTTTAGTCTTAAGTACATGAGAAGCCACCAAAGAATTTCATGCAAGGGCATGAGGTGATCTGATTTAAATTTTAAAAAGATCACTGTAGCTCCAGTATGGTGAATGGATTATAAGGGAGCAATAGCAAGAGGCATGAGGAAACCGATTTAGGGGTTTGTTGCAGTGGCCCGGGTTCAAAATAGCGTGGCCTGGACTAGTGATCTCAAAAAAATGAATGGGCAAACCTACTCTTTCATAGGTGCAAGACTGCCTGTAAGGCAGTCTTTTAAGTCTTTTAAGCAATGAAAGTGTCAGATGTAGCTTAACACATCTGTGTGTTGCTCAGCCCTTAGAGCTGTGTCACTGCCATTTCTCCACAGCTGGCATTGGGCCATCTTAACGTGAATCATTCACTGCCCCTGTTTCAGGAACCTTAGCCTCCTTTGTGGCCTCAGATAAGAAAGAGATAAGAAACATAATAGAATAGTGTTCTGTAGATCAGAAGGGACCTTTGCATCCTGAAACTGAGGTACATGGAGGCTGCCCCGAGCATATAGCGAATTGCTAATATTTATTGGGGGTGTACTGAGTCTTTATTTATGTTCATTAACTCATTTATGGGCTCGATCCTCACAATTCCTGGGACCTGTCTTCATTTTGCAGAGGAGCTTGAGACTTATAAGAGGTTAAGTTACTTGCCTGTAGTTAAACATTAACCTCACAGCCCCATATCTGCAATTCCAAACACCCAGAGCTCTGGAAACCACAATTTGATTGATCCCTTTTCTCTTAAGATTGTTGCAAATTTATTTGGCAGAAAAACCTGACGAAGCTTTTAAAAATCATTTTTGTTCGGCCGGGCACGGTGGCTCATGCCTGTAATCCCAGCACTTTGGGAGGCTGAGGCAGGCGGATCACAAGGTCAGGAGTTCAAGACCAGCCTGGCCAATGTGGTGAAACCCTGTCTCTACTAAAAATACAAAAATTAGTCGGGTGTGGTGGCATGTGCCTGTAGTCCCAGCTACTCAGGAGGCTGAGGCAGGAGAATCGCTTGAACCTGGTAGGCAGAGGTTGCAGTGAGCGGAGATTGCGCCACTACACTCCAGCCTGGGCAACAGAGCAAGACTCCGTCTCAAAAAAAAAAAAAAATTTTGTTTATCTCATTTGGTGTGAATATTTATCGATATTGCCACAGAAATATTAATGTGTTTAATTATGGATTACTGCCTTGGACCCTACTGGAAGTGGTCTATAATATTCAGTATATTCAGTTTTGCCTTTTTAAAATGTAAAGACTTCTGAATTTTAAAGCTGGAACCTGACCCTAAGGATGCCAGATAAAGAATTATGGAGCTGAAGTAAGCGCCAAAGGTTGGGTTCAGACCCCAGGCTTTCTGGCTTCAACACTTTGTACTTAACTGCTATACTAGAGAGAGCATAGGTGAGGTTAGGCTCTGCTCTTTGTCCTTTGAGTGACACAAGTACACTGACTCTGAGCCATCGCCAGACGTAGAGACATTTCTCGCAAGTTATAGTCAGATAGCTTTGATCGTTCCCCAAATCCTTGCGGCTCCCATACTGCCCTGCAATGTGGATGTAGCCCACTGCATGGTGCTCCACCCGGAAATCCTCCATGCTCCAGTGCCGCTTCTTACTTTTATGCCAGACTTCCTCTTCCTGAGTAAATCAGTGTCAGATGGGTGTTAGGAAGAAAGTAACCTAGCTGAAGTAATTTAGACTCATCAAGGTGTGAACAAACTTCTTAATATTCATAGAGCTGTCTGCATTTTTAAAAAAGCGTTTGTTTACCGGGCTACTCTCTCTCTAATTGGAGACAGGTTGGTTGGGCACTTCAACTAATAGATTAAAAAAGAAAGAAAATCTAAGCCACGTAAGAGAAAATACCTAAATCACCCCATAGACAGGTTCGCTGAGTCTGGTGGACTGCCTGACTTCATCTCTCACTTTTCTTCCAAACCGTTCTTTCTTTTTCTAGCTTTTCTTCCTTCTTCCCTGCCCAGCATATAAGTTCTCAAAATCTCCATACATATCCCTCTGCCTTGTGGGATAGTAAGGCTAGATTAGTTGGGATAGGTTAGGCTGTGATTTGATAACAAATAGTCCTTACATCCCAGTGGTTTAAAAGACAAAAGTTAATTTTTCTCATGTTACATGGCCATCAAGATTTGCAGAGGCAGGTCTCCTGTGCCACACCATCCTCATCTAGGGACCCAGGATGATGGGGTGCCACCATCTGGAGGGTTGTTAGTTGCTTTAATAAAGGAAAGGGGAGTTAATGAAGGGCTCTTAAGGGTTCCATGTGGAAGTAGGCATTCCCCAACTCTGCTCATGTTTCTTTGGCCAGGGAAAGCCACCTAGGCATTCCTAGCATCAAGTAGACAGGGAAGCATGAGTCGCCTGTGTGCCTGGAAGTAGAGGAGGACCCAGTATTGCCTATGGGCAGTAATGCTTCCTACTGCAGAGAATATGGGGGGAAAGAAAACCGAGGAGACCACTGATGGTTTCTGAGTCAGGTCATGTATTATGAATAATGTACTGAAGGGATTTTCAAGCTATGAATAAAAATGAAAATTAGACAGTGGTAGGTCATGCTAATAGGGACTCAGAAGCTATGAAATAATGAGCCAAGAATTTTTTTCCCCCAAAAGTTTGTGTTTGATACATGCACAGATCTAGACCTCAGACCCTTTCTCAAAAAGCCATCAATAGCTACAAAACTAAGACGTTTGTGGTGAACTGTTTAAAGAGGGATGAGGACACCGAGGTATCTGTGTCTGTGCTAGAGCTACCGCCAAGGGACTCTCTCCTCCCCTTGGTCTAGTCGGCCTCTCGGCCCCGGTGTCCCCACAGCCAAGGTGCAAGGGATTAGGTATTCTCTGTGGCTGCTGATGGGGACAGCAGGGACTAGGAGAGGCCTGACATTGCTCCTCTCTTTTGTAGGCTGGTCTCTTTCCAGGGCCCAGGGGTTTCAGCCTCATAGTAGCTATCATACAGTTGGCCAAGAATTTTATTACTGTGCCGAAATCCTCTTTAAATTGCTCCTTGCTCATGCTAATCTCTAGTAACAGATCGGCCAAAAACATCTATAACATCTCCAGTATTGCTAGAAATCTGACGTGCCTCGCGCCACTGCACTCCAGCCTGGCGACAGAGTGAGACCCCATCTCAAAAAAAAAGAGAAAAAAGAGATGTTCAACTTAGAAAGTTGATTTAGCCATTACTTCAGTGGAGCAGATAGGAGGGAAGAGAGGAATTACTTAAATGTTTAGAAAAGGCGGTCAATATCTTAGGGGATCTTGGAGATCTGGGAATGGTATACAGGGTTTTGTTTGTTTTTTTAGGGCTTAGATATGGTCATAGTAAATAGATTAGATGTGCATGGCAGTGGAAAAGATATTGTGACTTCAAAGTAAATGTGGAATTTTTTCCAGTCATGGAATAGGAATAACACTTTCTGGGGTAGATAAAATGGAAGTGGCTCACACAGAGTCCTCCATGCTATGCCTGTGGTCTCAGTTAAGGCACTTGATGCTGTCAGCCAAGTGGGAGACAGGTTTGGAGAAAATCTTAAGCCAGGAAGGAAGATAAAGTAAATGGAAAGTGCATCTGTTGTGATTAATAGCACAGAGCTAGGCCATACGCCTGGACCCTGACAGTGGTCCTCTGCTGTCCCGTCCTCTGTTACCATCAGCACCCCAAGCCCATGGAGAGCCAGTCAGTGTCCAGTGTGACAGTGGTTGCCCGTGATGCTGCTGATGGTATGGTCAGTAGATCCATTAGGAATAAGAGCATCGGGTAAGCCTTGCTGTTTTTTGGACCCCGTGCCACACACTTACTACACTTTATCCTGTTATATCGTAATAACCCCCCTGTAAATTAAGTGCAGAGTTCCTCATCATCTGAAGAGTCATTTCATAGGGACTCAGAAGCCATCATCTATGAAAACATGCAGTGACTGACTGTCTGAACCCACACACCTTAAATACAGTGGTAGGGGCTGGGGTGGGGGATGAGGAACCAGGCTAAGCAGAAGCACAGCTCCCGTTTGGAGAAGGAGAGAGCGAGTGGACTCCATTGTGGCTGCCTTGTGGACGGTGTAGTTGCAGGGTAGACTACCACCATTGGTGGACAATGGCACATGGTGCCGTTGTGATAGGCACCTCTTGGCAGGTAGGTCAGGGGATAGGGTGATATAAAGAGTCACGTATTTTGGGGGCATTTGCAGCAACATCATTTTCTACTAGGAATTATAAACCAAATCTCTGCCATGCTAGGAATCTGATGTTCCTGAAAGAACTGTTTAGCCCATTATTCTAGTGGCCAGATGAGAGGGAAGAAAGAAAGAATTACTTGAATATAGAGCAGTTTTACCCTGTAAATTTTACCCTCTAAAGTTTTACCCTCTAAAATTCCTGCTCACAGGCATCCTTTTCTAAACCCTCCCACCAGGCAGAATTTTCTGTATGTGATATGTGAGATTCAGGCATTGCCCTCTTACCAGCTTTCCTTTTTTTCTCAGTTTCTCATCATTACTTTTATAAGCTTTGAGACCCTAAAAAGTATTGTCTCCCTTTTTCTTCTGTTAGTTGTTCATTAGGATTTTGAGCAACATGCTTGTATTACTTTTGACATTTAGCCATCTGGGCCAGTTTCAAGGTTTCTTTCTGTTTTCCAATTTTTTAATTGTGGTAAAATATACATGAATGTACAATTGGCCATTTTAACCATTTTTAAGTGTGCAGTTCAGTGGTGTTAAGCTCATTCACGGTGTTGTGCCGCCCTCATTACCATCCATCTTCAGCACTCTTTTCAGCTTGCCGAACCGATGCTGATGCTCTATACCCATTAAACACCAACTCCCCATTCCCCTCCCTCCAGCCTCTGGCAGCCACCATTCTAACTTCTGTCTATGTGAATTTTTCACTCCTTTGGGTATTTCATAAAATGGAATCATGCACGTACCCTTGTGTGACTGGCTTATTTCACTTAGCCTCATGTCTTCAAGGTTCATCCATGTTGTATCATGGGTTAGGAGTTCCTTCTTTTTTCAGGCTCTGGAATATTCCAGCATGTGTATATGCCACGTTCAAAAGTATCTGTTCATCTGTTGTTGGACATTTGAGTTGTTTCTGCGTTTATTATAAATAATGCTGCTATGAACCTAGGTGTACAAATATCTCTTCAAGTTCTTTTGGGTATATGCCCAGAAGAGGAATTGTCAGATCATATGATAATTCTATTTTTTAATTTTTGAGGGACCATCATAATTGTTTTCCCCAATCCCTATACCACATGGTAAAACATTCTCACCAATATAGGACATGGGTTCCAGTTTCTGTACATCCTTGCCAACACTTGTTATTTTCTGGTTTTTGGATAGTAGCCAGTCTAGTGGGTGTGAGAGGATCACTTTCAGGTTCCTTAAAACATGTCTACTCTTTTGGTGATAGATACTATAATGATATAGTAACAGATGATCTAAATAAGAATTTTTTCTCTCAGCAGGCTAATCCTAGTGTTTTGGAGAGAGATGTGGATATACAAGAATTTAATCTAGAAAAGGTATGTACTTTGAGATTGTTAAATTATTTATAATTAACTTTATTTACAATATTTGTTTATAAATGTATGTTTATATTAAATTTATTATAAGTTTATAACATAACATGTGAACTATGTAGTATAAATGTTAGGTATTATAAAAATTAACAGTTTTTGTTTTGAGACAGAGTTTCACTCTTGTTGCCCAGGCTTGAGTGCAATGGTGCCATCTCGGCTCACTGCAACCTCTGCTTCTTGGGTGTAAGTGATTCTCCTGCCTTAGCCTCCTGAGCAGCTGGCATTACAGGTGCCTGCCGCCACACCCGGCTAATTTTTTTGTATTTTTATTAGAGATGGGATTTCCCCACGTTAGCCAGGCCGGTCTCGAACTATTGACCTCAGGTGATCCACCCATCTAGGCCTCCCAAAGTGCTGGGTGTGAGCCACTGCACTCGGCCAACATTAACAGTTTTATAATATCTAAAATGAATATTTTACATGTCTAAAAGTTGGGAAAATGGTTAAGCAAATCATACTGCATTCACTTCTTTTTTTTGAGGCAGAGTCTCCCTTTGTCACCCAGGCTGGAGTGCAGTGGCAGGATCTTGGCTCACTGCAGCCTCTGGCTCCTGGGTTCAAGTGATCCTCCGACTTCAGTCTCCTCAGTAGCTGGGATTACAGGCGTGTGCCACCACACCGAGCTAATTTTTGTATTTTTCATAGAGGTGGGGTTTCACCATGTTGGTCAGGCTGGTTTTGAACTGCTGACCTCAAGTGATCTACCTGGCTCATCCTCCCAAAGTGCTGGGATTACATGCGTGAGCCACCACGCCTGGTCTGCACTCACTTGATTGAATATTTTATACTCATTTAATACATGATGGTTTTGTGACTACAACGCCACTGATACAATGGTAAGTATGGGGATATGTATATTCTGTGGTTGTAACGTTTTAAAAAACACGTAAGAAAAAAGACAAGAAGAAGTAATTCAACTACTAAGAGTGGGTATTGCTGACTTTTTCTCTTCCTTTTAAAACCATGGATCTGTGTTTGAAGCTTCTGTGATAAATGGTTTCTAAGTGTGAGTGGGTGTGTTTGGAGGGTATTTTTCAGTTGAAATTATTGCCTTTATGGACAATGGCTTGTTTTAGAGAGCATCTAAAGCTCTTAACTACAGAGCTCTGCATTGAATCCTGGCTCTGTTATTACTTTGTGCAGAGATAATTCTTTGTATCAGCTGTTCAAATTAAACATGGGAGAGGGCTGGGCACAGTGGCTCATGCCTGTAATCCCAGCACTTTGGGAGGCCGAGGCGGGTGGATCACGAGGTCGGGAGATCAAGACCATCCTGGCTAACACGGTGAAACCCCGTCTCTACTAAAAAATACAAAAAATTAGCTGGGCATGGTGGCGGGTACCTGTAGTCCCAGCTACTCGGGAGGCTGAGGCAGGAGAATGGCGTGAACCCGGGAGGCAGAGCTTGCAGTGAGCTGAGATCGTGCCACTGTGTTCCAGCCTGGGCAACAGAGCGAGACTCCGTCTCAAAAAAAAAACAAAACAAAACAAAACCATGGGCGAGGGCCAGACATGGTGGCTCATACCTGTAATCCCAGCACTTTCGGAGGCTGAGGTGGGAGGATCACTTGAGCCTAGGAGTTTAAGGCCAGTCTGGGCAACATAGTGAGACCTATTCTCTATAAAACATTTTTTAAGAATTAGCTGGGTGTGGTGGTGCGTGCCTATAATCCTAGCTACTCGGGAGGCTGAGGCAGGAGATCACATGCCCAGGAGGTCAAGGCTGCAGTGAGACATGATCATGCCTCTTTTTAACTGTACTCCATCCTGGGAGGTAACAGAGCAAGACCCTGTCTCAAAGGAAAAAAACAGGAGAAAGATGTTGTGGGAGATGGTGTATGTGGGAGATGGTGTATGTGGGAGATGGAGGCTCCAAAGGAGCCTCCATAGAGCTCCTTTGACCACATGCCAGTGGAGTTATTATTCCTATGCGCTGTTATTACAGAGCGGTGGATCTGAAATGCATTACTTCTGGCAATATGTTTTTTCCTTTGGAGTTGTTGAAATGCACTTGCGTCTGATTGTGCTTTGTGTCGCAGGCTCGTTTAGAAGTGCACCGGTTTGGGATCACGGGTTATGGAAAAGGAAAGGAGAGAATCCTGGAACAGGAACGTGCCATTATGCTGGGCGCTAAGGTGAGGGGCTGCTGCTACCTTTCATCGCCAGACAACATGCAAAAAAAGCAAGAGCAAGGAAAGCCAAGAGCAAGTCAGGGCAAGGGACACTGAACATTTTTGCAGAATAAAATATGATGGTTTGTTTCCTTGTTCTTTCGTTACAGCCTCCTAAAAAGAGTTATGTGAATTACAAGGTTTTACAGGAGCAAATTAAAGAAAAAAAGGCAGCAAAGGAAGAAGAAAAGAGACTGGTAGGTGTGATGGTCTGTCTTTTATTCAACTAGAATGGGAAGGTGGATGCTCTTTGCCATAGTGGAATGCCGGAAGCTGCTGCTTGGAGAGCAATGAAGGCACCAGAGTTAAAGTTAAAGGATCCCATGCTCTCCACTTCTTCGAGTTAGCTCTGTTTAGTAATACCAGCCAAGTAATCTGGCATACTTACATGCAAGGTTTGCTTTGAAATAGCAAACTCCTTGTCTTAGTCCGTTTGTGTTGCTGTAAAGGAATGCCTGATGTTGTGTAATTTATAAAGAAAGGAGGCTGATTTGGAGCATGGTTCTGCAGACTGCACGGGAAGCATAGCACTGGCATCTGCTCAGCCTCCGGTGAGCATCTGAAGCTGCTTCCGCTCATCAGGGAAGGCAGAGATCACATGGCAAAAGCGAGACATGAAAGAGCGAAGCAGCAGTGGGGGGAGGTGCCAGGCTCTTTTTAACAAACAGCTCTCTTGGGAAGTGGGAAGTAACAGAGGGAGAACTCACTCATTACCATGAGGACAGCACCAAGCCATTCATGAGGGATACATTGCCATGACCCAAACACCTCCCACTAGGTCCCGTCTCTAATGTTGGGATCAAATTTCAACCTGAGGTTTGGAGGGTCAAATATCCAAACTGTAGCAATCCTGTTCCAATAATGCAGGCTACTTTGATCTTTCTTCTATAGTTTGTTTGGTTTTTGTTTTTTTTTTTTTGCATTTTACGTTGTATAACCTTGTATACAACACAAGGGCCTATGAAAAACCACAAGGGGAATAGATGTTACACATTCTACCTTTCACCTAAAATGGAAGATTTGAGCTTTCGGTGTAAGACTGTTAGTCTTACCTGGAATAGCCATTCACGTTCTTTTTTCTTTTTCTTTCTAACTGAGACAGGATCTTGCTGTGTTGCCCAGGCTGTCTTGAACTCCTGGGATCAAGTGATCCTCCCACCTTGGCTTCCTGGAGTGCTAGGACTATATAGGCATGAGCCACCACGCCAGGCCCAGCCTTTCACATTGTTGAAAGCGTTTTAGGGTAAAACTTTGAGACTGTTATGTTTAATATGCCTACTTGAAAGAAATATTAAAAATGGTATCTCAATGACTTTTGGTCACAAACCTCTTGCCTTTTCTTTGAATCCCATTATCCGTTACTAATATGTATATGATCTTAAATTCTGAAATCAGGCCCAAGAAACAGATATTTTCAAGAAAAAGAAGAGGAAAGGACAGGAGGACAGGTGAGTGATTTTATCAGGCCCTGGGGTTGAACAATCTGGATGAACCTACTGATTAGTTCTGAAAAGGATGCCTTGAATGTATGTGGTGTTGCTAGCCCATTAGAGCGCTTCACTGTCTCATTTATCCTCATCAAAGTAGGATTTAGTAAATTGCCCAAGATCAAACAACTGCCTGAGAACTAAATCAGGAAGTTTCTCCAATCTCCCACTTTTCACCGACACTCTTAAGTGACTAGTGGAAAAGCTGCAGTTTACATTTCCAAGAAAAGACTTCTAAGAGTGCTGCTACAGCAGCATGGTCTGGGTCTGTATTGCCTGCTCTTTGACATACCACGTAAGATAGAGCACCGTAATTATGAATAAGGGATGTTGACTTTGTTGCTTTGTACTTGTTTCTTAGCTTTTGTTCAAGTGCCTTTTTCTATGTCTTTGAGTTACTGTTTCAGAATGGACTGTTTTTGTCTTAGCCTGTTTTCTTGGGCTCCTAGTGCACTTGTACGTGCTGTAAAATGGTCATTTGTTCTGGCCACCGATCTGTATCTGTTGAATGCCTCTTTGTGCCAGGCATGTGGGTGCCTTAGGTATTGGTGTACAGCTGTAATCACACTAAAGATATCCCTGCCCTTGAGGAGCTTCATTGTAGGGAGAGAAACACCCCAAAACATACAAATGGATAAGTAAGATGATATCAGGTACTGGCAAGTATTGTAGAGAGGCTGAAAGAGAGCATTGTGAAAGAAAACCACAGGGAGAGGGTGAGCTGGGAAATTAGTCTGAGGAGGTGACATCGGAGCTGAGAACTGAACAAAGAAGAGGGGCAGCCTGGAAAGAGCTGGTAGCAGAACATTCCTCGCAGAAGAAACCAGTGCAAGGGCCCTGAGGCAGGAAGGCAGTAGCATGTTTCAGGGACCACAGGAAGGCGTAGTGGGGTGGGGGGTGTGTATGGCAGGCGACCAGGAGTTTGCAGGCCAGACTGCAGTGGCCTGGTTGGTGGTACTGTGATGCTTGTTGGTAAGCCTAACTATTTATAGTACCTTTCTCTTACTTTAAATGTAGGAAATCCAAAAAGAAGAAGTCCGCTCCCAGTATTTTGTCAAATGGACGGATTGGACAGGTTGGAAAATTCAAAAATGGAACACTGATTCTGAGCCCAGTTGATATCAAGAAAATAAATTCCTCCAGAGTGGCCAAATGAAGTACTTTATCAGATAAAACGAGGATGGGAACAACTGAGTCAACTGCAGTGGCCCTGGACCCTGTGTGACTCTAGATAGATCGTTCTTACCACACATTTCACAGACCGCTTTTTCATTTTAGAAAAAAAGTCAAACAGAAGTAACATTTCTAGTTGCCGAAGTGTCTGCTTCACGGTGCTGAGTGCGTCAGGCCCAGTGCAGCATGGATGTGAAGTGAACCCAATGAAAAGTGTTTTTTAATGTTCTCCAGCAAACTTCACTCCTGTTTCATGTTCACTGGTATTTGGTGCATTTGCTTGTAATACATTTTTTTTATAACTTTACTGTTTTGTAAATGCTAGTAGTTTACATTAAATTGCCATATAATTTTTTAATGATTTAATGTTATGATATCATGAAAGAACCAAGAATCTAATAATTTATCAGTTTTGTGGAAAAGCAGTTTTAATTTTTAGCCTACCATGTGTACAAAATCTACTTCGTAAGAAGTTATATAAATAAAATATGTTTGTAGTATATGTGCCTGTGACTGTTAAATAACAGATGGTTTTAACTCATACTTTTGTGCCCACATTTAAGTGAATGTTATTTCTATCAGAGTCGTCATTACCTTTGCAGCCATATATATGTTTTTAATGATACTGCCCTTGCTTAAAGTGACAGCAACTTCTCAAAGCTTGTAGCACATTAAAAAAGGTCTTCGATAATGGTGACAATTTGGGCTTTTAAAAATTTCTGTTTTTTCAATTTTTTTGTTTGTTTGTTTTTTGAGACGGAGTGTCACTCTGTTGCCCAGGCTGGAGTGCAATGGCACGATCTCAGCTCACTGCAACCTCCACCTCCTGGGTTCAAGCAATTCTCCTGCCTCAGCCTCCCGAGTAGCTGGGACAACAGGCGCACACTGCCACGCCCAGCTAATTTTTTGTATTTTAGTAGAGACAGGGTTTCACCATGTTGCCCAGGCTGGTCTTGAACTCCTGAGCTCAGGCCATCTGCCTGCCTCGGCCTCCCAAAGTGCTGGGATTACAGACATGAGCTACCACGCTCGGCCTGTTTTTTCAGTTTTTTAGAGACAAGGCCTTGATCTGTCACCCAGGCTGCAGTGCCCTAGCACGATCATAACTCACTGTGGCCTCAAACTCTTGGGCTCAAGTGATTCTCTTGCCTCAGTCTCCAGAGTAGTTGGGACTAAAGGCATATGCCACCATGCCCAGCTAATTTAAAAGATGTTTTGTAGGCCGAGCGCGGTGGCTCACGCCTGTAATCCCCACACTTTGGGAGGCTGAGGCGGGCGGATCACGAGGTCAGGAGATCGAGACCATCCTGGCTAACACGGTGAAACCCCATCTCTATTAAAAATACAAAAAATTAGCCGGATGTGGTGGCGGGCGCCTGTAGTCCCAGCTACTCAGGAGGCTGAGGCGGGAGAATGGCGTGAACCGGGTAGGCAGAGCGTGCAGTGAGCCGAGGTCGCGCCACTGCACTCCAGCCTGGGCAACCGTGAGACTCCTCAGAAAAAAAAAAAAAAATGTTTTGTAGGGACTGCGTCTTGCCATAGTGCTTAGGCTGGTCTTAAACTCCTGGGCTCAAGCTGTCCTCCTGCCTTGACCTCCCAAAGTGCTGGAATTATAGGTGGGAGCCACTGTGCCTGGCTGGCCTTTTTTTTTTTTTTCAATTGCCAAAAAACTGATCCTAGCCTAGTAAATGATAATGTTTTGGTCCAAAAATCAGGTATAAATGGCTCACTTTGTTATGTGACTTTATGTTGTCTGTGAAGACACTGACAAATGAGGAACTTGCAAAATGTTTGGGATAGTGCCAGCAAAACTGGAATGAGTGGTTTGTTTCCCAGGTTTATTTTGAAAGGCATTATTCATCAGGATATGTATTTTGGCTCTAAGTAATTTTAAAAAGGTGTAGAAGATCTCAAACATGACAGAAAGCACTAGGAAAAATCTCAGGAGCTAGAAATGACCCATGAGAATGGCTCCTAGATTAGTTTAACTCCTCGTCTTCAGCATTGGAGACGAAGGGACAGCTACTTCCCATGAGCCATCATGGCTCAGACAACTGAGCACTTGGCCTGACTGTTGACCACAGCCCCAGGGTAGTCCATTTTGGAATGGCATACAAATTCCAAGTGTAAATTACTAAGCTCGTTTTTATTTTCACTTAAAAAAATTTTTTTTTGAGACAAGATGGTCTTAATATGTTGCCCAGGCTGGACTTGAACTCCTGGGCTCAAGTGATCCTCCTGCCTCAGCCTCCTGAGTAGCTAGGACTACAGGCACAAACCACCATGTCTGGCTACTTTTTAATTTACCTGTAAATATTTAAGGAACAGGTTTTTGACCACTGGGTGCTCTGGAAACAGAGGTTTAGGGGCTAAAAGCACAAACCATACCTGTACTTTAAGGACTGAAGATCAAGTTTCAGGCCATGCTCTTATTTCCGTTTGATAAGGCTTCCCCTAGCAAGGTCAGCAGCAGAGAAAAGTGACAATGAAAAGAGCATCCAAAGGAAGGCAGGGCCATGACCAAGATTCTCGCAGTAGCCATCCGGGGAAAGGATCAGGGTCTCAGCGTCCAGGGCAAACATGCACTTGCACTCTCTGCCTCCTTTATGCTAGCATTTTCCCCTGGGTGGGGGTTGCTTTCCAGCCATATGCATCTGCATGGCTCGGTCCAACGTGCTCTGTGGGGCACGTTACATTAGCACAGTGGCTGGCCAGGGTTGCATGAGGTGAAGGGGCTGGACGGGGATGCCTCCAGAACCTTAGTCTTAGGATGAGCTGAATTTGCCAGGACATGGCTGCAGAGCCCAATTCCTCTGCTGACAAAGTAGAAAAACATCATTACAGTAACTGTGGAAACTCTTACCTTAATCATTTATTGCCTTGTTTGGACCAATGGTGAAAGGAAGCATTTGCTTGTTATCAGCCTAAGAGGAAAAAAACCAAAGTTCCACTCCATAATACCACCTCTTACACCCTCCCAGCACTGCCCACCACCTTTGCCCACCAGCTGGTGGCCTGGCTGCTCCCAACATTGCAATTGCACTGTTATCATTTGCTGGGTTTTCTCAGCTAGGATGACTGCTCCCCTTCTCCCTGATTGATGGCCTCAGGGTCCACCCAACTTTGCAACAGCAGGTCTTGACAGGACCAGGCCCATGATGGAACTTCCAGCCACAGGGTCACTTGGCATCAGGTGTGAAAATCCTATATTCCAAACCTATCTATCCTTCAGGCTCAGGCTCCAGTCCTCAGGAGGACTCAGACATCCCTTACTGAGCATCAATGACAAGTCAGAGGTTGTGCCGGCGTGAGGAGATGCTCATCCCTAGAGTGTGTGATAATGTGGATGTACACAAAAAGGACCTGGTAGCACTGAAGCCGACTAAGCTTATCTGAGAGTATGGACAGCCTTTCTGAAGCAGAGCTCAGAGCTGAGTCTTGAAAGTCTGCTGGCTCACTGATTTATGCACTCAGGCCCTGGGCTGGGCCCCATACGCTGGGGTGGGGGTGGGGCCCACGCTGACTTTGCTGTCTGAGTGAGAATAGAACAGAGCTGCCATCCAGGCTGGGCTTGAGCTGGCCTAGGAGTGAAGCACACTCTTTTCCCGCTCTGCCAGCTGATCCCAGGTGTGGGCCGAGGGAGGAGTGGCACGTGGGGTGGGATGTCACAGGCGTCCAGGTTTTGGCCATACAGCCTGTGGTACTTGATCCTGTAGGTCCGCAGATGGCCTCAGGGCCCACCCAATTTTGCGCGACAGCAGGTCTGACAGAGCCTGGGCCATGGTGGTACTTCTGCAAGGATCGTGACTTCCTAAAGTCCTAGGCTCAGTACCCAGGCTCCAGCCAGTGCACCTGCCTCCACAATCCTCCTGTTGATCTCTTAAATGGGACTCTGGTCATGCCACTGTCCTCCTGCAGCGGCCCCTCACTCCCCATCACACACAGTCAGATTCCTTAAAATGACTTCAAAAGCCTTCACAACCTGACCTTGATACTCCTTCCATCCTGAACTGTGTATTTTTCATTTCCTAAACCTGCCCTGTCCTCCGCCCTCTCGGCACATGCTGCTCCCTCTGACTCGGGCCCCACCTGTGTCAGCAGCTCTGTTCTATTCTCACTCAGAGAGATCCAGCTTCTGCTGCTGCCAGAATGTGCAAACTGCCACGACAGAAGCCAGTGCCGAGTCCCTGAGGAGGGACCATCCCCTGAGGAGACCACGTGGGCTACGTCAGAGCTTTGCTAGCCTGGAAGGTGATGGGAGGAAATACCTATTCCTGTCATAGGTTTTCTTTTCCTGCCCACAGGGCCTCGGCCAGCTCCAGTAGCCTAAGGGCATACAGAGTGTTTGCTTGTCACCTGGCAGGCGGTTCCACAGGACAACACTGCTTCCAACCAAGGGACCCATTTGGCAGCTAAGGAGGTGCAAGACCAGGCGCATGTTCCAGGGCTCATGATCCTGAACTGCTGGTCTGGTGGAACAAGGGGGAGGCCCGGTGCAGGTGCAGCTGAGGCACCATCTCAGAGGTGACACTTTGTGAGGAGGAGGCGGCATCTGCCAGAGTGCAGCATACGCCTTAAATCACCCTAAACACAGCCATTACACTTAGAAGGTGCTGTGTCCCAGTGAAATGACTGTGACTTCCAAGGACCCAGTGAAATGACTGGGTCCCCATTTCACCCCAGTGAAATGACTGTGACTTGGGGAACTTGGGATTCCTGTTCCCACAATTCTTGATTCTGTGGACTTAGAGACCCTGCTTCCCAAAGAGGGGCGCAGGGGACACGGTATTCCACTGAATCATTAGCTATGGTTGTTGTCTGGGCAAGAAGAGCCAGCACCTTGCAGGGCTGACTGACCAGGACTCTCCAGAGGAAGCAAGGCTGCTGTCACACAGAGAGGCCAGGAGGAGCCCGTCTGCACCCTGGCCATCCACTCAGGCATCTCTGAACACTGACCTTACCCAGTGTTGATAGTAAACAGACAAGTTCAGCAATCCTGAAGTGGGAGGGGCCCCGTGACCTAAGGCTCAGACCCCCCAGGGATGAGCATCTGGACCACACCAGCAGATAAGCTACCAAGGTCAGCAGAGACACTCACCAAGGGTGAGGGGAATCTGGAATGTCTCAGAGAGGAGGCAGATAGTGCAGTTGCAGCTCTGAGGCCAGTGACAGTGGCAGGGAATGTAGTTGGTTCCACTGACCTTCCTCTTTTTTTTTTTCTTTTTTTTTTTTTTTCTAGAGATAGAGTCTTGCTGTGTCACCCAGGCTGGAATACAGTGGTGTGATGAGAGCTCACTGCAGCCTTGACCTCCTGGGCTGAAGCAATCCTCCCACCTCCACCTCCTGAGTAGCTGGGACCTACAGGCATGAGCCACCACCATGCCTGGCTAAGTTTTTAGTTGAGACAGGGTCTATGTTACCCAGGCTGATCTCAAACTCCTGGCCTCCAGCAGTCCTCCCGCCTTGGCCTCCCAAAATGCTGGGATTACAGGTGTGAGCCACTGTGCCCAGGTGTGAGCCACCACGCTCATCTCCCTCTTATAAGCATGTCTCAGTGGAATTCTGGAAGAGCTTCTCCCCACACACACTATGTGAAACACAGACCTGGCACTGTGGTGGGTTGTGGTGGGCACTGTAATGTCCCACTAGATTCCCTTTCATGGGTGAGGGACTTATTCCCTCAGCTGCTGAGAGTGGTTAGGGAAAACAGACCTCAGCTGTCAGCCCTCTGCAGGGACTGCCTCATCCCCTTGCTAGGGGAACCCACAGTCGATGAATGATCCACGGGAGGGTGTTAAAGCTCAGTCCTCTCATCCCAAGTCAGGACAACTCCAGAGTTGAGTTAGCCGAGGCCTTTACTGGTTCCGTGCAGCTCCTTATCTCCCTCCATCCAATCCTGCTTCCTTCCCTGGGCCTCCATGAGTGTTGATCCTAAGAGCTTGCCCTAAGAAACATTTGCTCTCTAATCGCTGCAACTGCCTCCTACTCAGCTGAGCCCATTCGGTAATCCCATAAGTAACTGGTGTTAGGGGCTGTCAGGGGCCATGTGAGACGGCTGCTCTTGAGGATCACGAGGTGAGAAAGCAGCAAAGGACAGAGCTCAGGTCAGGCATGTCTGGCCTCGGTCTGTGTAGCCGAAGGGGCAGGTGAGTCTCCTTGATGCTCACGGGTTCGTTGGGATGTTTTCCGCAGATCTCTACGTGGAACCCATGATCCACTTTGCACTCATGGATTGACCTTAACCACATGGTAACTGTTATGTATCTCCAGCCCTATTCCTTCTTGTAAAAATGAATTTTATGACCTTCCTACTCTTTGTAGTCAGGTCTTCTGTTTTTTTTTTTTTAATTTAATTTAATTTTTTATTTTTATATTTTTTGAGAGGGAGTTTCTCTTTTGTTGCCCAGGCTGGAGTGCAATGGCACGATTTCGGCTCACTGCAACCTCCGCCTCTTGGGTTGAAGCAATTCTCCTGCCTCAGGTCCCAAGTAGCTGGGATTACAGGCATGTGCTACCACACCCGGCTAATTTTTGTATTGTTTTAGTAGAGATGGGGTTTCACCATGTTGGCCAGGCTGGTCTCGAACCCCTGACCTCAGGTGATCCACCCGACTCAGCCTCCCAAAGTGCTGAGATTACAGGCATGAGCCACCCTGTGTGGCTATTTTTTTATTTTTAACACAGGGTCTTGCTCTGTCATGTGGGCTGGAGTGCAGTGGCACAATCACGGCTCACTACAGCCTTGACTTCCTGGGCTCCAGTGATCCTCCCTCCTCAGCCTCCTGAGTAGCTGGGACTACAGGTGCACCACCACAGCCGGCTAATTTTTGTATTTTTGGTAGAGACGGAGTTTCACCATGTTGCCCAGGCTGGTCTCAAACTCCCGGCCTCAAGTGATCTGCCTGCCTTGGCCTCCCAAAGTTCTGGGATTACAGGCGTGAGCCACAGCACCCAGCCTAGTTTAGAGTCATGTGTAATCACCCTGAGATTTCCTGGGCACGCGAAGCAGAACCATATTGACCCTGCTACTTAGTAATGCCCAGCCCCACTGGGGAAGAAACCGTGTGGCCCCCCCTCCTGTAGCCTCTGTCCTGTCTGGTGGGCAGTCAGGGCCAGTTGGGAAAAAGGCGGACCTGACTGCAGAGCAGGAATTACAGACCACACCTTGTCTTTCTGTTGTTGGCAGTGTCAAAAGAATTTATTTCAAATCTGCTTAAGACTGTGGTAAAACTCAGGTTTTCCAAAAAGGTAATACAGAAAGTTCAACCAACCCCCAAAGACCAGAAAACACAGTGTTTGCAATTCAAAAAATACAAACGCTTGTGGATACCAATACAAAAATTAGAAAAAAGTTGCTTTCCTTACCACCCCCCTACCCCCTGTGTTTTCAGTGGAACATCCATAGCAACAGGACCAAGAGCTGCCACCAAATACCAACAATGAGTGACCGAAAGTGGGTGCGATGGGGGAAGGGGAGGGAGGAGGAGAAATGGGGATAAAGAAAGGCAAGAAAATGGGAGTTCTGTTGATGGTCAAAACAAGGACACAAAGCTTTTTGTTTCTTGTTAAATCCCTTTGCCAACGTTAAACAAACACCTCTCATGCTTAATACAATAGCTTAGTGCCGAGGCAGCAATCCTACATCATGCATTGAACGTTTTCTGCTTTGCCCGCTCCCCACTTCCTCTGGGTGCCAAGAAAGCCTGGGGCTCTGGATGTCTGGTTTCCAGGGCTAGGAGGAGTTGGAGAGGCTTCCCGGGCTGGGTCTCACCCAGTAAGCACCTGACACGTTCCTGCTACTGCAGTTGCAAGCAGTCACCTTCCCGAACCTGAAGCCTGGTTTTGGCCTCTCCTCAGAGCCTTACCCGAGGGCCTGGCCTGGTCTGCAGTGCCCGCATCACCGGCCCACATATCCCTAGGCCTTCCCCAGGACTGCGCTCCTTGAGAGAAAAGCGATGGCTCCGGACGAGGCTTCCCTGGAGGTCTCAACTCCCAGCTCCTGACTGATGTCAACGTCAATCATTGAAAAAGCCAAGGCCTCCCCCAACCTGCATAGCTCGTGCTGGTGAAGCCCCAGCAGTCCCAGTGGTTATCAGTCATCTGAAAGTGAATGATGACCCACTAGCCCAACCAGCCTTCAAAATTTCGGCTCAGTTGCATCTCTTCGCGCTATCCACTACTGGATTTCAAACCCACTCACACTGCAGAGACCCCTTGAAACAAAGGAGACAAGCTATGAATCGAGAGACCCCTTAGATACCAGAACTTAGGTAACAAAGAAGGCAGAGGCCTGGGTTAGTGTCCTTCCTTGGTTTAAAGGGGCTTCTGCACACAGAGGCCTTGAGCCCTCGCAGTGAGACTGCTGACAGGCAGCCTGTTCACAGCACTCACACAGAGCGCCGTTCAAACAGGCCTCGCCAGGAATGGAAACATATGGGGTGTTACTTTCTATGGTCATAGGAAACCTGTCTTAAAGGTCTATTTTACCCGCTAGAGGCCAGGCAGCTCCTTGCCCTGGTCACAAGGAGGCTTGGATGGAAGACACTGGTCAGAGACCACTGGAACCCCCGCTCCAAGGTTTGATTCACTGAATGGGAATCATTAGCTTAGATGCCAGAGATGAAAGACTGCACTTTTTTTCTTTAAAAATGTTATTATATAATCCTCACAATACACCAGAGGAGGTAGGTTAGTATGACTAGTCCCATTTCAGGTGGGGATACTGAGGCACAGAAAGGATAAGAGATTGGCCCCCCACTCATACCATGAATCACTATTAAAGCCAGGTTAAAAGAGGGAAGTAACTGATGGCTGAACTTGGTGTCTGATCAATACATCCTGCCTGAAACCTGCCCTCATATTTTTACAGCCTAGATACGGTTAAAGCTACAGGGTCCTTTGATCTTCCGGGAGGAACTGCCAAAGAATGCAGTCAACAAATGCAGCTACCGGCTCACTTGCAAAAGAAAAGTCCTGAAATTTTCCAGCATCACCATCTTGAATATTTGCCAGTAACATCTGTTAGATTTTTTAAAAAACCAACTGAGGGCCACAAACCCGTTAAGAAGTTCCTGTTGCTTCCAGTAAAATGTGGCCAAGGAAAACAAAGGTAACGAGTTTTGCTTTGTAGGAAGTGGGGAGCGGGCAGGGGGCATCTTCACTGAATAAAAATTCGAGACCCAACAGGTTGGCATCTGTTGGAGGTGGCTCACCCCATTTTCCCCTACCTGCCCCTTGAAGACGCATGGAAAATCCTGGGCTTGGGTATCAAGATAAAGGCCGGCAGCTTTGTCACATATAGGCTTTCTATGGAACAATGCAGCCGGAGTGCCACAGTCCCTCTGCAGATCCACGCATGACAAACCACTGGCATAACCTGGTGGTTCTCAACTTGTGGAGGCCCCCAGGAGATATCTAGTAATGTCTACAGATACTTTTGGTTGTCACATCTAACTTGGGGGTTGCTACTGGCAGATGACGGGTAGATACCAGGGATGTTGCTAAACATCCTACAGAGTATAGGACCTACCACAAAATGTCAGTAGAGGTTGAGAAACCCTGGCGCCACCCCACAGGTACAGGCGCCCGCCACCAGCCCGGCTAATTTTTTTTGTATTTTTAGTAGAGACGGGGTTTCACCGTGGTCTCGATCTCCTGACCTCGTGATCCGCCCGCCTCAGCCTCCCAAAGTGCTGGGATTACAAGCGTGAGCCACCGCGCCCGGCCGCAGCAGTGTTCTTTAGCATTCACATGTTGACTCCCCCTAAGGATTGACCCTCCCTCACTACCTCACAGCCAGCAGGTGGCCATGGGACCAGCAGCAGCCTCCTTGACACTGAACCAGCTGCCCACCGGTGCTGAAACGCGCCTGCCCAGGGGGACCAAGCCTTTCGCTTGCAATGAGAATTAAGGCTTAAATGCAAATATCCCTGGAAGAAATACACAAAGATCCTGCATTCTGATCCTTTCCTGAGAGTGCTGTGGTGGGGCGGAGGGCAGGGGCACCGAGAGGGAGGGAAAGCGCGCAAAGAGGGGGGTGGGCCTGCCCCCAGCTCTCTTGGTGAGCTCCACAGTGCCTGCCCAGGCTCAATCCGGAAAGCACCGCCCTCCTCAAACTTGGTGGGCCATAGGGCACCTAGGGTGCTGTTGCAACTACAAAATACACATCAGGCTGAAGATGCAGCCTGGAACTATATACAGTTTTATAGTTTTTAGGTCAGTTACCTTGTGGGTCAGTATTACTGGTGTCCTCTTTAATTGGAATCATTATTTTCCCAAGGAGAACAGAGAGGGGAAAAGCAGGCTTTGGGGAAATACCTTCCCCTGCTTTGAATTAGGAGCTGGGATGCTATGTATGCAGTGAGGTGCTAGTGGATATTTTCGGAAGAGATTAATTTTAAAAGGAAAAGGCATACACTTTGACCAAACTTGCTCACTAGCAAAGAACAACTGCAGAACCACATTACAGAGGCACTATTTACAATGCAATGGAACTCGACATTTTTAAACTACTTTGAATTCCTTTTTCACTGAAACTGCTGGATAGATTTACACCAAGTTACTCCTCAGCCAGCCCAACAAAAGCCTCATCTTGATATCATTTATATATATGTACAAATGTGCCACCATGATGTAACGTGTTATGGAATTTGATGGTGGATGAGAATTCCATGACCTGTCTGTCATCTCTACTCTGAAACCCGGGACCTTCCTGGCCGTGAGGAATTGATAAGTTCCTTCTTCACTTTTCTGATCCCTCAAAAACACAAGCGTGTGGCACGGACCTGCCCTTCTCTTTGAAGTCAGAACATTGAAGGTGTTTTGTGCTGAAGACAGGAGAGGTGTCTGTGAAGGAGAGCTAGATACTGTCCCTGGCATCGGCCGTATTGCTTCTGGGCTCCTGGAGGAGTCAGAAAAGGGAGATTCCCAGCCCCCAAGCTCAGGGTGGCAGTGGGGAGGAGGGAGTCCTGGCTGCACCTCTCTGGACTTCAGGGAATTTTTTTCTGAAAGAGGCCACTGGATTTGTGGGCATTTCCCTCCTGCACTTTCCACTTCTCTCCTGACCTGGATGCTGCTCCCTCAAAGGGGATAGGTTCAGGGTAGCCCCAGGCAGCTCGTGCTCCAATGATGGGCGATTCTTCCACTGAGCTGGGGCCACCTGGTGACCTGGGCTGTGGTGATGGTGGAGGCTCCACAGCCTTCCCCGGGGCTCCCCTGTGAGAAGCTGCTGTCACCAGGCAGCCCTGCGTAGCCTGATCTCATTCCGGGGGCAGGGTGTAGGCCTGTTTGTTTTCAGAAGAGAGCTAGACACTTCCCAAAGCTGACAGCTTCCTTGGCCCCAGGAAAGTGGTGGCTCCTCTTCATCCTCAATCTTTAAGGATCTTCTCCATGCTCTAAGCCAAGGCCACCCAGAGCTATGGCTAAGGATGAAGCTGCAGGGATATGGGAGACAGAGGCAGCGGTGCGGGCAAGGACACAGGGTCCCAGGTCTTGTGTGTTACCACCAAGGGCTCTGGACGGGGCTCTGGGATGGGAGGAGGAGAGCCAGAAACCGCTTGGTGAGATGACAAGGAAGAGGCAAGACCTAGACTTCCACGAAGCAGATAGCTCCCAGGCTTTGCAGCAGAGACTGCAACACAGCACCGAGCAGCTCCTGGAGACGGGGCAGCTGGCCTTGCTGGCCACATCTGCAGAGACCGCGGACCAAGCAGCCTTGCAGACCAAGAGCATGAGCCTTGAGGTAGGATTGTCGGGCCTGCTGAGTGGAGGGGGAGAGTACCTGCATGGCTCTGGCAGGCACTTATTCAGAAAGCAGGCGTGGTGTCTGAACAAGAAGGCAGAACCAAGGACGCACAGTTGGTGCCGGTGAATGAGGCGAGTTTTATAAAAATCCAGTCCAGCAAATTGACAAGTCACTTCTCAGCCTCAGAAATAAAATGCTTGACAAAATATATTCTTTTTAAAAGGAGAGAGAAATGCTACTACCAGGTGGAGCTGGAGGTGGCAGGTGACTGGGAAGATGAGAGGAGGGAGGAGAGGAAGGGTTCCCTGGGAACAAGAGCCTGGCAGGCTCAGAACCCCTGCCGTGAGCTGTCTCTGAGAGGTGTGGATGAATCAATGTGGATCTCAAGGGAGAAGCCTGGTGTTTCCAGAGTCCCACCCTGGCAAGTCAGACTCGGCACACCCAGTCTTACAGTAGGAAGCTGGGAGACGAGGTACCTGATACTGCCCATCTATTTCTGCCTTCCCCAGAGATCCCGCCGATCACATCAGGGCAGAGCCGTGCCGGCCTGCCACAGGGGCCACTTGTGTTCATGATGCTTTCATAATGACAATAGGGTGGACTGACTAGGACAGGCTTTCCCAGGGTCTCCCATCTTAAATGCTTATGAGTCTGAGAGTGGTTCAGCTCAGAAGAGCAATCTGGATGCATTTTCAATTAACTTCTTGGGCTGCCAGTTTCAGAAAGGAGCCACCAACAGGCAAATACTTATGACATAGTTAAAATTCTTGTGTTTTCACGTGGATTTAAGAACTAAGAACTGCGTGAATTAATTTTAGTAGACTGCCATTCTAAAATTGGTGGAGCCGAGTGTGTGTGTGTGTGTGTGTGTGTGTGTGTGTGTGTGAGAGAGAGAGAGAGAGAGAGAGAAGGAGGGAGGGAAAGAGAGGGAAAGGGGGAAGAAATAGGCAGGGATGGAGGAAAATAAGAGAGAGAAGGAGGAAAGGAAGAAAGAGAGAGCAAAGGAGGGAGGGAAGGAGAGAGAGAAGAAGAGAGAGAGAGAAGGAGGGAGGGAGAAGAAATGAGGGAAGGAGGAAAAGAGAGAGAGAACACAATTGGCTGATTAATAAAGGAAGCCATTTTAAAAGGCTCTCAACACTTCAGTGAGAGAGGCAAAAGTCAAGCATGAATGATTAATGTCCCTTTCTATCAATCCTGCATTGGGTCTGCAAGTGGCAGGTGCTGCTAAAGACTCTAGGACCAAGAAGCTAGAAGATAACTTTCTCAGCATGATGAGAATCTGCAATCTTTGGGACTCTGAGGAGGCGGGGTCCCCGCGGAGGGCCAACACCCAGGGCGTGGGATTACAGCGCAGCTCCTGACTGCCGCTCTCAGGAGGCCAGTCTCAAAGTCTACCTTCCTCTCCCTCCAAAAAAAGACAAGCTTTGAAAACAGATGGCAGGAAACATAGACATGAAGCCCGCATGCTGACTCCCTTGAGAAAGGTCCTTCTTGGGGAGTGTTCGTAATGTCTAGGTGGAATGAGGGTGACACACGTACCTGCCTTTGCCACTGACAGTGGCAGCTGTGAGCATGGCCTGTGGACCCATTCCCCGCGTCCCCAAGAAAATGTGTTTCTATGACACTCCACGCTGCCAGGTTGCACCCATGACTTGTGTATCCTGCTTTTGTGGGTTATTTGAGCTTAGTGAGAATGGTGGGCGTTTTGCCTGTGAATGTCACTGTCACAGGCGCAGTGCCCAGCTGGAGTGGGGCTAATTGCTTGACAGCTTTGGCCGCCCCAGGTTAGTTGGCACTTCCAATCCTGTGTGCAGGGTGACCTGAAAAGAAGACAGGGGAAGTGAGGGTGGGAGAGGCTGCCGCAAGGCCCCTGAGTGCTCTGACAGCACCGCAGACACCGGCAGGATCCCCTGCTGGCTCCAGGGCCATCCATGCAACAGCTCAGGGCTGCTGTAGACTGTTGACTATTACGTCCCCCAATATCCCTAATTAAAGCCTATGTTGGTTTGCACCTCTTTCCTCATAATAAGAATCACCCAGCTGACTGGCTCCTCATTTTGCCAGAGCTGCCAGAGCTGGGCAAAGTAGACGCTGTCACAGGAGCACGGCTCTCATGCACTGGCTCCCGTGGTTACATATTTGTGTCTACTTTCTAGCCATGACCTTCTTTCCTTTCCTATTAAACCCATTCTATTAACTGTGAGGAATTATAGCCAACCTTTTATTTTTTGGATTAAAAAAGGCTTATTTGTTCATTGGTAGAGATGGTGCCTTGCTAGTTCCCCAGATGGTCTCAAACTTCTGGGCTCAAGCGATTCCCCTGCCATGGCCTCCCAAAGTACTGGAGTTACAGGCATGAGCCACCATGCCGGGCCAAGCCTATCTTTTTTTTTTTTTTTGAGACGGAGTCTCGCTCTGTCACCCAGGCTGGAGTGCAGTGGTGCGATCTCGGCTCACTGGAAGCTCCGCCTCCCGGGTTCACACCATTCTCCTGCCTCAGCCTCCCGAGTAGCTGGGACTACAGGCACCCACCACCATGCCTGGCTATTTTTTTTTTTTTTTTTTTTTTTTTTTTTTTTGTATTTTTAGTAGAGACGGGGTTTCACCGTGTTAGCCAGGATGGTCTCGATCTCCTGACCTCGTGATCCGCCCGCCTTGGTCTCCCAAAGTGCTGGGATTACAGGCGTAAGCCACCGTGCCCGGCCATAAGCCTATCTTTTAGGTTGACACAAATCCCTTTTGCAAATGAGTAGAGGATCGAATCAATCAATCAGGGATTGATGTAGACTCCTCAATATTCAGGGCCACAAAACAGGACCTTGCCTCCCCGCACTCCAGCTCTCCATCCCAAGGGGAGGAGGACTCTACTAAGACGAAAGATGGCACCTCCGTGTTTCTCCCTTCCTCACACCCTCCTGGGCTCTCATTCTTGTCTCTCTGTTTCAGGCCTCCTGAGCTACCAGCACTCCCCAGGGACTGAGCTCAGTCCTGAGGTCTGTGTCTCCAGAAGCTGCCACCTTAGGGCCCCTGGGTGTCCCAAGTGAACAAGTCAGAATGGAGCACTTCCAGGAAATGTCCAAGGCAGGCCAGTTGATAAGCTCTGTCTGGGAAGGCTCTGTGGTCAGCTTCTTTATGGCCCACTCTGCCCAAAGGCAATGCAGAGACCTGTGGCAAACAGTGGGGAGCATCCAGACCAGGTCCGGCCCCGGGGAGGTGTGTACCTGCACATTGCGGTTGAGGCTGAGGGCTGGCATGAAGACCCCATCCACGTGGCTGAAGGCTGTGGGGCCCTGCTGCTGCCCGTTGATGAAGAAGGTGAGGGTATGCTTATTCAGATCCAGCAGCACGCCCACGGTGGCCCCCTTGCACACGCCGCCTTCCGTCCTGGGAAGAGAGTCCCCAGGGAGACCATCACCACACCCAGCCTGGGATGTAGGTGATAACTCAGGAGAATTACTTACTTATTTAGAGACACTGTCTCACTCTGTCACCCAGGCTGGAGTGCAGTGACGCCATCTCGGTGCACAACGGCCTCGCCCTCCCAGGCTCAAGGGATCCTCCCACCCTAGCCTCCCGAGTAGCTGGGACTACAGGTGCATGACATGAGACCCAGCTAATTTTTGTTTGTGTTTTTTGTAGAGATAGGAGTCTCACTATGTTACCCAGGCTGGTCTTGAACTCCTAGGCTCAAGCAATCTTCCCATTTTGGACTCCCAAAGTGCTGGGATTATAGGCATGAGCCACCATACCCGGCCAAGAAAATTATATATAGGATGCTGGGAACAACCTCACTTAAACATAGCCCCCAAGGTGGTGGTGGGGTGCTCTCCTGGGCACATGAGCCTTCTCTCACAGTGGGCACACTTTGTTAACAGGCCATGATGAAGACTCCCCTAGAGGAACACCCCCAGGCTGTTCAATCCCCTCTTTCTGACAGCATCTGGGATCTGCACACTAGAAAATTCGGGTTTTGATGAGAAGGTCCCATTTGAAACTGTGGAGCATGGAGAACGGGTAAGAAAGGGACCTTTTCCTGCCAAAGAAAATAACTGACTTGGTGCCCTTTTCTGTTTTAGGCAAGTGAGGATGCTGAGGTCGATGAAGATGTGGACATCCAGGCCTTCAGGAAATTTTGACAGGCCCCCACCCTACATTGGCTCATCTTCCCAGAAACATCCTAGGGTCCCTCAAAAAGCAGCGTATGGCAGGCAGAGGGGTGCTGAAGTTGCAATCCTCTGTTGGAGTCACCATCCCACAGGTGACCAATAGTGGAACGCTGAGAATGTCCATTGTGCTCTTGATCAGTGTTGGCAATGTCGTACTTCGTAGGTGTTAAGAATTCACATCCACTTGGTGGAAGTGAATCTATAATAAAAGTAAGGAATGTGCTCCCAAGGGGGGCTTGGCTGACCACGTCTTCTCCCATGGGCCAAATCCTGCAGACTCTCCTTCCCTTCCCTGAGGTGGTTTATTGTTTTTGAGGGGCTGTTTCTCCCTGTGGCCCAGGCAGTGGTGCAATCATGGCTCACTGTTGCCTGGAACCCTTGCGCTCAACGGATCCTCCCACCTCAGCCTTCAGAATAGCTGGGACTACGGGCACACACCATGCCCGGCTAATTTTCAAAATATTTTATAGAGACAAGGGCCTCACTATGTTGCCCAGGCTGGTCTTGGACTCCTGGGCTTAAGGGATCCTCCTGCCTCAGCCTCCTGAGTAGCTGAGACGACAGGCTTGAGCCATCGCGCCCGCTCAGGGCTGAGGTCTTAGCCTTAACCTTAGCAGCGCCACTCTGCTAAGAAAACCATGTTTGTCCTTCCAGATTGAGAATGAGTTGATCTACTGGACGCTGCTGGTAGGGCAGAGGGAAGGTGAGCAGCGAGAAGGATTCACGACAGGAAGTCCCGAGGAGGACTTGGTGGGCGGCCCAGACGGGTGTTTCCGGAGAGGGCAGGGTTTCCCCGAGGGTGCCCGGGGCGGGATCCGGCAGGTGGGAGAAGGGAACTAAAAGCGCACTGTTGGTGCTATTTGGACACTGACCATCGGGTGGCGATAGTGACCCACGGGAAGTGCAGGAATGAGTCCGACCTAAGCAAAGCCTCAGGCCCAGTCAGCACTGGAGTCCAACTTCCCGGCTGCCTCGGCTTCCTCCCAGACAGCGCTTACCCTACCCGATCCACATCCGAGGGTGGGAGGACATGCAGACAGGGGCAGATTCTCTCTACCTTCTCATGGCCCCACTTCCCTTCTGCTTTTCTTACTGAGGTGGCACCAAGGGGCCGTCAAAGACAGCAAAGGCCCAAGAAGTGCTCCGCAGCCCTTGGGAGGGGTGTGGTGGCCAATGGCCGGGAGAGCTGGGGAGTCTGCACCACCCAAACCAACGCTAGGGTCCTGGGCTCAACCGTGACAGTATCAACTGGCTGCGTGACCTGAGCCATTGTCTGACCTTCCTAAGCCCAGGCTTTTTAATTTTTTTTTTTGCAGAGAGGAGGGTCTCACTATGTTGCCCAGGCTGGTCTTGAACTCCTGGGCTCAAGTGATCCTCCTGCCTCAGCCTCCCAAGTAGCTGGAACTACAGGTACACAGCACCATGCCTGGCTAATTTTTAAAATTACTATTATTTATAGAGACAGGGTCTCACTAAGTTGCCCAGGCTGGTCTCAAACTCCTGGGCTCAAGGAATCCTTCTGCCTTGGCCTCCTTAAGTGCTGGGATTGCAGGTTCGAGCCACCATTCCAGCCTAAGCCCCAGTTTTATAATCTGTAAAATGGCAACAATAATAGTACTTTTGCAAGGATTAAATGAGCTCAGATACATCGAGTGCTTCCTACAGCATTGAGCACAAGTAAGGGCTTGATAAATGCTTCTTGTTATTACTCCTGCCAGCAAACAGGGTATCTGGGTGCCAGTTTGGCTTAAGCAAGCAGAGACGGAGCTGATGGGCCTGGACTTGGCCACTCGTGGGTGGGAGGGAGAATGGCCAGCCTGCAGGGTCCGGGCAGAGGCACAGAGCTGCCTGCCTCTTCCCTAGGACTCAGGAGAGAAGGGGCCCTGCCTACAAGCAAACAGGCAAGCAGACGGGGTCCTGAGGGCCCTCAGGCAAGTCCCTGGCCCAGATTAGACGTGGCTTCCCTGAGAAAGAAGAAGCTGGTCCTTCCTTTGCGGGAAGGTGCCCCAGGGGCTGTTATAGGAGCTGCAGGTGGGCCCAGAGCACTAGAGCCTCCGGGTCAATTTTGCTTGGGGCTGGAGCCCAGCGAAGCCAAGGTCAGCTCTTGAAGTTCCTCACCCCTTCCTGCTGGGGAGACGGCCCTTAGCAGACCAGGAGCAAGTCTCCATAGCAAGGAGGTGGCTTCAGGTGGCTGCAACTTGCAACTCTCCATTTCTGGCCTTGGGGATTCTTCACCCCTACGTCCATCCCCACATGCTGGCCAGGTGTGAGCACAAAATCCCTGGGACAGGAGAAAGAGTCCAGAGCTATGGTGCAGGTGTGTTGGGGGGCGCACTGCCTTCTCTGTGTCTGAGGAGAGAGACCAAGGCACCCTGGAGAAGCCCCGACCTCAGGGGCAGCCCTGGTGGACCCATCCCCGTCTGCCCTCCTAACAGAGGCCCCAGTAGTTTCACAGGCCGGGACCTGAGTCTCCTGTGTCCATGCTGGTGACCCTATTCCCGGGGCCAGTCTCAGGGCAAAGCCACAGCTGTGGGCACCCTTGGCAGACTCATTGGTAGTGAGCACCCCGGCCATGCCCTCTGCTACTGCCCTGTCAAGGGCCCAGCCCTGCCGAGGCTCAAGCCCACATGAGACCAGGGCTGTGGCTAGGATCACTGCAGGCAAGTTAGTGGCAATGACCCGGGCACAGCTGTGAGGACACCAGCCCCAGTGGTGCCCATTAACACTCTGCAGTGACTCAAGCTTGGGTTGACAGTTGAAAAGGAAAGTGAAGCTGGACCAGAAAGAAAACTACGAGCTCCATATCCCAGCAGAGGACCACTGTGTGGCCCGCTGGGTAACTTGGGAGACCCATCTGTGCGGGTGCTGTGAGAGTCACCATAACATACCCTTATTTGGGCTGCAGGCCAGTTCTACATGGGCAGAGTCAAAGCCTTCTAGAAAATGGAGACCAAAGTGGCTGAAAAATACCTCCTCCCAATTCCTGCTGGCTTTAGGGACAGCAGAAGGGACACTGGTCTTCAGGACCCTCGTTCCCAAACAACCCATGTCCACAGGAGGCAGGAGGGGGCCCAATCGCACCTGTTGGTGTGGGAGTTGCAGTGCATGAACCAGCTGCGGTTGTTGTCCACATACATGGCCCAGGCCTTGTCATCCTTGCCCAGCATCATGTCCTTGACCACGCTGGCCCTGGCCACCCCGAAGGCGGGGTCTGGGTGGTTGTCGTACCGGTCCACGTGCAGCTCCCAGTAGTGCACGCCCTTGGAGAATGCAGCTGTGCCCAGCACCACCCGGTCATCATAGCTGCTGCAGGTGGCCGTCTGGTTGTCGTTAGATAAAATGATGTCCCGATGCCCAGAGTTGGGGTCAAACGTGAACCAGGCCACTAAAAAGGAGGGAGGCGAGAGGAGCAGGGTCAGGGGATGGAGTTTGCTAGTAGTTTGTAACCGGCTCAGAGACACAAACACACTCGCTTCTGTTAGAAAGTCGGCACCCAGAAGTGAAGGGTCTTTCCTGTATGATTACCACACACGTGCACACACACACAAACGTACACACGTGCACACACTCACACACACTCCCTGCTCTGTGTTCATCCAAGTTGCCAGCCCTACGAGCCCGGCCTTGCCAAGGATTTTCAGGCCTCAAAGCCTCAAATCTAGATGCATTTCCTGGTCTTGGTTTCTAAAGCCCTTCCAAACGCTCACAGTTAGAAGTACAGGAGGAAATAGTCTGGGCGCAGTGGTCCACGCCTGTAATCCCAGCACTTTGGGAAGCCGAGGTGGGTGGATCACCTCAGGTCAGGGGTTTGAGACCAGCCTGGCCAGCATGGTGAAACTCCATCTCTACTAAAAATACAAAAATTCGCGGCCGGGCATGGTGGCTCACACCTGTAATCCCAGCACTTTGGGAGGCTGAGGCGGGAGGATCACGAGGTCAGGAGATTGAGACCATCCTGGCTAACACAGTGAAACCCCGTCTCTACTAAAAATACAAAAAAATTAGCCGGGCGTGGTGGCGGGCGCCTATAGTCCCAGCTACTCGGGAGGCTGAGGCAGTAGAATGGTGTGAACCTGGGAGGCAGAGCTTGCAGTGAGCCAAGATCACGCCACTGCGCTCCAGCCTGGGCGACAGAGCGAGACTCTGTCTAAAAAAAAAAAAAAAATTCACTGGACATGGCGGCAGGCACCTGTAGTCCCAGCTACTCAGGAGGCTGAGGCAGGACAATCACTTGAACAAGGTGGCAGAGGTTGCAGTGAGCCAAGATTGAGCCATTGCACTCCAGCCTGGGAAGCAGAGTGGGACTTCGTCTCAAAAAAAAAAAAAAAAAAAAAAAAAGAAGTACAGGAGGAAATAGATATTGATGAGCCCCCTCGTGGGTAGGAGACTTGAGACACAGAGAGGTGAAGCGATGTGGCCAAAATCACAAAGCTCAATTCTCCATTTTGCAGCCCATCAGGTGGTGCCCCCTTTTGCTCCCCAACCCCCCAGGTTGTCAGAAGTGAGGCCCTTACTCTAAAGTCATGACCACAATGCACAGGGCAAGGAACGCTCATCTCCAGGCAGGAGAGTCTAGAGGCAGAAGCTAGCGAGCTCTCCTCCAGGGGTGTACAAAGTGAATCTGCAGGTGGCACCATTTTCAGAAAAGTGTCCCTGGCTGGGCCTTTTGACACCAGCATCTGCTCCTGCTCCTACTCCTCCCTGCCTGTAGGAGACCATCCAGCTGTGGCAGCCAGAGGACGTGTGGACTAAATGATAACAATGAATGCAGGATTTGCCCTCTTCTTGGAGGCGGTGGGGAGCTGGAAACTGCCTCTGTAGCCTGGGCTGGGCCACGCCTGGGGGAGCAGAACTCTCTTTGGAATGTGATTCCTATTTCTCTCATCGCTCCCTGCTAAGACCTCAGATGATCAAAATTCCACTGAATTAATATCAACATGCTGTTGTTGCCCAAGACCTAAAAGGCTGCAGGTAGGTGTATAAGCCACTGGATGTGAGCTCTGATGCTGGGGATTAAAGGGCGCTTTTCCGCTGTGAGAAAGGCTCAAATGTAGGGACTGGTGTGGGCCCACTGCATCTATCATGGAGTTTTCTTGTCCGGGACTGTCCTACTCACTCCTCGGCCCTTGAGAAGTGGGAGAAGTTTAGCCTCCCTCAGCTACTTCACATTTAGTCCAGCACAATAGGGTAAATGAATGTTTCTTTCGTGGCTTGTAGGCCACGTGGGTGCAGCAAGGAGCTGTGTGTGCAGAGCCGGGTGAGGCATATGCACTTCAACCGACCCCTCCAGCCCTGCACTTCCTCCCTCCTCCATCTTCAGCAGCTCATCCTTTCCCCTGGTCCACGGGATGAAATGTGGGTTGGCCCTAGGAGTCAATCTTTGTCCTTTGGGAGCCCGCCTATGGTCCCAGAAGGGCACGCCCTTGGAGAACCCAGCTGCGCCCAGCACCACCCCCACCCCCACCCCGTCATCATAGCTGCTGCAAGTGGCTGTCTGGTTGTCACTGGATAAAATGATGAATCTGTTCTTCCCACTAAGAGATCCCGATGCTCACCATCGGATGTCTGCAGGACGACAGTTTTACTGTAAGGCCCAACACCAGAAGAGTTGAAAGCTTTGACTCGGGCATTGTAGGTGCTGTTGAAGTGAAGACCGTCGATGGTACACAAAGTCTCCTTACCGACGTACACTTCCTGAAAGAGAGCAATGCTGCTCACCAGGCTCCTCTAGCATTTGGAAAACTCCTCTTAGCAAATGGCTTCTGGAAACACATTGACGTTAAAAGTGCTGATGCCAGGTGTGGTGGCCTGTAGTCCCAGCTACTCAGGAGGCTGAGGTGGGAGCATCGCTTGAGTCCAGCTTGGGCAACATTGCAGGGCTCCATTGCTAAACAATTTTTGTTTTTATTTTTTTGAGGGACAGAGTCTTGCTCTGTCGCCAGGCTGGAGTGGAGTGGCGTGATCTTGGCTTACCACAACCTCTGCCTCCCGAGTTCAAGTGATTCTCCTGCCTCAGCCTCCCAAGTAGCTGGAACTACAAGCGTGCACCACCATGCCCAGCTAATTTTATATATATATATATATATTTATTTTTTTTTTTTTGTAGAGATGAGGTTTCCCTCTATGTTGGCCAGACTGGTCTCGAACTCCTGACCTTAGGTGATCCTCCTGCCTTGGCCTCCCAAAGTGCTGGGATTATAGGTGTGAGCTACCACGCCCAGCCAAAAAATTAAAAAAAAAATACTTACCCAAATAGAAGTTATTAAAAAGGGAAATTACATTCAGTCGTGGCTGGCTCACAGAACTTGACCAACTTGGGCATGAATGCCTTACTACTGGCTGCCCAGCCCCTCCGCCTGTGAGGCGGTGAGGCGCGATGGGGTCCTGGTGAGGCAGGCTTCCCAGGTCTGCAGCAGCCAGGATACTGACCAGGAACATCCTGACTCTGCCAAGGTCTACCACCTGGTCAACGAGACTATTGAGCCACAGGGCACATCCACTCCTTTGTCTCCTCCCACCCCTGAGGCTGGCATCTTCCACTCCTTAGCCCTCCTGGAGCTGCTGTTTTCCTGGTCTTTCCAAAGGGTGAGACATTTCTGCATCTTGCCCCAAAGATACTTTTCTTTTCTTTCTTTCTTTTCTTTTTCTTTTTCTTGAGACAGAGTTGCACTCTGTCACCCAGGCTGGAGTGCAGTGGTGTGATCTTGACTTACTACAATCTCTGCCTTCCAAGTTCAAGTGATCCTTGTGCCTCAGCCCCCAGAGTAGCTGGGACAACAGGCATCCGCCACCATGCCCGGGTAATTTTTGTATTTTAAGTAGAGATGAGGTTTCACCATGTTGACCAGGCTGGTCTCAAACTCCTGACCTCAAGTGATCCACCCGCCTTGGCCTCCCAAAGTGCTGGGATTACAGGTGTGAGCCACCGTGCCTGGCCCCCAAAGATACTTTTCTAAAGATTGACCTTGTTCCCCATTCTCTTCAAAGTTACCTTTGTCCTATTCAACCCCCAAAATGCATAGCCTTTTGCCTCTCTCATGTCATTATTTTCTGCGAGTTAAATAGTGTGGTCTAAGATCACAGCTAATCCATATAGGAGCCACAGCTGAAATCCAGGTCTGTCTGCATGCAACATCCATACTTTTCCCACTATAAGACCCTCTTCCTTATAAACCCTAGCCCTTGGGTCTAGCTTTTGTTAGTGGCCATGTCTCAAAGAGGAGGGACCATTTTTGAGCTCTGTGGCTACTTCTTTTAATATTTCCAAACAGCCTTTTCTTTCTTCCCATTTCAAAAATACTGGCTCTCCTCCTGGTTTCTGGTGGACGAGCTCTTTCAGTTCTTGGCTCATTTGCACAACAGGAGTGACTGGGGTCTGCAGTCAGTGACCTGGCTTGAGCTACCTCATTTTATCTCCCTAATTGGCCCATATTCACATGGGACTCAGTAATTCCCAAGGAAGTGCTGCAATTATTTCCCTAATTCTTACATTCCTGTATTTTTCAAACACAAAGTAAAACGACACATATGTACATCTCTTTGAGAGAAACTAACGGAATGTTGACCTTCAGCAAGGTTTGTTAAATGGGTGCAACTTCCCAGGAGAAGAGATGTGAGGGTTGTTATGATTGCACTGGTTTGTTAGAATGAGTGTTTATTTAATCTTCTCTGGGCTAGGAACCAGGAGATCTGAGAAGGCCCAGAGTTTGTGCTCCCTGGCATTCATGTCTGCCTGAATGTCACGGAGTGAAATCTCGAGGTAGTGCTCTATTAGGGCTGGTTTGGGGTGGAGTCCTCCTCCAGGGTTTCTAGCAGATGGGGAGTAGAAGACGCATTTCTGGCTCACTAAGAACCTTTAATGCCCCCATGATAGTCTATCAGCAGGGACATGACTGTAGAATGTTGTCCCAATTCAACAACCATTTATCCAGCATCCTCTATAAGCCCAGCACCTTGCCAGGTATATGAGGGTCAGACAATGCTTCCTCGTCTCCAGAAATGATACCTCCCGAGGAAAGACAGAGCCGGGTGAAATAATCAGAGGATCAGACAAGACAAGGTGTGATAAAACCCGTTGAGGGAATGTGTTGCTGTGTGAGGGGCTGGGGGTAAACGGAAAAGGAGGTGGGTGCAGGAAACACCTTCTCTGAGTTCTCCTCCAGCCCCACGCCTGTGTCAGTCCTCCCAGACCTAGTCCTTGGGAGGGAAGCCCCATCTCCGTGGGCCCAGGCCGGCCAGCCCTCCTTATCCTTTTGGCCAGTGTCCCCTCAGGATGGCAACACAATGTCCGCATGGGCTGAACCAGAGTTTGGGGCAGTGGGAGCCACTCCTGCCTCTGCATTTGTACCCTCAACCCCGGCCAAATAAGCAGCAAGCCCTCACCCGGAACTGCCCCCCGGCGCCGTCGTCCAGCTCCAGGATGTAACCGTCCACGGGGCTGTGGGTGAAGGGTGGCATCCTCCAGGCCAGCGTGACGCTGTTGTTACGGGTGCAGCATTTCTCCAGCTGCAGTAGGGGGACGGGTGGCACTGCGAGGGGGACACGCACGAGTTAGCGCAGGAAGCCCTCCGAGGGCCCCAGCCCGGTCCCCCACCCCACCCCGTCCCAGGGGTCCTGGCCCCCGGAGGACAGCCAGGCTAAATTCCCTCCCTGGCCACCCTGTAGTCACTCCCAGATGCCAAGGAGTCAGTCTCTAGGTGGGCTGGGGATGAAGCCAAGCACAGGTGACCTGTACTTCTCAAACCTAGGGGTTGTCCTTCCTGGAATCTCAGGGGGCCGTGGCAGATGGCCTCACCCTTCTGAGCCTATGGCCCTAAGGAAGGATGTCCTCTTTCCCATCTGCCCACTGAGAACCACTGGTTTTGACTCAGACTCATGAGGAACTCATAAACAGTTCCAACAGAGTCTGGGCTCCCTGTGCTCCTGTGTGTGGCACAAGCCCCTAGGGATCCTCTCTGCAGGGCCCAGATCATGCCTGGAACTGGGAAGGTGAGGGGAGATGCCTTTAAACCTTTGGCTGGAAGCATTTAAAAGGTCAGGGGACGAGATCCAGGCAACAGAAGCAAGTCTTGAGTATTGGACAGTCAACCTAAAGAACTAAAGATTTGAATCACTTGTATCAGAAGTGCTATTAAGGTGAGAGTGGGAGAAGTTTACAAATTTGCCAGCTCTATTCAGGCTCAAGAGATTTTAAAAGTCGATAGAGTCCACTTTGACCTCTTTTTTTTTTTTAAGGGAAAATTGAAACACTGGTTTTGTTAAAAGTACATATTTCAATTTGGTTCCAAGAATTTGGGCATGGGACCGGCTGAGCACAGCCTGACTCCCACCCTCAGTTAACGAGCCGGTAGGAGTCCTCGCTCCATCCCCTGGGCCCTGCTACTCTGCTCTCCCGCTTCCTCTCTGAACCCTGACCAGCCAGTGACCCCATCCAGTCCAGTTACCCCTGACCAGTCCAGTGACCACATCCAGCTAGGAGCAGCATCTGGAGTGGCCCTAAGTCCCCCCCTCCACACCCCCACTTTCCAAGGGGACCTCTCTCTTCCACTGCAGCTCCTCCACTCTGCCAGGCTCCTCCTGCTTCTCAGCACTGCGTGCCATTTACACCTGGGGCAAATGGCCTTTCCAGACCTTACTGGAGGTGCAAACTGTGTGGGAGTGAGCATGGCAATGTGAGAGAGACTTCCTTCTTTAGTTTAAAATGGCCACAAATTCTGCAGGTAAGGACTTCCTGAGTTCACAGATTCTGCAACTGTGGCCCTCAGTCCACAAAAACCAAAGAGCTTTATTTCCCCTCCCTTGACATCTGTGGAGGGGCAGCATGCAGAGCAGGACTCTGGTACTGGCCAGCATTTGCTGATTTCATAATGGGGCAAGTTATGCAAACTTTACTTAACCCCCTAGGGTCTCTGAACCCACCTTGCTCATTCTGCTCTTACCTCTGACCTTCTTGCTCTTGGGACAGAGAAAACTGATTCTTGCCTCAGGGACTTTGGACTTGCTATCCCTCTGCTGCCTGCAAAACTCTTTGCCTAGATTATTCTCCCTCCTTCTTCTCCTCCTCCTCCTCCTCCTCTACCACCATTACCTCCTCCTCCTCTACCACCACCACCACCACCACTACCTCCTCCACCTCCTCCTCCTCCATCTCCTCTTCCACCATTACCTCCTCCTCCTCCCCTCCTCCATCTCCTCTTCCACCATTACCTCCTCCTCCTCCTCCACTATCTCAGCCACCACCTCCTCCTTTTCCACCTCCTCCTCCTTCTTCTCCTCCTCCACTACCTCTTCCTCCTCCTCCTCCATGACTACCTCCTCCACCTCCTCCTCCTGTGCCACCACTTCCTCCTCCTCACCTCGAATCTCACCCCATGGCATCTACTGCTGCCCCTTCCTCTGATTCCTCTTCATAGCACCTGCCACCATCCAACATTCTATTATACATTTGTTTAGTGTCTATTTCCTTCTCGAGAGTGTAAGCCCAATCTTGTGAGTTGGCAGACTTGTTCAACTGCATCTTGAGCATGTGGAATAGTGCCTGGCACATGGTAGACACTCCCCAAGCACTTCTGAATGAACAAATGATTGTTGTTGAACAAACGATTGTTTTTTCACAAATGGGAAGCCTCAGATTCTGACTGGTGCTTCTCACCCCAGCTCCCATGGCTGTCAGGGGCTGAGCTGGAACTTGAACCTAGGTCCATGACTCTGGTGTTCCTACTCTCCCACCCTGCCACACTCCGTGCATCACAGGTCTCCCTATGGCACCGAGCTGCCCACTCAGACTGCATGACTCTTTTGAAAGAAGCACTGACTGAACTGGGGCCAACCGCGGCTCACCCCTACATTTCATCTGAATGAAGTCCAGCTGGTGGATGGCCTGCAGCAGCGGCTCGCTGTCCAAAGTCAGATCAAACTCCGCAGACACTTTCGGCTCCAGGGCGCCTTTGACCCACTGCTCCTGAGACACCTGGACGCGCTTGATCAGAGCATCTGAGATCTTAAAGGGGAGCAAAGAGTTTAAAGTTTTGCTTTGCAAAGGAAAAATTGTGCAGCCAGGGGTGAGGAAGAGGTAGGGGCTTTGTCTCTATGGGACTCAGAGACAGAAAAGGGCTGTGCTTTCGAGCCATGGCAGAGATTAAATGACTCCTGCCCACCCAGCACAGCCTGTCTAAAAATGAGTTGAAAGATTGTTTCAATCGTATTTCATAATCACATGAAATGAAAAGAAGCACTTGCTGCTTAAAGAGATTGTAGCAAACACTATTGAGAAATACAAGATGCTTTTTAAATATACAAATGCATCCTTCATTAGTTCTGTTTTCCTAGATCTAGTACTTTGCAAAGTGAAACATACTAGCAGTTTGCCCCATTGTCCAAAGAAAGCATATTCCACACCCCTAAAGTTTTGAAGCCCACATCTGCCCCTGCCCCCCTGCCTGTGTGTTTCCTCTGAGTTGTTCTGCAACTTCTGCTCCAAACTTGACTGCATCACACCCATGGTTCTGCTCCCCTTTGCTGGAAAGTCCTGCTTATCAGACATTTGGACGTGTCCCTGTTGAGCCAGGATCTCGTGTATCTTTCTTAGGAAATAATCAAAGGGATTCATCATTTTCCCCACCGACAGAGGCTGAATCACTGCCACGTTCCTGAGAGATACTCATGACCCTGAGTCAGCCTGAATGCAGGAGAGATGGCCTCGAGAAGATTGCACTGTCTCTGTAGGCAGCTGGTCACCAGCCAGGCCTGCAGGACTCTGCACATTGAGATAATGGGCCATGTGGATTCTGCTACTTGCTTCTTCCAGTGCAATCTGTCCAGCTTGTTTAGCAAGACTGTCCTTTCCCATTTGTGAGGAAAATGTTGCAGTGAGGCATTTCAGCCCTAGAGATGACGTCATCTCACCACCTCGTTTCATGCATGCTGCAAAATTAGGTCACATCTAGTGCATCTAGTGAGAGTCAGAGCCAAGGTGAGAGCCTAGGTCTTCTGGAATCATTGAGCAAAGGAGAATCGACTCAATTCAAGCCATGAAACGATCTTGCCTAGAACTTGGGCTGATTTGGGGAACAGTGGGGCAGTTGGAGGAAGCCCACCTGGTGTCTTCCAGAGGCAGGCTCACCTGTAAGAACCCGGAGGGGTCGTTCTCCTTGATCACCTCCAGGCAGTACTCCATCAGTCCGGTGGACTGACGCAACTTCAATGTGCAGTGATTGATCTGGTCCCAAACCATCTGCAATGGAAAGACTCCTCTAAGTAACTGTCTCATGAGAGGAAGGGCAGGCAGGCCACTGCGAGAGTCAGAGAACTAGTGCCAATACAGCCTGGAAGAGGCGGCGCTGGCCTGGACCACCTTGAACCAGCTTCTCTCTCAGTTCTGCTGCTAAGTTCCATGTGTCCTCTTTGCTGGGAGATATGTGGACTCACTTCCCAATAAGCAGGGCTACAACACCCAACACAGAAACCTTTCTAAACTCATGATAGTCATGCAGAGAAAGAGCATAACCTGGAACTCTCCATACAATCAGTGACCAGCTTCTTGGCTGGCTTCCGACCCTCAGTGGCCCTGGGTAACGCAATGGTCTTCGCCCCCTGACTTATGAACCATGGGATAATCTCCAGCATGCATTTCTCCTTTTCTTGACAGTAGTATTTTCTGGTCCAGTTATGAAATGTCTCTAGCATAGATGGAGCTCCTCAGACAGTGACAGCCCGTCATCAACTCAGAGAGTTCATGGGTGCCTGGCTGAGTTAGGGACTCAGCGTGATGTGAGGGGAGAGCCTCGTCTTCCCTTGGTGGGAACTGGCTGTGTATGTTATTGCTGACTGTTGAGTACATGAGATATCAGAGAGAACCTGAAGAAGGGAACAGAGCTGGAGACCGGAATAAGGTCAGGGCTAGTCACTGTCATTGGTCACTTCTGCTCTGCAAAATGAGAAGAAGAATAGTCCCTTAGATAGAAACAGGGAGGGAGAGGGTGGACTTCTGACTTGAAACCCTCAAGATACAGGGCATATTGATTGGTCTCTGTCAGATCACATGAATGTAACTGAACCAGCTGGTGCATCCCTTCCTTGCCTCATTCATTCATTAGCTCATTCATTCACTCACTTAGCTGATATTTACCCAGTGCCTACTGTGTGCTCCACCCCATGCTGGGTGCAGAGGATGTGGCAGGGATTCAATGTGTCAGTCCCCCAGGTACCTACCTTCAACTTGTGTTCCCTCTCTTTAGTCACCTTGGTGAGCAGCTTGGCTTTCTGACGAGTTAAAGCATCCACAAGGGCATCACACTGAGCAACCAGGCAGGCTTCGTAGTCCAGTCCGTTTTCCTGGCAGAGGTTGGGGGTTGGTTGGGAAGAAGCAGAGAGTTTTAGGGGGGAAGATACTAAAATCTGGTGAGTGCTATAGACAAAGATATATTTCAGAGAAGTTCATCCTAGATTTCTCTATAATGTTGTTAAATTAGAGACAATATTTATATGAATTAAGGCAGGTACTATGAATCTCAGCACAGCCATATGGCAGAATATTCTGTAGTCATTCAAATCTTGTTCATAGGGCATTTTTAATGCCATGGGAAAATGCTCATGAGAGACTGTTAAGAAAGAAAAAAGGCAGGA